>NC_138897.1:59465220-60070786 GCF_965194825.1 Balaenoptera physalus
GATCTGTGCTGTGAACCCGGCTAATGGGAGACTCTCCCTGAGAGACAGGATACTTCTCACATATTCTTACATATGAAAGGGAGAGAAGCCGGCCCGAATTCAGGTGAGTTTCCCCAGGAAGCGCCCTGGTTCAAGGGCTCTGTGGAAACGGATGGGCAGCCTTCTCATGGGGAGGCCTGACCTTGACATTAGCTAAGCAAACCTTTGCTTGTGAATCAGCCAGAGGAATCTACACTTTGTTTCAATCTGGGTGAGTAAAATATTTGAGTATCAGATTTCTGTATTTACAAAGTATGGGAATCAGGTCTGTTAACCTTTGGATTGCTGGTAGCCTTTCAACTTTTAGCAATTTACTTTCTCTAAAATAAACAGAACTGTGAAAGGGAATATAAACCCAGGAATCTTAGGATCTGTGACCACCACTCTAGCAGCAGCAGCAGGTTTTTTACCTTGGAAATGGTGGCATGCCCCAGAATGTCATCAGGGGAGGTGGGCTCCTCAATCCACAGGGGCTTGAACTCCGCCAGCTTCGCCATCCACTCCACGGCCTCGGGCACATCCCAGCGCTGGTTGGCATCCATCATCTGAAAGGAGGGAGAGACCCTTCGTGGGGAGGTGTGCCCGCTGCTGACCTTGCTGCAGGCTGTGGCTCCCAGGGAGGAAATGCTGTCACTCGGTGCCACTGACTGCTGGGGCCCAGCACACACCCATAACAAAGGGAGCCCGAGAGCAGCTACCAGGACGAACTCTGGCTCCAGATACTGTCTCAGAGGAGATGCAAGTCGCTCAGGGAGCCACTGTGAGGTCCAGAAGTGCCCTGGCCTCGGCCCAGAAGTGCTTGCTGGCCCTGGAGCTCCAGCCTGATCTACATTTAGAAACCACCCAAATACATTTGTCTTGCAGGGTTCATCATTTGTAGGAACTGTTTTATCACATTCTGAATCATGCACAGTTAATACCGAGTTTGTTCAATAGTCACTTATTGGCTATTGCCTACTATGTGTTTGGCACAATAATAAATAACCCAAACTCTACCATTAATTAGGCATCTACTCTGCTAGACATTTAATGGATTTTGTCCCATTTTATATTTATAATAACTCTATGAGGCAGTTCACATTAACCCATCTTACAGACAAGAAAACTGACATGCAGAGAAGTAACTTGCTCAAGGACGATAAGTAAATGGTGAGTTCAAATCCAGGCCTCTCGCTCTAAGGCCTGGGCCCTCTGTGTGCAGCGAGACTGCCAGGAAGCCAGGTGCTGGGTGTGCAGAGACAAGAAAGGGCCTCTCCATCCCTGATACCATCACACTTGGAGAAGTCAGACACAGAGATGGATTTCTTTAGTAGAATGTTCTGAGTGGTAAGAGGTCCCTTGTGGGACGCTGTGGGAACCAGAGGATAGTGCACCCAGAATCTATTTCTGTCATAAATTATTTAGATGAGAATGACCTTGCAAGACAAAACTAGCATTAATTCATGTATAAATAATGGGACTTTTGATCTTAGGTCCAGGACTCAAACTTCTATTTTAATATATGAAACATGCCTCCAAAAAAATATAAAAACATCTTGTGACTATTTTATGAAAATATTTTATACATAGGAGGAAATGTTTTATAAAAATACGTAGGAATGGGGCTTCCCTGGTGGCGCAGTGGTTGGGAGTCTGCCTGCCAATTCAGGGGACACGGGTTCGAGCCCTGGTCTGGGAAGATCCCACATGCCGCGGAGCAACTGGGCCCGTGAGCCACAATTACTGAGCCTGCGCGTCTGGAGCCTGTGCTCCACAACAAGAGAGGCCGCGACAGTGAGAGGCCCGCGCACCGCGATGAAGAGTGGCCCCCACTTGCCACAACTAGAGAAAGCCCTCGCACAGAAACGAAGACCCAACACAGCCATAAAAATAAAAATAATAATAATAAAAAAAAAAAATACGTAGGAATGACTGATCCTTAACATTTATCTCGGCAAAAGTTCCAGCATTTCTTGAGCAATGGCTCCCTGAGACCCACCTACCTGAAGGTGGGTTGGCAGATTTGTTAAGAAGGGGGGTTGAATGATTGACATACCGGGGGCGCCAATGGGAGACCTGTTTGCTTAGGCGCATCTGTCCTAGCACAAAGAAACAATCCCTAAACCTGATCTTACTGAATTAGTTCTGCAGAATAAAAAACTATCAATCAGCCCCCTCAGTTTTTTGTTTTTTGTTTTTTTAAAGAATTTGCCCACTCCAAGAGCTCAAAGCTGTACTTCTGACATATGGTGTTAAAATTCCCAATGTTCTTTAATCCTTGCTTGAAACAAGTTGTATTTTGGCCCTGGACAAGGCTTCTCACATACAGCTGCTTACTTCTTAGTGGCAGGGAGGTTATTTACCAGCGTCTTCTCAGGGCCGATCATGTTTCTGATGAGTCGGCATCTACGGATGTCATCCTGGAGATCAGCACCAACTTTTACCTTAAACCTATAAAATAAATTTGGTCTCATAATTTAGATCTGTCCCCTGACTTGGCAAAGACACGTAGCTTTTCTGCAGAAGTGACTGTTTCTGTCAATAATTCACAGGTCACATTTTCTAGTAAACTCTTGCCCTTTCCCAATCAATCTTCAGATGAAGCCACTCAAAAATAACCCTGTAAGTGTATCTTTTTACTCAGTATTGGGGCAGTAACTCTAAATTACCTGCTGTCCTGAAGTCCAGCAATGGACAAAGCAGCTAGATCTTTAATAACATTAACTGAGTTTTTGCTGTGCCATGAAGAGGAGTTAAGAACGGAAAAGGCATAGTCAGACTTGGCGGGTGAGCTGGCATCCTCTCCCTCACTCACCAGCCTCTCCTACACACGGACGTCAGGCTGCCGCTTTGGAGCCAGGATGGCCCAAGGTCCTCCTTTCCACAACACCCACCCTCTGTGCTGACAAAAAAGCCCCTCTCACAGCCTGTGCCATTCTCTCCCCTGTGCTCAGCACCAAATACACTAAAGATGACCTTTCTATCCTGGGTGGAAGCCTTAGCTTCTGGATGCTGGGCTTCCCATGCTCAGGGGCCTAGGAAATCTCTCCTCGGCCTTCTCTGACTCCTAGCGGTGCCTGCTCCAGCCTTTCCTGGGTACATGGAGGGAGGGAAGGTGCCAGCACTTACTGAGCACCTGCTACCAATCCCGGCTGTGCTGGTCCTTTTCAGAGACAGCAACTTTGAGGAGAACCATGAGATATTATTATTCCCATTTTATAGAGAGAAAATGAGGTTCAGAGAGGTTGAACAATTTGCCCATGGTCACACAGCAGGCAGGCACTGCAGGAGATGAAGGGAAAAGGCATGATGTTGATTCCAAATCCACCACATCCCAAGCCTCTTTCCACTGCTTCGTCCTGCCTCCATCAAGTTCTCAGTCCCCAACCCTTTACTTAGCTGAGGATTCAACCAGAATTCAGTGCCTCTCAAAGTTCAGTGGGTAGGCAAATCACCCAGGGATCTTGTTAGAATGCAGATTCTGGTGCAGCAGGTCTGGGGTGAGGCCCAAGATTCTGCACTTTTTTAAAAAAAGTTGGTCGGAGATCTTTTTTTTGGTCCTCACTTATTAAGCAACCTGTACAAATGGTTTTCTACACCTACCGCAAGCGGCAGCAGGGCACGCTAGTGCTCCTGCCCCACAGACCACACAGAGCAGCAGGAGGCGGGTGGCCAGACTGTCGTGCAGAGAGCCTGGTGACGGGTCCCAGGCACAATGTCCACCTTGAGCCGCACGGATGGACTCAGTGACCAGATCAAAAGGTGATGGTCCCTCTGTGTCCTGCACAGCTTCGGGATTCGGGGCCACTGCCCACCGTAGTTTACCCCAAGGAAACCCCAGGAGGCCCAGGGGTCCATAACCACACAGGAGAAGGACAGAAGAGAAGGCAGAGGGTTAGTCTGGAGAGGAGGTGGCCTGGGGAAGAGGGGGGCCAGGCTCTTGGGAGAACTCTGAAGAGAATCATTGCGACCAGTGGCTGGAAGTTATAGGGAAGCAAAGGGTCCGCTACATTGAAGCTCTTCTAACACTCAGAGCCTTCCAACAACGCACAAGTGCCCTACAAGCTCTCTGCCTCTGGAGGTTTTCACGTAGAAGCTGAATCAACGCTTGTTACTATAGTAAAGAGTAGATTTCCAGATCGGGGCTGGAAATCAATGATCTCTTTCAACTCTGACGTTCCAGGATTTTAACTAGACTCATATCTCGTCTTTGGAGAAAGAGCTTCAGCTGAAATTTCCCTTGTGTGTCCTTACACACCAGACTGCTCCGGGTGAATCCTGGCCTCCTTGGTGCCTTTGGATCCTGGCTCCCCTCCACCGACCAGCCTCTCTCGCTAACTGGAGAGTCAAGTTCACCCAAATAAGTTACCTGGTCCAGCCGTCCTCCAGCGCCTTGCTGCAGAGCTGTGGGGAGAGGAGCAGAGCCGTCACCACACACTCTCCTAGGTCTAAGCAGTACCTTGGCCATCTCTGATGCGGCTTCACAAACGCTACGGCTCTACCATGAACCAGAAGAACAACCGTGTGTTGAAATTCAGAGCAGAAACAGCTTAGCCAACAGAGCATGACCGCTTGGTGACTTTCTTTCCTCCTCTCTATGGGAACCATTTCATTAATGGTCACAACATTCCTCGTTGGGGAATGGAGCATTTCTGTCCCTCTTTTTAAAGCCAGGATGTTCTGTGGCATCCACACAATGAGTGGATAAAAGAGTAACAAACAGAAGCTAGTCTCCCCCCTCTCTCTCTCCCTCAGCAGCAGGCGAGCGCAGGGTGACGGGAAAGGGCAGTAAGGCAGCCAGGCGCTGACCGCCCGCCAGGGGCCACCACGTGCCGCGAGCATCACACCACGGCAGCATTCATCGGCATCCTCAAAACCCCCCGGGACAGCTATTATTTCCCCACTTCGCAGTGAGGAAACTGAGGCAGAGCACGGTTAGGGCTCACGTTGCACCATGTTATGCTGCTGCCTCTGCCCGGGAGTCGGCTTCCCCCTCCAGGGCCGAGGTGGGGCTCACCAGCTCACGGGCCCAGCGTCCACAACGGAAACGGCTTTCCTTTTGCTCACGTCCAAGGACCTCCAGGGCGAGGCCTGGGATCCTTAACAATTCAGAAAGGCTAAGAGGAAAACATGACGTCTCTCCAGAAAGCCTGTCTAGAAAACCAGGTTCAAGCGCCCACCTGCTTCAGCGTGGTGTCCGAGTAGCCCAGCCAGGCGCACGACGTGGTGTAGGCGGGGTAGCCATGCACCAGCATTTGCTCTTCTGTGGAAACACGACGCTCGTCAACATTTTGTGTTTGCGGGACCTTCAGCTTTAGACTTGCCCGTGGCTAAGGCGCTGCGCACGGAGAATCCAGCTGTTCTCCTGCCCGCCCTGAACAGGCACCCGGAGGCGGTGCGGATCCCAAGGGTGTCACACCCAGGGCCCGGGATACCCTCTGGGATGCCCTGCTGGCCAAGGCCTTGCCCGTGGCGTGCGGTGTAACCCTAAAACCAGCCTTGCTCCCAGCAGTGGCCGAAGTGAACTCTGACCTAAGAGGTCTCACCAGGAGGCCGCCGCATCTAGACTCAGCTGTCTGTCTGTGGGCCTGCTGCAGGGGGATGATGCGAACCCCTGGACGCTCAAGGACGGGGACACTCAAAAGTGCACAATGATAGCAAAAATAATGAATTTCCTCACAACCCACCTCGCTCTTTTTTCCCAACTTGACCTTTCTGCAGGATTTCTGGAAAAAATAAAAAGCATTATCACTCTTTCAGACAACAAAGCACTCGGCCCCGTTGCTTCCATATTAGAATGGACCAGAAAGCTCCCAGTTCCTGGGCATGACTCACCATAGGCTTCCTCCTCTGTCAGGACGTCGGTGATGTACCTAAAATCTAGGCAGGATACCAGCTTCCTGGGGTCCTGGCAGCAAGATAGCAGGTAGGAAAGGCCCACATCAATTCACAAGTGGATTATGTTTCTAAGAATCTGCTGGACATGGGCTTATTCTGTCCGGGAAAGGACCTTTGGGTCCCCTTCTCCTCCCTCCCCGAAGTCGGGGCTTTGGCCTCACTGGGGAGGCCCACATTCTCGGCTGGGTCTCTGGCGAGACCTCCCCACCCCAATCTAAGTCAGTCAGTTTGGAAGCAGGTTGTACTGTGACCAATAGTACTCTGCTGTAACCCTTAAATATCATAAAAGCTCTCAATGCTGAGATTCTGCTTCTTTTAAGACCACTGGCACTGAAACAGGGAACAGGATCCAAAAGAATGAAAAGTCCACAGGGGGGATTTCAGGCACCTTCCTAGTGGCCCCAAATCATTCAGTTCTGGGGGCCACCTCCAGCACCCCTCTGAGAGGCCAACCTTGAGCCTGCAGGTGGCTCAAGAGGTCCACGTCCTTCCCCTTCAGATGGCGCCCCCATGCCACCCGCAACCATGTCAGAGAGATGATGTTACAGCCTCTCGTTTTCACTTTCCTCCAGAGAAGGGACAACGTCTGCTGGCCCAACAGTCTTCAAGGCCATGGTTCTTTGTTTTTTCTTTATTTCTTTTTTTTTTTAGTAAATTTATTTATTTATTTATTTTTGGCTGTGTTGGGTCTTCGTTGCCGCGTGTGGGCTTTCTCTAGCTGCGGTGAGTCGGGGCTACTCTTCGTTGTGGTTGGTGTGTGGGCTTCTCATTGCGGTGGCTTCTCTTGTTGTGGAACACAGGCTCTAGGGCACACGGGCTCAGTAGTTGTGGCTCGCGGGCTCTAGAGCGCAGGCTCAGTAGTTGTGGCGCACGGGCTTAGTTGCTCTGCGGCATGTGGGATCTTCCCGGACCAGGGCTCGAACCTGTGTCCCCTGCATTGGCAGGCGGATTCTTAACCACTGCGCCACCAGGGAAGTCCCAGGACCTTCGTTTGTTAACCACCAGATTTTCAGCAACCATCTAAGGGATCGCCCCGAGCCAGATGATGCTCAGAGAGGTTAAGCGGCATGCTCAAGGTCACACAGCCAGGAAGTGGTGGAGTCCAGATTCAAAGTCAGGTCTGCCTGGGTCTGAAGTTCACTCCCCTTAACCTGCCCAGAGGTTTTTCCTCCTTGGCAGCCAGGTGCTCATCCCTGATATCAACAGGTCAGGGAGAAAGGAAACGGCAGGGGCACATCTTTAGAATTCACCGTGGGCTCTTTCCTCAAGAGTCTGATCTGCCATTTGCTCTTGGAGTCAAAGTGACCAGATAATATTTTAATAATAACATCTTGCTCGTCAGAGTTTGTAAGGCACTTTTCTCAATTGGTCTTTAAACCAATTCTATGGAGTTTCTAGAGAAGTTATGATTATCCCCTTTTCACAGTTAGGAAATGGAAACTCAAGAATTTGTATTGCACGTGTAAGCAAGTGCCACAGTGGGGGAGGCGGGACCATCGGACCTCCTTGCCTGCATGAGCACAGCTCTTTGTTACTTCAAATACAAGAAAAAGAATATTAGACTTGGGACTTCCCTGGTGGTCCAGTGGTATAGAATCCGTCCTGCAATGCAGGGGACGCGGGTTTAATCCCTAGTTGGGGAACTAAGATCTCACATGCCGCGGGGCAACTAAGCCCGTGCGCCACAACTACTGAGCCCACATGCTCTGGAGCCCGCGAGCCACAACTAGAGAGAAGCCCGCATGCCACAACTGGAGAGAGAAAAGACCCACATGCCACAACTGGAGAGAGAAAAGACCCCCACGCCACAACTGGAGAGAGAACCCACACGCCGCAACAAAGAGCCCGCGTGCGGCAAAGAAAGATCCCGCGTGCCACAACTAAAGACCCGACGCAGCCAAAAAAAAAAAAAGAATATTAGACTTTACTGGGTTTTGTTTGATCAGCACTACAGTGATTGATCCAGAGACAGTGCTGAATGTATTTACTGATTATCAAAAGGCAAGCAATCCATGAAATCCATTTCATTTACAGAAACAATGAGAATATTAAAGAATTTACTTACCATGTCAACAAGTAACTTCCACAGAGGCTTGAAGAAAAGAAAAGATTTGTAAAATGTGTGAAGTACCCAAAACGTGTGAAGTACCCACTTGTTTTCTGACAGTAAATGCACTAGTGGCGAATTCCCACTATCAGACTAACACCTGCCTGCCTGCCCACCGGCTCACGCTGCCTCCCAGCCCCTTGCCTCTGCCACCCCTTCTTGCTCAGCCCTTTCTAACCTACTCCGACAACAACCTGACTGTGGCCAGTACCTCTCAGCGGAGACGAATAATCAAACAATTCTCCATATGTCACTTGGGAGCCTGCTGTGCTTTTGCCTTTGCTCGTAGAGGAAGTGTTTGTGCTGCAGGGTCACAGAGGTGCTGCCTGGAGGATTACCTTTCCCTCCTGCTTGGCCCACAGGTCCCACACAGCATTGAGAACGGCCGCCGTGGCCAGATGCACCACACCCTTCTCGGGACCGATCTGGTTAGGAAGCAAAACACACCAGCACTTCTTAGAAAAGAAAAAGATATTTAGGTCTTCTAGCCAGGGACACGTTTCATGAATTAAAAGGCAGGGCTTCCCCGGTGGCGCAGTGGTTGAGAGTCTGCCTGCCAATGCAGGGGACACGGGTTCGAGCCCGGGTCTGGGAAGATCCCACATGCCGCGGAGCAACTGGGCCCGTGAGCCACAATTACTGAGCCTGCGCGTCTGGAGCCTGTGCTCCGCACCAAGAGAGGCCACGATAGTGAGAGACCCGCGCGTCGCAATGAAGAGCGGCCCCCGCTTGCCGCAACTAGAGAAAGCCCTCGCACAGAAACGAAGACCCAACACAGCCATAAAAATAAATAAAAATAAATTAAAAAAAAAAAAAAAAAAAAAAGGCAGCGATGGAAACTCACTTAGAGGGTAAGCTCTTTTTCAATAGTTTCTAACCTATAGAAGATTTGCAAGAATAGCACAAAGAACTCCTGTATATTTCTCTCTCTCTCTTTGTATATACATATATACACACATATACACATATGTGCAGAAAAATAAAATATATAATATAAACTTATTTTACTGAGTAATTTGAGAGTAAGTTGCAAATATCATACCCTAAGTACTTCAGAATGTAGCTCCTAAAAACAAGGACATTCTCTTACATGACCATAGAACAAGGATCAAATTCAGGGAATATAACATTGATAGAATACTATTACCTACAAAGACAGTCCATAATCAAATTTCACCAATTGTCCCAATAATGTACTTTCTTGTATTCACATATTGCATTTAGCTGACATGTCACTTTAGTCTCTCTTTATCTGAAGCAAATTTTCTTCTTTTTAAAAATGATATCAATATTCTTAAAGAGTACAGGCCAGTTGACTTACACAATGCTCCTCCATCTGGGTTGGTCTGCAGCCCCATCATGATTAGACTGCAACATTGCCACCACATTTTTTTGTTAGGGCTATTATCTTTTAGCGCTTGGGTAAGTCAGTATCCTTTAGGCTTCCCCACTGTGTGGTTACCATTTCCCTTTCTAAGTAAGGAGATTAATATTGCCCCCAAGTTTTAGCATCCATTGGTGATTCTTGCCTCAATCAATTACAGGTATGGTTGTAATATGGTAGTTTTCTAATGTTACCATTCCTGTTATATTAGTGTGTATTCGATTATAATGACAAAGTTTCCCTTGTTGGTTGGTTGTTTGCTATCTGAATGGACTCATGGTGTCTTAGGTTATTCAGTGACTTATACGCATCACCACCACATTTATTTTGATGCTTGAATTGTCCCAGATTCGACCAGTGGGAACTCCTTCGAGGGGATGCTTTAAAAGCAAGTTTCATTTGGTTGGCAGAAGTTAAGAATGAAATCCGAGGCAATGTGGACAATGTGCCTTTCTCTGTGCATGGACAGGAGACTGAGCACTTAGGAAAAGACACAGCTGATGTCAGGAGACATCGGCAAGGTCTCGGCTGCTGGACTGACCTTACTGTGATAAAATCCTCTCTCTAGAACCTCATTTTCTTCATGCTTTGAACTTAGGGTTCAAATATAGCCCTATACACATAAAGGTGCTCTGGTCTTTCTCTTCTTAACCTTTGACCTTCTCTTACATTTGTCCTTAATAACCTCCTCCCACAACTTCAATTCTACTCACATTATGTCTCCCTTAAAAAGGTTGTCCATTCAGCACTTTATCCTCTAGAGGGTCTAGACCACTTCTTCCCATCCAGGGAGCAGAGATGAGGTCCATAAGGGCAGAGATAGCTCTCAGGATCCAAATATGTCCAGATTCAAGTCTTACAGAAAGGAACAGATTACCTCAAAATACTGATTGTCCAAATGGTTCAAGCCCTAATTTATCTGAATAAAATGTTTTACCTTAAAATTATAAACCTGTGTCTATTTTCACAAATGCTGCAATCAAAGGACATGAGACCTGAGTTATTTATAGAAGTGTTTTACAAAACAGGTGCCTTACCCATCTGAGCTGCCCGTCGCTCGTGAGCTGTCTGTAGAAGCCTCTGAAATCACCAACAATGTCCCCGAGGTCCTTGTTAAGCAGGTGGGGGGCCAGGGCATTCACAGCACAGACAACTATTAAAGGGGATTTAATTCTTGTTTAGTTTTGGTGTAAATAAATTAAGACACGCAAGCACCACAAACAATCTAATGTGGGCATTAATGAAAATAATTTTAAATACAAAAGGTACATGCCTTTAAAAATTGCCCCAAATATGTCTTCTATGGTAGTCATAACTAATAGCACACACTAATAGCACACAATAGAATAGCTGTTAATCTATATACTGAGCTTAATTTCTGAAAAGAGCAAACCCATTTTGATTGGCAGAGCCATAGATCTGAAAGTTTAAATCATGTTCCCAAATCATTTTCCTGTTCACTTTGTAAAGTGTCCATATGTCAGCTTCAAAACCAAACCTTGCTAATTCATTGTTCCTAAGGAATAAGACTCTGACTTATAGAATTTTTTTTAAAAATGCCTTTTCATCATTGTCAAGTGTAGAAAGTATCTTGAATTCACAGCATAACTCTATTAAAAATGAAATGAATTTGCAATTAGCTTAATACATGTAAAATGTTAAACTACATGAAAACACTTTTCATAAACGTTAAATTTCTTACCATTGACTTGTGATAGACTACAGTTTTCATAACTAATTTCAAGGTTAATCTTCATTTGGGTCAGCATTACCATCAATTACTTATTTTTGGTGTTCTACTTAAAAAAGACTTTATTGTGTTATTTCAGATGAACAAGTAAAGTAACAAACTGTATGGGAAAGATCCTTCTATCCTTTGCTCAGTCTATGTGTAAATGGCCAAAATAATCAAACCAAGTCATCAACTTAGCCCTAAAGCAATGAATTTATTATTAAAAATTTTGATCGACTTTTGTTTGGTATAGCCACTGCTTCAATATTAAAATTCTCACATCATTTCACAAGATAGTTGTAGAGGCACAGTTTTACTATCAGTCAGATCTTAGGAGAAAGATGTTTTGCAAGTATTTAAAACATGTTCTTAGGATATGCTTGGCCTCTATGTGACACAGCCCTCAGATGACTCGCACTGGCTCTCACACAGAGCATTTAGGGCTGATCCACACCTTCCGTGTTCTCTAGGGCTTTTGTTAATGGAATGCAGACTGATTCCAGTTCAGGTACTCATTCCCTAGAACTGTGAGAAGACAGAGTGCTCCCCACTCCTTGATGGTTGGTGCTCTTGGATTAAAGACATCTGAAGAGTAAGTCAGCGACTCAGAGAGTCCGTATCATTATCTGCATCAAACCTCTGATCTACTGAGATGGTTGCTGAAAACCACGGACTGTTCACATCACAAAGCAAACACATTTAACTAATGTTGAGGATGGGCTCATCTTTCAGCTCTAAGAGAAGCGCAAGCAACACTAATACATTCACCTAGAGGATGTGGATTCTCCTTGCTCAAACTGAGGCCACTGCAGGAAGTTTACTAAAATTTGGTGCCTTCCATAGAAATTTGGGCGGTGGTGGTCTGACTCCAGTGTGGAGAACAGTCTGCTTCAGGTGTGCATGTCTGAAGCGATGGGTGGGAAATCTGTCTGGAAACACTCAGCCTTGAAGGCAGCTCCGTGCTGACTGAGGCCAGGGTTCTCTCCTGTGACTACATCTGTCCAGGACTCACTTCTTGGGACCTCCTGCCCAGGAGGGACAAGTCAGTAAAGGCTATGGAGGACCGTGGGTCTGAGCTCTCATGCTGGCAAGAACCGTTATGGCCATTTTTTCTCTTTAAAAATTATGCTTTTTTCACCTCTTTTTCTTTTCCTATTAAAAGAAACTATATTGGTCTCATTTATACATAAAAAATCAACCATAACTTTCCCCACTCTCTCACATATAGGCGCTTCACAGTAATGAGGAAAGCATTGTTTTCTTTCTGTTTTCTTGGATCATAAAAGATGATTAGGTAAGTAGGCTGATAAAGGCTGCAGAAGAACCGTGATGAGCTAACGGAATTTTTTTCAACTTTAATTTGAACACCACGTAACACGTTCAGTGAGACGGCAGTGGCAGTGAGTCACCTGAAAAATGCAACAAGGTTAAAATTAAAATGGGTTCCGTCATGCTGTGGTCTGAAACAGGCGGAAGCCACCTCCATCACCACAAAAGAGCCATTTGTTCCAGGCACAGAGAGATGGAAATTGATTTCTCCTGCTCGAGGCATCCATTGGGACAGTGTGGGGAGGAGAGGGGAGGGGTCAGGGAGGTCCCCACACAGTGAACTCAGCAGCACATCTGTCCCAGGGACCACATGACGGTGCAGCGTCCCTCCACTGCGGGCCCAGTTCCAGGTCCTGGCTGTTAACAGAGAGTGGTTCTCATGGCTTGTCCCAGAACACATCATGTAAGCTTGCTGAGTTTTGTACAAACTTTGGGGAACGCCCCGTATGGTTGGAGAAAGCAGCTTCATAAAGTGCTCAACTTACACCAGAGAATTAAAGTTGCAGGAGAAGCTGATACACAGCTCAGCAACCTGTGGGGGTCAGCGGTCACTGCCTGGGGGGAAACATCAACAGTGAATAGTTGACTTAGGGGGAGGGGGTCAGGGAATCATTGCCAAGGTGCCTCCTTCTGACCAGCCAATTCCTAGTTACCCCTCAAGGCTCATCTCAAAACCTCACCGTTGCTTTGAAGCCATCCTGACCCTCCTGGACAATGAACTAACCTTCTTTCCATGTAGCTTGTACTCAAAAAAAAAAAAAAAATAGTCCTTCTCGCACTGCACTAATTGATTCTTTTATGTCTGTCTCCCTGAGAAGTTTGTGCTTTCCGTCTCCTTGTACGTGGGACTCTGTCCCCTTTCTCTCTCTCTTTGTAAAGTCATTTCTGCAGCGCCTGGCAGAGCGCCTAGCACACAGGAGCACACAGGAGGCGTCTGCGGAAGGTCCAGCTGACAGATGACTGGATGATAGCCCTGGGAGGAGCTGGAACAGCCTGATGGCATCCACGTAACGCTCAAGAAAGGTTCCCTTGTCCTACACACACACACACACACACATACACACACACACACACACACCTTTTATCTGCTCAGTGATACTAAAATCGTTCAGTGGGTCAAGACTTTTCTTCTACAACTAGGCAAGGGCTGACAGTACAAATATCCATGAGGGAGGTATCGCATCACCACCAAAGTTAGAGAATCTATTTCCTCCCTTCCTGGACCCTCACCCTTCAACCTATCATAATTTGGCTTCAGCTCCTAATGAGCCATTGAAATTGATCTGCCAGAGGTCTTCTTTTTGTACATATTGAATTTTGTACACTGTGCGTGCATTAAAAAAAACAATTATGCATTTTAAAAAAAAACAAGCAAATAATTTGTATGTAAATATTCTGGAGATAAAGCACTCCAGGCAGTCAGGACTAACCGAGAGGCTGTCTGGGCCTCAGTTTCCTTATCTCCAAACATGTGGACGCTCAAGACCGCTGAGCCCTCATCCAGCTCTGAGAAAAAGACAGGCTTTACTCACGGCTCAATGTGCATTCTTCACTATCTGCTCTTCCAGATGAGAGTTCTGAAACTGGGCAGGACCTACAGCCTTTTCTGCCCAGAAAAGCAGTGATCTTGAAACCAACTCGGTGTGGAATATTCAGAAAAGCAAGTAGACTCTGTGCACACAACAATAAGCCTTGTTCTGTGAATGCATGCCTGCCTACGTCATGTCCCTCACTCACTCACGCAGTTCAGGTCCTCAAAGCTCTGCAGAGAAATCGGCTGAGATTCAAGGATTCACCTGCAGTCTATGGATGACTACAAGGAGAGAAGCCAAATTCTGCTATTTAAAAATTTATCCCAATGAAATAAACCATCAAACACTGTTTTTACTCACTTCAAGCAGTGTAAATATGGAGGAAAATAAGGTCAGAACTGGAATGTAAATGAAACTTAAGCATTCTAGAACCTCAAGGGATGTTCAACTCACCAACTTCAGTGCCTTTCCCCAGAGTGAAGGTGATTCCGTAGCCCTTGAGTCCATCTTCCGCATCCGTCTCCAAGACAACGTAGGCAGCTGAGTAGTCAGGGTCTGTGTGCTGCAGGGGAAATGCTCCCCCCAAATCCGCAAACGTGAGAAATCCCCAAATAAACCCGGGAATGACGTCACGTAAGAACAGAAAACACCAACAAGAGTTCCCATCAGAGGGAACTGTTCATGTTCCCCAAAGGAAACACAGGAGCTCTGAGTGGACAAAAGGAATGTCCTCCTGAAGGATGGCAGTTGGACTTGAGGTGAGAGTGAAGATCCAGGAATGAGATCTGGGAGTCTTTGACATAAAAGTGGTCACTGAAGCCATGAACACAGAGGGGGTCTTAATGGGAGTGTGTGATGAGACAGGAAAGGCATTGAGGCCTGAGCCTTGAGAGGGAAGAAGGGGGTCAGTATAGGAAGGAGCAGCCAGAAAGGCAAGTGGTCAGCGAGGGAGGTGGGGGGGAGCAGACAGCAAGAAATGTAGACCAGGGTGAAGGACACTGGAAGCAGAAATAGAAAGGGCAGTTCCAAGAGAAGGAAGGAGACACAGGTCGACTTCAGGTTAAGGAGGAAGTAGATGTATGGGATGGAGGCAACAGGCATGGACCAGTAATCTAGGGTTCGGTGGGGAAGGGACAGAAACGGCGTGGAGAGGTGTAAGGGCCAAGTAAAGACTATTCCAAAGTGGGAAGCCCTGTCCATGTGGATGGAGAGGGGCCACTAGAAAAGGAGAGACTGAAAATGAAAAGGGAACAGGCCCTGGCAGTCAGGAAAGGTGGGCATGGGGACACAGGCATAAGTCAGTTCTGGAGAAGGACATGCCTTACAGAATAAAGGGAAAGATGAGAGGGATGGCTGGAGGCTGATGTGCAGAGATGGGGCCAAGGGCGCATTAGTCTTCAGTCTTTGTGGTGACACAGTGGCACAGGACTGGGTGGCAGAGGCGGGAGAGAGTGGTTTGGACAGCAGCTCCCGGGAGCTCAGCAGACAACGGGGAATGGAGAGGAAAAGTATGGCTGGGACAAGACATGGAAGCAACCTAAGTGTCCATCGACAGACGAATGGATAAAGAAGATGTGGTACATATATACAATGGAATATTACTCAGCTGTAAAAAAGAATGAAGTAATGTCATTTGCAGCAACATGGATGGACCTAGAGATTATCACACGAAGTGAAGTAAGTCAGACAGAGAAAGACAAATACCATACGATATCACTTATATGTGGAATCTAAAATATGACACAAATGGACTTTACAAAACAGAAACAGAGTCACAGACATAGACTACAAACTTATGCTTACCAAAGGAGAAGGCGGGTAGGGATAAATTAGGAGTTTAGAATTAACATATACAAACTACTATATATAAAATAGATAAACAAGAAGTATTTACTGTATAGCAGAAGGAACTATATTCAATATCTAATATAAACTATAATGGAAAAGAAAAAAAGAAGTCTGGCTGGGAAGTGGCAGGCTCAGCTGGAGCTGGGCTCTCTGGAACTGTAGTGAGCGCCTGGATAAGCGCTGGTAAGATCACCGCAGGCCTGAGGGCTCCACGTTTCTTAAAAGGCTGGTAAGAAATCGTAACTGGAACCCACTGCTTGAACAAATATGGGGAACAGTTTCAGGGCTCCTTCATGAAAATACCCTACTTGTGATCAGGAAGGCTCGCTCTGCTGCTAAGTGCTGAGGGAGCTGAACTGCTGAGTGCTGTGTGCCGTGAGGGTGGGGGGAGCAATCCTCAGAGTCATGGCAGTACTGCTGAGGACTGACAAGCAGACTTTCGATTAAGAAGGCACTTGGGGGGAGTTCCCTGGTGGTCCAGTGGTTAGGACTCTGCGCTTCCACTGCAGGGGGCACAAGTTAGATCCCCTAAGATCCTGCATGCCTCGGGGTGGCCAAATAAATAAGTTAATTAATTAATTAATTAACTAAAAGGAAGGCACTTGGAAATCAGCATACAACACACACCATATCTCTGGGAGATAATAATACTTCAGTATTTATGAGCTTGCAATACAGGTGTCAGATAATAATCTCTCCTGACCCAGAGGTCATAAACCACTCAGGCCAGAGACAAATTCCATTTCCTAAATTATTCCACGGTAAGCCAGCAATCTTAACACTTCACAAATTCAAGGAAGAGAAAAGTGGAGGTCAGCGCTCTTCTGCTTCAGTTTCTTCATATGTAAACACTAATTACAGCCACAGTTATTGCCAGCCTTCTCTGTGTCAGGCTCTCTACACACATCTCATTTACATGTATGAAGCAGACACTGTTATACCCATTTTACAGATGAGAAAACCCAGGCCTGGAGAGATTGTGTGGTTTCCCCACAGCTGCTACACCTCAGAGGGGCAGAGGCGATAGCACATGATCAGGTATTTGAATTTTACAAGTCAGTAAAATTTCAAACATTTGTTTGGAGATCCACAGAGGATTGCCCAGTGGGTGTGTTTTGTCATTTACCATAACATCATATAAGAAAGGACAAATAAGGCTTTTTAAAAGCAGGAAGAACCTAATCTCAGAATAAAGGACATTCTTTTAAGTAACTTTAGCACTTTTTAACAAGAGGCCATTTCAGGTACACAAAGAGCACAGGGAATGTAATAAACATCAGTGTGCCCTCCACCTAGCTTAAGAGGCAAAACTTTACAGTGTGAATGAAAGTCCTTGGGTACCCATTCCCCTCCCTCCATACAAGTAACAGATAATCATTATCCTAACACGGATGTTTCACACATTCATTACATACCCTGCAACTTTGTTTTTCCAGTGTGCCACGTGTGAGTGGGCCGGGAGGGGCAGTGAGGATCCAGTGGGGACAGGACTGGAGGAGACCCTGCACAGGACTCATATTTGGGAACCACTGCACTAGAAGGTGGTGGTGGCGTGGGGTGTCCCGCTAACACTCTCAGGGAGCAAAAATGCCCTTCAGTGCTTACTTTACTGCATCTCCAAAGGCTGACACCTACTTAACTCTTTACGTGACACATCCTCTATAATCATGTTTTCAGGTAACTTCATGAGAGCCCCCTCTCACACGACCCAGTTACTGCGAGTTTGTTCGTCTGGTTTTCCAGCCAGACTGTGACTCCTTCACTTCACAGATGGGCCTCTTGGGTTAGGAGCTTTTCCAGGTCACACAGCAAGCTGTGGCGGAAGCAGGATCACCACCTAAAACACCCTGCCCGGGGCTTCCTGGTCTCCTTCTGGTTGAGAAGCTAGCGCTGTGTTTTAGAGTTTCACTGGTGGGAACCTAACAACATCGTTTTGCAAATACGATTCGCATTTCCAGCAAAATGAGAATTGTAAACGTAAAAACAGGAAATACTAAACGTCAGCAAAGAAAGGAACAGTAAGAAAAAAGAAAAAAACCTAGAAGGGTGGAGAGTCTCTAGATACCTTCATTCCCCTTCCTGACCTCTCCACTTACAAAAGGAACGGTTCCAAGGTTGGGAACCTTCCTGGGGTCCGTGGGGTGCCCTGCGCCTAAAGGGCCCAGCGTAGGCGGGGCGGGAGGGCACCGGCGGTCAGGCAGCGCTTACCATAGCGTCCGAGCCGTGGCCCCCGAGCGACGTGGGGAAGCGCACGTCGCGGACCGAGAGCCGAGAGATCCTGCCGCGCACCATGTCGCCCGCACCCCGGGGCCGCCAACTCTGCGGGACACCCTCTGCACAGAGGCGGTGTGTGCAGAGCCCGGCACGGTGGGCGCTGATTGGCCGCGCGGCCCGGAGGCGTGGCCGCGCTCGAGAACTTGGCGAACTTTGCCAACTTGGCCCGACTGGAGTGGCCAGCCCAGTTCAGGGTCCCATGACTCACACGTTTTTCGCGCCAAGTTTCCGCCCCGTACCGGGGAAGCTGCACCACAGGCGGACTCGTTCAGGTTCTCCACTCACCTCGCTCCGCGTCGGCGACCCCGCTCCGCCCAGACTAGAAACACGCAGTGACCTTACCGGGAGCGGTGCCCGAGAGTGCGAGTCCGGTCAGAGTGCGATCGCCTAGCAGCAGGTTCGGGTCAGCTCAGCCAGGCGGCAGGTCAGCCAGGATAGCCTTGGGCTAGAAGATCCTAAGGGTCTTTAAGTGACCTCAGCCTGTTTACCACCTGATAAATTAAGAGGCGGGTCACCATTTATTACACCCTTGTTGATGCAGAGTGCTTTAAATACATGACCTCTTATCCGCCCAACCCTACAAGGTAGGCAGGTCATGTCCACTTTATTGGTGAAGGAATGGGGACTCGGACAGACTGATTTAAGAGACGTGCCCAAGGCCACACAGCTAGTTAAGTGGCTGAGAGTTCTAGCTGCAAACCCAGGGCTCTGTCCTCTGGGTTGCAGGGACTCTGGGGTTCAGAGCTATAGGATCCCTCTGACAGCATGGTGAAAGCTATGGACACCACCCCCTCCAATGTGCACCTGTAAGTTTTTATACCATTTTGGGGGGCGGGGGTCACTGACCCCTTGCCTTGTAGTACAGCAGGCCACCTTTCAGTTCCTACTTCTGGGGACTGCTTTGAAAATTAAATGTTTGGGAAGCCGTGCTATACAGATATTCCATTAATATATGTTCCTGTTGGTATGGCAAGGATGTTTTCAGGGATACCCAGGTCACCTCTGCGGCTCACGGATGCAAACCCCATTGAATGAATTCCTTTGGCTAAAGACTGAGATGGTTAACTCAAATGCCTACAGAGGCTGGGTGGACACCAAGAAGCAAGGGTGGGGGGGGCGTGAGGCAAGGGGCAGCCACTGCAGCTAAGGGGCAGCCAGTCAGCTCCAGCTGATTGTGGCCCTGTGGGAATTAGAGCCCGGATTGCTGCATCTTCACATTTTCCAAGGGAAGTCTGAAATTCGAATGTTAATAGGAAATAGCCCTTCTTTTCCCTGTCCTACCCACTTTGCCATTTAGATAGAGATAATTTTACATATGGATCAACATTTATTAACACTTAATTGTGTTACCTATTTGTTCACCCCTATTTTTTGCTTTCTTGATTTTGGGGGTTGGGGGATATGCTCAATTTATTTTTTTCAGAATGGGTCTCTGGCCTGGGTAATATATTCTGAGTACTTTGTGTTCTGAAGATGTCTTTGTTTTTCTTTCAGATTTGAAGGATTTTATTGTATAGAATTCTTAGTTCAAATGAATACTTTTTAAAGTAATGTTAAGTCTCATTCTTTAAAGAATAAGCTGAGTTTTTTTTTTTTTTCCACTCTCTGGAAAATGTTTGGATTTTCTCTTTATGGTTTTAAAATATTACTAATATATGTTTAGGATTAACTTAAGTATTAATCTTACTCTACAACTGATGGATTCTTTCAAGCCAAAAGCAATGTATTGCTCTGGAAAGTTTTCTCTACTGTTCCTTTCATTGGTTCTTCCTCTTCATCTGGAACTTATGTTGGTTTGATATTAAACCTCTGAATCTGTCACCCATGCTTTAACTTAAACAAAAACAAAAAAAACCACAACTTTTTTGACTCTTTGTTGAGTTCTGGGCATATCCTTTGGTTTAATATTCCAGCTCACTGACTGGATCAGTTTATCATACAGGGAGAAGCCTGGCTACCCAGCTATTCCAAATGCTGACCACACCTCCCATCCAAATCCCTATAATTAATAGCCCCATTACTTCTAGGAAAAATAAAGTAAAAGGGACAGGATTTATACTCCCATCTTATACAGCTAGAAAACCAGCTAAAATATTTGGAAGAAGGGACTTCAGACACTGGACCACAGGAGAGCAGAACTGTGATCTTGGAGAGAAGAAAAACAAACAAAGCACCCTACAGTTGCATCAGCTTACTGTCTGGAGGCTGGAGGCTACTGGAAAGGGGGGTCCCAAACTGAGCCTAGCAGCCTTACTGACTTGAGAAGACTAATATTAGTGTTTGAGGAGGCCAATGTGGCTATAATTTGAGAGGCAGAAAACAGAAGGATCTCTTCTAATCTTTGGCTGAGTGTGGGTATGTGTGGATATGCACATGAATGAGAGGAAACTATTCAAATTTTAGGAAAGTCACCAGAAAGGAATAGGCAAAAAAATTATTGGAGGTTGCACAAGGTAGGGAATGGTACCTATTCCTGCCAGCCAGAGTGAGAAGATTTAGTAATACATGGGGCATCAGGTAGAATCCTCAATGGGGTATTGCCTTACTGGCAGAAAAAGTCTCCTAAGACTAAAGATTGTTTTGGATCTAACAGAGCTTGAATGCAAAACTTGGAAGGATTCAACTGACTGCAAGTTAAGACTAGACAAAATAATACCTGGAGTTTCCACAGGGCTTAAAATAGTTCCTGTCCCCACGAGCCAGGGTAGAAAGTGTACATGAATCAAAATTCAACATTATTTAAAGGAATGCCCCTCCTCCAAATTCTAGCAACCAAAAATTACAATTTATAGTGTCCAGCATCTAATCAAATTTACAAGGCATATATAAAAGCGGGAACATATAGCCCATGAACAAGATAAAGGTCAATGAATAGAAACAGACCCAACAGTCCTAAAATTCAGACAAGGACCTTCAAGATGGAAACTACAAGCATAAGGAGGAGAGGTATGAAAGATACAAAAAAGAAAAAAATGAAAGCTACAATTTCTAAGATTAAAAAAATACACTGTATGGGATTATAAGCAGAAAAGACACTGCAAAAGAAAAGATTAGTGAATATGAAGACAGAGCGAAAGAAAGTATCCATAATGAAGCAAAAAGAAGGATTAAACGGAAAAAAGAATAGAACAGAGCATCACTGACCTGTGAGACAATAGTAAATGGCCCAATAGACACGTAGAGTTCCAGAAGTGAATACAGAAAACAAACTGAAAAATAATGGCCCCAAATTTCCAACTTTGATGAAAACTATAATCCACTGAATCAAGCATCTCAAACTCTAAGTAGAATATAACCTTTAAGAAAGTCATGTGAAGATACATCATAAATAAATTGCTGAAAACCAGGAATAAAAGACTATTTTTAAAACATTCTGAAAAAAAAAAAGACACTCTACATTTAAAGAAATAAAATTGAGGACAATAGAAGACTTTTCGTCAGGAATAATGCAAGTTAGAAGATAGTGAAGAGACATCTATAAAGTACTAAAGGGAAAAAAGAAAACCCTGTCAACCTAGAATTCTTAACTGAACTAAAACATTTCAAAAAGGAAGTCAAATAAAAACTTTTAAAATGCAGTACTATCGGGCTTCCCTGGTGGCGCAGTGGTTAAGAATCTGCCTGCCAATGCAGAGGACACGGGTTCGAGCCCTGGTCTGGGAAGATCCCACATGCCACGGAGCAACTAAGCCCGTGAGCCACAACTGCTGAGCCTGCGCATCTGGAGCCTGTGCTCTGCAACGGGAGAGGCCGCGACAGTGAGAGGCCTGCGCACCGCGATGAAGAGTGGCCCCCACTTGCCGCAACTGGGGAAAGCCCTCGCACAGAAAGGAAGACCCAACGCAGCCAAAAAATAAAAAGTAAATAAATAAATAAATTTATAAAATGCAGTACTATCAGACCTGTGCAACAAGAAATATTAAAGGAAGCACTTCATGGAGAAGGAAAACGATATCAGAAGAAATCTGGATCTATGCAAAGGAGTATTACCAAGGATAAAGGGAAATATTTAATAATGATAAAGGACTCAATTCGTCCTGTGACACAATAATCATAAATGTATATGCACCTAATAAGAGTTACACAACACATGAAACAAAAGATAGAATTAAAAGGAGAAACAGAAAAATCTACAATTATAGTTGAGGATTTCAACATTCCTCTTTCAGTAATTGATAGGAAAAGCCAACAGAAAAGCAATAAGAATATAGAAGACTGAGCAATACTATCAATTAATTTGACCAAACTGACATTTCTAGAACACTCTAGCTGACAAAAGCAGGATGCATATTATTTTCAAGTACAAACAGAACATACATCAAGGTAGAACATATTCTGGGCCATAAAACAGAGTTTTAATACAGTTATACATTTGAGAGGATTGAAATTATACAAAATATGTTCTCTGGCCAAAACAGAAATAAACTAGAATAAAAGAGAGATATCTGGAAAATCCCCAAATAATTAACAATTAAATAGCAAACATATAAATAAGCCATGAGTCAAAAAAGAACTCAGAAGGGAAATTAGAAAATATTTTGATATAAGAACATATCAAAATATGTGGAATGCAGTTAAAGTAGTATTTAGAGGGAAATTTATAACATTAAATGTTTGCATTAGAAAAGAAGGAAAGTCTCAAATCAATGATCTGACCTTCCACCTTAAAAAAAAGCTAGAAAAAGAAGAGTAAACTCCAAAATGACAGAGCAAATAAAACCCAAAAGGATGAAATAAGTGAAGACAGGAAATCAGTGAAACAGAACACACATGCACATGGGTGATCGTGCACACATGCACACATACACACACATAAATACATGCATATAGAGCAAATCAATGAAACCAAAAGCTAGTTCTTTGAGACAAATCACTAAAATTGATAAACCACTAGCCAGACTAATGAGGAAAAAAAAGGAGAGAAGACACAAATTACCAAGATTACAAATAAAAGTGGAGACAGCATTACAGATCCTACAAACACTAAACAATAATAAGGGAAGATTATGTACAAACCACCAAAGTTCATTCAAGAAAAAATAGATAAATAATCCTATAACTATTACAAAATTTAGTAATTTAATTCAAAGTGAAAAATTTTCCCTCAAAGTAAATTCCAGGCCATCTCAGCTTCACTGTTTACCAAACATTTATGAAACAATAGCAATTCTATGTAAACCCCTCAAGAAAATATGAGGGAACATTTCCCAGCTTTTAAATAAAGAGGTTAGTATTACCCTGATACTAAAACAAAGATATTATAAGAAAACAAAACTGCAGAACAATATCACTCATGAACATATACACAAAAATCTTTTTAAAAAATAGCAAATCTGACACTAGCACTATATAAAAAAGACAAAACATCATGACTGGGTGAGATTTATCCCAGTAATGCAAGGTTAGTTTAGCATTCAAAAATCATTAATGTAATTATTCTTCTTAATAATAGACTAAAAAAGAGAAACTATATGATCCTCATACAGACTGAAGAAGTATTTGACAAAATTCAACAATGATTCATGATTAAAAAAAAAAAATCTCTTAGAAAAGTAGCAAAAGAAGAAACTTCTTCAACCTGATAAAGGACATTTGGAAAAAACTATTGCCACCATCTGACTTTATAGTAGAAAATTAATGCTTTCCCCCCAAGATTAGAAACAAGGCAAGGATATCTGCTTTCACCACTTCTATTCAACATAGTTCTGAAAGTCCTAGTTAGTGTAATACAGCAAGAAAAAGAAACAAAAAGCATATTGGAAAGAATAAAGTAAGCCTCTTTATTCTTGGAAGACATGATTGATGGTCTCTGTAGAAAATCAACTTTGACTCACAGACATAGAGAACAAACTTACCGTTACCAAAGGGGAAAGTGGGGGTGGGGGGGGAGGGATAAATTAGGAGTTTGGGATTAGCAGATACAAACTACTATATATAAAACAGATAAGCAACAAAGTCCTACTGTATAGTACAGGGAACTCTATTCAATATCTTGTAATAACCTATAACAAAAAAGAATATGAAGAAGTATATATATATATATATATATATATATATATATATGTATAACTGAATCACTTTGCTGTATACCAGAAACTAACACAACATTGTAAATCAACTATACGCCAATAAAACTTTAAAAAAGAAAATCAACTTTGCAGAATTTACCAAAAAAAGCTACTAGAATTAATGAGTTTAGCAAGTTTTAGGATTCAAGGTCAATTTAAAATCAATTAGGGACTTCCCTGGTGGTCCAGCAGTTAAAACTCCACGCTCCCAATGCAGGGGGCCCTGGTTCAATCCCTGGTCAGTGAACTAGTTCCTGCATGCCACAACTAAGAGCCTGCAAGCCGCAACTAAAATAGCCTGCATGTCACAATGAAGATCCCGCATGCTGCAACTAAGACCCAGTGAAGCCAAATAAATAAATTAATTAATTAAATATTAAAAATATAAAATAAAATCAATTACATTTAATATAACTAAAAACTGGAAATTAAAATTAGAAAACAATACCTCTTTGTATTAGAAGTCTGGAATACTTAGACACAAATTAAACAACGACAACAACAACAAAAAAGCAAGATCTATACACTGAAAACTTAAGACCTAAATGTACAGAAAGTTCATAATCTTGGATTGGATAATTCAATATTGTTGAGATATCAGTTCTTCCCAAATTGAACTACTGATTTGATGCAATCTAATCAGAATCCCAGCAGGATTTTTTGTAGCTATTAAGGACTTGATTCTAAAATCCCCATGGAAATTTAAAGAACCAGAATAGCCAAAATAATCTTGAAAAGAAGAACAAAGCCAAACAATTTAAACTACTTGATTTTAAGACTTAACTATTATAAAAGCCACACTAATTAAGACAATGTGATATTGGCATAATGATACATGTATATCAATGAAACAAGAGTCCTGAAATAGACCCACACATATACAGTCAACTGATTTGAAGAAGATGCCAAGGAAATTCAATGGGTAGAAGTCTTTGCAACAAATGGTGCTGGAACAAATGGATATTTGTATGGAAAAACAAACAAAACACCACCCTTGGCCTTTACCTTATATCGTATACAAAAGTTATCTTGGAATGCAGATGTAAACATAAGAGCTAGAATTATAAAACTTCCGTAGAAAACAATGGAGAAAATCTTTGTGAACTTGGGTAAGGCAAATTTTCTTAAGATACAAAGAGCATAAATTATAAAAGGAAAAAAAATGATAAATTGCACTTCATCAAGATTGAAAATGTTTTCTCTTCAACAGATACCATTAAGGACATGAAAATGAAAGGTGCAGAATGGGAGAAAACTATTTGTAAAACATGTGTCTGGTAAAGTACTTGTATCCAGAATACTGAAAGAATTACAACTCAGTAGTAAGACAAACAACTTGGTATCAAAAGATGGGCAAAACAGACCCTCCACCAGAGAAGATATATGAATTTGAAATAAGTTTTTTTTTTTTTTTTTATAAAGTTACTTGCCTTTCTTTTATTTGTTTATTTATATTTATGGCTGTGTTGGGTCTTCGTTTTCTGTACGAGGGCTTTCTCTAGTTGTGGCAAACGGGGGCCACTCATCATCGCGGTGCGCGGGCCTCTCACTATCGCGGCCTCTCTTGTTGCAGAGCACAGGCTCCAGATGCTCAGGCTCAGTAATTGTGGCTCACGGGCCCAGTTGCTCCGCGGCATGTGGGATCTTCCCAGACCA
Organism: Balaenoptera physalus; assembly: GCF_965194825.1. NCBI lineage: Eukaryota > Metazoa > Chordata > Mammalia > Artiodactyla > Balaenopteridae > Balaenoptera > Balaenoptera physalus. The sequence goes on from NC_138897.1 coordinate 59,491,067, forward strand.
GGGCTCGAACCCGTATCCCCTGCATTGGCAGGCGGATTCTCAACCACTGCGCCACCAGGGAAGCCCTGAAATAAGCTTTTGAAAAGACTCTTTTTTAATATAGTAGCCTTATTCACGATAGTCCCAAACATCCAACACTTCGTAATTGGACAAAACCAAATTGTGGTACATTAATACAAGGGGAAACTTCTAAGCCATAAAAAGATGAATCTCAAAAGCATGTGCTAAGTGAAAGATGCCAGACACAAGTGACTACATATTGTGTGATTCCATTTATGTGAAAACCTAGAAATGTAGAACTGGAGTGGCAGAAGGCCCTCAGTGGTTGCCACGGGTCAGGAGTGAATGGAGAGGACTGACTGTAAAGGGGCATGAGGGAACTTTTTGGAAAGATGAAAAAGTTCTAGATCATGATTCTGGTAGCAGTTTCATGACTGTATACGTTTGTCAAGACTCATCTAATTGTACACTTAAAATGGTGAATTTTATTTTATGCAATTATACCTCAATAAAACAAACAAAAAAATGTTGCTCTAGGGCTCCCTCCTCCTCTTTTTATTTGTTGATTTTGAGTTTGAATTCTCTGAAATTGCACTTAAAGCTCTCCAAGAATTTTCTCTTGTATTTATTTTGGACTGGGTTTCTTCTGGTTCCAGGAGTTTCTCAAAATTTCTGGATTGATGTCATCTTTCTAATCTTCTAGCAGTGGTAAGGATTACAAAAACAGACAAACCAACAACCCAAGATCTTTGATCCTTTCAAAGAGTTCGGGATCGGGAGACGTAAAAGCATACATGTAGTTTGCTAATTCCACAGTATATTCTCTCAATGTTTCAGGAGACCAAGACTGTCCTTGAAAACAGTAATTATAAATAGTAATTGGAAGTGAGTAAAAGGACTCTCATAACATTTAAGGGACACACCACTTTAAATAATTCAGTTTTTCTATTAGGATCACTGTCACTCCTGGCCAACTGCAAAGTTGTTTCTTTTTATTTCTCTTGTCCCTATTACCACTTGGGCTGGAGGCAATTTTTTACTTCAGATTCTCGAAGTCCTCCAGCTTCCTCATGCTAACCTGACCTTTAAGATGTGAGTGAAGCTGTACTGAACTGCTCCCCTGTGTATGTGGGAAACCTAGTGTCTGTCCCTCCCAGTGTCTCTGAAGCACTTGGCGGACTTTTATTTCATCACAACATTTAAACTCTTACGTGTGAAATCCACCCCTCCCCGTTTTTGTACCTTGTCAACCCTCTGGACATTCCCCTAATCCCTTTACTTCCCTAAATGCCACCCACCCAGGGTGTGTAGCAGAGTTGAAGGAAAGTTTGTGGTAACAGACGAGAGCTGATCAAGCATCTTAGACATCTTGTTTCTTGAAGGTCTGTGGGCCTTTCCTGCTACTGTGGGGTTCTCACACCATTTAACTTGGCTTTTATTGTTTTACTAATTTTCTGGGTACCTCCTTTTTCTTCCATTTCCTCTTTTTCTTAGGTCAGCACTCCCACCCCCTCATTCCTATTCATCTTTCATTCTACTCATGAATCGAATGATTCATTCATTCTTGAACTGGAGTGTTACATCTAACTAGTCTGTTCAATGGAGTTTTAATATATATGGCTACCAATTTTTGAAAAATAGAAATTTAATTGAAAAATTCTTAAAGGTTCCAATTTAGAAATTAAGAGTTTTGAATATGCTCAACATTTGGTATGTTCTCTCCATTTAATAAAGTCTTATGGTAACTTTACATTTAACAGAATATTGTATATTGCTACTGTACCAAAAATGTTACTGTTTTGTATTAACTCTCACTTTGACATATAACATAAGAGTTTCCGGTTTTCTACTGATACATCTAGTGGTGGCATGATGGGCATCAGTCAGGGTCCCAGCTGGAATCAAATGGCACACTCGAATTAAGATAATCAAGGATATTTACAAAGAGGGGGGCAGGATAAGGGAACCACAAGAATTAATGCAGCAACCCACATTAACAGAAGCAGAAAAGATAGGGGATGGGAGGTCCCCCAAAGGAGAGGAGGTCCCTTCAGTTGGAGGACATAGCCAGCCCAACCTCACGGGGAGTGAACCAGGGGAATAAATACCTTGACCTCTCTTTCAGGTTTCCTCCGGTCTTCTGCTAGAGCTCCTCGTTGGCTCAGCCCAAGAGGAATCCAGAGCGAGGGAACCCACTGGTGAGTACAGGTCAGCCTTCCAGCAGAGTACGGCTGTGGAAGGACAAATGGAAGATACCGGGCACACATTGCTTATTTTAATCAGAAATATTCCTTTCTGTATCGACAATTTGAATATTAATTAATCAGGACTCTGATTGCTGTTGAAGGAAACTCAACTTGATGTCTTAAAAAAAAAAAAAAAGTAAAGAAAGAAAGAAAATGGAAGAAAGGCAGGGGAGGAACTGATTTTAGGGAAATAAATGCTGTTCGGGCACACACTCTCCTCCTCATCTCTGCATATGCTTGTTTGTTTTGTATCCAAGTGGGGACCTGGACTCCAAGAGCATTGGGGTAGATCTTTAGAGCAGTATAATCAGACAAAGGATGACTCATCTTCCAACTCCATGGAGAAAAGTCTCAGAGAACTTTACTAGGAGATTTAAATCTTGATTAAAAGAATAAATCAAGGGATGAATAAACATTTGAATAGACGGGATGGGAAGACTGATTGGAAAGGTGTTATTTCTTACAAATTAACTTATAAACATAATGTAATCCTAACCAAAATCTCACTTGAACTTTTTTGGAGTACGAAAAATAAAGTCTAAACTTCATCAAGAATTTGCCAGAATACCAAGATGAAGAAAAAAAAAAAAAAGGAATCGCAAAGGCAACTTGCTTAATTATTAAAATGCATTATCAAGTGATTAGTCATTGAAAGTATTATACTGACGTCAGAATGGCCAGTTAACTGGACAAAACCAATGCAGTGGGCATGGATTAACCAATAATTGGTGCTGGGAAAATCAACTGTATGGGAAACAATCATGCTAGACTCGTAAGTCACATTTTATACCCAAATAACTTCCAAATGAATTAAAGAGTGATGTAAAACACAAAAGCATAAAATGTAACAGATGAGATGAATATTTAATCTTGGGATGCAAAGGACTGTTTAGGCATAAAAAAGATTTGACAACATACAAATGTACAACTTAAATGTCAAAAAAATTACATGCAAACTTTAAAGGCAAACAGCAAACTAGGAAAACATTCTTAAGTTGAGAAACTATTACTGTACTGTATAAAAATATTTAATAAATGTTTACTAAATGATGTGTTTGTTGATTAAATGTTACTTTTCTGAAATCATTAGGGAAAAACAAAGCTAATAATTTTGATAATATAACAGTAAACGGCAATTAATATTATTACCTTATTGAAAATAACAAATGCTTTTGATATTCATAATTTAGTATCTTATTTTCATTAAACCTATAATAGAAGTGTAAAACACACACAGAAATAAGGCTCACATATTTTTCATTTTTAGAAAATTGAATCCCTTATGATCAAAAGTAGTTATTCTATCTTATACCCTTCACACAGATTCTTCTGTGAATAGCTTCACTTAAATCACTTAGGTTTCTCTGTACAATACATTAAAACTATAGTTGCTGATATAATTTAAAAAAAGAAAAAAACCTATAAAAATAATGTCACTCACCTGACATGGAAAATTAACCACACAGAATGAGTTCAATAGTGTTCTGAATTTAATAAAGAATTGATTTAACTCTGCTCAAGAGTCATAACTCAACACTTTTTTTCCCCAATGGAAGAAGAAACAGAATATACTTTGCTTTAAATACCAATTCTTAAAAAACTGATGAGAAAGTATGAGTAGTGGCTAAAAAGAGAAATGGCTGCATTCAATTAAAATTTTTATTTCAATTATCCACAAAACAATATAATAACACTTTATAAAAATATTAAGTTTTAGGCTACCATTATTCATTTAAAAAAGTGTGCTAGAAGGCTGTTTTTGCCAACTTCCTCTTTTGGTAAGGAAAACACATTAAGAGGTTGAAGAAGAAAAGCTGTTGGAAAAAATCTTCAAATGTACAAAGTTCTTTATTTTTCTCAGCAATTTAAAAATACATAACCATTTAAACTGAATACACATTAAGTTAGTGTTTTATTTCCTAACTATACAATCGATATTATAAAGAACTGCTCCATTCAGTTAAAACCTAATGAATACCATCAACTTCTTCTGGCCTATTTTTCTGAAGAGAATTAGTACATAAACATATAATTTTATCCTTTTTAAAATGCTTAGAAAAATTGTAATATCATAGTTCACACAAAGCCCTTTAAAACTCTGATGTCACAGGTTGTAGACGTTAAAGGTAAGATATGACAGCAGTCTTCTTGGGAAAATCCTCTTGGAAGAGGGATTCAATACTAAGCAGGTTACGTAAACATAAGAAAGCCACCACAATTTTTAGTACCAGAACTGTTGCCAACCTGCATGAAGTTCATCTGCCACATTTTAAAATGGTTTGAATCTCAACACAGATACCTCAGCACAGAATTTTAAATTTAATGATCAAATCAGGTATGTGATGGTAGTCAGTAATAATATTCCTAAAATACTGGGACCTGATGTGTTGCTTTATTTAAAGTGTGACTATAAAAGAGAGTATTTTAAAACGTAAATACCAGACTTTCATTTGTCAGATTCAGTCCCTTTGCTAGGCACTTAAACCAGTGATGCTGCTATTCAAATTCGTATTTTGGAATTTTCTTTTTGAGTTAGTCATAAAAATCAGTATTATTCTGTACGTTTCACTTCTGTACTTTAAATAGGCAAAATCTGTCCCCTTCTTTTCACCACTGCTATTTTTCCGAATATGTTTTCCTCCTCAAATCAACTAAATTCTAGAAGGGAAAAAATGATAATCATTAAGTATATTTAAAAAGTGAATGTAGATTCAAACACGGATTTGAAAACTGGAGTTCTAAAAATGTTTTACATAAAAGCTGTATCACTGGAATTAGTGGGAAGCCTTAACTATTTTGAGGCTATAGCATTCATTTAGTATTTATGTTAAGAAAGATTAGCTTTATAGTCATACCTTATAACTCTTAAAATCTCAGAAAATAAGTGAGGAGCTTTGAGTGCCAGCAAAGCCATTTTGTCACTCTGTAACGTCAACATTAAACATTACATTCCATCTCTCTATCTGTAAAACTTTCACATGTTCTTTTCTCATATTTCTTTAAATACATTTTCCTCTCTGTTAGTCTATATTCAATAAGAGCAAAAGTGCATTCAAGTCCCTGATCTAGTGATATTTTATATTTGTGGCACCCATCATCATAAGTACATATTAGCAATCTCACAGTACCAGTCTGTTTTTCAAAAAGGACTGTTTAAATGCTGGGTTTATTTTTTTTCATGCTATCTAAAGATTAAAAGATTTCCCCTTTGATTGGATAGTATGATTTCAATTATATATTGCCTTTAAAAAAATCAGTGCAACCTTATAAAAGATTAACCCATATTCTAGTTACCTTCATTATTTTAAACTGAGCTATTCAGAAATGATTAAAGTGAAAATTTTCTTCTACTTTCCAGTTCCATGAGTATACTGAGTATTAACATAGTGCATTATACTTTCAAATTCCACTGCTGTTGTCTAACATTTAATCAAGTTTTAGATGCTGTTTATATTCCTTTTTGCTTCTAAAAACCTGGCCCACATCCATGCAAACAGAGGCATATACTAAGGTTGCATATTAACTGTTCAACTTAGCAAAAACTTTTAAGAATAATAAATGCAAGAAATTTTTAAAAATTGGAATGGAATTGTTTGGTCCCATGAAGTTCTGTAATTCTAGATTTTATTATGGTATAACTTTTTAATCTCCCAAGTTTTGTCTATACTGATTGATAAATTTCTCTTAATTATGCATTTGGGGAATAAAAGAAAGGTAGTGATTCATAAACAGTAGCCTTGTTGCTCTTCATTGTCATGCTATCACTCACACAGTCATCAATATCTTAACTATACTTTCTTTGGACCCTGAAATAAGCTGAAAAATTCATCATTGGTACTTCAGAGTTTAACACTTGGAAAAAAAAAAAAGTGGTTTTGTGCAACCACATCTGTAATTCCAGTTTACCATCAAAAACATGCAGGGTGAAGAAGATTTTCTTCTTTTGATTCCTGTACGTAAGTGAGGAAATCTACACAAGTTCTTTACATTTTGGCAGATTTGTGCATATAAAATTGGCTTCTAGGATTATAAATTTTCTCCTGGCTGGTACTGCGGCTCTGTAGCAGTGAAGTAGTCTTCCAAGAAGGACTGGATATATTCAAACGTTGGTCTTTCATCAGGGTCCTTCTTCCAACAAAGATTCATCAATTCATGTAGGGACTCTGGACAGCCCTGCGGGCACGGCATCCTGTACCCTCGTTCCACCTGTTCCAGCACCTCGCGGTTTACCATACCTATCACGCAAGATTCAAACACCAAAAAACAGTGACGCCAAACATCACTAGCAAAAAGAACAAATTCCCTAACCACTAACTAATTGGAGGTATATTCGAGTGAGTTTATTTAGTGAAACGATTCTTTCAACAAAGAAATAAATTTTAAATGTCGAAGTACATCAACAAGAGCTTAGAAAATGCTAATCTGTTTCAACATATCTTTTTTCATTCCACCTAAAATCTGGCTTTTAATACTAATGCCTTCAAAATTAATGAGAATTGAGAGTGCTACTCTGAAGTACTGATACTTTCTGATACTAACAGTTAATAATGACCAAACTTGGGCTAATGAGGAACAGTGGCAAGACAGTGTCTGAAAGAACTTTCAAACAGGAATTCAGAAGAAAGAGTGCTAGTCCTGGTTTTGCCAAATATACTAATTATGTTATTTTATATCAAGTCAGTTCCTTGAACCAGTTTCCTTATCAACTGTCACCTGTTTGACTTACCTCAAGTTATTACACAGTTCCTTTCTTGTATTCCTCTGTAATCCCCACCAACCCCAACAGCAGTGCACCCTGTGTTATCACAGGGTAAGCATACCCTCAATTACCTGGGGAAGGAGAGGACTAGGATATATTTATGTTCATCTCCTAAGAGAACAGTAGAGCGAAAAGGCCCTTTTAGAAAATGCCCTAAAGGGAGAAAACTGCGCACACCTTACCCTATCTCAAGGATTGTGGCTCTCATAGACTGCTCCCCATCCAATGACAAAAAAAAAAAAAAAGACAGATAGAGAGAGAAATATAAAGGTCTCCCCCAACCCCTTACACTTTTGCTCATAATAAACTCCAGTTACATGAAATGCAAACTTACCTGGATATGGCACTCTGCCCTTTGTTACCAGTTCCGTCTGTAGAATTCCAAATGACCATACATCAGACTTTATTGTAAATCGACCATATAGTGCAGCCTCAGGAGCTGTCCATTTGATTGGAAATTTTGCACCTAAAACAGTATTGACAAGCTTGCTTCAGTAACTTGTTTTTTTCTATTTGTGTAAATATGGCATAAGCAAGGTTAATTTTTTGTCACTATACCTACTGTACACGTCATGTGTCAAATTCTTCAAAAGTACAAGATACATGGGAAAATTTTCTTTAATACTATTTAAAATTTGCATTAATAAAAATCACATTTCTTCCTGATAAGATATTCAATGACAGAATGGCTGGTGGGGATAGAAAATCATTCGAGAAAATAGAGGTGGGGGCTTCCCTGGTGGCGCAGTGGTTAAGAATCCGCCTGCCAATGCAGGGGACACGGGTTCAAGCCCTGGTCCAGGAAGATCTCACATGCCATGGAGCAACTAAGCCCGTGTGCCACAACTACTGAGCCTGCGCTCTAGAGCCCGCGAGCCACAACTACTGAAGCCCATGCGCCTAGAGCCGGCACTCCGCAACAAGAGAAGCCACTGCAATGAGAAGCCCGTGCACCTCAACGAAGAGTAGCCCGTGCGCAGCAACGAAGACCCAATGCAGCCAAAAATAAATTAATTAATTAAAAAAAAAAAAGAGAGGTAAAAACTCTAGTAAGAAGCAACCAAATACATGGGTGATAGGATCTATAACTTTTAAGTCAGTCTAGCTCCTAGTAGTTCTAACTGTTGGTTGCCAAGAACGTATTCTATCAGTTCTAACGTCTACTGGTTTTCGACCACAATCTCCTTTCTAAATATTTTATGATATCTCTCTGGAAAATTTTATTGTACTATCATTTTTAAAAGCCTAAAAGACTAAAAAATATTTAGTCAAATACTTAGTGTATACTTACTTTTTATGCACAAGACATTATGCTAATTGTTATAGGAGACACAAAAACATAGCCTTTGTGATGTTTATACACTTACAGTGAAAATGAGATTATAGGTGTCTTAAACACTTGAAGTTGCTTATATATGTATATAATGTTGTAAAACATTTCTTTAGATGTTCAAACAGAAGATCAATTTTCATTAGCACAATCACAAAAGGTTTCATTTAAAAAGTGGAGGCTAAATTTAGCCTTAAAGAATGCTTAGAATTTTTGCAGGTAAAGATTAAAGAAGAATAGGAAGATATTTCAGTTGGAGGGAACAGCACAAACGTATGGAGATTGAAAAGAAAGCACTGTGCTGAAGACAGGGTTTCTCAACCTGGGGACTACTGGCATTTGGGGCTGGATAATTCTCTGCTTGGTCGGGGCTAGCTTGTACTTTGCAGGGTGTTTAGTGGTATGCTGGGCCGCCCCCCAGCAGATGCCAGTAGCAGCCTCCCAGTTGTAACAACTAAAAATGTCTAAAGGGACTTCTCTGGCGGTCTAGTGGGTAAGACTCCGCACTTCCACTGCAGGGGGCACGGGTTCGATCCCTGATCGGAGAACTAAGATCCCTCATGGTGTATGGCGCGGCCAAAAAAAATAAAATAAAATAAAAATAAAAATGTCTGAAGACGTTGCCAAATGTCCCTTGGGGAGCAGTACCACCACCCCTGGTTGAGAACTGTGATTTAGGGAACAGTTCCCAGTGGTTTGTGTACCAACATGGTCAGTGACAAAAAGATACAGTCCAATGAAAAAAAGAGAAGAAAGATCACATATCAATTTATAAAGCTAAAATCATTAATTTATAGGTATATCCTTTATTCTGAGATTACATTCTTCCTGCTTGTGTAGTGTTAAAATGCTCTTTCTTTTATGAAATGATGGTAATAGTGGATAGCCGAAAAAAGTTTTTTTGGGTATATCTACTAAATAAATCTTCGCTAACCTTTACGTTGGTCTTACTAGTTTGTATTGAAATAGTTTGTTTATAATTCAGTTGCAGACAGACATTAGTCAGTGAGCTCCTTGACAGCAGAAATCATGCCTCTTACAGCTGTGCCCTCACGTCCAGCACGTGGAAGGACTCAAATGTTTGTTAAAGACAAGCTGGAACTAGACAGTAGGAGATGCTGAATGCCAAGGCATCTTTTTTATAGGTGTGGAGGCCTGAAGGTTTCATCAGGATGAACAACCTATGTGCTGATTTGCACTCGACCTTACTTACTCTCTGCCTGTCAAAGTTACACTCTTTCTTTGCATAGTGGACTGAGCGTCCACTATGTTAGGTAATGTCAGGCATTCTACATCTATTAATTCATTAAGTTTCACAACAATCTTGAAAAGTAAGTATTACCATCTAATATTTATAAGTGAGGAGACTGAGGCCCAGTCAAAAAGGTTAGGTAACTTGGGTGAAATCTCTGGGCTAACAGGAGATGGAACTGGAACTCAAAACCCCATACTCTTCCTGTATGCATGTATTTTGTCCCTTAAATGTGTACTGAATGAGAGCTCAGAGAGACAGACACCAAATAAAAGACCTGTGTTAATTTCTGTAAGCTCCCCTCCCTCACTGTTTACAGTGTCAATCTTATAAGTGTTTTTATTTACTACAATTTTATATATAATAAAGAATTAGGGCTTCCCTGGTGGCGCAGTGGTTGAGAATCTGCCTGCTAATGCAGGGCACACGGGTTCGAGCCCTGGTCTGGGAAGATCCCACATGCCGTGGAGCAGCTGGGTCCGTGAGCCACAATTACTGAGCCTGCGCATCTGGAGCCTGTGCTCCGCAACAAGAGAGGCCGCGATACTGAGAGGCCCGCGCACCGCGATGAAGAGCGGCCCCCGCTCGCCGCAACTAGAGGAAGCCCTCGCACAGAAACGAAGACCCAACACAGCCATAAATAAATAAATAAACAAATACTTAAAAATTAAAAATTAAAAAAAAAAAAAATCTAAAAAAAAAAAAAAAAGAATTATTGTAAATCTGGCATGGAAATGGTTTCCAAAGCCTTTATAAAATTGTATGCTATTTCTTAAGATATTAGCTCCTAGTCCTTAGTGTAGTAAAAATTGGATGGTTCTGAAGTTTGTTACAAAAGTTATTTTAAAATGTTTCTTATCTGTTGGCATGCCAAAGGAAGTGTGAAGAGGAGAATACTGCTTGCTATATTTATAATGCAAAGAACACCCACAGTCAGATTCTTCCTTGGGGGAAATAACTATCAGAAAGCCACAGTACTATGCACCGTGTATAATTTTATGAATAAAAATCAATGTTTTTATGACTCTTTTTTTTTCTTTTCCTTTCTTTTTTATTGGAGTACAGTTGCTAATGTTTCTATGACTCTTCTGAGCAGACCGAGAGCTGTTCTTCTTATTCTGTAAAACCCTGTATATTCAAAAGAATGGTAAGAAATACCCATCGAAAATGAGGTTACAAGAGTTTATTAAAAAGTCATTTTACCTTGTCTAGCTGTATACTCGTTGTCTTCAATTAACCTTGCTAAGCCAAAATCTGCTATTTTGCACACAAGGTTTTCTCCTACAAGAATGTTAGCAGCCCGAAGATCTCGATGAATATAGTTCATTCTTTCAATATATGCCATACCATCAGCAATCTTGGGAAGAAAAAAACATATGTGATACAAAGGGAAGGAGGGAGAGGACAATTCTGGTTAATGTTAAGTCAGATCGCTGAAGAATCATGTATCTTCAAAAGAGATGATGGTAACAGGGCATAGTCTAGCAGATAATAAGAAGAACAGAAAACCTTTTAATGGAGGGGGAGGGAGAGGAGGATAAGGAGGGAGAGAGGGAGAGAGAAGGAAGGAGAGAAGGAGAGGGGATAGGGGAGTAGGAGAAAGGCCCACAAAGCCTGAACCATTTACCTGGCCCTTTCCAGAAACAGTTTGCGGGTCCCTAGTATAGAGGGGCTCAGAGCCTTGAGCTCAGGTGTGTGGATGAGGCTTGACATATGCCAAAGTCTCACAGGTACGGTTTCTTGGTATAAAGTTTCTCTAAATTGCTAGATCCCATGGACATCTGGACACTCACTGAGAGAGGAGTCTTAGACCCAATGTGTCAACCAAAGCCAATAAAAGGCCCCTTGAATACCTACCACACATCTGAATATAACTTTTAATAGTTTTCATTTATATTTAAAAACAAAAATCCAGAATAGTAAAACTATCCCATCTTTAACTGTATATTGCCATCTTAATTCTTGTTTTGGACTATATTAAATAAGAAATTCAGCATAAACTTTATCTTTATTTATTTATTTAAAGACCAATACTATTAATTATTTTAGGTATATTACTCTCCAACCTTCTATCCTGGTAGGATCAGTATGATTCTATGTTGCTTAATATCTGCCTATCTACGGCACCCCACTCCCAGCTTTGTTCAGGGCCTTTTGCAGCATACACTTTAGATTTCTAATATTTTCTTTGGAATAGCGATCACTCATTGTCTTAAAATTTATCTACTGAAATATAAATACATATAGATTTTATATTTGTGGATGCATATGTTTCTGAAAGGCCATATGATACAGGACAGCACTGTACTGGGAGTTACCTGATTCTAATACTAATAAGTTATATGACTTTTAGATACCTGGGTCCTCAAGATACTACAGTATCTGTAACATACGGAGATCAGACTGGATTATCTGTAATGTTCCTCCCAGCTCTAAAATCCCATGATTTCACTATTTGAACAACAGTATCTACTAAGATTAGTTTACATTTTTAATGTACACTTGCAATTCAAATGAACACATGTATAAACACACAAGTACCTGAGCAGCCATGTCAACCAGTTGTGGGAGCTTCAAGTACTTTCCATCTCCCTCCTTCAGGAAATCTAATAAGCTCCCTGTAACAGACAGCAAGACATTCATGAAAAATAAGCAAATCTTAAATCAGAATTGCAACAAACATTCCCCTACCTCCAAACAAATCATATGACAATACAAAACTTCAGCTTTTTATTCTTCAATATTTTTTGCAGCTTTGGAATTTCTGAATAATTATCTTTAAGATTCTAGAAGAGGGCCCTAAACTGAATTTTTTAAAACTTCTGATAACATGAAAAAAAAAGGGAAAATGCAATCATCTCACCAGATTATAGACATTCTTTCCTTGTTTGCTTTGATCAAAATCAGTCCAATTTTTAGTCAAAAAGTAGTATTAGATACTTATATTTTTAAGTCAATCTGTAACAAGAGTTCAGACAACTTGAGGACATCTTGGGGTACTTGAAACTAAAGCTAGGTGGCTAAATAAAAGAGTTGATGTGAAGTGTTAGTACAACCAACTTCTCTCAATTTTAGCAGAAGATACCATGCAACAGCAAAGTACTATGCATTACAGCAGAGATAAAGGCTGGAAAGAAAACGTCTAATTGCTATTCTATTACAGGTTAAAAACTTACCATGTACCTGAATTTAATCAAGAGAAAATATCAGACAAACCCAAATTAAGGCACATTTTATAAAACAACTTTGTTCTCTTAAAAAAAATAACAATGTTATGAAAGACAAGAAAAGCTAAGGACTGCTCCAGATTAAAGGAGACTAAAGAGATGGATGACTAAAAGCAACGCATGACCACGGGCTGGATACCAGATCGGGGGGAAATTGCTATAATCATCACTGGGACGATCGGTGAAATCTGAATATGAACTGCATTTTAGGCAACAAAATTGTATCCATGTTACATTTCTTGAATTTGATCATTGTACTGTGGTTATGTAAGACAATGTTCTTGTCTTTAGTAGACAAACTGAAGTATTTAGAGGTAAAGCGAGCATAATGTCTGCAATGTACTCTCAAATGGTTCAGGAAAAAACCCTCACATTTATTCATACATATATATAGCAATTGGCGAATCTGGCTGAAACATACATGGGAATTCTTTGTATTATTTTTGCAACTTTTCTATAAGTTTAAAAGTACTTCAAAATAAAAGTAAAATAAAACAAAAAACAAGGCAAGGCAAAGAAAACCCTTTCCATGTTGACAAGACTGTGAAGCAAGGCATAGTCATGACTTAGTCTCTTCATTTATAGAGATTCAAAGTCAGGGAATATCTCTTTTCCTCTGGTCCGTCTATGGCAGGGAGGACATGTTACTGTGTTTGTCCGTTTATCTGCCCTTTCAAATATTTACTGAGGGTCTACTACATGTGAGGCACTGTAAAAGGCATAGAAGATACAAAGATAAATAAGATCTTAAAATACTATACAAAAGTATAGTATATAGATCTAGAAACTATATGTACACAAATAAATATTGTCCAGTAGGTGTTATAAAAGTTACTGTAAAAACTACAGTGGAGACACGATGGATCTGGTTAATTCTATGGAGAAATCAGGAAAGGCTTCACAGAGGAGATGCATCTTGAAGAAGAATGAGAGCAGACAGGGAATTCCAGGAAGAGAGAATAACAAGTACAAAGGCAGTAATTCATGAAACGGCACAGTAAGTTCAAGGAACTGAAAACGGTCCTTCCTATGCAAGAACACGGGCACAAAGATGGGAACTGATGAGAAAGAGGCTGCAGGAGTCAGAACACAGAAGGCAATGCATAAATGGACTTTATCTTTTCTATATGAAGTTTTATACTGAGAAGCAATATGATCAGATTTATGTTGAAAAGCAATTACTCCGATTTGATGAATGAAATTGGACTAAAACTGAATAAAAGGAGTAAGTTTAAAAGTTCCTGCAATAGTCTAGGAAAGAATGAGAAGAGGAACATTTCCAGAGACACTTAATAAATGGAATTAACAGCACGCAATGGACTATTATTACATAAGGGGGTGGGAAAGTGAAGACTGCGGGGCCTCACTGCCAGAGTCTGTGTTTCTAAGAAGTGTCCAGGTGATGCTACTGCTGCCGCCCCCGATGTTCCAGAGTCTCTTTCCCCTTTCCAAAAATGGCAAGTACAAGAATATTCACTGCAGCGCTGTCTGTGATGGTGCAAACTAAAAGCAACCTAAATGTTCATTGGGAAAGGAATGAATAAACAATGGAATACTCATACAGAATTTCATTCAATAGTTAAAAGTACACAAATGAGCTCTTCCCTTAACCACATGAATAAATCTCAAGCACGTAATGTTGAACGAAAATAAAGCTGGTTAAATTTATGTAATTTAAAAACATACAAATACTGTTAATAGGTAACTATATATTAGTAAAAGTATATCAACATGAAAAACAGAGATGGGAAAAGCAACAACTTCAAAACTGAGGTTACCTCTGAAGGGAATGGGCTCAATGAGGGGTAAAAACAAGGATTCAGTTAGATCTTTAATGTGTTGTTTCCTTAGTAGAAAGATCTGAAGCAAATACGGCAAAATGTAAACAGTTAAATTTGGATGGTAGGGACATGGGTGTTACGGTATTCTTTGTATGTTTGAAACATTCTGTAATTTAAAAAGAGTAAAATGGCTAGTTAGGAAGTAAAGATGTAATATTGTCTGTTCTTTAAAGAATCTTGGGGCTTCCCTGGTGGTGCAGTGGTTAAGAATCCACCTGCCAACGCAGGGGGACAGTGGTTCAAGCCCTGGTCCCGGAAGATCCCACATGCCGCAGAGCAACTAAGCCCATGCACCACAACTACTGAGTCTGCACTCTAGAGCCCACGAGCCACAACTACTGAAGCCCACGCGCCTAGAGCCTGTGCTCCCCAACAAGAGAAGCCACCGCAATGAGAAGCCCACGCACCGCAACAAAGAGTAGCCCTCACTCGCCGCAACTAGAGAAAGCCCATGCACAGCAACGAAGACCCAATGCAGCCCAAAATAAATAAATGAAATAAATAAATTAAAAAAAAAAAAAGAATCTTGGCTGTGAAGGGAAGCAAAAGGTAAAGAGAAGTCGGTGAAAAGCAGATGTTGGGACCAAGAGAGGGTTTTCTTTTTAAATGAAAGGAAGGATTTAACTGTCCTTAAACAGAGGAAGGAACACTTCTTTTTCTTAGCCTGCAAGATAGACTGATGTTATATAAATACTCTGCATGACAATGCTGAATATACAGAAAGAAGTAAAAGCTACAGTTCTTTGTTTCGGGATTTAGAATCTAGATAAGGAGCCATAATCAATCCACTATGTAAAATATCATTCAGTGTAATGATAATTGCTAAAACAGTGCAAAGGCTGCAGAGCACAGAAATCCAGGACTGGAATGTGTGTTATTTTGACAATTCTTTTTTTCTGATCTTTAACTAATTACAGCAAATCCCCCTTCCCTTAAAAGTTTCTTATATCCATTTATCAGAGCATTTTGGATCATATCAGTGGGTCCTTAACCTTTTTTTGGTCATGGGTTATTTTGAGAATCTGATGAATGAGAGTCTATGGACGCTCTCTCTAGAAAAACACACGTAACTGTGCAAAGATTGACAGAGAACTTCAGAGGAAGTTCACTGACCCTCTGAAACTCATTCATGGCAGAGAGAGCATGTACTTGATAAGTAATTATAAAACCAATTCAGAGCAGTCCTTAAGTTTGTCTCATATACCTCTCTGGCCTTATTTCCAACCAGTTACCTTCTATACTTTCCACTACCCATGGTTTTGTTCCCCATTTCCTCATAGCTCTGCAGAAAAACACTGGTACCCTTCACTTTACTTATTCGTGTCCTTCATATTAAAGGGTAGTTCAAGGCTTGTCTTTTCTGATATTTCTCATTTTATTCCAACCTATGTTATCTCTTCAATTTCTACGTTACTTACTGAATGTGTCAAAACACCTAGAAATCCATTATGCTTTGAACTTGTTTGTTTATAGCGAGCTGTTATTTACTTTTATACTGAAAATTAACTCATCGGGTTAGGTCTTTTCTCTCCTAATTCAATGTAAGTTAGATGGCTTTATTTCTTTGATACCTTGTAATACTGGCACACTGTTTATATATTAGAAGCATTCAATACATTTTAATTGTTAACAATTTCTAGAGTATTCTCATTATAAAGAGAACACACGAGGCAATGAGTTTGGATAGATTATGGAGGGCCAAGTTCTAAGTGCCTGAATAGCAAGATGGGGAATGACAGAGTTTAAAACTAGAAGGGCCTCTCCCTCGCCTCCTCGCTTCAAAGATGACCAAGAAAGGAAGGAATAATGGTCGTCCCAAAAAGGGCTGCGGCCAAGTGCAGCCTATTCGCTGCACCAACTGTGCCCGATGCGTGCCCAAGGATAAGGCCATTTAAGAACCTCGTCATTCGGAACATCGTAGAGGCCGCAGCCGTCAGGGACATTTCCGAAGCAAGTGTTTTCGACGCCTGTGTGCTTCCCAAGCTGTATGTGAAACTGCATTACTGCGTGAGTTGTGCCATTCACAGCAAGGTAGTCAGGAATCGTTCCCGGGAAGCCCAGAAGGAACGAACACCTCCACCCCGATTTAGACCTGCGGGTGCTGCCCCATGACCTCCACCAAAGCCCATGTAAGACGCCAAGTCCTTAAAGACTAAAGAAATACTGTCCCCTGGAAAGACAATAAAATGGAAATTATACTTTAAAAAAAATTAAAAAATAAACTAGAAGGGGCATTTGTGATCTTGTATTCTAAACCTCCCATCTAGAAATAATCCTAACCCAGCAATCTGACAACATAGACTTCTACCATATTCCCCAATTAAATACTTCTTGAAATCAATATACAAAGCTAAACAGACCATTAGCTTTTATCTCCACTATATTCTTATGCTATCAATATCCTGATTTAAACTTTCTCCTTGTCCCTTTTCTCCCTTCTAGTTCATCTAATATACTCTGACATGGAATATTTGGCAGTTGTTTGAAGTAGAGGTTCTTTGCCAAAAGTGCCATGTGCTTTGGGAGCTTTACGTAATGTTTTGGCTCTCAATTAGTAGGCTATGTCAATTCTTAACTTTTGGTTTTTCTGTTTCTTTTGGGGGGGAATATTTTCTTATGGTCAATGTGTAGCTTGTAGTTGGTCCTGTCACCACTAGATGGAACTACATCACTGACCAAGATGGACAAATGGTGAGGGATGACTCCATCAGTGGCTTTAACTGCAGATTAGTGACTCATTAAGACTAAAAAAAGGAGATAAAATTCAAGAGGATAAAAAGCAGGCCTGTCAGCAAGCATATTTGGTGACTTACTAGTTCCTCTTCTAATGCATCATCAGCAAAGGGAAAAAGAAGAGCGACAGCCTTCCCTTCTCCTTTCCCTGGCCCTAACCAACCCTGTTACTGAAGATCCCACACCTTGGGGTCTGGGGTTTGGGGAAACGGAGAAATTTCAGTTGACAGTAGTGGAAAAAAGCAGTTTCTAGGACTCCTGAGGGAGATTATATTAAAACTAGATAAAGTTAATTTTCTTAACTTTACCTGATTTCTTTGCTTTAGTACTAAAGATATAAATAGCTTTCTGATTGCATTATTTTAAATCAACTAGTGTGAATACTTTTTTTTTCACCTTCCCAGCTATTCCACTGACTTTAGTCAAATGCAATGAAGGACTATTTACTTTCAAAATAAATTCAGTGCCTTATTTCCTTTTTAAACTCTGTACTATCCTTTGGAATAACTGGAGCTAATTTCATTAAACAAAATGTCAGGTTTTCTCTTTTCACATGTCTACATAAAAAATCTTAAGTTAGAAAATACAGTAAAAATCTGTATGCATAAAAATAGAGATGAAGACTTAAAATTTATTAATAACATGAATACCCCATGAGATACTAACATACACATACCTTTTGACATAAATTCAGTGACAATGTAAATTGGCTCTTCAGAAACAACAGCATATAGTGGAACAAGTTTATCATGTC
This sequence comes from Balaenoptera physalus, assembly GCF_965194825.1. Classification (NCBI taxonomy): domain Eukaryota; kingdom Metazoa; phylum Chordata; class Mammalia; order Artiodactyla; family Balaenopteridae; genus Balaenoptera; species Balaenoptera physalus. The sequence continues at coordinate 59,509,209 of NC_138897.1, forward strand.
TTAACTTTTTCATTATCTGAGCCTCTTGAAGAAAAGCTTCTGGCATCATTGTACCTGGTTTTAGTGTTTTGATTGCTACTTTTGTGGTTCCATTCCATGTTCCTAGAGAAACAACCCACATTTCACTATTTTAACCTATATTTTAAGAGATTTACAACAAACTTCAATGAGCAGCAGTAACCTTAAATATTTCAACATATCTTATCATAAACTGGGGCATTTTAATCTACGGTTAAACAATGACAAAAAACAAAAGTTCAGGCTCCTTACCCATCCATACTTCACCAAAACATCCTTGTCCTAGTTTAACCTCCAGTCGCAAAGATTCTCGAGGGATTTCCCAAGCATCTTTTGCTAGACCTTGAGTCTGGGGTTTCACAGTTGGACACACAGTTGTTAACTTATGGCATAAACCATCAGCATGTTCTAGATAAATGAATAAACTACACTGTAAAATGAGTAACTTACAAAAATTAAGGTACATATAGTTGTACCAGTGTTTTTAAAAGTTTAAGTTATAGGAAATAAAAACAATGTTCTATCAGTTTTATTACAAAAGCATAAACACAAAAAGGGAGTTGCATAAAAGAAACAAAACATACAAGAAGTGAAACATTTTATTAAGTACATTTTAAAAGTTATTATTTATTCTTCCCAAAGAGAATGTTACCATTAATTGTTATTTCTAAAAACCACAAGCGAGGGACTTCCCTGGTGGCGCAGTGGTTAAGAATCCGCCTGCCAATGCAGGGGACACAGGTTCGATCCCTGGTCCGGGAAGATCCCACATGCCGCAGAGCAACTAAGCCTGTGTGCCACAACTACTGACCCTGTGCTCTAGAGCCCGCGTGCCACAACTACTGAGACCGCATGCCACAGCTACTGAAGCCTGCATGCCTACAGCCCATGGTCCGCAACAAGAGAAGCCCCTGCAATGAGAAGCCCGTGCACTGCAATGAAGAGTAGCCTCCGCTCTCCGCAACTAGAGAAAGCCCACGAGCAGCAACGAAGACCCAACACAGCCAAAAATAAATAAATAAATTTTTAAATAAATAAATAAAATAAAGTAAAAACCACAAGCATAAGAAGCACACCGAAAATCAAGGAAAAACTTCTTTACTTAGAGGACTGATCTTCAAATAAAGGAGACACAAAAACAGTAAATCCCAAATTTATAATGGCTTGACTTGTGAATCCTGCTTAGACAATCTTTCTTATGGTAAATATGACATGTTCCCTTCCATTCTCAACATCCACATCACATCCAATTACAACTGATGACACTGCTTGGTAACATGTTTTATCAGTGTCAAGACTGGTGATTGACTTGACAGACTTAATTTGCAGTTAGCTGTCACTGAAGAAGAAATCGTCATGGAAGCTTCCCCTCCCCTAGTATTAAACATTTAAAGACTTTCAGATTCATTCATGTATTAAACTGGAGATTAAAAATTTTGAGAGAGAAGACTCTAATACTGAATACCTTTCAAAGGTCCTTGAAAGACTGATGAATGTCTACAGTTGCTATAACTTAATTTTCCATGAAAAGAAAAATGCATCTTCAGATCAAATTTCATTGGATTTACACTTTAGGAAGTCTTATGTGGTTCAGCCCATGCTGAGGAACGTAACCCAAAAGGACATATGCTACAGCTTCTTACTTAAGTGTTTAGTTTTACCTACTTAGAAAAAGTGTCCCGAAATAAAATTTTTGCTTTTTTATTTATTGTCACATCTATTTGGTATTTAGCTGTTATGAAATGGAACTCCGATGTAAACAAACACTGTGCCAGTAAGATATAAGGACACAAATGATGATAGTCTGATTTAGCACATCATCCAAGAACCCAACTCAGGGACTTCCCTGGTGGTGCAGTGGTTAAGAATCCGCCTGTCAATGCAGGCGACTCGTGTTCGATCCCTGGTCCGGGAAGATCCCACATGCTGTGGGGCAACTAAGCCCGTGCACCACAACTACTGAGCCTGCACTCTAGAGCCCGCTCTAGAGAAGCCACCACAATGAGAAGCCCGTACACCACAATGAAGAGTAGCCGCCGCTCGCCGCAACTAGAGAAAGCCCACGTGCAGCAACGAAGACCCAACGCAGCCAAAAAAAAAAAAAAAAAAAAGAACGCAACTCAATAGTAAGTATTATCTGTTCCTCATTTTAAAACTAAAATACATTGGGCACATACTGTGTATAAAGTAGCATGCTAGACCTTAAGAGACATGAAGACATGAATGCTGTCCTCATAAAATTGAACATGAGGAAATAATTTTCACCTCTGAAATATTCACGTACCTGTATAGTGTTTTACCAATTTCTGCAGAGTATCAAATTGTGCTCTGGTTGTGATATAGTATCCACCATTGTCAAGTTTCCTAATTTTGTAGTGTTTCACATTGTCACCCCTTACCTCATCCCAATCACGAATAGAGAGGGAATAAGCACCTAGAAGGGAAAATGAACACTTCTACTATACCTTTCTTAAAATACTGCCCAAGAAAATTTTTATACTTATATTAACAATATTCGTACCTTTAGTAGTTTCACTCTCTCTTACTAAGAAAATACCTCGTTGATTCCCAGGATTCAGAAGTAATCTTTCAGCATCTTTTCTCCCCATTTTGCCAAAATACCATCTGGAAAAAAAAAAAAATGAGTAGTGTTCTGAGTTAGAAGGATGTAATAAGCATCAGAAAAATTATACATAGATATTAGTAAGAATGGAGTGGGATAGGGAGGATGGCAAAGAATAGAACACAGCTTTAAAATACAGTAAAACAGAATGAAAGATCTTTCTTAAATAAGAATATTACAAGCATTACTATCAGAATATATTCTGTCATAGTATTTTCATGTATTAACTACTCAACATGTCTCTTAAACTCCACCTGGCAGTCACAGGAACTGTAAATACAGAAAGAAAGGCAACAATGACAGCCTTTTAGTCAATGACAGATGAAAATATTAAGATTATAGTAGGAAGAGTAAAAGTGGTTCTCTGTTAACAGTGTGATCATTTGTATTTAGTAAGATGCAAGTAAACCATATCCAAATTATTAGGGACTCTAAATTAGTGTGGGTTTATTTAATACAGTTTTGTGAATAAAAATGCAATTTTTGCTGAGGGGGAGCCACAGAATAGTGGAGAAGAAAGACCAAAGGACAAAATGGAAAGTAACAAGTGCCAAAGCAGAACAGAGTTATGGAGACAAATTACACATCACTAATAAAAAAGCAAACAAATATTGATAGAGCACCTACTATGTGCAGGATGCTGGGTTAAGTGCTGTGATATGAAGATGATGTATTATTTATGGATCCCAGATAAACCTGCTTTGACATAAAATTACAGGCATACCTCATCTTATTGTGTTTTGCTTTACTGAGTCTTTTTAAAAATTGTAGGTTTGTGGCAACCCTGGTCAAGCAAGTCTATCAGAGTTATTTTTCCAATAGCATTTGCTAATAACTTCACGTCTCTGTGTCACATTTTGCTAAGTCTTGCAGTATTTCAAACATTTTCTTCCACATAAGACAGCAAACTTAACTGATAAATGTTGTGTGTGATCTGACTGCTCCACCAACTGGCTGTTTCCCCAACTCCCTCTCCTCATGCCTCCCAACTCCCTGAGATACACAATGTTGAAATTAGGCCAAGTAATAACCCTACAGTGGTCTCTAAGTGTTCCTTTCTCTGAGTCAAAGGAAGAGTCGATCAATGTGGCAAACTTCGTTGTTGATTTATTTTAAGAAACTGCCACGGCCACCCCAGCCTTCAGCAGCCACCACTCCCATCAGCAGCCACCAACATGGAGGCAGGACCCTCCACAGCAAAACAACTACGGCTTGCTGAACGCTCAGACAATGGTTAGCATTTTTTAGCAATAAAGTATTTTTAGTTAAGGTATGTGCATTGTTTTTTTAGACATAGACTGTTGCACACTTAACAGACTACACTGTAGTGTAACCATAACTTTTATATGCACTGGGAAACCAACTCACTTTACTGCAATATTTGCTTTATTATGGCTGTCTAGAACCAAATCCACAATATCTCCGAGTATGCCTGTAATATGTCACTGAAGGTGAACTTTAACTTTTTGAAAGTTGTAAGAATGGTACATAGAACTCCCATATACCCTCCACCTAGCTTTCCTGTTAATTTTGATTTGTCACATTCTCTCTTTCCCTGTGTGTGTGTATGTTTGTGCGGGTGTGTTTATTTCCTTCTGAACTGAATGATAGTTGCAAATATGCTGAATCATTACCTCTAAATGCTTCAGTGTGTACATCCTAAAAGACAAAGATACTCTCTCTCCATAGCCATGGAGCAAGCACCTAAGTCAAGAAGTTAACACTGACACAATAACATCAACGGAGGATAAATTTTTGAAGTGAAAGAGTCTGCAGAATATAAAAAGGGTTAATGCAATTATTTTAAAGTGAAAAAATAAAGGCTAGGGACTAGGCATAATGCAGTATTATAAATGCAGATTCATTTATGATCCTACTGTAAGCAAATACTATGGCATTAATTATTAATTTTCAAGTAACATCTCCTATTAATATGATACATTGGCTGTATTAAGACTGGTATGTAATTGTGTGTGTGTAAAGTTGTGGCTAAGTAGAATGTGCATTAAGACATTTTAAAAATCAAAATAATTAATAAAATATGAAGCAGTGCCATACTCTTCTGCCTGAATGGAATCTGCAGGGGCTACATAATTGCTAGGGATATAGCCATTCTTTCCTGTAGCAATTGATCTTGCTTCCCACCAGTCTCCTTCCCTGCAACACATAAAACAACAATTACCACAAAGTAGACCACAGCTCAGGACACGATCTATTGCAGTGCCATCTTGTATCTGAAATAGACAAGAAGTATTACTTCCATTTTTATTTATGCATTCATTTGATCAAGAATTAAACTCGAAGAATAATATTAAAAAAATAGGTTACAGCACATCCCTGGTGGCGCAGTGGTTAAGAATCCACCTGCCAATGCAGGCGACATGGGTTTAATCCCTGGTCCAGGAAGATCCCACATGTTGTGGAGCAACTAAGCCCGTGCGCCATGACTACTGAGCCTGCGCTCTAGAACCGCAAGCCACAACTCCTGAGCCCGTGTGCTGCAACTACTGAAGCCCACGTGCCTAGAGCCTGTGCTCGGCAACAAGAGAAGCCATCGCAATGAGAAGCCTGCACACCACCACGAAGAGTAGCCCCTGCTCGCCGCAACTAGAGGAAGCCCACGCGCAGCAACAAAGACCCAACGCAGCCAAAAAAAAAAAAAAATAGGTTACATGAATTAAGGGAATAAGGCCAAGCAAAATCACAATTGCATTACCTCTGCTTCAAACCAAAAAACAAAACAAAAACCCTGAAAAATAAACAAAAGAACCCACTTTAATTTTAGTTACAAAATCTCTTTTTTACGTAACCTAACCTTTCAACCTAAGACAATAAACTATGCTGAATAAAACAATTTGGGAAGCAAATCTTTCAGATTACTCAGTTTCAATGAAATGTTTTCTCATTTAAAAGCTTTACTGAGACAAAATTGTATACCATAAAATTCCCCCATTTAAGATTTAAGAGTTTTGCAGCCATTACCACTATCAATTTTAGAACATTTTCATCACCCCCAAAAGAAACCCTGTACCCATTAAGAGTTACTTCCCATCCCACCCCTCCCCCACCATTTCCAACCACTAATCTGCTTTCTATTTCTATGGATATGCCCATTGTGGGGGCATTTCATATAAATGGAATGATACAATATGTGGTCTTTTTGACTGGCTTCCTTCACTCAGCATAATTTTTTCAGCATTTATCAGTTGCTCATTCTTTTTTTATTGCTAAATGATTTTCTTTTTTTTTAAATTTTTTTATTCTTTTTTTTTTTTTTTTGGCTGCATTGGGTCTTCGTTGCTGCGCGAGGGTGTTCTCTAGTTGTGGTGAGCGGTAGCTGCAGCGAGTGGGGGCTACTCTTTGTTGCAGTGTGCGTGCTTCTCATTGCAGTGGCTTCTCTTATTGCGGTGCACGGGCTTCAGCAGTTGTGGCTCGCAAGCTCAGTAGTTGTGACTTGCAGGCTGTAGAGCACAGGCTCAGTAGTTGTGACTCACGGGCTTAGTTGCTCCCCGGCATGTGGGATCTTCCCAGATCAGGGATCGAACCCGTGTCCCCTGCACTGGCAGGCAGATTCTTAACCACTGTGCCACCAGGGAAGTCCCAATGATTTTCTTTTTAACAATGCATAAAATTACAATGTTTCTTTCTATCATATTAGGAGAAAAAATTCAGATGCCCTAGAACTACTGTAACCAAAATATTAGCAATGAGCAATAATAAAAAAATTTAATTCCTGGAATAAAGTATATTTACAAGAATGTTACCCATGAATATCCAAATAAGACTAAAATCAATTCAGAACATGAGAACTACATGTAGTTTGTAATAGATAAGACTTGACTTTTCCAAAATTAATGTGAAAGGAGAGTATATTATCAATCTGCAATGAGGAAGACATATGGGCTCTGCTACTATAGATTACATGCATGTTTTGCTTTACCAGAGATAAGTATTGAAAATATTTTGTCTACATTGAAATTTTATAAATGCTTGAGGTGAATTTGATCTTTAAAAAATGAAATGGAAAATCCTTTCGTAATTCAAATGTTTACAAACTCATATACTTGGCTTGTAGCTTCCTAGTATACATTAAGTACTTTCAGATATACAAACTGAAAACGTTGATCCTGATAATCATTCACTGATTCATTCAAACATTCACTGAACATCTTTTAAGTAACAGACCTTACAATAGGGTGTGCTAGAAACAGGTAAAAAGTCCTTATCCTCAAGTAACTCCGTCTAGAGCAGGATTTCTCAGCCTCGGCACTACTGACACTTTGGGCTGGACGATGCTCTGTGGTGGGCCGGGGGGGGGGGGGGGCGTCCTGTGCACTGCAGGATGCCGAGCAGCTTCCCTGGCCTCCACCCACTAGACGCCAGTTGTAGCACCATGGATGTAACAACCAAAAATGTCTCCAGACATGGGCAAATGTCCCCTGGGTGATTCTGCCCCCATGCTGAGAACCACTGGTCTAAAAGGATGATAGGCAAGTGATAAATTATAATTCAAAACTGTGATGGCAACTACAATTGAGGTTTGCACAGGTTACTATGTAAACATGTAAGAGAGACACCAAATCCAGCAGGAGGTGGGGACTAGGCCAGGCAGGAAAGGTGAAAGAATATCAAAAAAGGCCTCCTTGAGAAAGGACACAGGAATACACACTTTGATGGATGCATAGGATTGGCCAGACGAAGGAAGAAAAGTGGAGGGACAAGAAGTTACATTCCAGAAAAAAGAAATCGCATGTGTGAAAGCACAGAGAAGGGGAGAACCCCCAGTGTATTCAGAATCATAAATAAGTAATTCAGTCTGGCTGGGCAGTGGAGTGAGGAAGGGGAAGAAGCTCACTGAATGATGCCTGCTCTTATTGCTGTTTTATCTTGACAGCAGCCAGTAGCTACTGAAGGATTTTAAAGCCGAGAGACAGAATCATATTTCATGTTCTCAAAAGATAACTGGTAGCAAGTGGGAACAAGGATGGAAGGAAACATGACTGGACGCAAAGAGACCATAAATGTCTATTCTGAGAAGTTACAAAGTGGTCGCTGTGCCTGCTAATGAACTTATGGGATCTATTTTCCGTAACAAGCACTGAATTTTCTATGGTGGCCCACTAAATGACAAGAAGTCTGAGAGTCACATAAGGAAACAGCAACGTAACATGGTCATGTTTGGGACTGCAGGAATTCCTTAGCCTTTTTAGTTTGGTTTTTTAAGAGAAAGAGATTAAGATCTTTAAATCATCTAGTACTTAGATAAATGGGATCATAGAAATATCTTTATAAAGGTTTTTTTTAAGTAAGGTACTTATTTACATATACTCCCTCAATCCTCACTCTTAAATCTCTACTGTTTATGGCAGAACCACAGTAACACAATTTGTAGAAATCATAACTTCTGGCTCCGGCAGTAGTATTATGCCGTGTGTCTAAAGAAACCAAATGTATCATCCAATCCAGTGGGCAGAGACCCACGCCCCACTACTCTCGTCTCTGAATCATCAACCAGCTCAGTGGTTTCAGTGTAAAGTAGGCTACCGTTGGTACTTCACCCTCGTAAAATGTTCGTAACACTTACGTGTTGTTAATTATTTGAAATCTTTCACCCTTCTTAAATGAAAGGTCTTCTGTAGTTCTAGCTTCATAATCATATAAGGCCACAAATACAGTAACACCACCTATTGGGGGAAAAAAAGACCAAGGTAAATTATATAGACAAATTAACAACAGAGAAATTTAAAAACATTGCCAACAACAACAAAAAAAGCTTAAGCATAGTTCTCTTCCTGGTCTCCAGAATCTATTTTTAAAAGTTGGAGATTTGGGTCGCTGAAGTTTTCAAGTTATTAAGATGCTATCTTAAGGCCTTCAATGAGACTACTGTACTCTACAAATTCTAAAATTCTATAGACCCAGAGAGACATTTTAAATCTTGATTCATAGCTGCAACATCTCTAGCTTGAAAAGACAAAGTTCAAATCAATTCTTTGGCAGAAAAAGCATTAACGAGTATTATAAACTACTAGCATTGATCATCTCAATTTCTTAAAAACAATAAGTGAACATTTCCATCCTTAAGACTAATCATTCACTGTATAGCACAGGGAACTCTACTCAATACTCTGTAATGACCTATATGGGAATAGAATCTTAAAAAAGAGTGGATATATGTATATGTATAACTGATTCACTTTGCTGTACAGCAGCACACAACATTGTAAATCAACTATACTCCAATAAAAATTAATTTAAAAAAAGACTAATTAACAGTAATAACTAGGGTTTTATTAAGATTATTTATTATATTTAACACAAAGATAAAAACAGCATGTTTTTCTTAGAAATTAAATGGTATGGCTGATATGGATTATAAATTCCAAAAATAACTGTGTCATATAAAGCACTGTATGTAGTTGCTTAAGACATAAGCAACTTAAATAGCCAAACTATTATCTGCAAGTGAAAGAACAGAATCTCATTTATCTGGCTTCTCCCCTGAGGCCCGGTCATATATTAACTACCTATTTGACATCTCAAATGTCTATCAAGCATTTAAAATTTATTAGGTACAAAACAAAGGTGTTGACTTTTCTCCTCTAACCTGAAGTATTACTGAAGTCTTCTCTACCTCAGCGAACACTACCAGTCAGGTATTCAAGCCAAGTCCATTACCAGCACTGTCAGTTCTACCTCTAAAGTACCTTATCTACTTCCTTTTCATTTTCAGCGCTTCCACCCTAATCCAAGTCCCTGTTACCTCTTACTGGGAAAGTAATAGCCTAACTCACTTCTATATCTGGTTCCCTACATCCACCCTTCACACAGCTGCCAGAAGGAAGTTTTTAGAAAGGGAATTCAATTGTGCAAATTCTTTACTGAAATCTCTTCAATAACTTCCTTCTAGCTTTGAATAAAACTCATACTTCTTACTATAGTCTATGAGGTCCTGAAAAATCCTGACTCTTCAACTGCATATCATGTAATTCTACCCTCTGCCCATACTAGTCCTCAAACCTGCCAAGTCCATCTGTACCTCCTAAAGTGCATTTGTTATTCTCTCTTCCCAGAAAGCTCTTTTTCCCATTTATGCACATATTTAGGTCATTCTCATCAATCAAACCTCAGCTCAAACGATTTCATCTCAAGACGGCTTTCCTTGATCATTTAAAGGGCCTTTGCCAATCATTCTAGTTAGTTCCTTCATAGTATTTATGAACCATTAATCATCCTGTTTAGTTGTTTCTATAATTATTATCCAACCCTCATTATAATGTAAACTCCATTAGGGCAGAAATCTTGTTTCTCTTGCTTACAACTCTCTATACCTGGCACACAGACACTCATCAATAAATTAATACCCATGAATGGACTATTTCCCGTAAATAAACTGCTTTAGGTAACTCAAGTATGTCTTCTCAACATTTAATCATTTTGGATTACTATCTTTCCAGAACATATAATCCTGAAAATAAACTTTTACTGGTGACTGAGAAGTACCATCATGACCAACTATTATTGAAGTATTTAGAGTTAGGGGGCTGGAATTAAGACTATAATTGACTCTTTGATGTCCATAACTTCTCAAATGAACAGTCTAACAGAATTAGTGTATGACATTCTCTGGTCACTATTTTTGGTTTGGAGGTGAGCAGAGTGAAGGGACACATTTATAGTCCATGCTTGTAGAAGAGATTCTTCTTTTGTCCCCTCATGTTGCTCAATTTGGTGCTGGCAGCTGTTTTGCCAAGCCTAAGGATAAAGTGGACACTCCAAGGGCTGCAAGAGAGACACCAAAGAAACTCGAGTCCTTGATGACATAAAGGAACTGCTGGATCAAGGAATCCTGGAGCTCACCCTACCTTTTAAAGCCAGTTGTGCTTTGTTACTCAAGGGAAAAGCATCCCGATAGGGGACCCTTCACAAAAGAACCATCTCTCTTTTTAAAGTTTCTGACTACGTTTTTAGAGCATTTCTGCCTCCATAAAAGGTTGTTGGCCATCACTTCTTGCTGTTCTCTGAAAGGATATTGTAGGGTAATAAATGAAGCTCTAGAATAGGGCATTAAATCTGTGCCCTCCTGCTTATTATCTGTGACTCTGAAAAAAAAATCATTTAAACACTGAGCCTCAGGATTTTTCTTTTTTCAGTCAGTAGTATCTAATAGAAAAACTGTATTATCATCACGAAACTGCCATTTACCTAATGTTTATCAAGTAACTACTATAATACTTTAATAATGGCTAGCACTTTACAATCCTCAGAAGTTGTAACGTTCCAGAGGGAGGGGTATACGTTTTTCAGGGTTGTTCTTTTCTGGCCGTGCTGCACGGCATGTGGGATCCTAGTTCCCCAAGCAGGGGTCGAACCTACGCCCACTGGACTGCCAGGGAAGTCCCCAGGAGGGAGGGGTATACGTTTTTTTAAAAATAGATCTTTATTGGAGTATAATTGCTTCACAATACTGTCTTCGTTTCTGTTGTACAACAAAGTGAATCAGCCATATCCCCTCTCTCTTGAGCCTTCCTCTCACCCTCCCTATCCCACCCCTCTAGGTCATCGCAAAGCACTGAGCTCATCTCCCCGTGCTATGCGGCTGCTTCCCACTAGCTATCTATTTTACATTTGGTAATGTATATATGTCCATGCCACTCTCACCTCGACCCAGCTTCCCCCTCCCCCACCGGTCCCCAAGTCCATTCTCTATAGCTACATCTTTATTCCTGCCCTGCAACTAGGTTCATCAGTACCATTTTTTTTTTTTTTTAGATTCCATATATATGTATTAGCATACAGTATTTTTCTCTTTCTGACTTACTTCACTCTGTATGACAGACTCTAGGTCCATCCCCCTCACTACAAATAACTCAATTTCATTCCTTTTTATGGCTGAGTAATAGTCCATTGTATATATGTGCCACATATTCTTTATCCATTCATCTGTCGATGGACACTTAGGTTGCTTCCATGTCCTGGCTATTGTAAAACAGTGCTGCAATGAACATTCTGGTACATGAATCTTTTTTTTTTTTTTTTTAATGAAAGTTTCTTTCTTTCTTTCTTTCTTTTTGGCTGTGTTGGGTCTTCATTTCTGTGCAAGGGCTTTCTCTAGTTGCAGCGAGCGGGGGCCACTCTTCATCGCGGTGCACGGGCCTCTCTTGTTGCGGAGCACAAGCTCCAGACGCGCAGGCTCAGCAATTGTGGCTCACGGGCCTAGTTGCTCTGCGGCATTTGGGATCTTCCCAGACCAGGGCTCGAACCCGTGTCCCCTGCACTGGCAGGCAGATTCTCAACCACTGCACCACCAGGGAAGCCCCATGACTCTTTTTGAATTATGGTTTTCTCAGGGTATATGCCCAGTGGTGGGATTGCTGGGTCATATGGTAGTTCTATTTTTAGTTTTTTAAGGACCCTCCATACTGTTCTCCATAGTGGCTGTATCAATTTACATTCCCACCAACAGTGCAGGAGGGTTCCCTTTGGGGTATACGTTTTTAATCTTTGTATTTCCAGTGCCTGCCAGTCAGCACTCACTAATTATTTGAAAAATGAATTAGTGAAATAATTAATTATATAACCCAGTACACAACCACCATCAGATTACTACCAAATTTCCCAAAATAATATCCATGTATACAATAAGACTTGAATTTATGTTGGAGACTTTAATTTTCACATAAACTTATTTTAATAGTCCCCCAGTAAGTTATTTCTCTTACAGCAGGCAAACTTTATGTATGTATTGCCCAAGGTCACATTCTCAAACCAACAACAGGATTGTCCATTTAAATCTCACCTGTTAAGCCAGCAGGATATGAACTTGGCACCACTGAAAACGAGGAAGATGTTCCTCCAAAAGGTGTCACCCCTGAGGATCCTCCAAATGGTGTCATGGAAAGGTTGCTGAAATTAACAGATGTGCTCTTTGTGGAGGATGTGGGTGCCACTGCAGTGTGCTCTGCTCCATAATGGCTGACACGCGTACTGACCGGTTCTGGAGTGTTTTCTGGTCTGTATTTAATGGCTGGACTTTTGTTCTCTTTACTTTTAATGCAGCCCATTATCAAACCTACAAAGGTGATAAGGCAAATTTTGAGAAGCAGTTAACATAAAGCATACTTCAAAAGGTGCAATTCAATAGTTGACTTTAAACGAGGCATTTTTCCCCTGCAAATAAGTTAACAATAACAAAACAAACCACAAAGAACCTAGACAGCTGCAAATAAAGTCTCTCCACCTCATTTATCTTTATTACAATTCTGCTAACGTATCATTCCAATCATGTCATTCTCCAGCTCAATCTCCTTTAATGGTTCAATGACAACATGCCACAGTGTACTGGGAAAACCATGGGCTCTGATGCCAGAAGCCAGAGTTTGAATCCTAGCTTCCTACTTCCTAGTGCAGTGACTGCAGGTATGTTACTTAACTTCTCTGCACCTCAGTTACTTGAAAAAGGAGAACAAAAATATCACCTACTTCATAAGGTTTTCTATAAGGATTAAATTTCTTACAACTTCTAGACAATCTCTGGTTCTACATAGTGGGTACTAGCAAATTCTGGTTGTTTTCCTTCTACCTATACCAGCACTGTGTAACAGAAATATAATCTGAGCCATGCATATAATTCTACATTTTCTAGTAAATACATTTTAAAAATAAAAACAGGTAAAATTAATTTTAATAATATATTTGATTTGACTCAATAAACCTAAAATATAATTATTTCAACATGTCATCAATATGAAAAATTTTAATGAGATGTTTTATATTCTCTTGTACTAAATCTTAGAAATCTGGAGTGCATTTTAAACTTACACTACATCTCAATTTGGACCAAGCACATTTTAAGTGCTCAACAGCTGTATGTGGCTAGTGGCTACTACACAGGACAATGCATCTCTACATTTTTTCCCTTCCCTACCAATGGACACACTCCCAATGCTTGCCAAATTGGACTTCAATTTATCTTTCCCACTTTATCATTTCCTCACTTATCTTATGCACACATGGAGAAAAAATTCCTGTTTCCCCAATACATATGCCCTGTGCTTTCCCATTTTTGCATTTTCCCTCCTAAAAGTGCCTCTGTCAGTAATACTCTCCTCACATCTCTACCTGCTAAAATTTATCCATTCACTGAGGGTCATTACAAATGTTACTTTACCATTCAGGCTGTCTCCATAACTGGTAAAATACCTTCTTCCTTAAAACTTGTAACGTACTTTTGGAGAGATTTTTGTACGAGACTCTCACTTGCATCCTGTTTTTTGCCAATTCCCAGCCTACCCTCAAGTCACTGGCAACACACTTCTTAAAAAGCAAGAGTTTCTCACCTCTTATATACTGTACAGCCTACCAACATGACTTGCATATAGTATGTTTACTGATATTACAAAATCTGCATTATTCCATTCACTTCCTGAAGAAGAACTAATGGTGATTTCATTAATTCACTTTTTTTTTTCCTGGCTGTGACGCACGGCATGTGGGATCTTAGTTTCCCAACCAGGGATTGAACCCGCACCCCCTTCAGTGGAAGTGCAGAGTCCTAACCACTGAACTGCCAGGGAATTCCCCTAATTCACTTACTTTTTACAGTATTTCCCTTCTTTTACAGCATTCAAAAGGAAGTAGGTGAGTGATAAGATGACTGCTTCATCAATTCTGAAAGACTGAACATTTTTACAAACTCAACTATATAATATTGATTTCAAATGTAGCTATAAATATTAAAAGAGAAACAGTCTCAGAAACTCAAAGTTGGAAGGTTTTCACATCGATCTTAAAACAGGTATATTCTGAAGACGTGACAATAAAGCACAGGATTGGAACATGACTGGGACTGGAAACTTAAATATCTACTGAAAACACTATGAGAGAATAATAATAAGCTAAATATATAAAAAGCGGTCTTCTAAATGTGTTAGAAAAAACTAAAGGTAAGCTGTTTCATAATCTAGCAGTTGGAAAAGCCTTTAAAGCGTAAAAGTAGAAACCTTAAAGGAAAAGACTAAGAGATGTATGATTAAGTTGGGGGGGGTGCAGATGTGGACACAGAAACTCTTAAGTGACACTAAAGACATGAGAAGTAGGGAGGATATCTTTGCACTTGCTCATGCTCTTACTTGCTCTCTCAACACATAAATGTACTCATATGAAAACTGGTTGACGTTCTTAATACAGACAACTCTTACACATTAAAAAACATATATATAAGCCCCTTAGAAAAATAGGACAGCCTACCAACAGGCAATTCACAAAGGAAATATGAAAGGCCAATTAGCATATGAAGATATGTCCAATCATCCCAGTCTTCTAATAAATGCAAATTTTTAGGGCATTCCCTGGGGGTCCAGTGGTTAAGACTCCGCACTCTCACTGCTGAGGGCCTGGGTTTCATCCCTGGTCGGGGAACTAAAATCCCAAAAGCCGCGCGGCACGACAATCAATCAATCAATCAATAAATGCAAAATTACACACAAAGAGGATTATTTGCTAAGCAATAACTTTTAGATTTATCCAGGGAGCATTGG
The DNA here is from genome assembly GCF_965194825.1 of Balaenoptera physalus. Lineage (NCBI taxonomy): Eukaryota > Metazoa > Chordata > Mammalia > Artiodactyla > Balaenopteridae > Balaenoptera > Balaenoptera physalus. The sequence continues at coordinate 59,524,389 of NC_138897.1, forward strand.
AAAGTTAAGATTCTTAAAAAGGTGAATAGCAGAAAATATGTGTTTTAGAATAACTGTGGTAAAAGGACAAATTATAGAGTGGAAAGAAAGAAAGAATGGCGGCAGTTAGTCAAGTTACAAAACTACTGCCATGACCCATGTGAGGCAGGACAAAAGCAGGAATACTGGGGCCGAAGATGAGGGGAAATGAGAGGTACACACCAAGTAAAATAATCAACTCCAGGTGATCAGCTGGGTATGGGTGGAGGAGACATTAAAAAGGAGTCATTTACTCAGTCCCTACAACTTACCGAACACTTTAAAAAGTAGTTACTATGTGCGTGCTAGGGACTGGATGACTCCAAAGTTTCTAGTTTGAACTGAGTGGAAGGTAACACCGTGAGGTAGAGAAAAGAGAAACAGGTTTTTCTGGACCAACGAGTTGAGTTTCAGATGTTAGTTTTAGGGGTCTGTGGGGCATGATGTTGAGAAGTCTAGTGGGGAATGACAGTAAGTGTAAAACTCAGAAAGAGGTAGAAACCAGAGAAAAGTTAAAAATTTTTTCCCAGTGTAACCACACCTTTTGGAGATAATAAAACTCACCCAAGGCACAGATTTGGAGGGGTGTGAAAAATTAATACAGTGTTGCAGGACACATACAGATAAGGGAACAGATAAGGGACAGATGGGCAAGGAAATTAAGAAGCAGCAATTAAGAGTTGGGAGCGCTTTCATAAATACAAAAACACAATTGGAAAGGATAATCATTAACTTCAAGATAGTGGAAAGGGTTGGGGAAGAGTTTCAACTGTATCTGTGGCACTTTTTTTTTTTCTTAAAAGATATATGAAGCAAATAGAGAAAAATGTTAATGTGTTAAACGTAGGTAATAGATATAATTCTTTTTGTTAGTTTGGAGTATTTAATACATTTTTAACAAGTAGAATAATACAGTGGGAATAGAGAAATAGACTTTCAAGAAGAAAATGACTAATAATGGTAAAGACCAACATGAAATCAAGTGGCATTTAAACTGATTTTAAAAGGCAAGCTGATTACTAATTAGGAGCTCACTGATGACTTTCACAAGAGCATTTCTTAGCATCATGAAGATAAAAGTTAGAGCGCAGTTAAGTTGAATAATAAATTAATGACTAGGCCATGAAAATATGATGAATTCTGGAATGCAACATCTTCATGAGCTGGGAACATATACTTTGTATCAAAACGTTTTCTATGATTTCTTTGTCTACTTCACAGATCCTTTCCTTCACAGTCTTGGCGTAATCTAATTCGGCAGACACTTGGTTACTCAACAGCCATCCTGCTTTGATAAAAAAAAACCCTGATTTTGTTCACCTTCCTTCATTTGTCCAGCCCCAGGGAGTAAATAATGACTGATTTAAGCCACTCTTGGTCCTATCCCTTTGCCATTAACTGTGTAAGCCATGAGCATGGGCTCCTAGGAAGTTTTCCTCACTTGTAAAAAGGAATACAAGACAGAAATATTCCATTTTCATTCCCTAGATGTTATTGTTGTTGATGCCTAAATCTGAGATTACAAAGCACCCATGTGAAAGGAGGACACAAACATAATGAGAAGGGGAGGGCAGAAAGATGAAAGGAACTTGGGTCCCTGAAGCTGCTGCTCAGTTACTGAACTATATAACCCTATAATAACCCGAGAACACAATTTAGCTCCAGAAATCTTACTATGTGAGATAAATATCTACTGTAAAAGTCAATTTTCTTGTTTGGTTTTCAGTTACTTGCAGCTGAAGGATCTTAAATAATAAACTATTCAAATCACATGACAATGGTTAATATATTAAATCCTTTTCAACATATCAAGATTCAATAGCTTAACAAAAATAGATCTTCTCTCAAAGTATTTACATAAATCTGAGCTATCCTTAAGACTGTAAAATTTATAGTCTATAAAAGTAAAATTCAATTTTTAAGCAAATGATTTCATATAGATATTTGCTTGAGTATAAGGTGCATGAATATTTGCTGAAAAACAAGGTTTTACCTCAATTTGAATATTACTGTTACTTTAAGATTTTCTGAGAAATATGAATTTAAAATTTAGATTACAGAAACTTCTTCCCTTAGACACTATCAGATATTCTTTCCTAAAATGTTCTTTTTTAAAAAAATTAGCTTCGGGACTTCCCTGGTGGCGCAGTGGTTAAGAATCCGCCTGCCAATGCAGAGGACACAGGTTCGATCCCTGGCCCAGGAAGATCCTGCATGCCGTGAGGCAACTCAGCCCATGCGCCACAACTACCAAGCCTGCACTCTAGAGCCCGTGAGCCACAACTACTGAAGCCCGTGCGCTTAGAGCCCATGCTCGGCAACAAGAGAAGCCACCACAATGAGAAGCACGTGCGCTGTAACTAGAGAAAGCCTGCATGCAGCAACGAAGCCCCCCCAAAAAAAAACAACTTTGAGGTATAATTTACATACAATAAAATGCACCCATTTAAAGTGTACAGTTCAATGAGTTTCGGCAAATGTCTGTAACTGTGCAACCAATACTATAATTACAATATAGAAGGTTCCAATCACCCCCAGAAGATTCTGTTGTACCCTTTTCCCAATAGGGAAAATCCCCAACCCCAGCCCTAAGAAATCACTGATTTGTTTTCTCTAACTATAGATTTATCTCTTCTAGAGTTTCATATAAATAGAATAATACTATAGTCTTTTTTGTGTCTGGCATTTTTTTTTTAATTAGGCATTGTGTACCTGAGATACTTCCATATTGTTGCATATGTAGGTAGTTCATTAATTTTTTATTGCTAAGTAGAACCCCATCATATACCATAATTGTTTATCCATTCACTTGTTGATGGGTATTTGGGTTGTTCCAGTTTGGGGCTATTATAAATAAAACAGCTACAAACATCCCCATACAAGTCTTTGGGTGGGTAGATATGTGCCTCTCCCCCCTCTCCCCATAAATACCTAAGGAATGGAACTTCTTGGTCATATAAGGTTAAGTTACTGTAATAAGCTGCTAAACTGGTTTCCATAGTGACTGTACCATTTTGCATCCCCACCAGCAGTGAATGTGAATTCATTCTCCACATTCTCAACAACACTTCTAAGTCTTTCTTTCCCCTCTCAGAAACCCATCACATGTTTACTTGGGTTTGGATATGATCCAAATAGTCTACACAGCTCTTTGACTTTTTATTCTATCTAAAAAGCTTTGACAATTGAAATCTACTGATATCAAAGGTAGCTGACAATATAAAATTCATATGGCTGAATTGATGTCACACACATTTACAACATGAGCATTACCAAAATCATTAGAACTGTTGATTAATCACTGATTTTAGTTCACTGATATAAACAATGGTCAGCACTTAGGTAACTGCCAAACACCTTTACCACCATTTAATTTGCCAATGCTATCAAGAGCATTTCAATCTCAAGCCTGCCCTCTAAAATCCAGTATTATTTCTACACTCAGATTAGATCCAATGGCAATCTAAGACTGCATGGTTACTAAGATGCAATGATGATTCTTTCATATCTTACTACATCAATAGGTCAGTTTCTCACTTTTAAAACCCTATCTTTAGGGGCTTCCCTGGTGGCGCAGTGGTTGAGAGTCTGCCTGCCAATGCAGGGGACACGGGTTCGAGCCCTGGTCTGGGAAGATCCCACATGCCGCGGAGCAACTAACCCGTGAGCCACAACTACTGAGCCTGCACGTCTGGAGCCTGTGCTCCGCAACAAGAGAGGCCGCGATAATGAGAGGCCCGCGCACCGCGATGAAGAGTGGCCCCCGCTCACCGCAACTGGAGAAAGCCCTCACATAGAAACGAAGACCCAACACAGTCATAAATAAATAAATAAATAAATAAATAAATAAATAAATAAATAAAAACCCTATCTTTAAAAATTAAGGCATAAATATGTAAAATCCACTCATTAGTGTACAGGTCTGCAAGTTTTGACACATACATACAGTCGTGCAACTGCCACCTCAATGAAGATAAAGAACAGTTCCATCCCCACCGCCATCCCATGACACCTCCATGCACTTTTTGTAGTCAACCTCTCCCTCCAACCCCAGGCAACCATTAATCTGTTTTCTGTTCTTACAGTTTCACCTTTTCCAGATACCACAGAGCATGTAGCCTTTTGATTCTGGCTTTTTTCAGTTAGCATAATGCATTTGAGATCCACCCATGTTTTTGCAGTATCAGTTCATTCCCCTCCCCCACCCCCCTTTTTTTTAGTTCATTCCTTTTTACTGCTGAGTGGTATGCATATACCACAGTTTGTTTATTCATTCCCCAGTTGATTTGGGTTGTTTCCAGTTTTTGAAAATCACAAATAGAGCCACTATGAACACATACACATGGGTTTTTCTGTGAACACAAGTTTTCATTTCATTTGAGTAAATACTTAGGAGGGAAACTGCTGGGCTGTATGGGAAGTATAACTTTATAAAAAACTGCAAACACTTTTCCAAAGCAGCTTTAACATTCTGCATTCTCACCAACAAAATGAGAATTCCAGTTGCTCTACATCCTCATCAACATTTGTTGTCAGTTGATTCTTTAGGTGTGTAGTGCTATTGTCAAGGTTTTAATTTATATTTTCCTAATGACTAAGCACCTGATATTAAGCATCTTTTCATGTTCTTATTTGCTACTCATATCTACTTTGGTGAAGTATCTGTTCAACTCAATTTTTTAATTGGGTTGTCTTCTTTCTAATATATTCTGGAAACAAGAATATTTACTAATATAATACTATTTATTATATTATTTAATATTCTAGAATCAAGTTCTTTGTCAAATATAATATTTTCTCTCAACCTATAGGTTGCCTTTGCACTTTTATAACAGTATCCTTGAACATGATTTTTAATTTTGATGCTCAATTAAGAAGCTTTAATTTTATGGTTTGTGCTATGTCCTAATTGAGAATTCTTCACCAGAAGAATTTCTCCTGTTTTCACCAGAAGTTTTAGCTCTTTATATCAGGCCTACTGAGCCATTTTAAGTGGATTTTTGTATATGTTGTGAAGTCTGAGATCCCATATTTTTAACAGTTCTTCAGCTGCCATTTGTTGAAAAGACTATCCATTTCCCATTGAATTATCTTGATACCTTTGTCAAAAAGCAATTAGTCATAAATGCATGGGTCTGTTTCTATACTGCTAGTTCCATTGTTTTATATTATATGTCTATGCTTACGTCAATTACCACACTGTCTTCATCACTATAGCTTTACAGTAAGTCTTGAAATTAGATAAAATAAGTCCTCTAGGGTTTTTTTATCTTCTCCAAAATTGTTTTGGATACTCTGTGGAAGGGGGTCAACAAACTTTTTCTGAAAGGGGTCAGAGAATAGACATTTTAAACTTTGTAAACCAAATGGTCTCTGTCACAACTACCTGACTCCACCATGTTAGTGCAAAAGCATGTTAGTGCATAGACAATACATAAGTGCTAAGTGTGGCAATGTTGTAATACAACTATTTCCAAAAACAAGCAGTGGGTCAGATTTGGCCTGGAAGTTGCAGTTTGCCTGTGCACTAGGGTCTTTCATTTCCATACAAACTGTAGAGTCAGCTTGTCAATCTCTAGAAAAATGCCTGCTGGAATGTTGACTGGGATGATATTGAACCTACAGATCAATTTGGGGAGAACCGACATCTTGAAAATATTGATCTCCTGATCCAAGAATACAGTACTCCATTTATTTAGAACTTTAAAAATTTCTCTCAGCAATGTTTTGCAACTTTCAGTGTATAGATAGGTCTTGTCCAATTTTTGTTAAACTTATCTCTAGGCATTTCATGGTTTTTTGTTATTACTATAAATGGTATTACTTTATTTCTATTTCTAATTGTTCATCACTTATATAAACATATATTAATATATTAATAATATATATACTTGATACTTATATATTGACCTCATATCCTGTGACCCTAATAATAATAAGTTCACATCTTAGTTCTAATAGCTTTTTTTTTAGTTCCATAGGGTTTTCTATATTCAAGGTCATGTGTACAAATAAACATTTTTACTCTCCTTTAGCACCTCTAGTACAATGCTGAATAGAAGTGAGGAGAGAGAACATCTTTGCCTCCTTCCTGATCTTAAGGGAAAAGCATTCAGTCTACCACCATTAAGTATATTAGCTGTAAGACTGTAGCTGACCTTCATTAGGCTGAGGGGCATTCTCTTCTAATTCTGTGTTTGCTGAGAGTTTTTGCCATGAATGGGTGTTAAATTTTGTCAGATATTTTTATATATCTACTCAGATGATCGCATGGGTTTTCTCCTTTACTCAACTGATATGGTGGATTAAACTAATTGATTTTTGAGTATTAACCCCACCTTGGCACCTCTGCATTCTTGGAATAAAACCCATTTGGTTATGATATATTACCCTTTTAATATATTCCTAAAGGCTAATATTTTGTTCAATGTTTTTATGTCTATAGTCAAAGAGATATCGCTATTTAGTTCTCTTCTAATTTGTCTGTGTTTGGTATCAGGATAATTTTGGCCTCATGAAATAAGCTGGGAAATGTTCCCTTCCTCCTCTATTATTTTAAAGAGTTAAAATTAGTATTACTTCTAAAATGTTCAAAAGAATTCACCAGTGAAGCCATCTGGGACTTGAGTTTTCAATTACAAATTTAATATCTTTAACATACAGGGCTACTCATATTTGATTTTTCTTGTGTTACTGTGGTAACTTTTTCAAGATTTGTCCAATTCACCCAAGTTATTAAATTTATATTAGCATAAAGTTGTTTATAATATTCCTTTATTAATCTAGTCTAGCACCACAGCCCTTTCAAGGTTTCTATTAGAAGTCCAGAGTAATCAACAAGGACTTTTTCCCCTCCAGTTGGTAAAACCTCAAATGCCTCCCAACCCTCTGTGATCTCAAAGGGCCACCAGCTCACAACAACAAACTGCTCTTTGCCTGGCTTTACAGTTTCACATTCTGCAGGTACCTTCCAGAATTCAGCAAAAAATCAGAGAGACTCCTATGCAGACTGTTAGCGTTATTTTTCTATATAGTGGTCTTTCTGCTGGAATTCTCCCCTGCAATTTCCAGCTGCCTTGGCCTCCATGAATTCTGATCTCCTCGACTTATTAAAGACCACTCTCAGGCTTTCCTGGTGGCGCAGTAGTTAAGAATCCGCCTGCCAATGCAGGGGACACAGGTTCAAGCCCTGGTCTGGGAAGATCCCACATGCCGCAGAGCAACTAAGACCGTGCGCCACAACTACTGAGCCTGCGCTATAGAGCCTGTGAGCCACAACTATTGAGCCCACGTGCCACACCTACTGAAGCCCGCGCACCTAGAGCCCGTGCTCCGCAACAAGACAAGCCACCGCAACAAAGAGCAGCCCCCGCTCGCCACAACTAGAGAAAGCCCGCGCAAGCAATGAAGACCCAATGCAGCCAAAAATAAATAAATAAAATAAACTTTTAAAAAAAGAAAAGAAAAAAAAAAGACCACTCTCCTTTGCCCAAGATCCCTATCCCTGCTCTGCAATTCAGACCATGCCTCTAGAGAAAGCTAGGGTGATTAGGTGACTGTCCAGCTTACCTCATCTGTTTCCTGTCTTTCAGGGATCACAGTCTTGTATTGCTGTTGTTCAATGTCTGAAAACAATTGTTGCATATATTTGGTCCAGATTTTCAGTGTTTTGTTTTTGGGGGAGTGGTGAGGATGGTAAATCCACCATGGGCACTTTAAACGTTCTTAAAGGGGACTTCCCTGGCAGTCCAGTGGTTAAGACTCCATGCTTCCAATGCAAGGAGCGTGGGTTCGATCCCTGGTCAGGAAACTAGGGTCCCACGTGCTGCGAGGCATGGCCAAAAAAAAAAAAAAAAGTTCTTAAAAGTTAATCCCTAAAAAAACATTTCATTCCTTGGTTTTAATATCATTAAAGTACAGAGAGTATTATTTCTGAATAAATTTAAGTCAGTTTATATAACAGATAATGGACTTATTCCTTAACAATAACCACTTTCAGGGACTTCCCTGGCGGTCCAGTGGTTAAGATTCTGCGCTTCCACTGCAGGGGGTGTGGGTTCGATTCCTGGTCGGGAAACTAAGATCCCACATGTCACTCCACATGGCCAAAAAAATCATCATCACCATCATCATCATCATCATCATCACTTTCAAACAAATTAACATTTTAAGTGTTTTACTGTAATTGGTTAAAGTGCTCTGTGGTATTTTTATTTTAATTTCAAGAAATAACTTTTAAAGTAGCATTTATGTACCCACTTGGTAAGTCTAAAATTTATACTCAACTTAATGAGTTAGGCTCTTTTGGACTCAAGAAGGTTTTTATTCTAAACATAAAAACGGTAATAGGGAAGAGGCAAGAGTCTCATAAAAATCAGAAACTACAGAACAACCTGATCATACAGATTAATCCCAAAAGGCTGATGGTGTTCAAGTTTGAATGCAGGTCTTGATACTGGGTAATCATTGCTTTATTGTTAGGAGCTTATTGCTTCCCTTCTATAACGTGGATTCAGCATCTCTATTTCCATACCCCTGATGCTTCAACCAACTACTTCACTCTCTACTGGGGTAACAGTTCCCTACTTCTAACCCCTATTTACTCATAATTTTGATTCATTTATGGTCTATTCCAGGTTTCCTCAAACTCCCCGAGCCACTGCCTAATTCACTTATTTCTGAGTTTGCACTAGCATGAAGAAGAGTAAAAGCAAAAGAATGTAAGTTGCTATCTCACTGCCCTAACCTGCTGACCAGACTTGGCCGTCAGGTGCTCACCCCGTGGTCTCCTTACGAGATTGTGGGCCTAGAAGTTACCATAATGATTAGTCTGTTCAGCATAAGCTCTTGCTTTAGTACCTAGTAAAAATACATATATTTTAGCAAAATGTACTAAAAGTAAAAACTTTTCCAACTGAAACAAATTTCTGTGTTAGATTTTTTTTCTTTAGTGGAAAGGAAGTCAGAGATATGGAAGATTAATGTGTAATGCTGATCTAGCCCCACTAAGTCACCAACCATTACCAGAGGGTAGAGTCAGGAGGGTTAACAAATGCAAAGTTTTACTTTGATCCCTCATCACGCCTAAACTATTGTACTTTCTCATCTTCCCTGGATAATGGGCAAGAGAAGGTAGAGTGGAACTAAAAACATCAACAGAGCTTTGCTGACGGGGCAAATTCTCAAAAGCAGAGAAGTAAAATGGCCCCTTTCTATTTCTCATATGGCTGTCTTGTCATCCCCCAAAAGAACATAAATTAGAGTACTCGAAAACCTTTTGTTTCAAAATGCTATAGGAAATAAAGGATTGATAAGGTAGTGACAACAATAAGAAATGTTACCAGATATTTAAGATGGTCAGGCATTCTCTTTTCAAACCTCTGGCCTTCATAATCCTGTCCATTTCAACTTTCCCTCTTCTTTTCTCTCCACACATCCCACTTATTTTGGCAAAATTTTTTCTAACTTTCCTATGTTTCTCGTACTCACTTAAAATATAATCCGAATTTTCTTGATTTCTGCCCATGCTTGCTGCTTCCACTACGTTAAAACTGCCCACTAAGGTCCCCAATTAACTTCACATTGCTAAATCAATTCAGTCCTCGTCTCACCTAACCAGTCAGCCACAGTCCACACAAGGGATCCCTCCCTTTTCCACCTAGTTTCTAGGACACACCCTCCTCACCTCCTGACATCTAAACACAGGCCTTCTCCATCTACACTCACTCCTTTGCTGGTACACCCAGTCTCATATCTTTAAATACCTGTACCATTTATACATCGACGGTTACCAAAGTCTCCTCACTTGAACTCCAGAATAGTTTTCTAAATATCTACTCAATATCCCCAGTTGGATGTCTAAAAGCACCTCAAATTTAACATTTCCAAGACTCCTAATCTTTTTCCCCAAACCAGCTCCTGCAATCTTCCCCATATCAGTAAATGTTAATGCTGTTCCTCCAGTTGTTCAGGACAAAAACTCTTTAGTATCCTTTAATCTCTTTATTTCACATCCTATATCCAGCTCTTCAGCAAATCCCTAGGCTTTATTTTACAAATATATCCAGAATCTGAAAACTTTTCTCCACCTCCACTGCTAATCTGGTCGAAGTCACACCATCTCTCACTAATTCAACAACATGGAATTACTCCAACAGCCTAGATGGTCTCCCTGTTCCTGCTTTTGCACACCCTCACAGGCTTTTCTCAAAGTAACAGAGCTATCCTTTTAAAACATGAATCAGGGACTTCCCTGGTGGCGCAGTGGTTAAGAATCTGCCTGCCAAAGCAGGGGACACGGGTTCGATTCCTGGTCTGGGAAGAACCCACATGCTGCCGAGCAACTAAGCCCGTGAGCCACAACTACCAAGCCTGTGCTCTAGAGCCCGCGTGCCACAACTACTGACGCCCGTGCACCTAGAGCCCGTGCACTGCAACAAAGAGTAGCCCCCGCTCGCCGCAACTAGAGAAAAGCCCATGCGCAGCCACAAAGACCCAACACAGTCAAAAATAAATAAATAAATTTATTAAATAAATAAATAAATCACAAATCATTTCACATCACTCTGTGCCACAATCCGTCCAAGACTTTCCACTGCACTCAGAGTAAAAGCCAAAGTTCTTACAATCGCCTTCGAGATTCTACTACAGAGCCCCCATTACTTCTCTTACCTCATCTCCCACTACTGTGTCCTTATTTGCCCCATGGCCTTCTTGCTGTCCTTCAGACAGGCCAAGCAACTCCCATCTCAGGCCACTGAACCTTCTTTTCTCTGCCTGGAAAGCTCTTCTGCTACATACTGGCATGGCTCATACCCTCAGCTTCTTCGGGTCTTTGCACTATTACCACCTTCTCAATAAGAACTTCTCTGACCACCCTATAAAAAGCAGCAGTACAACATTCCCTAAAGTACTGCCTATTCCCCTTTAACCTGCTTTATTTTTCTTGATAGCACTTATCACTATATAAAACATAAGCGCTGACAGCACAGACTGTTCTGTTATTTGCTTATCGGATGTACAGAACAGTGCTTAAGAACAGATTTTAGAAACAGAATGTCTGGGTTCAAAGTCTGAGTCCACCACTCAGCAGCTGTGTGAGCTTTGGCAAGTTACTCAACCTTTCTGTGCCTGTTTCCTCATCTGTAAAATGGGAATAATAAAAGTTAAGACTCAAGAGTTATTGTGAGGACTAAATGTTAATACATGTAATGCGCCTACAACAGTGCCTAGCATATAATAACCACTAATGTTTGCTATAATGGTAATGACTTTGAGGATAATGATGGCTCTCCTCTCCAGAATCTAATGGGCAAATCTTTTAAAATTTTATTGAAGTATAACACATATGCAGAAAAGTAAATATAACAAATGTACAGCTAGACGAATTAGCACAAATCAAACACCAATGTACTCACCACCCAGATTAAGAAACATACTTAACTGCCAGCAACCATCCTACTGGAAATATACCTTGCAGGAGACTTCTGGGTCACAGAATACACACTGCCGAACAGTTTTGCAGGGTGGCTGCACCAGTATATAATCCCATCAGCATATTATGAGAGTTGCCATTGCTTCACATGTTCATCAATACTTGGCATTTTCAGTCTTTTAAAATTTATCTGTTCTGGTGGGTATGTAGTGGTCTCTCACCGTGCTTTAAATTTTTATGTTCATAATTATTAATAAAGTGAGCACCTTTTCGTATGTTTACTGGCCATTTTCTTTTGTGAAATGTCTATTCAAAACACTTATTCAGTTTTTTATAGGGTTGTCTCTTTTTCTTATTGATCTATAAGGCATTCTCTATAGTATTCCCAGAACCTAGAACAGAGCCTGGAACATAATAAGCATCAATAATGTTTTTAAAATGAATGAATGCCTGCTCTGTTTTTCTGCAGATCCTAATCATCTGTTTCTGCAACTATGCTTCATAATTGGATAATTTATAGTGATTCTCAACCTCTAATCCAATCCAAGGAGGTTCTAACTTGTGAACTGCTTAATAATTTTTATAAAGGACACCTCTGTCTAGAACACCGTCCAGGATTAAATCTTTCAATGGCGGGCTTCCCTGGTGGCACAGTGGTTGAGAATCTGCCTGCCAGTGCAGGGGACACGGGTTCGAGCCCTGGTCTGGGAAGATCCCACATGCCGCGGAGCAACTAGGCCCGTGAGCCACAATTACTGAGCCTGCGCGTCTGGAGCCAGTGCTCCGCAACAAGAGAGGCCGCGATAGTGAGAGGCCCGCGCACCGCAATTAAGAGTGGCCCCCGCTTGCCGCAACTGGAGAAAGCCCTCGCACAGAAACGAAGACCCAACACAGCAATCAATCAATCAATCAATCAATCAATCAATAAATAAAATTTAAAGGGAAAAAAAAAAGCAGCTCCCTCTTTCACAATGACATGATTTAAAAAAAAAAAAAAAATCTTTCAATGGCTTCCTACTACCTACAGAATAAGAACCCAACTCCTTAACCTGGTATTCCACGTTAACTTCCCCAATTTACCTTCCCAAGCTGCTTTCCCTACCACCTGCTAATCTTCCCAAACACAGACCTGGGGTTGGGGGAGACAAAAAAGCCAATTAGACTTTAAGTATGCAAATCAGGGAGCAGAGACTGTCTTTTAGAGGCAGAGCTAGCAGGATGTGCAAAGCCCACAGACAAGAGAGAACAAAGTGGGATTTTGAAACCATAAGTAGTTTGGTGCTGAAGTACAATGTGGAAGAGTAATAAGGGGAAAGATGAGGCCAGAAGAGACAGCAACAGGGAACAGAGCCTATACTACAAGGATCTTCTGCTTAATACAAATTGCTTTAGATGCATGGGTATTCATTTAATTTTTGTTGAAAGAATAAATCAGGGACTTCCCTGGTGGTCCAGTGGTAAGACTCTGTGCTCCCAATGCAGGGGGCCTGGGTTTGATCCCTGGTCAGGGAACTAGATCCCACATGCCGCAACTAAAAAAGGCCTCATGTTGCAACTAAAGATCCCGCATGCCGCAACTAAGCCCTGGCGCAGCCAAACAAATAAATAAATAAATAGTTAGAAAAAGAAAAAGAAAGAATAAATCACTGACTTGTAACTTGATCCTGACTTATTCTTTCCAACAACCTGCCTAACATTTGTCTCTCCCCAAAGGGCCAAGCATAGCAAGCATTCTAGAAATACTTGTAGGTTTTTCAACTTTCCTTAACTTATCAATTGCATAAGTCAGATAAAAGTTTTTCAAATTTCTATCAGGCAGTCATATATCAGAACTGCCTATACTATATCAGAACCTGCTTTGTAACAGTATGTTTAGTGGAGCTGGAACAGATTTGAAATAATTTTTAAAATGCACTTGGCTCAATCATTAGCAAGTAACACTTCACATTGTACTCTATGTTAAGGTATTCAGTCTTAATAATATTTTACACTTTGACAGTGTTTTACGTCTCCAAAGTATTTTTTTATTATTTAATTTGACCCCATAATAATCCTAATATTACCAGGAAAAAAAAAAAAAGTAGGTAATCTCTACACCTTTTATTTGAAGAACCCGAAGTCTGGGTGGGTGAAGTCACTTGCTCAAGGAGATGAAGCTAAAAGTGAGCACAACTGGGGAAGTGGGCCTGAGTTCTAGGCTGCCCTCTTTCCACTACCCATGGCAGCCTTTGGGGAAGCTTGTGTATAACATTTTCTGTTCTTTGGTAAGTTACTAAACATCAGCCCTTTAGAAAATGTTACAAACATGATAATACTATTGGCAGTCAGCCTCACTGCTCTACCCACAACACAAATCTACTAACTCTGAAAACAGCATCCCGCCCCTCTCCACCATAACCATGTTGTTTTATTATTAGTAATAGTGATTAAAAATTCTCAGATGACTTAACACATTTTTGAACTCTTAAAAAAATTTAAATATACATTATTTCTATAAACTAACTCTAGCAAGTTAACCAACTGTGACGTTATATGCTGTATCCAGTAAGGGGGTAAAAAGCCAGTTTGACACAGTGCTCTATGGATCATAAACATAGTCAATGATTTTTTCTCTTAATTTCAATTTTAAATCCCTTCCCTTTAGCATAAAGCACAAAAGATAAGCAGGACCATGAAAGAATAGAAAACAGACGGAGAGGAGGAAACATCACACTACTAAAGGGCGTGCACTTTGTCTAGTAAAAGCAAACAAAGAACTTAATTTCCCAAGAGTCAAAGGAGAATAGAAAATGTGAGCAATGGAAAACTGAGCTTGCAGTCTCACTGATAGCAATTTTCTACCACCATTTTTTTCTTTTTTTGCACTTTAGGTGTGCAAACAAGTGACCTTAAAGAAAAAGCCAACTCATTCTAAATTCTGAGTTGTTCCTCATGGTTTCTTTAATGAAGTCTGGCACAGGATCAGCCATAAGGACCTGATGTAAAGAACTGTAAAGAACACTTAAAATTTATTGTGTTAGGAAATATAGTAACAAATTACAAATTAATGTAAAGCCCCAAGATATTTATTACTTTTAAGTATTTATAAGCACCATTCTCTCTACAAATTCAGTCAACTCTTGAAAAAATAAGCTGATTTTATACCTATCTTAAGATTTTTTTATCGTTCTTTGTCAAGATTTTTGACCTAGAAATTATAGTAAACAATTAGTTAATACTTTCAAGTCCTTATGGAAATTAAATGCTCCTCAGACACTGTATGGATTCTTCTTTCATCGTAGTTTTAAACCTTAAAAATATATCATTCAACTATTTCTATAATAATGTATATATCCTTTCTGTTTATCTCTTTAAGACTAAAGAGAAGAAATTAGATACACACACAATTTTAGAAACGTCAGTTTATAAAACTGACCCAGAACTCTTTAGCTTTCTCCGAATTCCTGTAATATTTTTTTCCACTATGCTTTTGCTGTAACAATATTTTGAGTTTCAATGTATGTTTTAGTCAATAGATATAAAACTGAGATGTTTATTTGGTAAATAAAATATACAACTGTAAACATGAAATTAATGCAGATCTGAGGAAAGGGAGTTTTGGCAACAGAAGCAACAGTAAGGAATAGTCAAATGTGTTTCAAAAATCAAAATAAATCACATGACGAGGGGCATAGCTGGAGATGAGTTTAGGGAAGCAAGGCGAGAAGCGAATCAGTTTAACCTGTTACCACTCTCAGAGACCAGGAACCTTTCTGACCTTTGATACCATTTGGTGCAGGTCTTATATTCTGTAAAATCACTAGCCTTTTATCAGGAATAAGCAGAAACTGTATCCTCGCCTCTTGAACTCAGGCTAGTATTTCTACTAGTACGAAAGAAGTTTTTAAAAACACATTTTGGGGACTTCCCTGGTGGCACAGTGGTTTAGACTCCACCTGCCAATGCACGGGACACAGGTTCAATCCCTGGTTCGGGAAGATCCCACATGCCACAGGGGAAACTAAGCCCGCGTGCCTAGAGCCCGTGCTTCGCGACAAAAGAAGCCACCCTGATGAGAAGCCTGCGCACCACAGCAAAGAGTGGCCCCCGCTCACCACAACTAGAGAAAGCCTGCGCATTGCAACCAAGACCCAACACAACAAATAAATAAATAAATAAATAAAACATTTTGATTGGTATCCAAGAATTTAATTGTAACTTGTGCATATTATATAGGTTTAAAACCATCGTTTATTTAAAAACTACTGTGAAATAATTTTAGATGTATGGAAGAATTATAACCTTCTTTTAAAACACTGTCCTTTTTAGCTTATTTTGATAACTTCTCAAACAATATGTCACATTACTACATGAAGTAAACAGTTTACTTTGGTTTTGTCAGAGGTTGATACAGTGTTTTAAAATGCTTGCTTCAAAATTTGAATTATCAAGTATGGTAAAAGATATTTTAATTTTAATTTTTAACTTCCATGAAGAAAGTTCTGTCCTGTCAGCAATAATTTTTTTTTTAAACTGTGGTTTTGTCATACAATATGTACTCAATAAATGTTTATTTTTCTCTTTCCTGGCACTGATTTTGAAGGAAATAAAAGCTAATATAATTCTCTGGATATCTACAAGGTAAAAGGATACGTGAAGTACCAATTTTGCCTTTAAATAGGTTTGTTTTTTTCTTCTAAACATAAAAGTCTACAGAATAATGGTAATTACACAGTAGAATGGCAAAGACAAGCAATGACTTTCTAGTGATTTGCTGGAAGAGACCATGATTTTACTTTTTTAAAATTAATGGAAAAAGTCTTTCAGATCCTCTAAAATATCAAAATTCATTAGATACCTACAGGCATTGCCCTCCAGAAACATGAAGGGTGAAGATGAAAGACTAGTTCTCATTTTGTCAAAATACCCACTCTCTGCAGGAGGCTTTGTTAGCTGGGACAGCTATCTTCCAAGAACTCGAATTCATCACGTCCGAAATGGAACCTGCTATCTTTCCCCCCAAAATCCACTCTTCCTTCCCTGTCACCCAGGTGTCAGTGAATGGTGAGCAGCACACTGCTCCAGTCCACCCCGCTGCCTCAGTCAGAAACCTGAGAGTCATTCTTAACTCATACTCCTCCCACGCTCCCACACATCCAGTCACCAGGAACTGACAATACCACCCTGTAATCTCCAACATTCTTCCACTTTTCCCTCAACTAATTACTACTTCCCTCGGTACTAATCATTTACAGTCTGGATTACTGCAAAAGCTTCCTCCGCTGACCTTCACTGCCTCTAGTGTTAAGAATTTCTCCAGTCTTTTCTGGGAGTAGTGTGAAGGATGTTTGTGTTTTCTAAATAGAAAATCTGATTAGGAGCCTTCAACGGCCCTGTCCATACACTGCTCCCAATATAAGGTCTAAATTCCCTAATATGAAATAGGAGACCCTGCATGATTTGCTTTATTTACCTCTCCTGGCTCACCTCTTTCCATCCATCTCCTTGCTCCCCACATATGAATTTTTTTTAGATCCTCAAATGCACCATTTTCTTTTCATAAATGCTCAACACAACCTACCTCTTTCCTTATGCTTGGCTTATGACTACTCAACCTTCAGCTCTTAGCTTAAATGCTCAAGGCATCTTCCCTGACCTCTCACGTGCTCTTATAGCCCATTTTATTCCTTCCCCACAGCATTTACTAAATTGCCACTGCCTGTTGATCTCTGTTCTACCTTGGCCTGGTGTCTAGCCCACAGAAGATGGTCAATAAATGTCTTTCGAGTGAATGAATAAGAACTGACTTGGAATTAGACCACATTTCAATTCTGGTTTTGTTTCTTATTAGCTACTGGGATTCTTGATCAAATTAGTTAATCTCTCCTGAACCCAGGTTCCCTCATTTTTCTGGAGGAATGTTACCTATCAGGCAAGGTTGTGAGAATTAACTAATATTGTATGTAGAGCAGCTAGCAGTACCCTAACAAAAACAAGTGTTTGCTTTAGTTAAGACTATTCTGGCTACAAGGACAGAACTAACTAGAGGTAGATTAAGCAAAAAGAGGATTTTAAATAAAGGTTACAGCAGTGTGTCATGGAATCCAATCCAAGGTCATAAGAAAAAACCAGAATCAGGAGCCCAAGTCATAAAAAGTTAGTTTGCTCATTTTTCTCTCTTCCTCCTGAGTCCTCCTCTCTCTGCTCACTCCCTCCCTTCTTTCCTCCTCTCCTCCCTGCCTACTTATCCCCCTCCCTTCTCCATTCCCTTCTTATATTTGTCTCAGTCCCTCTCCATCTTTCACCTCTGCTACTCTGTTCATCTGTCTTATTCTTTTCTCCTGTGGGAGAATGGCTTTTTGGCTCTTGACTTCACATGGTAGAACATGGCTGTCAACAGTTCCAGAGTTATTATCTTCATTTTAGAGCCAGAGAGAGGATTCTAAGTATCAATTCCAAATTCCTAAAGGACTCTGGCCCATATTGGGTCAGCTACCTGCCTCTGGGTCGGTCTCTCTAAGCCAAGAGGTAGGATCACCATCGGAAATGGCAGATCCCACTTTAACCATGAGATGGTGGAGAAGGTCCTAGAAAATGAGGGGGTGAGCAATCAAAACACTTGGGGTTTACTGTTCCATCAAGTGAAAGCTATTAACATTTAGAGAGAATTATTTTACTCGAGTGAATTAGCTACAGTAAGAATATATTAGTAATTAGTCATGTTTTAAGTTATACTTCTTTGATTTTAAATTTTATATGAATGGAAAACTTGATAACAGCATATATAAAAAGGATTATTTTCTCTTTATTTCTAACTTCCTGAACTTCTGATCTCAAGAGCTAATGATGCAAAACAGACTACTAAGGTAAATTTATTTACTTAATTTTATTTTTTTATTGCCTCACTGCACGGCTTGTGGGATCTTAGTTCCCGGACCAGGGATTGAACCCGGGCCCTTGGCAGTGAAAGTGCTGAGTCCTAACCACTGGAGGGCTAGGGAATTCCCAAACATTTGTTTTTCATAAAGGAAGAGGATTCAAGGATATTCTAAGAAAGTTTTAAAATTATACAGTCTTATACTTAAGCTAGAGACCCAAAGACAAAGTTGAGAAAAGATCTCAAAAACACTTCTAAAAATTTTAACTAGCACACTCTAAATGCCTTCCCCATACCTTGTTCCAAATTGAACAGAAAAAAAAAAACAAACCTTAAGTGGAAAAACCATGTGGGAAAAACCATCACATAACCTTTTACAGCTCTCTACCAATAAATATGGATGCAATGTTATAACAAAATTCAATCTGAAAGCTCAATTTAGTTGATTGGAAACACTAGGAAAAAACAGTAAGAAGCGAGTTAATTTCTGCTTCTCCGCCCCTCCCAGATTTTCCTGAGCTTGTATCTCATGCTGGTCAATTTTTCACCTGATAATGATATATGTAATATACTTAGTTTTTCAGCTTTTTCCTTTAAGGATAATAAAACTGGCATGATAAATTACTAAGTCTTCCAATCAAATTTCACATTGGCAAAAAAAAAAAGCCCATTTTTGAGATATATTTTGTCATACATATAGCCGAAACTTTCCTTGTAATTCTAAATGTTCATAAGACACTTACTAAATATAACTTCTAATTTCTTCTTGTAATAAAATAAAGTTTTTATTTTTCTCTTTTTAATTGCAAATTTCCTACATGCTCACCATATTAAAATTTAAATAATAGATGTATACAAAGTTAAAAGGTGTTGGAGGGCTTCCCTGGTGGCCCAGTGGTTGGGAGTCTGCCTGCCAATGCAGGGGACACGGGTTCGAGCCCTGGTCTGGGAGGATCCCACATGCTGCGGAGCAACTGGGCCCGTGAGCCACAATTACTGAGCCTGCGCGTCTGGAGCCTGTGCTCCGCAACAAGAGAGGCCGCAATAGTGAGAGGCCCGCGCACCGTGATGAGGAGTGGCCCCCACTTGCCGCAACTGGAGAAAGCCCTCGCACAGAAACGAAGACCCAACACAGCCATAAATAAATAAATTAAACCTTATTTAAAAAAAAAAAAAAAAAAGGTGTTGGATGCACTAACTTATTTAATCCAGACAATATCCATTGAAGATATGTCCTATTACCCCTGTTTTACAAATGAGGAAACTAAGGCCTGAGAGGTTAAGTAACTTGGCTCTATATCACAAAAGGGCCAGAAGTTGAGCGTGAACTCAGAAGATCTTGTCTCAGCGTTTTCTATTTCTTTTTCTACCACAACAAATTATCCACTGATAACTTCTATTCAAATTACCTATTTCTATAACTGCCTTAACAAATTATCTTAAACGTAGTGGCTTTAATCGACACAAATTTATTATCTTACAGTTTAGAAGTCTAGCTGGGCTGCTTTCCCTTCTGGAAAATCTAAGAATTGGTTTTCTCATTCCTTCCAGCTTCTAAGGGCTGCTGCACTCCTTGGCTCATTGACTACCTTCTTCATCTTCAAAGCCAGCAGCATTGCCTCTCTCTGGCCTTGCTTCTGCCATTTACACTTCTTCCTTTGACTCTTCTGCCTTCCTCTTCCACTCTTAAAAACCCTTGTTCTTACATTGGGCCCACCTGAATAATCCAGGCTAACCTCCATATTTTAAAACCAGTTTATTAGCAACCTTAATTCTGCCTGCAACTGTACAGTAATTCCCCTTGGCCGTGTTAACCTAATGTATTCACAGGTTCTGGGAATTAGGACATGGATCTCTCTGTGGAGCCATAATTCTGCCTGCCACAGTGCCCATACTTGTAATCAATATACTCTCAAAATCACACTGATCTGGGGCCTTCCCTGGTGGCGCAGTGGTTAAGAATCCACCTGCCAATGCAGGGGACAAGGGTTCGAGCCCTGGTCTGGGAAGATCTCATGTGCCGCGGAGCAACTAAGCCCATGCGCCACAACTACTGAGCCTGCGCTCTAGAGACCACGTGCCACAACTACTGAGCCCGTGTGCCACAACTACTGAAGCCTGCACACCTAGAGCCCGTGCTCCGCAACAAGAGAAACTACCGCAATGAGAAGCCCGCGCACCGCAACGAAGAGCAGCCCCCACTCGCCGTAACCAGAGAAAGCCCGCACACACCAACAAAGACCCAACACAGCCCAAAAAAAAAAAAAAAAAAAAAATCACACTGGTTTGTTAGGTTTCAGAGTTTATTATGATTTAAAGCTAATTCTGTACTAAGCAACGTAACTTTGCTAAATTAGGAGAATGGTTGAATTTAACTAAGTAGAACAAAGTAGTTGAATCAATCATGAACAACTCATTCATTTAACTAGGTTTTACAGGGAAATAAGCCAATAAGGGTACCACCTTCCTCTTCCCTTACAAAGGGAAGTACTAGCCTTGGAGGAAGAAATAAGAACGGGCAGAGCTGGCCTGGTTCTAAGTGGCTGGAGGAGAGAGAAGCACTGTAAAAGGTCTGAGTCCTGGTAACAAGGCTGTGGTTGGCATTACGAGCAGCCTGTCTGGATGACACTCTGGACCCAACTGTTCTTTCAATGTCCCCTGAATGGGAATTCAGTAGGAAGCTGGTCTCAGCATAGCAATTACCAAAATCACAAGGACTCAAAAGATGGGAGACTAAGTGGGTGGGTGACTTCCTTGACAGCACAACACCAAACACGGAGGCATTTTCCTTTTTTCCCTCTATGGAGTGAGAGGGAGGGGTGCTTAATATAGGAGTACTGACTTTGGGTGACACATGCAGGAGAGCTAAGGAAATCTGAAATAGGACCTTTGTCTCTTGTGGTTAGCCCAGAAGATATTCTGCAACATACACTACTATAAAAACGTCATCATTAATAAATCCTCATTATCATGGATTCCATATCTGCAAAATAGCCTGCTTGTTAAGATTTATTTGTAACTCCCAAACCAATGAAAACTTATGGTGTTTTAGCAGACACTTGCAGACATGAGCAGAGCTGTGAAAAATGAGTTGCGAGATCCACACGTACCCAGCTCAGGGCAAGCAAGGCTCTCATACTGTAAACTAGTGTCCTTTCCACAGTCTATCTAGTGCCACTTTCTTTTTTCTTTCTGTGTTTTTGTTGGTGATGTTACTGTTTAAAATAGTATCCCAGGTGTTGCTGCTGAAGCGCTGTCCTCTCTCTAAGCACAAGAAGGTTGTGGTGCACCTTATGGAGAAAATGTGTGCTGGATAAGCTTCATTCAGACACAAGTTACAGTGCTATTTGTTAGTTCAGTGTTATTGAATCAACAATACACATTAAATAAGGTGTGTTTTTAGTAGTTTTCTCCCTACTTGTTGAGCCTTCTAGGGCAGACTTAAGATGTATTACTGGAAGGAATCCTAGTTCTTCCAGGAGAGCTCAAAAAGAAGGCTAAATAACTGTAAACTTGGTGAAATCTACTTGTATTTCTCTGTTTTGCTAGATAAACTATTTGCCTCCTCCAAAAAAAAAAAAATGTGTGTTTTTAAATAGAAGCACACATAAAACAGATTATACATTGATCAGCTGACAAAACGTTGTAATCAGAGGCTCACAGGGACCTAACCTTCTATTTCCTCTAGGAGCAATGGTTCAGTATTCACTAAATCAGCGTTCAAGGTGACCTTCTAGAACATAACTACTGCAAATAATGAAAACTGACTGTATATAAATACTTTGATAGAAAAGATTTCCATAAGCGAGTCAATAGTTGTGCTTTTTGAAAACTGATTACATACTGCTAAATTTCCCTCTAATATAGTTTTTAAAGGAAAAATCTAAAATGCTGTACTTTTAAAATGTATAGCTTTTTGTTCTGCTTTAAAATTATATCTTTAAGTGTACTAAAGCCCTCCAACAATCTCTATACCACTTTTGCATTTTTAAGTGAATTAAAATTCATTCAAATGAATTGTTACATTATATTGTTTTGCTCCAAATAGAAAAGTATTGAATTTACTAGCCATGTATTTAGTCATCAATTACTAAAACAAAAATCAATAATTTAGCAAATCAAGAACAAGTAGTTAAGACATTCTTTTTTTTGTATATCTAATATTGTGCACACCCACTACATTTCAAAATGTTTTTCTGAATAAATGAATGAGCAAAAGAAGTAATATACACAAGGTAATATACCAAAAAGTAGTCTGATTAAGCATGTAGAGTAAAATAACTAATGAATTTAATCATAACCTAGTAATAAATATATTTCTCTTAATTAGATGACAATGATAATTTCAAAAAGAGCTAACACTTACTGAACAGTTAGTGTGTTATAGCCACTGTGCTTACCACTTAAAATTAATTATCTTATTTAGTTCTCAAAACACTGAAAAACAATTACTGTTACTTTCCTCATTTACAGATGCAGAACCTGATACACAGAGGATTAAGTAACTTGTCCAAGGTCACACAGCAAGTGAGACAGTAAGACTCCAGACCTCCAGTGGCTTACCACTGTCAAACTGAACATCTTTAAGGCTTCAAGTTGTATAAATGGGTCTCTATTTTCAATTTTTCCATACCACCTGCGTGATAATGGTCTGAGGTACTTATTACAAATGAAGATTCCTGGCTCTCAGTCCAGGTTTACTGAATTAGAATTTCTGGAAGTAGAACTCAGGAGGCTACACCTTAACAGACATCCCAGGGTGATGAGCAGGCAGTCATTTTTAAGTAATGATGAGAGCCACCATTTTTAAGTACATGATTGACCCCTTATTCCTATGCTCCAAGCATACCTATTTACTATAACCAGAAAGCATCCTGCTTTCTCCATCTTCTCTGTGTCTTTGTTCATATTACCAGCTCCCTATGGAATGTCCATTTTATTTATCCTTCAAAACCTCAAATCTCACCTTCACCTGGCCTCTCCTGAATGGGCCTTTCTCTTGATCTGCCATTGAACTTTAAGACTCCAATACAATATTTCTCTCAGGTTATCTAAAGAAGTGGAATACTTAATTGATAAACAGAAAGGAGAGTTTCCTTTTTACCTCCTAAAAAGCCTTACTAATATGGTGCCTTGCCTGGAGTAGATGTAAATTTTTTTTAAGTTTGTTGAATTGAATTACAGATTCTTTTTCCCATCAATGTTTAGGGCTTGACCCAAAAGATAAATATTAGTCAACAAATTAATGTTTGAATCTGGCTTCTTTAACCAAAGGGAATGGAGATAAAAAGACTGTAGTACAAAAAAAAAAAAAATCACCCTAAGAAAAATAAATTTAGGGCTTCCCTGGTGGCACAGTGGTTAAGAATCCACCTGCCAATGCAGGGGACACGGGTTCGAGCCCTGGTCTGGGAAGATCCCACATGTCGTGGAGCAACTAAGCCCATGCGCCACAACTACTGAGCCTGCACTCTAGTGCCCGCGAGCCACAACTACTGAAGCCCACACGCCTAGAGCCTGTGTTCGCAACAAGAGAAGCCACCGCAATGCGAACCCCGGGCACTACAACGAAGAGTAGCCCCCGCTCGCCGCAACTAGAGAAAGCCCGCACGCAACAACAAAGACACACCGCAGCCAAAAAATAAATAAATAAAAATAAAAAATAAACTTAATCCATAATAATTAACAAGATTAATTTACTAGATATCTACATCTCCTTTAATCTGTGAAGACTGATAATGCTTATGACCTCAACAATTGCTCTAGCCTCAAAATGTCAGTATAAGGTAGGTGACAAGAAAACAGCAGCTATATGAGAAAGGCAAAATGCATGTTGACCATTTCCAGACATTTCTGACATCATCTTATCAATTCAAGGTGGCAACAACAATTGATAATATCGGTTTTCTGCATTATTATTTAGCAACTGCTATTACTCCACATAGAAATAGGTAGGAACGTTATAGACACTTGAGTAAATGAAAACTTATAGGAAAATAAGATTTGGTACTTATCAAAGTATTATATAGTCAAGCTCCAAGGACCATATCTATATCATAAAATCAAACAGAGCTACATGACATATTTTCTGAAGGACTTATTCCATTTACATTTGAATTTCCAAAGAATATCAATTTGCCTGCTTTGGCTCTTGGGAGTAAAAAATTAATGTGGAAGTAGCGTGAATGGTTTTATTATAGTCCAATGGAGCTGTCACATTAAAAGGAGACATGAAGTTTTTGGCCTCTCACCTTCCGAGATGGCCCACACACTGTCTATGGAGTGTGTATCTCCCTGATTAAACCTTCTTTCTTTAAAAAAAAAAAAAAAAAAAAAAAAAAAAAAAAAAAAAGAGCTTCCCTGGTGGCGCAGTGGTTGAGAATCTGCCTGCTAATGCAGGGGACACGGGTTCGCGCGCTGGTCTGGGAAGATCCCACATGCCGCGGAGCAACTAGGCCCGTGAGCCACAACTACTGAGCCTGCGCGTCTGGAGCCTGTGCTCCGCAACAAGAGAGGCCACGATAGTGAGAGGCCCGCGCACCGCGATGAAGAGTGGCCCCCGCTTGCCGCAACTAGAGAAAGCCCTAGCACAGAAACGAAGACCCAACATAGCAATCAATCAATCAATCAATAAATAAATCTTTTTTTTAAAAAAAAAAAAGGGAGACATGAAATTTTTAATCAAAGAAGAGTTGATGTTTTCTTTCTTTCTACTTTCATATTACATGAGAAGCCTTTTACTCTGGGCTATAAACGATCACAGTCTTTAGTTCCTTAGCATGACCTAAGAATCAAAGCCAGAACCTTGGTACAATATTTCTGAACTGTTCCTTACTTCTGTGCTATACTATTTCAATCCTGAAGTTATTTTTAAAAACATGTATGTAATAACTATGTGAATATATATCAACATTTAAAACATCTTATTAAAAAGTTAAAAGACTGCATTTGATTTTTACAGTTTATCATATAAAGGAGTACAAGTTTCCAACCAGAGCCACAAAACCTGTATTAGAATAGGTTAAGATTTTTTGCAATACTGATACTATTTTGTGCTCTTACCAGAATATTACAGTAGTATTAACAGTATTTGCTTGCTTAGAGCAAGTATATAAAAAAGGTGGGTTGTACTATTATGGCTCACATTTTATAGTATTATTTATTTGAGGAATGGGTATTTAAAATTCCATGAGACAAGTTACCTATACATGCATAAATTATTTCTGACTGGAAACAATTTTCTCCTGTTTATCATTTTTGAGTATTGACAACAGAATACTATATGCTATAAAACCTAAAGAAATGGCACCCAAGAGTGTTTTTTCACGTTTTCCTAAATAAGATGAATACATAAGATTTTTCATGATCCAATACTCTTGTGTCAAGGAGGAAATGCAAACTGAAATTATAAAATAAAAATAACAACTTCCTACCGCATCAATGAGCTATAGCAAAGGTTGTATTCAGAGCAAAATTCATAGTCTTACACACCTATTACTAAAAAGAAATTAATACAAATAAAATGTAGGGAAAAACAACAAGGAAACTCAAAAAAGAGGATTTTTTACTTGTAAATCAGACTGAGATTTCTTTTCCTGTTGTTTCTAATTAATTTTTCTTTTAATTTTCTTTTATTTCATTATTATAATGGAAAAACATCCAATGTGATTTACAAATAAAAATCAATGAAATAGATGTCACTAGATTTAATCTTAATCAAGAAATGAAAAGGGAGAGTACACAGTTTTAGGTGTGAAAAGAATGCTAGAGCAACAGAAGATTTGAAAAAACTATAAACGGGAACTTTAAAAAAGTTTTAACAATCAGATGAAAAGGATGACTATCTAGGCAAATGGAAATTAATAAAATTAACTCAGTTAAAAGATAGGAGACCTAAATAAATCAATAAGCATGAAAAGGGTTTAAACCTTGTCAAAAATTCCATCAAAAATTGTTAAATATTTTATGGGTAAATTATCTGACACCTGTCAAGAATAAACTAGTTCTATGCTCTTTAATCTCTTCCAAAGCATACAGAAAAAAGTTTCCTTCTTATTTTTTACGGACAGCCAAATCCTGACAGTTGGTTTGGGGTCTCTACAGAGCCAAGAAGTTGGGGAAACAAGGGAAAGATCTAGTGAAGAGTTCCTGAGTCAGGTGAATCTTCACACTCTCTTGGACTGCTAGCAAATATCAGTCCCTAGCAAATTAGAGTTTTTCTGAGGAAGCAACAGCACTGAAAAGCCCTTAAAATACCACAGCCACGAAGGACCAGCAGCAGCATGCTCTTCTAGCCCACCACCAGATATTTTTGATCACTGACTTACTGTTTTTTAGTTTTTTAGGTTTTTTTTTGCAGGCTTAGAGAATTTTTATTGAGAGTCTCGGACAGTCTGGAAAATGCAGTGCAAATAATAATATATATTTTCTACTTTTTAATCTCAAAATATATCTAATTTGTCTTTTGATTTTTCTAACCTTTTGATATAAATTTTTCCTAAGAGAGAAGTCCAGGCCACCTGTCTTTTAGGGATGCAATTTTCTTTCCTGTCTTTTAGGGATGCAATTTTTTCAACAGACATTCTGGATAATCAAGAAACCTCCTTCCCAACGTACCTACGTTACTCAGAAACTCTCCATATTCATTCATTCATTCAAAAAATACTTACTGAGAACCTAAGAAGTGGAGATATAGCAGTGAACAAAACAAAGTCCCAGCCCTCAGGCAGTGTGCACTCATATTGGGAATAGTAACAGACAACATTAGGCACTTACTATGTGCCAAGCACTGTTCTAAGTACTCTTGCACACATTAACCTACTCAATCTTTAAAACAACCCTGTGAGTTAAAGGCTTTTTCTTTTTACTTTTCCTTTAAAGATGAGAAAACTGAGGCATAGAGATTAGGTAACTTGCCCCAAATCAAAGCTAACTCCCAGGCAGCCTGGATCTAGAGCAATGCTATCCAACAAAAATATGATGTGAGTCACATATATAACTTTAAATTTTCTAGTAGCCGCATTAAAAAAGGTGAAAAATAGGGGAATTCCCTGGAGGTCCAGCGGTTGGGACTCCGCGCTTTCACTGCAGAGGACGGGGGTTCGATCCCTGGTGGGGGAAGAAGGAAGGATCCCACAAGCTGCGTAGCAGGAAAAAAAAAAAAAAGGCGAAAAATAAACAAGTGAGATTAACTTTAATAATATCTTACTTAACCTAATATATCCAAAATATTATAATTTCAACATGTACCAACAAAAAAAGTTGAATTATTTTACATTCTTTTTATCATATTAAATCTTCAAAATCTGGATGTATTTCACACTTACAGCACATTTCAACTGCTCAACTGTCCCATGTGGCCAGGAGCTACCTGACACATTGTGATTAACAATAAGAAATATGTATTTGGTTTTCCTCCCTATCCCTAGCCCAGAGCTCCTAAAACCCTTGGAATTTCCCGACGGACAAGAGCAATAAAGGTGAAGGAACACCTTCTGTTATTCACAAGTCCCTGAGTTTGTGTTAGTGGTAACTAGTAGAAAGCCCCTAAGGGTGAACCCACCACGTGGATTGAGTGGTTGAAATTTCAGCCCCACCACACACTCCCACCTCAGGGGAGGGAAGAGGAGCTGGAGCTTGAACTAAACACCAATGGTCAATGGTTTAATCAGTGAAGCCTCTGTAAAGAGGCCTCCATAAAAATCCTAACTGAAGGGGTTCTGAGACCTTCCAGGTGATGAAGAGACCTGGAGGTTCTGGGAGGGTGGCTCACCTGGAAGCCCCACACCCCTTCCCACATACCTTGCCCTGCGCATCTCTTCCATCGCCTGTTTCCGAGTTGTATCCTTTTATAATAAACCAGTAACTAATAAACTTTTCCTGAGTTGTTAGCCATTACAGCAAATTATCAAACCCAAGGAGGTGTCATGGGAAATCCCAATTTACAGCAGTTAGACAGAAGTTGTGAGTAATGTGTAGACTCACTATTTGCAACCTTGGTATTTTCATAAGTAATGAAATAGAGATAAATGAGATAGGAAATTTTAGGTGAACTCTTCAGGCATAATTATGTTTTAGGTATGTCTATTTAAAAATAGATTCTCCAAGGACTTCCCTGGTTGCCCAGTGGTTCAGACTCCACGCTTCCAACGCAGGGGGCCCGGGTTCCATCCCTGGTCAGGGAACTAAGATCCCACATGCCACGAGGCATGGCCAAAAATGAAAAAAATAAAATAAATAAAAATTGAAAATAAAAATAGTTTCTCCAGACTTTTGGTAACTTGAAACTTTAAAGTTTTGCTAAATTAAGTTAAATGACAGGAATTCATTGAATATCCAGGTCATTTCAAATAAGATAAAATACTGAAACATTAATTGCTAAACAAGTCTATCTACTTTTGTCTTCTTATGAGAGAAAAACTAAACGTGTTTGGGTTTATTAGACACATCCTGTACCACGTTGAGGAAAGAAACTATGTCATGAGAAACTAACATAATATTGTAAATCCACTATACTTCAATTAAAAAAAATTATGCTATGAGGAAATGTATGTTTCTAGAGGTTATAGAATATGTTCATAAAGTTTGCCAATGGGGAAACGGTGGTATGACAAACAGTCCACAATTGCTTACTTCTTAGTTTTCACCAGAAATTCAGGTTTTTAAGAGTTGGGAATTTTAATTAATGTAACTAAAACTAAAAATTAATATGGAAAACATCTTTGTATGCAAGGAAAAAGGTATAAGGAATGGAAATGCATTTTGTTAAGGGAAAGAAAGTAGGGGACAAATTCATATGGATATAGAAAGTTGTAGAAGATTTGCAAGCGAAAATAAAGAATCCATAGAAACGAATTCTATGGGACTTCCCTGGTGGCAAAGTGGTTAAGAACCTGCCTGCCAATGCAGGGGACACGGGTTTGATCCATCGTCTGGGAATACCCCACATGCCGCGGAGCAACTAAGCAGTGTGCCACAACTACTGAGCCCACGTGCTGCAACTACTGAAGCCCGCGTGCTCTAGGGCCCATGTGCTGCAACTACTGAGCCTGTGTGCTGCAACTACTGAAGCCCACGCACTGCAACAAGAGAAGCCACCACAATGAGAAGCCCGCACACCACAACGAAGAGTAGCTCCCACTCACCACAACCAGAGAAAGCCTGCATGCAGCAACGAAGACCCAACGCAGCCAAAAATTAAAATAAAAAAAAAAAAAAAAAAAAGGAATTCAATGTGTGGTCAGGATTAAGATCAGAATGAATTTAATTGAGTCAATGAATTTTAAGATTAAAGGTAACATGGTACAAAACTTGAATATGTTTTCTTTGTTAAGAGAACAAATTTTTTTGTGGGGAATACTGAGCTGCTAACTTTACCTTTTAAATAATTTGTTCTAACTCTCTATATTTGCTTTTGAAATCTTTTATTGTCACTTTGTTAAGTGAATAAGTATTGTTTCATGGTGACCTATGATCTATTTGACCAAGTGTTTTGAAAGTTGGTATACAACACTTCCATTCCCCAAACTGAGGCAAGAATACACCGTTTCAGCAAGAAGTAGCCAGAGCAGCTGTCGCCCCATTCCCTCAAAAGATTTGGGGAAAGTTAAAACAGGAGTGGGGACTGAAACCAAATCCCCCTAAAACCAAGTTCCATTACCAAGTTTATGGTTAATATCTCTATCCAAAACTTTATCCCCTTTCTTGTCCCCTCTGACCTCAATGCGGTGCTAACTGAACACTAATCAACCAGAATCAGATGCCTAAAACTGCTGTTGTAGATATCATCAGTAATATACAAACTCAGGTCATTTCTCCAGGGCAAGATGAGCTAACAGACCCCCGAGCCATGGACCACCTGACTGGGAGAATCATAAACCAGAAACATCCTGACTCCCAAAACTATGATTGAGAAATGTCACAAGACCATGGTTAATCCCAGCCCCTTTGCTCTTCCCCTTTAAGAATATCCCTAACTCAAAGGCCAAGTTGGAGCGGACCTGAGGCTTGTCTCCCACTCCCTTGCATGGCACCCTGTAACAAATCCTTACTTTGCTACAAACTCCTGCTGTCAGAGTTTGGCTTTCTGCACTGCAGACACACAAGCCCTTTGCTCAGTTCCAGAGCCTGGGACATCTTACACCAAGAAAATTAAGTACTACTCAAAACATGATGTGGATACATCAAAAGTGTACAGGAACCATCTTGAAGAGGCTCTTGCTGGCTAAATAGAGGATGAATTTGAGCATCAAAATGAATGACACTAATAGATTATAACCTGTTGACTAAAAAGAAGATCCAAAAATCACTCTGATATAAATAAATGAGGGAGAAGGGAAGATTTTCTTTCAGAATCCCAACTAATAAACGTAGAAGGAATTACACAGAAAAGTATTACTTTGCAGCCATCATTTCAATAATCAATTCAGGCAAGACTCATTCATGGAGTCTAAAACTATTTTCCCACATATCACTTATTAATGAAAAAGAGAAAAATGCTAACTTTACAGTGGAGAAACGTGACAGATATCACCTTACCTAAGCAGAATTAATATTGCTAATAATGGGACGGACTAACAAGGTGTGCCTCCTGATGGGCTACACTAGGAACGACACAATACCCTTGATATATCAGTAGTATTCCTGCCCTAATTCATAATCTAAATCTAATCACGAGGAAGCACAGACAAATCCTCAATGAGGTACCCTGTACAAAACAAGCATTCTGATTTTTCAAAAATATCAACACCATGAAAGATAAAGGCTGAAGAACTAACTATTCAGATTAAAGGAGACTAAAGAGACATAACTAAATGCAGTGGGTTACATTCTGGATTTTTGTTATAAAGGACACTATTAGGACAACTAGAAAAATTTTGATTATGGACTGCGACATTAACTCCTATGGGCTGCTGTTTAAAAAATAAGTAAATATGGGCTTCCCTGGTGGCTCAGTGGTTAAGAATCCGCCTGCCAATGCAGGGGACATGGGTTCGAGCCCTGGTCCGGGAAGATCCCACATGCCACAGAGCAACTAAGCCCGTGCGCCACAACTACTGAGCCTGTGCTCTAGAGCCCGCGAGCCACAACTACTAAGCCCACGTGCCACAACTACTTTAGCCCACACGCCTACAGCCCGTGCTCTGCAACAAGAGAAGCCACCACAATGAGAAGCCGGCGCACCGCAACAAAGAGTAGCCTCCGCTCACCGCAACCAGGGAAAGCCCGCACGCAGCAACAAAGACCCAATGCGGCCAAAAATAAATAAATAAATGAATAAATTTATAAAAAATAAATAAATTTTTTAAAAAAGGCTTAAAACAACAGAAATGTATTCTCTCATAGTAATGGAGGCTGGAAGTCCAAAATCAAGGTGCCAGCAGGACCATGCTCCCTCTGAAACTCTGGATAGAATCTTTCTTGCCTCCTCCTAACTTCTGGTTGTGGCTGGCAATCCTTGGGACTCCTTCGCTTGCAGCTGCATCACTCCAATCTCTGCCTCTATCGTCACATGGCATTTTCCTCTTCTTATCAGTACACCAGTCATACTGAATAAGGGCCCACCCTAATTCAGTATGACTTCATTTTAACTTGATTACATCTGCAAAGACCCTATTTCCAAATAAGGTCACATTCATGATACTGGGGATTAGAACTTTTGGGGGAACACAATTCAACCTACAACAATTGTCTATCAGATAACTGTATTATAGTGATGTTAAAATTCCTGAATTCAATTGACTGTACTGTCGGTGTATAAGAAAATGTCCCTGATTTAGAAAATATACACTGAAGTAATTAAGGGTGATGAGAATGATGTTTGCAACTAACTTTCAAGGTGGGGATGTGGGGAGGATACCCACACACATATACAAGAAAGGAATGACAAAATCAAATGTGGCAAAATGTTAGCAACTCTTCTGAAACTTTGAAATTATTTCCAAATAACAAGTTTTTCTAAAACCACACATGACATAATACCTATGAATAAGCTTAACAACAAATGTTCAGAGTCTATATTAAAAAAATAAAACTGTGGGATATAAAGAACCTTAATAAATGAAACAAACCATTTATTTTTAGACAATAAGATCCATTATTATAAAGGTATCCATTCTTCCCTAAATAAATCTAAATAATTAACATTATCTAGATCAAAATCACAATGTTCATATGGAAAAGTAAATGCATAAGAATAGCTGAGAAATTTTTAAAAAAAGAAAAATGAGGAAATTTGTCCCACTAGTAATCACAACCTCATGGTTAAGAGTATAGGCTCTGGAGTCAGAGTTGGTGACAGTCCTAGCTTGTAACTTGAATAAATATAACTTCTCAAAACCTATTTCTTCACCTGTAAAAATAAAGATATTGAGAATACTTAACTCAATTGCTTGCTTTGGCAGCACATAAACCAAAATTTGAACGATACAGAGAAGATTAGCATGGCCCTTGTGCAAGGACAGGCACATCTGTGAAGTGTTCCATATTTAAAGAAAAAAAAGAAAGAAAATCCTTTCATTAAATAAAATGGCTACCGGTCAGAATATTTAAGCCAGATTTTCAAAAGAAAAAAGAATACCTAACTCTGGGTTTTGTGAGAAATGAATCAGGTAAAATAGGTTAAAGTATTCACCACTGTGACTGGTACACACGTAATAATACGCATTAGCTGCTGCTCCTGCTGTTGTTACTGGGATCATGATCATCCTCATCATCAAGCTATGCGGTACTGGCATAGGAATAAACAAGTAAATATCTGGAAAACAAAGAGTGCCCCAAAACAAGCCTGAGAGTAAAAGAATTTGTAAATGCTAAATGTGGCATTTTGAATCTGTGGAAAAAGGAGAGATTTAATAAACAGCATTGGTGAGCTCTATCATCTGAGGAAAGAAAAAAGGAATTGGATCCTTATCTCACAACATATATAAGTTTCAGAGTAAACAGTTAAATTATTTGTAACATAAAACAAAACAAAAACCTATAAATAGAATTTTAAAAATTATTGTCAGCTGTGGAAAGTATTCTTAGAACACAAAATTCACAAGTTACAAAAGGAAAATTATTTGTAATACCTTAAGATAAAAGAAAAACATTAAACAAAATAAAGACAAGCAGAGATATGAAGTTTGCAACATAAAGGATTAATATCTATTGTACACGAAGAATCTGTAAAAATCTTTAAGAAAAAGACAACCCAAGAGCAAGATTGGCAATGGTTATGAGCAAGCACAGAAAAATGCACAGTAGACTTCAACTGAAAAAGCAAATAAAAATAACTTTGAGGTATCTTTGTTCACATATATAACTAACAAAAATAAAACAATGTTCACAGATATTATGGGATAAACACACATGCTTATCCCATACTCCAGTTTAATTTTCCTTAAAAAAAAAAATCCGGAAATACATAAAAAGAGCTTTAAACCTGTTAATATCCCTGACTCTGAATATCAAAAAGATAAAGCAAAGTCTATAGTGCCATTAGAAGACTTAATTACAGAAAGGGGAAAATAAAACAGACCCAAAAAAAAAAAAAAATTGGAAAAGGAATCACTGACCCTTGCTGTTAGAAGGAAACTAAGCTTTATCAGGTCCGACCACTCACCAACACAGGAAAGTACCACTGACAGATGATCTAGAGCCAGTATTTACTCAGACTACAAAGAGGTGGTTCAACAATTCAAGAAAGCACTGCTGGACAACTAACTGTTAAAAATTACTTCTCTGTAACATTCCAATTGTTTATAAATGGTAACTGTTTAATGAACTGTTACAGAATTTTGTCCAAATTCAAAGGCAACTTTCAGCGTCTGCATTTATTAAAATTCACCTTTTAAGGCAACATTTAATCATTTTTCTTTTTTTTTGAGATGTCTGTCTCCATGATTTCTTTCTTTTTATTAAATTTTGTTTTTATTTTTTGGCTGCATTGGGTCTTTGTTGCTGCCCACGGGCTTTCTCTAGTTGCAGCGAGTGGGGGCTACTCTTCCTTGCGGTGCATGGGCTTCTCATTGCGGTGGCTTCTCTTTGTTGCAGAGCACGGGCTCTAGGCGCACGGGCTTCAGTAGTTGCAGCATGCGGGCTCAACAGTTGTGGCTCGCAGGCTCTAGAGCGCAGCTCAGTAGTTGTGGCGCACAAGCTTAGCTGCTCCGTGGCATGTGGGATCTTCCCGGACCAGGGATCAAACCCGTGTCCCCTGGCAGGCAGATTCTTAACCACTGTGTCACCAGGGAAGTCCACCATGATTTCTTTCTATTACCAGTGGGGTCCTGGGAATATCAGAAATGTCTTTCAGAACCTTCAGATGGAATTCTTCTGGACCTAGAAGCCTGAAATCAGTCAAAGCTAGATGCCCTCTTACTATCTACTATCTAGTTTCTTATACTTTTTTCCTAGCTTTTCCATTAAAGAGCATCCTCTTGTTACAGAAGTTAGGAGATTAAAAAGAAGACATGCTAGCTGTTTCTTATGATCTATCATTTCGACTTTCTGAAGTTGTGGATCTGTGGCTTCTTTCTTACTTCTGGCTGTGATTATCTTGAAGAATCGTCTACGTTGTCATTAGTTTTTCCTTCTTCTAAGCATCAATCATCCTAAAAATCCTATTCATCCTCTGACAACCTAAGAGGTTCCTGACTCTCTCTTCTACTTGACCTTTATTACGAGTTCCTCCTTCTGACTTAAAAAAAAAAATCAAAAACAAAAACTAAGCCCCAGTAGGAGTGGCTTAAGGGGGTGCGGAGAAGGGGAAGTGTGAGGTGAGACTGGGGAAAGGGAGGTTTAGCTCCATCATAATTTCCACCTGCCACTATTCCCCCCCAAATTCTTTGATATGGCTAATTACTGTCTTTCCTCAATCACTAAAAGTGCTATCTAAATGTATTTAGATAAAAGCCCCATTCTACTCTGACCCCCTTCCTTACCAGGGTGCTTCTCAAACTTCTCACATAAAAAAGCCTGGGGAATTCATTCCTTTAGGTGGTACACTGCCCATTAGAATCTTAAACCATCACCGTTAGTTTGCTTCTGTACCAATATTGTTGCCCGAATTAAGAAGATACCATCTGGGGGCTTCCCTAGTGGCACAGTGGTTAAGAATCCGCCTGCCAATGCAGGGGACATGGGTTCCAGCCCTGGTCTGGGAAGATCCCACATGCCACGGAGCAACTAAGCCCGTGCGCCACAACTACTGAGCCTGTGCTCTAGAGCCCGTGAGCCACAACTACTGAGCCTGCGTGCTGCAACTAATGAAGCCCACGCGTCTAGAGCCCGTACTCCACAACAAGCGAAGCCACCACAATGAGAAGCCTGAGCACCGCAACAAAGAGTAGCCCCTGCTTGCTGCAACTAGAGAAAGCCCGCGAGCAGCAACGAAGACCCAATGGCAGCCAAAAACATAAAAATTAAATAAATAAAT
Source organism: Balaenoptera physalus (assembly GCF_965194825.1). Lineage (NCBI taxonomy): Eukaryota > Metazoa > Chordata > Mammalia > Artiodactyla > Balaenopteridae > Balaenoptera > Balaenoptera physalus. The sequence continues at coordinate 59,560,113 of NC_138897.1, forward strand.
AAACAAAATAAATTTAAAAAAAAAAGAAGATACCATCTGTGCCCACACCTTTCAAATAAATATTCTAATCATATTTATACAACTAAATAGTGTATTTCCATATACCTAACTCATTCAACTACTACGTTACTTCCTGTTCCCTTCTGTGGCAGAGACAGCTACTTTTCCACTAAAAATGCCTTCTCCCCTTCTATGGTGTAAAGTTGTCACTGGAAGGTAGCTGCCCTGTCAAGGACTATCTGTCTCAGTTCTACCTACAACCAGATACAAGCATATGACTCAATCAGTGTAAGGGGAACTAATGTGTGCCAGAGTTTTTAAGAAGCATGGCTGTTAAAGATATAGTTAGAGACTATGATATAAAGAAAAGAAACCCACTTATTCTTACTTCTCCTTAACATTTACGAGTCACTGCTAAATCGAATCTCAGTTTCTTCATCAAACTCAAGTAGAGTGTTTATCTGAATTCATCCTGAGCATTAATGCCATTGTTTAGCACTGGGCCCGCCACTCCAAGGAGTCTTGAGGTTACTTACTGCATGAGTTTTCAGTGAGAAGCTGGCTGCTGACACTCCTTTCTCCTATGCCCATGGTAAGCAAATATTGCCAGCGAACTGCTGTACTTGCCCATATTTTAAAAATATTTAATACGTGCCTACTATGTGCTGTTGTTCTAGATACTTGGGATAACTTCAGTAAACAAAATAAAGATCCCTACCCTCATGGAGCTTACCTAGTGGAAGCCAGTCTAAGCTCATAGAGTTGGTACAACAGGGTATTTTATTTATTTTTTGGCTGCGCTGCGTGGCATGCAGGATTCTAGTTCCCCCAACCAGGGATGGAACCCATGCTCCCTGCAGTGGGAGCGTGGACTCTTCACCACTGGACCACTGGGGAGTCCCTGGCACAACAGTTTAAAACCTATCTGCTAACCCTTATGTAGACTCAGTAAACACAGGCAGTGATGGAACCGTTGGCAGTGATGTGTGGAGTTGTACTGCGGATATTCTGTGTGGGATAATAATGCAACAAAATCAAGCTGTATTCCCATAGAAAACAATGCTCCAGCTTATAAGAGAGGACAAAGGGTACATTCTTAGATACAATGGAAGAAATAAAAGGAAGCCAAAGAAGAAAAGGCTTCTAAGGTGGTGAAGGAAATCACTGTCAATGGAACTTGACACAGTGGCAAAAGAGTAGCAAACAAAATTTCCATTTAGAGCTTTAGATGAGACTCTTCATGCAGAGAGTGAGGAATTCATGGAACAATAAGATTTAAAGGAACAAGCCAGGGCTTCCCTGGTGGCGCAGTGGTTAAGAATCCACCTGCCAATGCGGGGGACATGGGTTCGAGCCCTGGTCCGGGAAGATCCCACATGCCACAGAGCAACTAGGCCCGTGTGCCACAACTACTGAGCCTGCGCACTACAACTACTGAAGCCCGCGTGCCTAGAGCCCGTGCTCTGCAACAAGAGAAGCCACCACAATGAGAAGCCTGCGCACCACAACAAAGAGGAGTCCCTGCTGGCCGCAACCAGAGAAAAGCCCACGCGCAGCAACGAAGACCCAACGCAGCCAAAAAAATAAAATAAGTAATAAAAATTTTAAATAAATAAATAAAAGAACAAGCCAATGTGGAAGAATTCTACTGGATTTCCTTAAGAAGGAAATGCAGCTTTGAATGTTGGCGAGTCTGTACCAAGGTGCAGGAAACCACCATCCTACTGACAGAGCAAATCAGAAAGTGTGCTCTCTTTCTGCAGCACGCACCTGAAACATGATGGAGGACAATTTAGACAATACAGAGCTTCCATCTATTTCTACTAACTCATCTAGGAATAAATCATATACTTAGTAGAAAAGAAGGCAATATTGCACAGTAGAAGGAAAACTGATTTGAGCATAAACTATATATATGTATATAAATATATATGGGGGGAGGCAGACTATAGACATACAGACTATATGTATACTTTACAAACCCAAACTTACAAAAGAACCACATTTACTCCAGTTGAGTTAGAGTAATAACCCACTTCTGCATGCTCCTTTGTTCCTATGATGAATTTTTTTCTTTTTGGCTACGCCACACAGCTTGTGGGAGGCTTGTGGGATCTTGGTTCCCCGACCAGGGATTGAACCCGGGCCCTCGGCAGTGAAAGCGTAGAGTCCTAACCACTGGACAGCCAGGGAATTCCCTGATGAATTAAATTTAGATAGGAAAAAAACCTGATTGGAAGAACATGCAAACACTGTCTCTGTAATGTGGGCTGTAGCTACAGTTTAGTTAGTGTAATAACCCAATTTTTTAGCTCATATAATAGTTGACATCAACACCCATCATGAAATATGCACCACAAAGCTAATTCCATTAAAAAGAAAAGTGGAAGTGTTGAAAATTCTCAGCCCAATACAAATGTACAGTTTACGGAAGAAGGAAAAAGATTAAAAAATCACCCTTTCCATCATTGCTCCTTATCCCTAAGGAAGGTGTCTTATAGGAAACAGTCTTGCTGTCAGTTATTCAGTCACATCAACGAGTCATGTGACCTTAGCCAATTACATATACTTACTGATCCTCAGTTTCTTTGTGTGTAATAAAAGCCTATCTTATGCATGATTCCTGTGTGTTTCTTGAATGCCTTTTCAAAGATTTAACTTAAACGTGAAAATGTATATGAATGTATAGCAAAGCATCTGACATAAAACAGGCTTTCTTGGGACTTCCCTGGTGGTCCAGTGGTAAAGAATCCGCCTTCCAATGCAGGGGACGGGGGTTCAATCCCTGGTCAGGGAACTAAGATCCCACGTGCTGCAGGGCAACTAAGTCCCCATACCACAACTACTGAGCTCGCGTGCCTCAACGAGAGGGCCCGTGTGCTGCAAACTACAGAGCCCACGTGCTCTGAAGCCCACACGCCACAACTAGAGAGAAGCCCGTGTGCCAAAACGAAGAGCCCACGCCGCAATGAAAGATCCCGCATGCCGCAACTGAGACCCGATGCAGCCAAAAAATTTTTTAAAAGAAAATAAATAAATAAAATCTAAAAATAAAAAATAAAACAGGCTTTCCTCCGTCTTTACCCAATACCCAACAGAAGGAGTGAATGGGTGGGAAAAAGAAAAAAGGACACAAAAAAGAAAATTATAAACTTCATACTACATCCACTTCTCATTTTTCCTCTTCTACTCTCCTCATTTTTGTTTCTCATTCCCAATCTTTTGACCTGTTTCCATTTCTCACACTGGGTCAGGGTAGGAAGCAAGTTTCACAGTGCCTAGCAAGCAGGTGGGAGGAACTAGGGAAGCTTCTGTCCTTAAATTAAGCTCAGAGTCCTAGCATCCTAATATGGAGCTCATAACAGTGATTTTTAAATAGTGAAAAGCAGGGAAAGTGGGGAGGGAGGACAACTGGCAAGGCTACAGGTTATCCACTGTATAATCAGAGCGTTTAGTAGGCCAAGTATTTCATTTGCTCAAAGAGCTCAGCAAATTTAAAAAAAAAAAACACACACACAAAAACACAAAACTTAAAATCAATCAGAACATATTTACCACAGAAACACTGTTGTATCTTTATGTTAGGTTTTTACAAATAAACTCCAATGGGCTGCCCAGAAATCTAACCAAAAAGGCTAACCTTACGGAAAAGAACTTTTTCTGGGAAAAATATTCTGATTTTCCACCTTATAATTTTAGTTTCTTTTCTTTTCCTTCCTTCTCTTTCTACAAAATCTATTATGCAAACCTTAAAAAGCTAACCATTTTCAAATGCCCATGCTTATTTTGTTCTAAACGTTAACTACATGTATTAAAGAAAAATATCCAAAACAATTAGTCTGCGCTTTTGTCAATTAAAAAAGATGTTTTAATGTCAGTGACTCTTTTCCCGATACAATGCAGCAAAGCTGTCATCCCGTCATAACTACCTGTTAACTGACATCACAACTATGTGCTTCAATGAATCATTCAGTCCTTTTCTAATTTTACTGCAAAAGAAATCTGAAATGTTTTTTTAAAAGCCTTGCTTTCAAATGTGTTTTCTTATAGTAAATCTTCTGTATAGGTGTTGTGGAGCCTGTGTATGTGAGTCACAAGTATCTGTAATGAACTAACATCTAGAAAAACATCAAGTCTTCCCGCCTAGAGAATTGAATCGGTTTACTTGAGGCTAAATCTATGTAGTACAAAGGGATTTATTAAAGCTTCAGATGTATCACACCCTAACACCCATCAAAAATCAGAGAAGTATTCTAATGGATTATCACACTAAAAAGGTCAATCTAAAAAATTTATAACAGCCTCATAATTATAGCCAGTTCCACCCAACTGTGAATTCCTAGAAGGTAGTAGTCATGCTGCAATCATTTTTATAACATCAAAACTGGCATAGTATTTGTTGCACCACAGGTTTAATAAATGTCCACTTAATGAATGGAATACACTTTATTTGCCTGAGAAAGTCCAGGGTCAAGTCTGTGGGTCAGTTTTTTACCCTAACTTTTATTTACCTGATATCTAATTGTATTTCAAATTCTAGACTCTAAAACATTTCCTTAAAATTTTATCAATATAAAAACTTCAACTGCAGTAGAGCCACATATTTAAATAAGGCTGAAAGAATATTAGAAAACATCTGGCCCAACTGTACCCCCGTTTCAAATGGTGAAGCTGAGGCCTATGAAGTTCAATGAATTGACCAAGGCCACACAGCTCTTCACTGTCACAAGTGGAATTAAAATCCAGATGGTCTTCTACCTTTTAGTCTTGTCCTTATTACACCATGTTACCTTCTCTGCTCCTTTTCAAATGCCTGACTGCTATTAATTAAAAAGTATCCAGGGCTTCCCTGGTGGCGCAGTGGTTGAGAATCTGCCTGCTAATGCAGGGGACGCGGGTTCGGGCCCTGGTCTGGGAGGATCCCACATGCCGCGGAGCGGCTGGGCCCGTGAGCCACAACTGCTGAGCCTGCGCGTCTGGAGCCTGTGCTCCGCAACAAGAGAGGCCGCGACGGTCAGAGGCCTGCGCACCGCGATGAAGAGTGGCCCCCGCTCGCCGCAGCTGGAGAAAGCCCTCGCACAGAAACGAAGACCCAACACAACCAAAAATAAATAAATTAATTAATTAATTTAAAAAAAAAAAAAAGTATCCATAATATGAAAATACTAATTGCATCAGAACAAATGTAAGAAATCAATAAACTTGGGACTTCCCTGGTGGCGCAGTGGTTGAGAATCCACCTGCCAATGCAGGGAACATGGGTTCGATCCCTGGTCCGGGAAGATCCCACATGCCGCGGAGCAACTAAGCCCGTGTGCCGTAACTACTGAGCCTGAGCTCTAGAGCCCACGAGCCACAACTCCTGTGCCCTCGCGCTGCAACTACTGAAGCCCGCGTGCCTGGAGCCCGTGCTCCGCAACAAGAGAAGCCCGCGCACCACGACAAAGAGCGGCCCCCGCTCTCCACAACTGGAGAAAGCCCGCACAGCAATGAAGACCCAACACAGCCAAAAAAAAAATCAATAAACTTGCCATGAAACAGTTGTAAGTATTAACTTATACAGCAAAAGCCACCAATTTTCTCCACCCCACCGCAATTTCTACTTAACGCTAAGAAACTAAAAGTTACATTTAAAAAATTAGAGAAGTGACTAGCCTCTGTAATCAGTTTAAGAAAACCTAAGGTCTACATATATTGTTAGGAACAGAGGCTGAAACCAGACAATCTTTAGGTTTCAGTGGTCAGTCTTTTCCTCCCAGTACTTCCTGCCTCCACCCCCACCAATAATTCAGCAGACATACCCTATGACCTATGCATTCTTTCACAGATTACATCAAGAAAACAAGGATTTCTTTTTCTTTTTGTCCTTGGAATATACGAATATTATCACAATTATAATACTGACTGTCACTAATACCATGATAGGATACCCCCGCCAAAAAAAATTGTTTTTTTAATTTTTGGCTGCACTGCGTGGCATCAGGATCCCCGTTCTTCGACTAGAGATCGAACCTGCACTCCCTGCAATGGAAGCGTGGAGTCTTAACCATTAGACCACCAGGGAAGTCCCCCAGATGTACTTTTTTTTACAATCTAGGATCTTGGGCTTTCAACATTCACTAAAATAGTAAAAAAACACTTATTTAAAATAAACCTTACTAGAAACTAGTATAACCCCAACTACAAAGAGTTTCCAGTTTATGTTAGAAATATCAAAATGACCTTTAAGTTCACATTTAAAGTTTAAACTTTTTAAAGTTTTATAAAATCATTTTCTAGACCAAAACTTTTGAGGGTTAAAGATCTAAAGAACTTGTTTTAACATCAGCTTCTGAAAAAGTACTAAGCTACTTTTGTAAAATTTTACTACAGGTATACCTTAAAAACATGTTGTGTGGGGAGAAAGTCTGTATATATAAACTCATAAATATACACAGAACCACATCCCTGAATACAACTCAAAAGGATTTATTCTATTAGAGACTGTTCTCAAAGATTCATATAAAACAGTTCCTTGCCACAGTGAGTTCTAAGTCAAGTATATCACAGTCATGGAAAGAAATAATTAGAATGCAAGGAGAAATGTGCTTTGATACCAGCATTCTGTGGGAGCACAGAGAAGGGGGTCAACACACCACTGTCTTGTTAAGTATGTGCCACGATAACAATGTGTACTTGTTAATGTTCAAGTGTACAGTCTTCCGTACTTCTTCCTTCCTTCTGGTTATACCAGTTTGAGAGCTACTTCTCCCAATACTCTCTATTCCCCATCCCAAATTAGCCAAATCCTGAACCACTAAATTCCACAGCCAGAACGAGCAACAGGAATTGTCTAGATTTTCCAACGGTAGTGGTAAATGAGAGGACAAGATGCTGCTGCTCTTTGCTTGGCACACTGAGCAACGTTTCAGAGGCAGCAAAATTTGCCTGCGGCCTCTTCCAGTCTGGGGCTTGCCATAGAGAGCTGATGCTGTATCTGCGTTTGCTGAGGTCCATCTTCTCACACCTCAGGAATAAAGAACAACAGGAAAAATAATCTAGGGTTCCTACTTGCAAAACTCCAGCAGTCACAGGGGATATGCCATGCGCAGCTAGTTCTAGAAATAATCCCTTTTGAAGGTCTTCCACTTCCTGGAAGAAAAGCAGGGAGTCCAAAGAACCTGCATATCAGCTCTGCCACCCGCCAAGCAACAGTAACAGCGGCAGCACTTCGAAGAGACACGGGTTAAAACGGCACAGAGTATATGGTATACGCTTCAGAGAACCTGAAATCACATATATACTCAAATTAGGGAAACTGAAGGGCACTGCTGTCCCGGGTTGCAGGGTGGCGGGGGGGGAGCAGAGGCATAGCTCAGCCCATCGGTAACCTCACTGTACATTATCCTGTACTCTGAAATTACAGGATTCCCTTTCTTTCCTGGAGTGAGCTTCAAGATCTTAAAGAGTAACACCAGGTAAACCTAACCCAGACCAGGATGTGTTGCTATCAAGTCTGCTAGTTCCAAGACAACAGTGGCGCTGCTGCAGCCAACGATTCCTTGGCACACAGACACGTTAAAATGATCCTGGCAGCGGCACTGGCTCTTCTCTTTCACCCTCTTGTTACTGTAGCTCCTTTTGCTAAATCTGCCTCTGAGTTTAGACAGGAGCTGGATGGTTCATAATCACCCAGCAGCTGTAGCTGAGCAATAGGCAGCCTAATTGTGGCGCCGGAGCAGCTGAGAGGAAGAAAAGAGAGACTACATACCCTACCATAGCCACACAAACCGCCGCACACACTACCAATCAGATACCAAGGTACTTTAACAGGAACAGATGATTTCCTTTAAAGAAAAGCAGTTGTACCTCGCTAGAGGAACTTGTATTTGTATTACAGACCTGTTTAAACGTGAACTGAAGGTGACCTAAGCCATGTAGGGTTCTGAACAATGGAAGATCTTAACTAAAACTTCCTGTAAATATTCACACAACAAAGCCAGCACCACAAACATCACCTTTGTAACATAACTGAAAGTTCCTGTGATATAAGAACTTGGTACAGCCATGATCTCCTCTTCAGCTCTACATTACCACAGTGCAAAGCAACCACACCAACAACTACCACAGCAAGCCATTACACAAAGCAAGTAAAGTAGCATAAGGCAGCAATTCACAGCATTTTGGAAACTCCAACACCATAATGTCATTTGAAACAAAACACCATTTCTTTAGGTGCTATACAGCACATCTTCATAAAGTCTGAGTAAATGAAAACTTATTTTATGCTGAGAATTTTAAGACATCCTTAAGAGTATCAAATCGCAGGCTGAAATTACCAATCTAAAGAATTATTGTTCCAGAAAACTGAAAATGGATGAAAGACTTATTACCTTGATGCCATAGTTAAATTTTGAGTCTTAACTGTCATGTTATCATAATCTTCTGAAAAATAGGGCATATTTTATATTTGATGACAGAACAGTGTTCCCTAGTTTAATAAACATATTTTGATTACCTACTATTTGTCATGTACAACATACAAAACTGAAGAGGATTTAAAGTTAGTTAAACCTGGTGTATTTCCTCAAAATATTAACATAATTAACATATGTTATTTACCTGTGAAAGTAGTTACATACGCCAGCTGGTATTTCCCAGTTATGGTTTAATAGGTCTAACCCTGTTTGCAAAGGGCAGCCCAGCAGTATTCTAAAGTCAGTCACCAAATACTAAGTCCTTTAGCGAAACACCTTATACACTGTAAAGTACATTACACACAGGCTTCTTTAAAAAGGGAAAAAAAAAAGTTTCACATAAACTAAAACACAGACACAGAAAACCAATCATGGCTTAATGAACTGTACGCTTGAACTATACCACCATCAGGGTAAAGAACTTTGCCACCACTTCAGGAGCCAGGTCCCAATCACAGCCTCCTCCCTCCTCTTTTATCTTTACTTTTACAGAAATCACTTCCTTGCAGGTTTTTAAAAAATACATAGTTTTACCCCCCCGAGTTTGCATTCCTAGATACCAGACCTTAATACTGCTCTCTAAAAATGTTTGACGTTAGGCTTCTTTTTTTAACATAATGCTAATAGAAACTAATAATAAATAACATCTATGCTAAACAGACTCACTAGATTAAGAGCTAAACATATTTATAAAGAAAAATTACATTAATAAATTATTTACTGCCTAAAAGGATGCAAATTTGAACTCTACATAAACAACTCTTAAAGCATGTGTCGGTAACATTTCATTTACACTGGGTCCTTGCTATCTTTTAGGATATTTATTCTTTTAACATTACATACCATGAAGGAAATTTATTTGCATAGACGTTGATTTTTCAGCTTGAGAATTCACTGATTTAAAAAAAAAAAACTTGAACCATGTATTAATATTATACTTCAGCCATAAGACAAATTCCACCTATCCCAGAAGATAGGTCAAAGCTGTAATTTCACTTTCGGTTGAACAGAAAGGAGTCAATTTTGTGGTTTATGAAGTCAGCAAAAACGTACTGCAAAATTAAAGCTATTATAACATTATGGTGGTTATGGCAGAGTACATATTTTAAGAGCCCTTTTATACTTTATCCTGGAAACATGAATGTGAACTGTCTTGTACTTAGATTCAGATCAAAGTCATTTGTTTTTTTTTCATTAGGACCCAATGAATTGTCAACCAGCATTAAAAATCTCCACTGAGGTTTAGCTAATGTCCCAAAATTAAAATACAATTACACTTCCTTTTCTTAAAGGGTCAACTATGGCAGGGATCTAATATATTAGTAAAAACAGAACAAAACATAATGAAATATAACTTTCTTACAGAATAGATGAAAATCACATGTGACACATACAAGATCCTTGGCTTCTAATACAAGACACTCCTTCATTACCTGTCCATTCAAAATGTTTCCTGTCCACTGTGTGCCAACCATTGTGCTAGTTAATACATTAGATTTACCACATACTTTGCCTTAAATGCCTACAGTCACGTGTACCTATTTAGTAATATTTTCCTTAGCGTGTAATTTAACCACAGATAATTTAACAGGATGGTTTAAACACACTTAGAATTATCAAGTTAACTTTGCTACTGCAATCCTGCAGTTGCAATGCACGAGTATACCACCATCATACACATGTATACGTGAGATCATCTATGTGAACACACATTCCGGTGGGAACATATACACATAATAAATGGCTTGAACATAAAGTTTGATTCCAGTGGAGACTCAGCTTTTCATTTCCCTAACAATTTATAAATCGTCAGACCGTGTGTCATGCCGTGCCTGTTTTAATTAATGAAGCAGAAAATAATTCTACCAAATCCAAACCATGTTGGGTCCCACCCACTACAGAACAAAAATTAAAGCAGTCCCTACCCTACATCGGATTTGATTTTCTAAGAGCTTCTTAAAACAACGTTGCCCCATGCCCAATAAAGCAAAAGCTGGAAGCAATTATCAAGAAGAAAAACACACATTAAAACAAAATTTTCTGTAACACATGTCGACAGAGAACCGAACCAAATGGGAGACGAGTGTCATAACACTAAAAGTGCACGCTGAACAGCATATTTCCCAACCCCCAACCCAAAACAAAGGAAAACTTTAACATGTTGCGGTTTTCAATCAAACCTAGCGCAGCAAGAGGCGAGCGGGCCCCTCCCCCGCCCGCTCTCCCGGCACAGTTGCCACCCCGCGTCCGCCGACAGGCAGACCCCCGACCCCGGGGACGGAAAGGGGCCGCTGCTCCCGCTCCTTACTTCGGCCAAAAGAAACCTCGCCGGCCCCTCGCCGGGCGGCCAGCACAACCTCAGAGACGCGGGTGCGGGTGTCCCGGCGCTCCCAGGACCTTAGGTCGGACTTGGGCGGGACCGGGAAGGAATGGACTGGGCGGAGACCGAGGCAGAGGGCGAGCAGGTAGCGCCGGGAAGGACACACGCCCGTCGGGCGAGCCGGGCCGGGGGAGGGGAGAAGTTTCTCCCCAACTTCCCGACTCGGAGCCGGCGGAGAGCGGCGGCGCCTCCGGGCGCTGGCAGGCGCCGGGCCTAGCGCTGCGGGGCCGGGATCGGCCGCCCCCTGCTCTGCCCGCGGGGCCCCGAAGCGTCCTTACCTGCGCTCCAGCCGCGCTCGTATGAGTCGCCGCAGCGGCGGGGAAGGGTGGCGGGGAGGGGGCGGCGGGCGGAGGGGAGGCCCGCGGGGCCCTCTCCGTCCTCCACCTCCTCGTCCCGGGCGCCGAGCGGCAGCGACGACGGCACAGCCGGCCGGGAACTCGCTACTTCAGGAGGGAATTCCCGGGCTCCCCAACCCCGCGGCCTCACGCTCCACCTCCTCCCCGCGCGGTACCCGCCCTCACTCCCGGCCCCGCCCCCCCGTGCAGGGGCGGGGGCGGGCTACCTGCGCGCGCGGCCGCCCGCTCACCGGAACTCGCGCTGCGCCCGACCGGGCTCCCGCGACCCCGCCTTCCGACGCCGGCGCGCGTCCCTTCGGGTTGCGGGCCGCCCTCCAGCCGTCCCGGTCGGCGGCGAGACCGAGTTACTAATCCCGACCCAACATGGCGGCGGGGTCCGGGGCGGATTCCCGAGGCGGCGCAGGCTGAGGGGGCGTGAGGAGGAGGCGCTTCTCCACAGGGAAAGCAGGCCCACAGCGCCCCCTCCCCACGCGCGGAACCTGCGGCTCGGCTGCCGCGGAAGATAGGGTGGGGTGCCTCGGCCTTTCTCTTTTCCCCTCGCCCCGCTCTCTGTAGTGCCGAGGGCTTTGTTTTCGTGGGGGAGTACAGGAGTTTGGGGGTTGGCTGTTTGCTCTTCAGTACTATGCTTCCGCACCCTTTGTCGTGGATAGTAAAATCTCAGCCCAGCCAGGGGGGTGTTACTAACACCCTCATCACCAGCCTGATCGCCGTCCAGAAACGCTCGCGTCTGGCCTCCTTCCGATCCAGGGATCCTGTCCCAGCCCCAGGAGCTTCCTGTTGACTGTAGGTCGAACCAGCCTTGCCGGGAGAGGGAACCGAAGCCGAGTTTTGTTGGCGACTCTCCCAGTAATGGTGGCTTTGGCTTGTCTTGGGACAGCGTGTTCTCAGGCGATGCTGGCAACGTCCCAGAGGAGGAACTGGGGCAGGTATTATTGTCCCGTTTGACAGCTGTGGAAACTGAGGCTGCCACCGCAACGAACGTGGAGCAGCCACAACTAGAATCCTGCTCATCTGAATCCAAGCACCTTTCCTACTGGCCTTGCAGCCAGTCGCTGAAGCAGAAGGAAGAGGGTCCAGAAGGTCCAGAATGAACTGGGAAAAAATGAGGGTCATTCAGGGTCCAGAAGGGCTGAATATTGAGTGTCTTCTGCTGAAATCACTTCTGCCCTGACAGACTCTCAGATTAACTTCCTCTTCGTATTTCCTCTTTGGTGGGGTTATCAGAACTATTAATGTTGGGATTGTTGGTTTCCTTTGTGGTTTTTAGCGAAATTCAGAATCATCTTCGACAAATAAGAAATGGTACAATCATATGTGTCAGTATTCTGGTATTCTAGAAACTTAGGAAATGCATATAAGGGTTTGAAAAAAAATTTTTTTCAGCTCACTAAATGAGCCAAAGATAGGCATAGGCATTCACATTAACTAAAAGGTAACATCGTGCTTTATATGATTTAGCTGCTAAAACTTCATTTGCCCTTGACTGTCTTGGGCATTAAAATTTTCATGTAAATTTATATTTAGCTTTTTTTTTTAACTAGAAAATAAATTCCTTGAGCTGCTACTTTTCTAAACTTCTATGTAAAATAGAGATAGTATTTTTTTGTTCTAAACTCTCAGCCTCAAAAAAATCAACTCAAAAATACTAGTTTACTCCAGTTCAAGGGATGAAGTGGCTTTGAAGATGTTCTGTATGGAGTTTTAAAGATGGGAGAGGGTGTCAAAATCCTACATGTTTTGTTATACTCACTTATCTTCACTTTTCTTCCCTTAACCCTCATTTTAATTCTTTTTATTACTTCATTCCCTGTTTTCTCTTTTGGAATATTCATCTAACAACATCAAGCTTCAGTCTGTAAATATTCTGGAGACTTTTCAATCTGGAGTCTCACTTATCTCCAGGCGTATTTAAAACAAACGGGACAAAGAGAATCTCTAAAGCCTCACTGAGTTTGGTATAATAGAAATTGCTTTCAAGTGAAAATCTGTTCATTTGTGAAAAGGACAAATGAAGAAGCACACCCCTGTGTCCCTCCCACACAGCAGGGAGGTCTGGTATGTATGGGTTAAGGAGTGATAAGGAACCTAATCATGGAATCCCTGGGCGAGTCTGCTGGATGAAAAAGCTAGGGGAAAACGTGAAATAAATTAATGAAATAGGTTAAGTCCCTACAAAAGTGAAACACATCGTTTATTTAAGTTTATTAATGCTTACAATTATTTGACTGATGGAAAGCCTGAAGGATTTGGAGTTTCGTTGGGGCCCACTCCCTCTCACCCTGGAACATGTAATTTTGCCAGGAAGTGGTTGTGTGTGGAATAAACCTCTCCTGCCTGTGTCGGTCATCTGCTGCTGTTGCTGCTTGCATCACTGAGGCTGTGATGATGATTTTCTCTTCCTGGTAACTAGAGAGCCTGCAGTCCTACACAGGTGCAGGCACTGGTCTCTGCTCTTTAATGACTATCCTCACTACCACCCCCTCCCCCACAAACGCCTTCCACCATAACCATTCAAAGCTTGGATCTCCTTAAGTCACGGTGCCTCGGGTTATCTACACCACCTCAGCCTTGCCTCCTCCACCTGGCCAATTAGGGCAAATACGAGGAGCCCTCTAAACAAAGACAGGGAAAATCGAGCAAAAGGCAAGTATCCATCCTTGAATGTTAGGCTTGTTGTGCCAAGCTCTGTGGCGAGATGCCATACAATTTCTGCTGCCTTCATCACCTCCAGGACTGGTGCACACCTGGGCAAGATCTGTCTAAGAGAAGCAATCCACTGGATGTGTAAGGACACCTCCTACAATGAATAGATACAAGAAACGGCGATCTTATGTGAGCTGCAGCAAATCCAGCCCATCGTTTTGCCCTGTATTGTTGCTCTCTCCAGTGTCTAACTTACTGCCTGCCTGGTCTACAATCTTAGATTTCCACCCTGTGCCTGGTGTGCCTCCGCAGCTCCGGGACTATTTGTTGGAAATCTAGTCTTTGCTGTTGGAATCTATTTCGGCATCATCTAGGTTTATTTTTCTGACTTCAGTTCTTCCTAGTTCTCTTGTAGTTTCGTCCCAGGCCTGTTATACCTAGCGAAGTCCCTACCAGTGTCAGCAGCTCCAGCTCCCCGGGTACCACTCTGCCTGTTCCTAGATAGCCTTCGCCATAACTTCAGACTTTCATGCTCTCAACTTGGTTCATCACTCTGTTCTGTGACAGCAGTTTCTAAGCTTGATGGCACTTGGCATCTTCTCACATGCTGTCTGCCTTGCAGAATATAGCATGCAGTGGACACCTTTTGAGGGTGTCTGTTTAACCCAAGGTCCTCTACTCTGAGAACCAGTCCTCTCCCAATAGCCGGAGTGTAGCCCTTTGATCTGAGTACCCCCTACTCTCAGGCTCCAGCTTGGAATTTGGAATTTTGAGGGAGTGACACAAAGGTGACTCAGAGGTTATTCATGATGGTGTGGTGGAGTTCAGGGTCCAGTGGCATAAGGTGAGTGTCCAGGGGTAGGGAGGGTCCAGGAGCAGCAAGTGTGCAGTGCTGCTGGCGCCTGCATCCTAAGCAGACCATCCCTATGGCAGGACCTGGACTCTGCCCCGCCTCCCTTGGTTCCTGCCTGAGCCTGCTCCACCAGTCCTCCTGTTCATTCTCTGAACTTCCAAAATTAAGTTCTCTTTCTGCTTAAATTAAGTGGAGACCTTCTGTTCTTTGCAAATAAGAGCCACTGTTAGTTTCTGCTACTTACTCATACTGCTGACAGTAAACTCAAGTGCTGTGAGGGCAGCACTTCCTGCCCCCTGCACACAGTGGGGGTGGGTGAGGGCTGGGGGAGCTGGTTTTCAGAGAGAGGATGAAGCAGATGCATAGTGAGAAGCTTTTCTGGGGATAAGAGCTTGTAGGACCCCAATGCTAACTCTAGTTGCCTTGAGCCACATGTAACACCCCAAGAGTAGAACATAGCTGGCAAATCAGTCCCTCCTCCAGCTGCCAGGGGCAGTCATTGCTTTTTTTTTTTTTTTAATTTTTTATTTATTTTTGGCTGTGTTGGGTCTTCGTTGCAGTGTGAGGGCTTTTCATTGTGGTGGCTTCTCTTGTTGTGGAGCATGGGCTCTAGGTGTGCAGGCTTCAGTGGTTGCAGCACGCAGGCTCAGTAGTTGTGCCTCGCGAGCTCTAGAGCGCAGGCTCAGTAGTTGTGGCGCACGGGCTTAGTTGCTCTGAGGCATGTGGGATCTTCCCAGACCAGGGATCGAACCTGTGTCCCCTGCATTGACAGGTGGATTCTTAACCACTGTGCCACCAGGGAAGTCCAGTCATTGCTTTTACATTGCAGCAGGCATCTACCCTTTCTCCCAGAGCACTACCTCCGTCCTCAAAATCCTTCTCAACACAACGATTCAGGCAGCAAACACCTGAAATTGATGTTAGATGTTGAAACCCATTTGATACCTCTGCCCTATAGGCTTATAATTTCCTCCCAAGATCTATATGTGCAAGTCCTGTAGCCATTCCCAAGTGTTTGACCTGATACATTAAGCTGATGTGTGGTCAGTGTCTCTGACAGTGAGTATAAACACCACTGAAATTGCTACCAGATTGCTACTTCCTGGAAATCTTTACAAATGGGTTATAAAAAGTAGAACATAACTTTGCTTAAAGGCAAGAAGTTAGAATGTTTACCTACGTCAAAGGTTTAGAAAAGAAACTATAAATCAGTCATGCTCTTATCTCTTAAATAAACTAACATCAGATCATGAAACATAAAGGACTGGAATCAGGGAACTCTTTTTTATTAGATATTTTGCAAGCTAACACTGCAGTTGGGGTTTAAAAATACGTTTGGAATGAATCTATGTCTTTGAAAAACTCTTTTAACATTGTTTTAAAGCTAGGCTTTCTTTTTGCACTTTCAATGGTATAGATCATTATTTTTTGCATTGTGTCTGAGCAATTAAAATCTGACAAGATCTTATTATATGAGGTACACCATAATGCACTTTTAATTCTTTAGCAAAGTGTATTTACGCTTCTTTTACTTGTATATGAAGAAGGCTTTTGAGTACTTGAAATGGCTACTTAATTGCTCTTCTTTCTAGGGGAATATCTTACATAACAAATATCTAACATAAGATCTATGCTTTGATGAAATGTCTTAGGTCATGTGAATGAATTAATGTGACTGCAACACCGATACCAGGGTTGTAAAAACCATGGCTGTCTCTTATTGAGCCCTTACCATATGCCAGGTGCTTTACCTGAGTCCTTCACTGAATCCTCATGATCACTCTGGAGGTTAGTAGTATTATTCCCATTTGCAGATTGGATCCCATTGCAGAAAAGAAATTATTTTTTAAATGTATTTCAATGACTATGTAAAACAGCATTTGTTTCTCCAAATTCTAAAATAATTAAAATTGGTAAACTGCCTTTATAATTAGGAAATATAAATAAGAAATGTGGGATTCTACAAATTTCATAGGAAATTCTTTAATGTATAATTTTGTATCTCTAAGAAAGGGTTGGGGACAAACTTAAAAAGATGTATGAGATTAACCTAAAAAGAATGAATTCAATTCAGAAAAAACTATGAATTGAATATTAACTTTCTGGAGATTAGTATTTGGCATCTATCAAGGCAGTCTTCCAATGACACCTCCCTCGAACCATGGTCTTCATTTGAAGAACCAAATATCTGAGAAATGACTATATGTACAGCATATATAATTACCTGGCCAAATAAAAAGTATGTAGGTTAAATGAATGTTAAGGTTTATATTTTAATCTGCCAAGGCTAGGTAACTGTAGTTAAGCCTTCCATGGTAACGTAACTCAGTGATTAGAGTCAGTAAAACAGCTAGTCACCCAAACTAGGTAAGGTTGTTTAATATTTTAAAAATCAGCTGATTCATTCATAAAGCATTCATAGACTATCTCCTGACAAATTCTGTATATTTCAGTTTATGCTGTATTAAAAGAGATCTTATGACTTTATTAACTTGAAGGATTGGAAAATTAATGGCAGTATACTTTCTTTGTATTGAAATTCAACAAATGAAATATTAATAGATTTTCAAAGATTTTATGTGGATTTTTTTTTCAGGGAAAAAGGAATTAATATCCTACCAAATTTAATGTTAAAATACATAGTTTTCTTTTGGATATTCATTGGAGACTAATACAATCGTTTTTACATTTTATACCTAATTTAATTTAAAAAATTTTTTTGTTTTGCTTAAAAGAGCTAGCCACTATTTTTTAAAATTATCTTTTAGCTTTATTGTCATTATCATCATTTTCATTTCTTTATAGTGGACTAATCTACAACCATTTCAAATTTTTGAGCCCTGAGTTCTGGTCATTAATTCCTGTGGGCCTATGTCCTTCTGAATATTTGAAAGCATGTTTACTAAAGAATCAACAGCCATGCACTGAAGAATCAAAGCGTACAATGACTCACACTAAAGAGGATGCTATTTAAATAATCCAAATGTGACTAACTTCAAAGTAGAGATTTTTTTTTTTGGACACCTGGTAATTTTGGCATAAAATAGAAAATTGGCATTCATGCTCATTTCACGTAAAATTAATTCCAACAAGTTAAAATAGAAGCAGAGCTGGGGACCAAGGAATGGATGTTTTGTTTTGAAAACCAGACTGGAAATTCTGTTTATATTATAGTAAGGCCCTTTTAAAATTTATTTGAACTTCTGTTCAGGAAAATATTTAGATTTTCCTTAGCCCTCTTAAGGACCTATTGTCTAGTTGTGGATTTTATTTGAAAACCTTGAAACAGAAAAAAAAATTCTTCCTTTTGTCAAAGTCTCCAAGCCTCACATATTCTCTTTAAAAATCACCAGTCTCATTTCCTTTGAGATGATGAGCTATACATCCAAAGAACAAAGCATTTCCTGAGTCTGTTTAGAGTACATAGGATTAGTTCCTAAGTGTTTGTCATGTACCCTCAAGAACCTGGTAGAAAGTAAAAAACAAAACAAGAAAGCCAGAAACCTCCCAAAGAATATAGAAATTTATATAAAATCTTGAGATGGTAAATAGCACAGAATTACATAAAGTCCTAGCAAGTATTTGATAAATTTGGTCATTTAGACGTATAAACACTTATTAAGTTTTACGTTCCTTAAGATAGAAAGCTATGACAGTGGAAAGATGTTTGGACTGGGAATAAATACTAATTCTGGTCCAACTGCTAGTGGATATGGGGTTTCTTTTCTTTTTTTTTTTTTTTTTAATTTGTTTGTCATTTATTTTTATTATTGAGCTGAATTATTCTTTGTACATTCTGGATACAAGTGCCTTATGAGACATAATGATTTGCAGGAATGTTCTCCCATTCTGTGGGTTGTCTTTTCACTTTTTAAAAATTATTTATTTATTTTTGGCTGCGTTGGGTCTTGTTGCTGCGCACGGGCTTCCTCTAGTTGTGGCGAGTGGGGCCTACTCTTCTTTGCGGTGCGCGGGCTTCTCATTTCGGTGGCTTCTCTTATTGCAGAGCACAGGCTCTAGGTGCGTGGGCTTCAGCAGTTGTGGCGCACGGGCTTAGTTGCTCCACGGCATGTGGGATCTTCCCGGACCAGGGATTGAACCCGTGTCCCCTGCATTGGCAGGTGGATTCCTAACCACTGTGCCACCAGGGAAGTCCTGGACAGGGGGTTTCTTTAGGGGTGAAGAAAGTATCCTGGAATCGGATAGTGGTAATGGTTGCACAACTTTGTGAATAAACTAAAAACCACTGAATTGTACACTTCAAAGGGTGAATTTTGTGGCATGTAAATTGTATCTTGATTAAAAGAAAATTCTGGTTCCAGAATTTTATGCCCTTCTGTAACTATGTAATCTTTTTTCCCCAGCTTTATTGAGGTATAATTGACACATAACATTGTGTAAGTTTAAGGCTTGCAAGGTGATGATTTTGATACCCGTATATATTGTGAAATGATTACCACAATAAGGTTAGTTAGCACATCAAACACCATTTATGCTACATAGACTAGATCAAAGGAATAAGTATAAAGTACATAAATGTAGGGAAGTAAATGCCATTATGTAATTTCCAATGGAAAGAGTAGGATACTGGGACAACTGACTATCCATTTGGAGAAAGAAAAATTTCTCTTGAAGGTTTTGTGTAAATTTATTGGCCATTCATATTTCTAATTTTGTGAACTGTCCTTTACCAACTTTGCATTTAGGTGTGATTGTCTTTATGAATTTGTAAGTGTCCTATTTTGAGATTTTGAATTCTTCATTTTTCATAAACGATGGCAACATTTCCTCCAAGTTTTCATGTGCCATTTAACTTTATTTGTAGGTTTTCTTTTAATACAGAGAACTTGAGAAATATTTTATTCCATTTATCAATCTCTTCCTTTTTGGTTTCTTTTAAATCACCAGTCTTAAAATTTCCTTTCCAACCTAAAATTATTTATATATATTTTCCTAGTATTTTTGTGATTTTATTTTGCATTAAAAAATTTAGTCCGTTTGAATATGTTTGATGTTGTAGGACATGAAGTAGCAATCTTATTTTTCTTTTTTTTTCTAAATGGATAGTCAGTTGTCCCACTATTCTCTTCTTTCCACTAGGATTACATTTATCTCTTTTTCTTGCCTGATTGTTCTGACTAGGAGTTCCAGGACTAGGTTGAATAGGAATTGTGAGAGTGGGCACTTTTGTCTCATTCCTGATTTTATAGGAAAAGCTTTTCACTTTTCACTATTGAGTGTGATATTAGCTATGAGTTTCTTAGATATAGTTTATATTATGTGAGCTATGTTCCTTCTACACTCAATTTCTTGAGAGCTTTGATCATGAAAGGGTGTTGAATTTTGTCAGATGTTTTTTCTGCATCTATTGAGATCATATAATTTTTATCCTTCATTCTATTAATGTGATGTATCACGTTTCTTAGCTATATAATCTTAAGTAAGTTTCCCAGGTTCTTAAGACTTCAGTTTTTCCACCGTAAGTGAAGGGGTTTTATTAGAGCAATGCTTTTTACACCGTGGTTTGCAGTCCTTAGTGAGTGGCAAAATCAATTTAGTGGAGGGCAACCAGCATCTTAAAAAAAAAGAAAAAGAAACAAATATCTGAGTGTATTGCATATAAGAAGGATTATTTTGCCAAACTCTTATTTCCCTTATATGCAAATACATAAGGAGTAATGATGTAAAATATGTTTTTTTTTCACTGTTGGTTACAATAAAAAAGTTAGCTGATTTGTAATCTCCTTCTTATAAAATTCTGTCAATTTACACTGTTCAATTTGGTAGCAGTAAAATCTCCAATCCTTACTGCAAACTCTGAAGCAGTATAATCATTATGATCCTTCCCATTTTATGGGCAAAGAAAATGCGGGAAAGAGAAGTTAATAATTAAGACAAAAACATACAGCTAAAAGTGGTAGAGCTGGTAATTGAACCCAAGTAGCTTAATTTTAGAGCCGCCACTTTTAACCACTATATCATTCTATCTAGAATTCTGGCAATAAATTTTTAAAGTTTTAAATTGACCTACAATCCTGTAGCCCTTCTCCACTTAATATTATAGAATTTTGTATTTTTGGTGGTGAATATTGGTTTAAAAAATATGAGTTTCCTTGATATTAAATAAACCTTATTTGAGAAATCATTAAAAAGGGTGGGGGAGGGAGTATCAACACATCAGTTCAGACCATCAACTCTCTTCTTAACGCCCTTTGTAGATCCCAAGATTTTGGCTGAGTAGTAGAAACTTTTCACTTAAAAACAAACAAACAAACAAAGGTGTTTCTGCAATAAAGAATCTTCCCCTAAGAATAAAGCTCCTATAATTCCTTTGCTACATTCTATTGAAATAACGAGTTGTTCAACTTTAGTTCAGTTGAATTTGGCCACAAAAATATCTAGTATTTTTCCTCAGATCAGAATTGTTCTAATTAGCTCCCCAGGAAGGCAAAAGATCATAAGAAGCTTGAGAAATAAGAAGCAGAATTTAGATGAAGCACTGAAGTCAATGCAATGAAAACAGTAACAGCAAAGGTCAAGTTCTGTCTTCCTATCTTTTTTCTTCTTGATGATAGCTGTATCCTGTGACACACACACATACTCTTCTACTAATTCAACAAACACAAAATTATTTTGACACGGTCCCAGCTTCTCAAGATGACTCCAATCTCTTGGCAATAAAAATTGGAAACCATCATTTGTTAAGTGTTTGTTTTTACTAGACTTTTGCCCTGATTTGTATGATGATTTAAATTGTCTTCACCACAGTTTGTGAGATTACTCCACTTTTTATTTTCTTTTTTAAAAAGTATTTATTTATTTATTTGGCTGCACTGGGTCTTAGTTTCAGCACGCTGGAACTTCATTGCTTCATGCAGGATCTTCAGTTGTGGCACGCATGCAGGATCTAGTTCCCTAACCAGGTATCGAACCTGGACACCCCACCCCCGGAATTGGGAGCACAGAGTCTTAACCACTGGACCACCAGGGAAGTCCCTACTCTACTTTTTATCTTATTTTATTTTAAATTATTTATTTATTTATTTTTGGCTGCATTGGGTCTTTGTTGCTGCACGTGGGCTTTCTCTCTCTCTTTTTTTTTAACACCTTTATTGGAGTATAATTGCTTTGCAATGTTGTGTTAGTTTCTGCTGTATAACAAAGTGAATCAGCTATACATATACATATATCCCCATATCACCTCCCTCATGCGTCTCTCTCCCACCCTCCCTATCCCACCCCTCTAGGTGGTCACAAAGCACCCAGCTGATCTCCCAGTGCAATGCAGCTGCTTCCCACTAGCTATCTATTTTACATTTGGCAGTGTATATATGTCAATGCTACTCTCTCACTTCGTCCCAGCTTACCCTTCCCCCCTCCCCGTGCCCTCAAGTCCATTCTCTACGTCTGTGTCTTTATTCCTGTCCTGCCCCTAGGTTCTTCAGAACTTTTTTTTTTTTAAGATTCCATATATATGTGTTAGCATACAGTATTTGTTTTTCTCTTTCTGACTTGCTTCACTCTGTATGACAGATTCTAGGTCCATCCACCTCACGACAAATACTCAGTTTTGTTTCTTTTTATGGCTGAGTAATATCCCATTGTATATATGTGTCATATCTTCTTTATCCATTCATCTGTCGATGGGCACTTAGGTTACTTCCATGCCCTGGCTATTGTAAATAGTGCTGCAATGAACATTGTGGTACATGACTCTTTTTGAATTATGGTTTTCTCAGGGTATATGCCCAGTAGTGGGATTGCTGGGTCATATGGTAGTTCTATTTTTAGCTTTTTAAGGCACTTCCATACTGTTCTCCATAGTGGCTGTATCAATTTACATTCCCACCAAAAGTGCAAGAGGGTTCCTTTTTCTCCACACCCTACCCAGCATTTTTTGTTTGTAGAATTTTTGATGATGGCCATTCTGACCGGTGTGAGGTGATACCTCATTGTAGTTTTGATTGGTATTTCTCTAATGATTAGTGATGTTGAGCATCCTTTCATGTGTTTGTTGGCAATCTGTAGATCTTCATTGGAGAAATGTCTATTTAGATCTTCTGCCCATTTTTGGATTGGGTTGTTTGTTCTTTTGATATTGAGCTGCATGAGCTGCTTGTATATTTTGGAGATTAATCCTTTGCAGTTGCTTCGTTTGCAAATACTTTCTCCCATTCTGAGGGTTGTCTTTTTGTCTTGTTTATGGTTTCCTTTGCTGTGCAAAAGATTTTAAGTTTCATTAGGTCCCATTTGTTTATTTTTGTTATTATTTCCATTTCTCTAGGAGGTGGGTCAAAAAGGATCTTGCTGTGATTTATGTCATAGAGTGTTCTGCCTATGTTTTCCTCTAAGAGTTTTATAATGTCTGGCCTTACATTTAGGTCTTTAATCTATTTTGAGTTTATTTTTGTGTATGGTGTTAGGGAGTGTTCTAATTTCATTCTTTTACATGTAGCTGTCCAGTTTTCCCAGCACCACTTATTGAAGAGGCTGTCTTTTCTCCTTTGTATATTCTTGCCTCCTTTATCAAAGATAAGGTGACCATATGTGCGTGGGTTTATCTCTGACCATATGTGCGTGGGTTTATCTCTGGGCTTTCTATCCCGTTCCATTGATCTATATTTCTGTTTTTGTGCCAGTACCATACTGTCTTGATTACTGTAGCTTTGGAGTATAGTCTAAAGTCAGGGAGCCTGATTCCTCCAACTCCGTTTTTCTTTCTCAAGATTGCTTTGGCTATTCGGGGTCTTTTGTGTTTCCATGCAAATTGTGAAATTTTTTGTTCTAGTTCTGTGAAAAATGTCATTGGTAGTTTGACAGGGATTGCATTGAATCTGTAGATTGCTTTGGGTAGTAGAGTCATTTTCACAATGTTGAGTCTTTCAATCCAAGAACGTGGTATATCTCTCCATCTGTTTGTAACATCTTTAAATTCTTTCATCAGTGTCTTATAGTTTTCTGCATACAGGTCTTTTGTCTCCTTAGGTAGGTTTATTCCTAGGTATTTTATTCTTTTTGTTGCAATGGTAAATGGGAGTGTTTCCTTAATTTCTCTTTCAGATTTTTCATCATTAGTGTATAGGAATGCAAGAGATTTCTGTGCATTAATTTTGTATCCTGCTACTTTACCAAGTTCATTGATTAGCTCTAGTAGTTTTCTGGTAGCATTTTTAGGATTCTCTATGTATAGTGTCATGTCATCTGCAAACAGTGACAGCTTTACTTCTTCTCTTCCAATTTGGATTCCTTTTATTTTCTTTTTCTTCTCTGATTGCTGTGGCTAAAACTTCCAAAACTATGTTGAATAATAGTGGTGAGCGTGGGCATCCTTGTCTTGTTCCTGATTTTAGAGGAAATTGTTTCAGTTTTTCACCATTGAGAACGATGCTGGCTGTGGGTTTGTCATATATGGCCTTTATTATGTTGAGGTAAGTTCCCTCTATGCCTACTTTCTGGAGAGTTTTTATCATAAATGAGTTGGGCTTTCTCTAGTCGTGTTGAGTGGGGGCTATTCTTCATTGCGGTGTGTGGGTTTCTTTCTCTTTGCAGTGGCTTCTCTTGTTGCAGTGCACGGGCTCTAGGCATGTTGGCTTCAGTAGTTGTGGCACACGGGCTCAGTAGTTGTGGCTCACGGGCTCAGGAGTTGTGGCTCACGGGTTCTAGAGAGCAGGGTCAGTAGTTGTGGCACACGGGTTTAGCTGTTCCACGGCATGTGGGATCTTCCGGATCAGGGCTTGAACCCATGTCCCCTTCATTGGCAGGTGGATTCTTAACCACTGCACCACCAGGGAAGTCCTCTACTCTACCTTTTAAAACCTGAAACTCAGGTAAGATAATTTGGTATTAAATCATCTGGCTTGAGTTAAATCCCAGATTCTTTGGGCCAAGCCTGGTAGTTTTTCCCACTATCCAGCTCTGAAGTGTTGCCCCTCCCTCAATGCACATCCGTTCACAGCATGCATGTATTTAGTATGGTTTCTGTTGTGATTATTTGAAATAAATGTAACATGTTTACCCAGACATTTCCATTTTTTAGCTTCCATCTGCTATAGGATGTATGTTTTACTAATACAGAATATTTAGAAGATTTAGTTTAAACACAGGGACTTTTATTCTTTTACCTTTGGTTCAGCTCAAATCTTGACTATTTCCTTTATATTTGCAGTCACATACACATTTTTTCACATTTCCTTTTTAATGCTTTGCTATGAATTGTTAAACTTAAATCCTGCAGCTAATGCCTAATGGGCCAGGAACAATGTAGCTATTTAGATAGAATTTTGCAAATTCATCGTGAAACTTAAAGAAGAATGGAGACCCCATGTTGAGTTTAAAAAAAAAACAACCAACAACTATAATCCTATTCTTGGAGCAAGGCTTGAGATAATGATCCCCACAAAGAAGGTAAGTGACGTAAAGAAAAAGCATTTGCACAAAGCATAAAATAAAACATGAACTTCAAACTTATAAAACCTAGATTTCCCTTGTGGTCCAGTGGGTAAGACACCACACTCCCAATGCAAAGAGGCCCAGGTTCAATCCCTGGTCGGGGAACTAGATCCCACGTGACTGCTGCAACTAAGAGTTTGCATGCCACAACTAAGAAGCCCACATGCTGCAAGTAAGAGTGAGCATGCCGCAACTAAGACCCGCCGCAGCCTAAATAAATAATAAATAAATTTTTAAAAATTATAAAAACTATTTTGGAAAAATCAGATTATAAACTTCAAGGCATAGGAAGAACACATTTAACAGAGATTTTAGCCAAGTAGGAATAACGCAGAACCAGTGTGAAAAATGTAATGGGTCTAGCCACATACAAGCTTTCTGGCCATTTATTTTCTAAGGCAGATATCATTAATTTCACAATTACTAAGTGCCAGGCAACCTTCCTGTACTTTACAACATCTTAACCCATTTAATCCCTCACAACAATCCTATAAATTTAGGTATAAATGAAGCTAAAATCTCCAGAGAGTTAGAACTATTCTTTTGTGATGAATATCCTTTTCATTTTATACCAAGTAAGAAGATAGAGAATAAAATTCTTATTCTTTTTTTTGGCCGCGCCACGTGGCCTGTGGGATCTTACTCCCCCCACCAGCTGTCAAACCCGGGCCCTTGGCAGTGAGAACATCGAGTCTTAACCACTGGACTGCCAGGGAATTCCCAAGAATAAAATTTTAATTGATGAATTTTAAAGAAACTAAGACTTAACAAAGCTAATGTGTCCAAGTGTGTGCAGTTATAAGAAGTGGCATCACTATTTTCCTCTGAGTCTGAGTCATAATCGCTTTTCTCCCTGCCTCCACAAATGGAAAAGATGCTCCCAGTCCTGCCCTTTTCCTTAGAGAACTCAGGTCCTTAGCCACATATCAATAACTTTTAACTGCAAATTATATATGGCTTAGGCCTTTTTCAAAACTTAAAATTTAATTATTGATTAAATAAGATTAGAATAAGTAAGATTAGAATCCTTATATAAGGGACTACTTTTGGATATTTGTCATGAACAGGAGATATTTAATTTCAGTAATAGATGTTGATTAATTTCCCTATTGCCATAATGACTGTAAATAAATTATGATATTTTTAATTTATTTGGCCTTTTTTTCCCACTTGGAAACCAATAATATTTTACATAAAATTTCCATTTTAAGTGTTTTCTTCATTGTGTAGCTTATGAAAAATCAGGACATTGAAATGAAGTGATTTTCCAGTTTCTTATACTGAGTCAACAGTAGCAAATCATTGTTACTCAAGAAATGCTTAGTGTACTGAATGAAACAAAGAAATATCAAATTATATGCTGCTTGTAGAAGCTTAACAACTAGAATATTATATACAAAGATGAATAATAGCTCATATTTGATACATGCTAACGAAGAGCATAAAGAAGAAAATCTTTGGGAATTTCCAGTTAGAGGAAGATCTGAGTACGGTGAGGCAGTTAAAAAGAGCTCTGAAAGGGCCTCCCTGGTGGAGTAGTGGTTAAGAATCCACCTGCCGATGCAGGGGACATGGGTTCGAGCCCTGGTCGGGAAGATCCCACGTGCCGCGGAGCAACTGAGCCCGTGCGCCACAACTACCGAGCCTGCACTCTACAGCCCGTGAGGCACAACTACTGAAGCCCGTGTGCCTAGAGCCCGTGCTCTGCAACAAGAGAAGCCACAACAATGAGAAGCCCACGCACCGCAATGAAGAGTAGCTCCTGCTCGCCGCAACTAGAGAAAAGCCCACGCGCAGCAAAGAAGACCCAAAGCAGCCAAAAATAAATAAATAAATAAATGAATGAATGAATAAATGAATTTATAAAAAAAAAAAGAGCTCTGAAAAGGTAGTGGGACATAATTGGGAAAGACAATTCCATAAAGGCATTCCTCAAAGGGAAGATGATGGCTTAGGCAGAGTTTCAGAGCCCCAAATGTGTGTTCAGATAGAATGCCACCAGGGCCAAAAGTCGAGGGTTTGTGCAGGAATAGCATAGGAGATAAAGGTCCCTGATGATCCAACATTTACAACTTTTGACTTCAAACATGAATTTTCCTATCAAATGCCTCCAGCTCTCACACTACGGAACTTTTCGAGGGTGGGGCATTTATCTTATCTACCCTGATGTTTTCAGTGCTAACACAGTACTTTGAGTGCCTGACTCAGAAAAGACATTCTGCAAGTATTTGTTGAATGGATGGATGAATGAATGAATGAATGAGTCTCAGATTCAGTGAGTTACTCAAGGTCAAACAACTAGAAAGTGAGTTACGGCTGGCACAAACTGTTTCCTTTTACTCTATTCAGACGTGAACTATAAAGTGTTACAGAATCATTATTTTTCCATTCTCCTTGTCTTTTTGGAAATTTTCTTGGATGGACCTTAAGAAGCTTGTATTAGTTAAGGTTCTGCACAGAAACAGAACCAATGGGATATGTGTGTATTTGTATGTGTGTGTGTGTGTATTGAGAGAGAGAGAGACACAGAGAGAGAGAGAGAGATTGATGATAAGGAATTGGCTCATGCAACTACGGAGGCTGACAAGTCCCAAGGTCTGCAGGATGACTCAGCAAACTGGGACCCAGAAGAGCCAATGGTGTAGTTCCAGTTCGAGTCCAAAGACCTGAGAACAGGAAGAGCTGATGTTTCAGCTCTAGTTTGAAGACAGGAAAAAGCCAGTGTCCCAGTTTGAAGTCAGTCCAGCAGGAGGAATTCTCCCTTACTTGGGGGAGGGTCAGCTTTTTTTGTTCTATTTAGGTTTTCACCTGATTGGATGAGGCCCACCCACATTAGGGAGGGCAATTCATGTAATGTTTTTAATTTTTTTTTAAATTTATTTATTTATTTTTGGCTGCGTTGGGTCTTCGTTGCTGTGCGCAGGCTTTCTCTAGTTGCGGCGAGCGGGGGCTACTCTTCCTTGCAGTGCGTGAGCGTCTCATTGAGGTGGCTTCTCTTTGTTCCAGAGCATGGGCTCTAGGCGCGCGGGCTTCAGTAGTTGTGGGTCGTGGGCTCTAGAGCGCAGGCTCAGTAGCTGTGGTGCACGGGCTTAGTTGCTCTGAGGCATATGGGATCTTCCTGGACCAGGGCTCAAACCCGTGTCCCCTGCATTGGCAGGAGGATTCTTAACCACTACGCCACCAGGGAAGTCCCCATGTAATGTTAGTCTCATCCAGAAACACCCTCACAGACGTGATCCAGAATAATGTTTGACCAAGTATCTTGGCATCACATGGCTCAGGCAAGTTGACACATAAAATTAACCATCACAGATCTTTACCACTCACAAGTCATGTAGTCAGTTGAATATCCCAAATCTATTCCACTAAAACATCATGGGCTACATATTTAGTTCTCAATGTGTATTTTTACAAGTTCCTTTTGTTGAGATAGTACAGCATGATGGTGAGGAGCACTTCTGGTTCAAATTCAAGTTATCAGATATGTGACCTTGACAAGTTACTTCTCTTAGTGTCAGTTTCTTTATCCATTAATTGGGAATAATAATTGTTCCTCCATCTTAGAGTTGTTGTTATGAGAATTAAATAAAATAAGAGCATAAAATACTGAGTACAGTGCATGGCTCACAGTATTCACTCAATAAGTGATGGCTATTGTTTAACAAAAAATACTAATGCAGGGACTTCCCTGGTGGTCCAGTGGGTAAGACTCCGAGCTCCCAATGCAGAGGGCCTGGGTTCGATCCCTGGTCAGGGAACTAGATCCTGCATGCATATCACAACTAACAGTCCACATGTCGCAACTAAAGGTCCCGCGTGCTTCAGGGAAGATCCCACGTGCTGCAACTAAGACCCAGTGCAGTCAAAAAAAAAAAAAAACAAATACTAATACAAATTTAATGAATGTGGCATACCATTACCACTTGTTTGATTTGATCACATAAATATTCTTTTAAAATGTCAAGTTATGTTTTTAATTTTAAACAGTCAAGTGAAATAATAATTCTTGGCAGGTACCATTCATTTATATTTCTATCTTTAATTCCTAGTGCAATGCCTGATACATAGTAAGCACATGATAATAATTTTAAGAATACTTAATATTATTGTATCAAAAAAATATAATTTAGGGTGTTTGAATTCTGTCACCCTAAAAATATAGAAAATTTTTATATATAAAAAATATATAAAATATATATAAAATATAGAATAATTTTTATGCACAAATGCTAATTTGATTTGAAATGAAACATTTAGAGAGGTTATAATAGCAGAAGGCAGGTATTTTCGTTTATTTAATATTTGTCAATTATGTTGCCTTATAAACCCATGAGCCTATAAACAGTTTCCATAAACAACTAAAGATGACATGAACTTTTCATTGACTGAATCAATAAAGTAAATAATTTGTATCACATTTTAAAATCACAGTGGCATAAATATAATGAAAATAATACCTTACATTGAATAATACTTTATACTTTTCAAATTATTCAAATACACTATCACATTTGATTCTTAAAACAACCTTGAAGAGTGGGTAAGTAGATGTTATTATCCTCATTTCAGGGTGAGGAAACTAGAAATGAGAGATTCAAATTAGTATGCCTAACACCAAGCATCAAATTAATGACTAAGCTAGAAGTTTTTAACTTAGTATGCTTTCTAATACACCAAACCTCATTAGACTAAATTCCACTCTCCTAAGTAAAAAATATCAGCAAGGTCTTCAGTTAAGAAGTGATTTTTCTTCAATACATGTGATTATTAGGCACTGTTTATCCCATACTAAAATCTCAAAATTTTATTTTAATATGAATGCAAAGTAGGTTTTCTACATATCACATTAATACCAAAAAACTATAATCACAGTAATGAATTTTATACTCTTGAGTATTATTTAAGGTAGTTTGGGTCACTAAATAACATCATATAATTTAGATGATAGTTTTTTTCATATTAAAGTTAGAGTCCTGGGTTTGACACAACTGTCTTTTTCTATGTTACTATAACATTTTCCCTTTTGATGTGATACTGTTTACTGTGTTGTCTTAAACTCACTCACAAAAAAAAAAAAAAAAATCGGACTTCCCTGGTGGCACAGTGGTTAAGAATCCGCCTGCCACTGCAGGGGACATGGATTTGATCCCTGGTCCGGGAAGATCCCACATGCCGCGGAGCAACAAAGCCCGTGCGCCACAATTACTGAGCCTGTGCTCTAGAGCCCGTGAGCCACAACTACTGAAGCCCACGCGCCTAGAGCCCGTGCTCCGCAACAAGAGAATCCACTGCAATGAGAAGCCTGCGCACTGCAACGAAGAGTAGCCCTGGCTCACTGCAACTAGAGAAAGCCCGCGTACAGCAACAAAGACCCAATGCAGCCAAAAAAATAAATAAATAAAAATTAAATTAAATTTAAAAAAATTCTTTTTTTAATAGGAGCGTGGTATGCAGTGGAAATAATAGTTTTTGTAATTTGGTGTAAGGGTCATATCCTTAACACCAATTTAAGACTCAACTTTTTTGTTGTTGAAATTATAATTTTGACAAGATGATAAAATAATTAGAATGACCCCAAGTCTGCCACTCTGATGGTGTAGTTATTTGGTATCATTGCATAATTTTCTCCTGCTAGTTCATCCCCCAAGCTGGTTTTCCAAAGCCCCAACATAAATGGCTACCTGGTAGTTTTGAGTTCGAGGACCATGTCTTTCACATTATATGCGCTCTTACAGTACCCAGAACCATGCCCTGCACGCAGAAGGTGCTTAATATGTGCTTGAGCAATGAATATATAAATGAAGTTCTTTTGGAAGAGACCTGGGGATACTTCTTTTGTTAGAAGATGAATAGATACCTCAACGCTGGGACGTCAAGAACGACAGTCCCGTCAGAAGTGGAGAGAAGCAGCGGACAGCACAGGAAAATGCAGTAGAGGCAGCACAGAAATGAAGCCCAAGGAAATGAAGGCAAACTGGACCCGGAAACTAAAGACAGGGGCAAGTCAGGGAAGGGGATGATGTCATCAGAACAACAATAGAGGAAGACAGTTTTGGCAGCAGCTTTTGAATAGACGTTGAAGAAAAAAAATGAGAGACAGGGGAAAAAGGAAACGGGAAAAGGAAGTCTGCTCAGCACGCAGGATGACATTGTGGTGGGAGGAGAGCTTCCTGTCACAGCTTGATGTTTGCAACATCTGGTCACCTCTTATAACAAGGAAACTTTAGAAACTGGAGCCTTCTCAAGAAACCGGGTTAGGATATGTACGGATTCCATGGCCGTTAACAGTGCTGGCAGACAGGCACATCCGAAGAAAGAAAAAAATATAGACGGAAGACAATTGTGTCTCTTACATTGAGAACACTCCCACTAGTTTTCCAATGTAAGTATTCATATTTGGAGAAGTATATGCTTTACGTGTTTGGGGAATTTATTAGTTTTGTATTAAAATTAAAGTGTTGTAAATTTTCTCTTAATTCAATGATCTCAAATGGCGAAATGTAGCTAAGAAATTTGCAAAGAAAAAAGTTGTTTCCAAAGCTAATGATTTTCATGACCCATTTTTCTGTCGCATTGTTTAATTTTTGCGAGATTCCATACCTTGCTTCATTTACAGTATTGGCCAGTTTTCCACAACGCAATTGTGCCCTCTAGCGTTTCTTAGTATTTAACGATGGCTACTTTGGAGTTTTAGAAAGTGGTCACAGGTAGAACTGACTTGATGAGTAGGGAAAATAGTAAGGATTTCCACCTTATCATTTGTATCAGTCAGTAGAAGTGTGGCTATGTTACGGTAACAAATAAACCCCCGAATCTCAGTGGCTAAAAACACAATTTTTTTTTCCTCACAGAAGGTCCAATGCAGGCTGGCCAGGCCTGTCTACAAGCAGCATCTTGAGAATCCAGGCTTCCTGATCTTGTGAACTCTGCCACCGTGTCAGCTGGACTCAACAGGACAGGGAAACAGATGGAGGGGGCCCACTGGCTTGCACCTGCTCCATCTTGGAAGGGACACATGTCACCCTGCTACTTTCCACTGGCCAGAACTAGTCCCCAGCCCAATGGCAAGGTGGCCCGGAGGGTGGGAGAGGCAAATGGAAGTTCTGGGAGCACCAATGGCCTCTGATAAAGCCTCTACAAGAGCAGCTGGGGGACTTCCCTGGAGGTCCAGTGGTTAAGACTCTGCACTTCCACGGCAGGGGGCGCAGGTTCGATCTTTGCTTGGGGAACTAAGATCTCACATGCCACGTGGCGCAGCCAAAAAAAAAAAAAAAAAGAGCAGCTGGGAAGGAACATATTAGAATATTAGAAATTCTAGCTGTGTTATTCTGGGGAATATTTTTGATTTGAAGTTTTCCATTAGGAAATTATTCTATCAAAAAGAGAATAACAAGAGCAATTTTGATGTTCATAATTCTTCATTTTTGACACTCAAAATTAAATATCCCCTTTTGTATAATGGTAGAAGTGTAGCGACAGACTTTTATATTACAATTTCTGTTCTGATTGACTTTTGTATAAAATAAAATGTCCCTTACTCCCCTATTCTTTTTTTTTTTTTAAATAAATTTATTTTATTTTATTTATTTATTTTTGGCTGTGTTGGGTCTTCATTTCTGTGCGAGGGCTTTCTCTAGTTGCGGCGAGTGGGGGCCACTCTTCATCGCGGTGCGCGGGCCTCTCTCCATCGCGGCCTGTCTTGTTGTGGAGCACAGGCTCCAGACACGTAGGCTCAGCAGTTGTGGCTCACAGGCCCAGTTGCCACGCGGCATGTGGGATCTTCCCAGACCAGGGCTCGAACCCATGTCCCCTGCATTGGCAGGCAGATTCTCAACCACTGCGCCAACAGGGAAGCCCACTCCCCTATTCTTTGAGAGAACTATCCTCCTCCTCCTGCATCTCTTCCTTGGATGTTTAAGTTATGATTTTTTTTTAATTACTTCTTTCCAACTTTAATTTGGATATATTGGAAAGCTGTTCCCCGAACTGTTGTCCTTACTGACATCCCATCGTGGAGACGTATATTGCATTTATTTATGAAATTTTACAAATTTTATCTATTACTAGGAAAAATATATTTAAGGAAACTTTATAGTTATTTATTAAGTATTGAGCTTGATGGCTCTTCTTTTGATTTTTTTTATTGTGGTAAAATATATATAACACAAAATTTACCACTTTAACCATTTTTAAGTGTCTAGTTCAGAGGCAGTAAGTACATTCACTTTGTTGTGCAATCATCACCACAATTTATCTCTGGAACTTTTTCATCATTCTGAACTCACACTGTACTCATTAAAAACTAGCTCCCCATTCCCTCCTCCCCCCCAGCCCCTGGCAACCAGCATTCTACTTTCTGTCTCTATGAATTTGACTACTTTGGTTACCTCATATAAGTGGAATCATACAATATTTGTCATTCTGTGTCTGGCTTATTTCACTTAGCATGTTTTCAAGATTCAGCCTTGTTGTAACATGTATTAGTACTTCATTCCTTTTTAAGGCTGAATAGTATCTCATTGTTTGTTTATACCACATTTTGTTTATCCATTCATAATGGCTCATCTTTGACAATATCACATTAATTTTGTTTAGTCAGTAAATCATTAATACATCTTTTGAGAGTCTTCTATAATCTCTAGCACATCTTGATTAGAGAGACATAAAACTGTTCAACCCTCGGTCATCTGTGTCCTCTTAGATTGTATATCTGAAATATCTTGCTATTTCTACCTTTTGTTAGGTCTTCTGGCAAGGCTCCACTTTTCAAAGGAAGTTTTCTGCTGGGGAAAATCAACCATAGTATTTGGCTTCCAGTATGAGCATGTTCCATCATTAAGCTTTTCCTTTTCTACTTCAATATTTAAGAGGCTAGTTTTTAAAGTTATCTTAAATATAGAGATGCTGTAGAGAGACAGATACTTCATCTCTGGCTTCACCATATTTCTAAAAGTCTTTGTCATAATTCTAGTATTATAATTTTATTGTTAATAATATTATTAACCCTCATAGAATAATAATAGCTACTAGGCACTGTTCTAAGTACCTGATACACACAGGACATGATGATGCTGGCTTCTGAAATAGAAAACACAGGAGGAAAAGCAGGGTAGAAAGAGGGAAAATGATAACTCAAGTTTTGGACGTGTTGGCTTTGAGGTGCTGGAGGAAAGTCGGTGTCTTGTGTAAGAGAGCAGGCGGGAGATGTGAATTTGCATCAGGACTCAAGAGCACTGCTGGGGCTAGAGGGGGATTTAGGAGTGAAGAATATGTAGGGAAGAGCTGCAGCTGTGGAACAAATGAGATTTCTAAGGGAGAGAGAGAATGCAGAGGGTCCACTTAGCCCAGCAGCAGCCAGGAGCTGAGCCGGATTGATGAGCAGGAATTAGCCAGGCAGGAAGGCAGGAAGGGACATCTCGGGTGATGGTCTGGAGCCTGCATGGCCCCTGCTGGCTCTGTTCTACTTTCTGTCTCCATGAATCTGACTATCTGGGTACTTCACATAAGTGGAATCGTGCATATTTACCATGGGAGCAGGGAGCAGTGGTTCTTACCCTGGCTGTGCAGCCAAATCACCCAAGGAGCTTTGCAAAACTACCCCAGAGCCAGAGATTCTGAGTCACAGGGTCTGAGATAGGCTTCAAAAAAACCAAGTGAGAACATTGTTGTGGAAGAAAACCAGAGGAGGACAGTGTCCTGTAAGCTCAAGGAGGTGAGGCTGCAGGGAGGGGACAACGGTGACAAAGAAGGGAGAGGAACGGGGCACCCACTGGGTCTGACAAACCAGGCTTATCAGGAGCTTCAGTGAGGCAGTTTCCGTAGAGGGATGAGGGGAGAATAATTGTCCTCTGGGACACTGAGAGACACCGGGATCAGAATTACGGGTAGAAAGGGAAGGATTCAAGGCTGGGGGGAGATGCAGATAATGATGAGGTAGAAGGGATGGAAATGGAGGGACTGGATGCCTGGTAGTTTGGGTTTTCTAAGAGAAGCTGCAAGCACATTCACTGGAGGCCACTGCTGGGTGTGTTAAGCCCTAGGGATAACACAGGCTTGAGGCTCAAACTGCAGCTCTGCCATTTCCCCACTCTGAGATCTCTGTGCCTCAGGCTTCTCATCTGTAAAATGGGGATTTTATTTAATTAAATTAAATTAATTTATTTATTTTAAAATGGGGATTTTAAATACTCTTTTCTGCCCTATAGGACCGCTGTGAAGGTTATGATGAGTTAGTACATGTAATACTCTTAGGACAGCACCTGGAGGACTCAGGTGTGTTCTGTGCTACGGAGGCAGGGGTTGGTGGCTGGGTGTCCTCGGAGGGGATTAGAAAAAGAAACATCCAGAGGAGAGAGGTTGTTTTGGTTTGAAAACCACTGCCCTTTGGTGGAATGAATTTGGGATTGACAGTGTTGACACAAGGACTTTAATCCTGCCTTCGGCAAAGTATCGCTGTGGTTTGGGCCGGGTCCCTTACCTTCTTTGGGTGGCAGTTTTCTCCTTGGTGAAACGCGTGGGCTGCTCTCTGGCACCCCTGGTTCAGGCTCGCGGAGGGTGGGATTCCCAGCACAGCCGCGCAGCGCCTTTCGAGGTTCGCGGGCGCCACCCTGTGGTAGAAACGGATAGTGCTGTCAACAGGCTCCGCGAGGCTGAAGACCCCGGGACCCAGCTTTCTAGATGGGTTTTTATGTATACACAGAAAAATCTCTCCAGGGACAAGGGGCCCTATCCAGGGTGGGAGTGCTCTCTTATTACCATAAATGGAGCATGAGTTGGGCATGGCACAGTAGCCAGAATTTCATCATGGCCGTGATGAATAAACTTAACACACGTGAATAATTTATAGCGTGCTCAGCCCATTGGAGCGAGAGGGCCAATAACACTAGCTAAAACTTGGAATCTGTTTACTTCAGTGCATTTTTTCGTTGTTGAAACAGTGACCTTGAAGATGACCCCATCTTCATAGTTAGGCCTATCTCAGGAGTTTCCCAGTAGAGTTGTAAATCTGCTCTGTGTGTGTGCTGTTTCTGCCCCGGCATTTGTTGAGCTGAGAGAAGTCAAGGTCACTCTGCCATGAGCCCCAGCAGCCTCTTCTGTCTCTAAAGGATTTTTAAATGACTGATTAGTAATACTGGAGAACCAGTTGTATGATTCAGAAAGGTTATTGAGGGGGCTTCCCTGGTGGCACAGTGGTTAAGAATCTGCCTGCCAATGCTAGGGGACACGGGTTCGAGCCCTGGTCCGGGAGGATCCCACATGCCGCAGAGCAGCTGATCCAGTTTGCCAAAACTACTGAGCCTGCACTCTAGAGCCCGTGAGCCACAACTACTGAGCCCATGTGTCACAACTACTGAAACCTGCATGCCTAAAGCCCATGCTCCACAACAAGAGAGGCCACCACAGTGAGAAACCCAGGCACCAGCAACGAAGAGTAGCGCCCACTCTCTGCAACTAGAGAAAGCCAGCGCTCAGCAACGAAGACCCAACACAGCCAAAAATAAAAATATATAAATACATAAATAAATAAATTTATATTTAAAAAAAAAAAAAGAAAGGTTATTGAGACAAAAGCTTCTGGGAATGGCCTTGGCTTATGAATTCCCTACCATGGGCAGAGAGAGTGTCTGCAACAAAGGCTGTCAGGAAACAAATATAATAAAACGATAATAGACCAGAAGCCAGAGGGAGGTTCTCTGTCATTTTGCAAGTTTTTGAACCCTGGAAGCACAAGAGCCATGCCTCTGGTTTGGGACTGCATATATCCGCTCCCTAGGTTTAATTCCACTTTTTTTTTCCCCAGCAAAACTTCAGACTGAAATTTTACCATCCAAAGAGCTAGCTTCAGAAGTTTCTCAGGGGACTTACGTGGTGGTGCAGTGGATAAGACTCTCGCTCCCAATGCAGGGGGCCTGGGTTCGATCCCTGGACAGGGAACTAGATCCCACATGTATGACGCAACTAAGGAGCTTGTGTGCCACAACTAATGAGCCCACATGCCACAACTAAGAAGCCCACGTGCTGCAACTAAGGAGCCCTGGAGCCACAACTAAGGAGCCCACCTGCCACAACTAAGACCTAGTGCAACCAAATAAATAAATATTTTTAAAAAATTGCTCAGAATATCTCCTGTTCCTTTATATTGGGTTGGCCAAAAAGTTCATTCGGCTTTTTCCGTAACATCGTGAGGAAACAAACGAACTTTTTGGCCAGCCCAATATTTACGGTCATTTTATTCCCTTGATAAAGAAATTTGTGGATTAAAAACTATAGCATCCTGGGAGTTCCCTGGTGGCCAAGTGGTTAGGATTCTAAGCTTTCACTGCTGTGGCCTGGGTTCAATCCCTGGTCGGGGAACAGAGATCCTGCAAGTGGTGTGGTATGGCCAAAAGAAACAAACAAACAAACAAACAAAACCCCTCAACCCACCCCCCCCCAAACCGGATAGTATCCCAAAATTGTTACAGGCCGATATCAAATCGATCACCCACTTTTGTAGTTCCGTAGGTCAATCCTGTCAACCTACCCTTCAATTCCTTGTCCCTCAGTCTCAGATCTAACTTCCCAGGCAAATGTAGTACACCCTGAGAAATTTAAACTCTCTACTCCCATCTGTAAAAGGTTAGGATATTTATACTCATTCGTATTTCCTTCTCATTTCGCAACAAAAGGTGTGCACCCTCCACTCGTGCTCTGGGTCCTATGACCTCTTACCTCCTCCCTATACATCAACTATTATCCTCTTCTGTATTTTCAGCTTCTCCTCAGCATATAATCATGTGTAAGTGATTCGCATCTTTAAACAAAGATGCAAACTTGATCCTATTCTCCACTTCAGTTACTGTCTTGGGTCTCTGCTCCTGGTCTGAGCCGACCTTCTTAACAGGGCAGGTATGTTATCTTTCTGCATTTCCACGTATGAGAATAATTCCTCAGATGATAGTCATAAGGCTTCCAACTCAGCCATGATAGTGAAGCTACTCTGCTAAAATGACCACGGCCAGGTTCAGTGGTTGCTTTTCTGAGCTCTCTTACATTCTCACGTGTAACGACGGCAGAACAACCAGATGCTCACGCTGTGACTTCCTTTCCTGAACATCCTGAGATCATTTTCTCTACTAATTACATGTCTCAAAGGGGTGATCTGATATTTCTAATGACATTTCATTCATGAATGTCAGAGGGTCACATGTTAGTTACTGGGCTAGATGTCAAAATGTAGAATTCAGCACTGGTTTCCACTCTCTGGTTTACAGTAAATTCTGCACATCATGTGCCCACTTAATATCAAAATGTCTGTCATCTTTCATAAGGATACAAGGACAATAAAAGTTAAAGCACTTATTTAAAAAAACCCATTTCGCACCGCTGACCACCTTCATCTTTTAACTCTCTCCTCCTGGCTTCAGTGACACCAGACTCTTCTTTTTCCTCTTTAGAAATTCCTTCTCAGTTTCCTTTTTAGGCTTACGTGTGTGTGTGTGCACGATGCTTGTGATTTATCAAGCCCCTACTAAATGCACACATTATCTCATTTAATCCTCAAACAACCTTATAAGGTAGGTGTTTTTAATCTCCATTTTATGTAAGGAAGCCAAGACTCAGAGAGGTTAAATAACTCTGAGTAACATAATCAAACCCAGGGTCATCTGTCTTGAGGTTAAGTTCTTACCCACTGATGTTATAGCGCTGCTTCAACTTTAACACACCTGAAGGCCGTCACGCATGCTATTCTCGTTTACTGCAATGTTCTTACCACATTTGGCTCCTTCTCATACTTCATGCCTCAGCCTAATTGCCATCTCTTCAGAGGAACTTTCCTGATCATCTGATCTGTAGAAGTCTTTCTCTCTTTAGTTTTTCTCCATCACACCATCCTCTATAATTATTTTGTGTTTGCTTGGTTATTGTCTGTCTGCCCCCCTAAGAAATAAGGTCATTGAAGTCGAGTCACTTGTCCAGGGTCACCATGAACATTTGCACAGGTTGTGCACTGTATAAGGATGCCTAGTTGAGGTAAGTGAATGGGCTAAAATCTGCCTTTACTTACCCACCAGAAGGGTTGTCTTAAAAAAAAAAATTGTCCAAAGATATCATCCAGGCTGGCAGTGGATGTGATTTTGCCTATCTTGTTCAATAGTTTATATCCAGAGCCTAGAACAGTGACTGGTGTGTATTAGAATTTCATAAAATATTTAATGAATGGAAGGGAGTAATGTAGCTGCAGGACTGATTTATACTAGAAAACAACCAAGGAGTCCTTAGTAAATAAAAAGTCTTCCAATGAGTTTCATTATACGTAGAGTAAAATCAAAATTCTTTTTTTTTTTTTTTGGCCATGCTGCGAGGCATGTGGGATATTAGTTACCCGACCAGGGATCGAACACGTGCCCCCTGCAGTGGAAGTTTGGAGTCTTAACCACTGGATCACCAGGGAAGTCTCCAAATCAAAATTCTTTGCATGGCCCATTGCATAGCACCCTCCTGCTGATTGTGATGAAAAATTGCAGTAGTTCTAACCTACTTCACAAAAGACAACCTTCCAGGTATCTTTTGATAATCAAATTCATGATAAGTCCAGAGCCCACACATAACACAAGGAATGCTGTTTCCTGCTATATTTTAACTTGCATGAAGGGATAGTCTGTATTTCTTTTTCTTTATTTCTTTTTTTATTTTTGGCTACACCGCGAGGCATGCGGGTTTTTAGTTCCCTGACCAGGGATGGAACCTGTGCCCCCTGCAGTGAGAGCACGGAGTCTTAACCACTGGACTGCCAGGAAGTCCCAATATTCTGTATCTTAGGACTCAGTTGAAGATGCCTTGAACACTTGCATTTTCTCCCTATTATAGGATGGCTTTTGACGGGACTCTTCACCAAAAAACTACCTAGTAACATTAGTTCACTCAGGTCTTGTGATTCCAATCAAATTTCCCTGGGAATGTTTCCTTGTCCATTTTGATTAGAATAGCCACTGACATGGGAATTCTGTACCAGTTCTGGAATTTCTTTGACCCTTTCTTTGATAGCTATCTCGAACCACTTGGACCCTTAAGGTATGTAATTCCTCCTTAGATGTCCACTTTAGCTTCCTCTTTGTGGATGACCCAGCTCTTTTACTAGATTCTCATCCTCATCGAACTCCATTCCAGCAGTCACATAACCATCTGCTTCTGTCTGACTTTTTACTGTGTTCTTGCCCTTATCCATTTTTACAAGGGTTGCTCACCAGTGCAGGGGAGACTCTGTGGTAATAGTGATTCAGCAACTGTGGAATCACCTCCCTTCAAGCTTCCTGGGCAGATGAGGTTTTTTCCTGATTCTGAAGGTGACTGGGAATTCATTGCCTGATGACTAACTTCCTCTTTTGTAATGTGATAGGAGGGGAAGCAAGGCAAAAATCTCAACCTCTAAACTCCCTGTGAGGCTTTAATAAGATGTGTTTACAAAGGAACAATTTTAGAACACCAAACCAAGCCAAACAAAATCCCAGGGCCAAAGTTTTCGATCTTTCCTTGTTCACTCATCTGGAAAAGTAAGTGGCAGCGGTGGTGTTTGGCGTGGCCAGGATGGCCTTAGTTAACATCAAGAACGTGTGATTTCTCCTAGTCCGTATTTCCGGTTAGTCCTGCTTGAACATACACACGCCTCTTACTGCTATGCATTTAGAGCTTCAGATCTGGAACAAATGTGATGACCTCCGAGGCCCTCATTAGCTTGCCTACTAACTTTAGGAAATTTGGCCACTGGGATGAGCACTGGCCCCCTCTAAGCCTCAACCACAGGAAGCGTGGGGTGGAGAGACCGCTTTCCTAGGGCCCGTTACTCGGAATACTTGCTTGAACCAAATGGAAACCATCTGGCCAAGTGGATTTATTGTCATGAGCTAACAACGCTGTATATTTTCATGTAGATTTAAAGGGCTAGGTTTCTGAAAAAATAAAAAAATTGGCACTTTAATCCACTTACGCCATTTGTTACTTATTTCAGTTTGCGGTAGATATTTTATTTTATTTTTTTGGCTGCGCTGCGGGGCTTGTGGGATCTCAGTTCCCCGACCAGGGATTGAACCCGGGCCCTTGACAGTGAAAGCACCAAGCCCTAACCGCTGGACCACCAGGGAATTCCTGAGGTAGATATTGTAGATCAAATTAAAAGTGATCATTTTCCTTTTTAAGTATATTTGACCCCTCAATATTGCTGCTTTTCGAAAGTGTGTCTGACCATCCTCAACACAAATAGTAAGATGATGATAAAAATCCTAAGAAGAAGTAGGCATCTTTCTAATCCCATGAGTAAATTTTCTACCCAAAGTGTTTCTGGCAGAGGATTCCATTTTACACAGTAACAACATTTTAGACAGTCTGGAAACAGCCTAGATTACCTGGTGTAATAATAACTATCAGTTATTAAGCATAGAATGCATACTCTGCTAAATATATGTGCTAAGTCTTTTACATGAGCTATAGCTCATTTAATCTGTATACTGTGAATACAGGGTAGTTACCAGTTCTATTTTACAGACAAAGAAACTAAAGTTTGGAGGAACAGAGTAACCTGCGTCAGGCAAGATGGGTGAAAAGCAGGAAAGTGGGACCTGAACCAAGGTCTGTCTGACTCTAAACATGTACTCTGCCTGCCATGTGTAAAAGCAATAATTATGCTTATTTTTTCTTGGCTCAGAGCTGCCAGGGCATTAAAATAAATCCTAAACTTGTGAAATAATGACAATTGCTTTGTAGATATGTTATATTGTGTAATTATAATGCTTATATTATGTAAGGTGTGTATTATTATGACCATTTCACAGATATGGAACTGAATCTCAGAGATAATTTATCACACAATTATTGATTGAATCACACGCAAACCCAGATCGGTCCTGGCTCACAAATCTCTTCCTGGGAGCTTGTTAGATGCAGAATCTCAGGGCCCCTCCCCCTCCCTCACCTGTTGAATCAGAATCTGCATTTTATGAATTTGGTAAAGTTGCAGGATACAAAACTAATGCACAAAAATCTCTTGCATTCCTATACACTAATGATGAAAAATCTGAAAGAGAAATTAAGGAAACACTCCCATTTACCACTGCATCAAAAAGAATAAAATACCTAGGAATAAACCTACCTAGGGAAACAAAAGACCTGTATGCAAAAAACTATGACACTGATGAAAGAAATTAAAGACAATACAAAAAAGGTGGAGAGATATACCATGTTCTTGGATTGGAAGAATCAATATTGTGAAAATGACTATACCCCGCAAAGCGATCTACAGATTCAATGCAATCCCTATCAAATTACCATGACATTTTTTACAGAACTAGAACAAAAAATCTTAAAACTCGTATGGAGACACAAAAGACCCTGAATAGCCAAAGCAGTCTTGAGGGAAAAAAACAGAGCTGGAGGAATCAGACTCCCTGACTTCAGACTATACTACAAAGCTACAGTAATCAAGACAATATGGTACTGGGACACAAACAGAAATATAGATCAATGGAACAGGATAGAAAGCCCAGAGATAAACCTATGCACCTATGGTCAACTATGATAAAGGAGGCAAGGATATACAATGGAGAAAAGACAGTCTCTTCAATAAGTGGTGCTGGGAAAACTGGACAGCTACATGTAAAAGAATGAAATTAGAACACTCCCTAACCCCATACACAAACATAAACTCAAAATGGATTAGAGACCTAAATGTAAGACTGGACACTATAAAACTCTTAGAGGAAAACATAGGAAGAACACTCTTTGACATAAATCACAGCAAGATCTTTTTTGATCCACCTCCTAGAGTAATGGAAATAAAAACAAAAATAAACAAATGGGACCTAATGAAACTTAAAAGCTTTTGCTAAGGAAAGGAAACTACAAACAAGACAAAAAGACAACCCTCAGAATGGGAGAAAATATTTGCTAACAAATCAATGGACAAAGGATTAATCTCCAAAATATATAAACAGCTCATGCAGCTCAATATTAAAAAAACAAACAACCCAATCAAAAAATGGGCAGAAGACCTAAATAGACATTTCTCCAAAGAAGACATACAAATGGCTAAGAAGCACATGAAAAGCTGCTCAACATCACTAATTATTAGAGAAATGCAAATCAAAACTACAATGAGGTATCACCTCACTCCTGTTAGAATGGGCATCATCAGAAAATCTACAAACAACAAATGCTGGAGAGGGTGTGGAGAAAAGGGAACCCTCTTGCACTGTTGGTGGGAATGTAAATTGATACAGCCACTATGGAGAACAATATGGAGGTTCCTTAAAAAACTAAAAATAGAATTACCATATGACCCAGCAATCCCACTACTGGGCATATACCCAGAGAAAACCGTAATTCAAAAAGACACATGCACCCGAATGTTCATTGCAGCACTATTTACAATAGCCAGGTCATGGAAGCAACCTAAATGCCCATCAACAGACGAATGGATAAAGAAGTTGTGGTACATATATACAATGGAATATTACTCAGCCATAAAAAGGAACGAAATTGAGTCATTTGTTGAGACGTGGATGGATATAGAGACTGTCATACAGAGTGAAGTAAGTCAGAAAGAGAAAAACAAATATCATATATTAATGCATGTATGTGGAACCTAGAAAAATGGTACAGATGAGCCAGTTTGCAGGGCAGAAGTTGAGACACAGATGTAGAGAATGGACATATGGACACCAAGGGGGGAAAACTGCGGTGAGGTGGGGATGGTGGTGTGCTGAATTGGGCGATTGGGATTGACATGTATACACTGATGTGTATAAAATTGATGCCTAATAAGAACCTGCAGTATAAAAAAACAAACAAAACAACTAATACTAAACTTTCATTGGGTTATTTGTATGGAAATATGTTAATATAAA
This sequence comes from Balaenoptera physalus, assembly GCF_965194825.1. NCBI lineage: Eukaryota > Metazoa > Chordata > Mammalia > Artiodactyla > Balaenopteridae > Balaenoptera > Balaenoptera physalus. The sequence goes on from NC_138897.1 coordinate 59,604,128, forward strand.
TGTTTCAGACATTACATGAAATTTCTAAAAATCTTATATTTGTATTTGTATGGAAATATGTAAGGAAATATGTTAATATAAATGTTTCAGACATTACATGAAATTTCTAAAAATCTTATATGTTCTGGTATAATGTTATAAGTAATAATCCTAGTTATTACTTTAAAATGTATATCTCAGAAATAACTAATTTTCTTGTCAACTGCATTATTATGAACTTTCATCAACTCTTTTACCGCGGTCATTTTTTAAGTCTTTTGTCATTTACAGACAGTTCTGGGTGTACTCTGATGATTTTGCAAATATGTTCCTATAAAAGGGTTTCATCTTCAAGAAATTCATGGAAAAGACTCTGACAAGTACAGGTTTCTGGTAACTGACTGTACTGCTGAACTGAATGAATAAGCATTTTCAGAACTCTGATGAAAAACTGATGAACTCATAAAAGTGCTAACAAAAGATCAAGATGAAAAAAACCAATTAATTACATGGGACTGAGTGAACTGATGAGGATGAGTATAATTTTTGTGACTTTCTGTCTGAAATTAAAAAAAAAAAAATCCCACAAGGACTCAGAGGCAAAGAATATACAAATCAATTTTCACTGCAAAGTAAAGGAGCTGTTACAGTGGAGGATTACTGGACTGAATGTCAATATTATGACATAGTATGAGTGTGTTTCATGTTTGGTAATTGCAATCATTGTTGCTTTTGTTGTGGTCATCCATGTACAATGCTTGGTGTCAGTCTATTTATCGCTTGTAAAAATAAAATACAGTGTGTGTGTGTGAAAAAAAAATCACTAATTATTAGAGAAATGCAAATCAAAACTACAATGAGTATCACCTCACACCAGTTAGAATGGGCATCATCAGAAAATCTACAAACAACAAATGCTGCAGAGGGTGTGGAGAAAAGGGAACCCTCTTGCACTGTTGGTGGGAATGTAAATTGATACAGCCACTATGGAGAACAGTATGGAGGTTCCTTAAAAAACTAAAAATAGAATTACCATATGACCCAGCAATCCCACTACTGGGCATATACCCAGAGAAAACCATAATTCAAAAAGACACATGCACCCCAATGTTCATTGCAGCACTATTTACAATAGCCAGATCATGGAAGCAACCTAAATGCCCATCAACAGATGAATGGATAAAGAAGTTGTGGTACATATATACAATGGAATATTACTCAGCCATAAAAAGGAACGAAGCTGGGTCATTTGTAGAGATGTGGATGGACCTAGAGACTGTCATACAGAGTGAGGTAAGTCAGAAAGAGAAAAACAATATCGTATATTAACGCATATATGTGGAACCTAGAAAAATGGTACAGATGAACTGGTTTTCAGGGCAGAAATAAAGAGACAGATGTAGAGAACAAATGTATGGACACCAAGGGGGGAAAGTGGTGGGGGTGGTGGTGGGATGAATTGGGCGATTGGGATTGACATGTATACACTGATGTGTATAAAATGGATGACTAATAAAACCTGCTATATAAAAAAATAAAATTAAATTAAAAAAATTTTTTAAAGAAGGAAGAAATAAACTATCCTTATTTACATGACATGATTCTTTATATAGAAAAGCTTACGTAAATCCAAAAAATAATTCCTAGGACTAATAAGTGAATTCAGCAAGGTCCCAGAATATAAGATTAACATAAAAACCCAAATATACTAACAATGATCATGTAGAAGCTGAAATTAAAACAACACAATTTACAATTGCTCAAAAAAAATTGTATATAAATCGGATAAAACAGGAATGGGACTAATATGATGAAAATCCTGATGAAAGAAATCAAAGATTTAAATAAGAGATGTACCATTCTCATGGGCTGAAAGAATCATCAAGGATGTCAATTCTTCCAAATTAATACCGTTCCTATCAAAATTCCAGCAAGACTTTTTCTTTGGTAGATAAGTTTATTCTAAAATTCACATGGAAAGGCAAAGGAACTAGAAGAGCTAAAAGAATCTTGAAGTTCTTTTTCCTGTTATTTTTCTGACTCTATTAGGAAAATTTTATGTCTTGAATCTAGTAGTTAAAAAAATTGGAACGTGGAAAAAAAAAAAAAGAATCTGCATTTTAACAAGATTCCCAGGTACCCATTAATGTTTGGAAGTAGATTACATAGAGATTTTGGAAGCTACCTGAGGTCTCCCTCCTCTGCCCTCCCCCCCCCCACCCCATTTTTTCTCCTTAATCTGTTAAAATAACCAAAAAAAGAAAAAAAATCTGTTTAGTTGCTATGACTCACCAATACTTCACAAACACGGTCTCATTTAAGCCTCATAACAACTCCATAGTGTCAATACTATCATCCTCACTTACAGGTAAGGAAATTGAGTCTTGGGGAGAACAGAGTGCTAATGTAGGAACCGGAAAAGGTATTATAATTCCTCTCAGGTGAAATTAAAGTTCAAAATGGTATAAAATACTGCTTCTTTTGATTTTCCTTTTAACTAATGTTTAATAATAAAAAAGCTGAAAATTGTAGCTATTTGTTGAGTACTCATAATTTACTAAGCACTACACTAAGTGCCTTACCTTATCTAAATATGTAAAACTATTATATAAATGGAATTTATTCTCTCTGACAAGTAGACAAATATCATGGAAGCATTTGGCTTGTTTATCACAAACTAATGGGTTAAAAGAAGGAATGATAACTGTTGATTAACTGTTATCAGCAAGACCATCTGACCATCAGCCAACGACTCAGACAGGTGTGGGGTTCCCTCCAAGGGACATTTGGAACCATACGGCGGCCCTTTATGGTTGTCACAATGCATGGGAGGTACAACTGGCATTTAGTGTCTTGGGATGAGGGATGCTAAATGCTCTGTCAAGTATGGATTCCAGCACAACCAAATATCATCCCTCCCCAAATGCCATTGGTACTCTCCTTGAGGAATGGAAAACTTTACCACAGTTTTTGTGTTTATGAAACAAGACTCAACCTTGGAGAGAACTGTACTAATTATTTCCGTTCCCAAAGACTTAACACATTCCACTACCAAATCATTGTGATAAACCCACTAGGACACAGATATACTGAGAACCCGGGGGCTGTGAGGTCCTCAGAAATGATTTAATGGTCAGAGGGACCACTTGGATAAATCTCTTCTCCACCTACCTAGATTTCCACCGCCTCTCCCAGACAGGAAACCTCCGCTTCCTCGCCACCCTGGCCGGTTTTGGAGAATCAGGCACAGCCGGGTCCCACCCATTCCTGGGATGAGGCGCGACCAGTTTGAGCGTGAGCCTCGGATCCCACTGAGGCAGGTTTTCCTAGCGGGTGGGGTTACGTGCTTGAGCTCACCCTTCCTGCTTCACTTCCTACTGTAGGAGTTGCTGCCCGAGCCCCAGGCTAAAAGGCGAAGGTCAGGAGCGGGGCCAGGGGCAGCTGAAAGTGATGGATCTCGTGCTGTTCTGCAGGTTGCTCTGGCACCTGGAATGCAGGCGTTTCCAACTGGCCTTTCCTGGCGCCGCAGTAGTTCCATCTACCCTTGGATTTGCAGGTGAAACGGGCAGCTATGTAGGGGGAAAGCGGTCGCAAGCTGCACTCTACCCTCAGGCCTAAGCCTTTCTCCAGACCTGCTTTTAAGAGAATTTATGTTAACAGGCTTGCTTTGCTATTAACAAAGAACCACTGTCTTTCCTTCTGTGTTCCTTCCCACTGCGCCTGCGTCAGTCAGCCTGGGAAAGGAGCTGGGGGGAGGTGGAGGAGGGCTGCACAGAGGGGCAGCTGAACCTTGAGCACGTTCAGTCGCAGTAGTAGCTGCTATGTCTATGAAGTGCCTACACTGTTCTCAGCACTTTTATTTACATTATTTTCTTTCCTCAAAACAACTCTGATAGGTCTTGTTCCTGATGTGGAAGGAGAAACTTTGAAACATTAGTAACTTGTCCAGGGCTACTAGATACAAGAGTTGGAATTCTGTTTTCTGTAGTCCAAAGACATTAAACATTTTAAAATTAAAAGCCAAAGCTGGGCTTCCCTGGTGGCGCAGTGGTTAAGAATCCGCCTGCCAATGCAGGGGACACGGGTTTGAGCCCTGGTCCGCGAAGATCCCACATGCCCCGGAGCAACTAAACCCGTGCGCTACAACTACTGAGCCTGCGCTCTAGAGCCTGTGCTGCCCAACAAGAGAAGCCGTGGCAATGAAAAGCCTGCGCACCACAACCAAGAGTAGCCCCCACTCTCCCGCAAGTAGAGAAAAGCCTGCTTGCAGCACCCAACGCAGCCAAAAATAAAATAAATAATAAAAAAATAAAAAGACAAAGCAATTTCTTCCATGTTTTATGATACAGATTTATCAACAAAGGACTTTTTTATTGAGTTCATGAGTAGATCCTGTTGACTGAAATGAGAACACATGATGCAAAAGTTGTGAATTAAGTTTTATTCAGGGACCTTACTGAGGACTATAGCTCGGGACACAGGCTCTCAATTAGCTCTGAGGAACTTCTCTGAAGAGGTGAGGGAGGAGCCAGGTTACAGATGAATTTTTTTGCTGCGAAAAACATAGAGTCAAGCATAAAAAGATGACTGCTAATCCCAAAGAGCAGACATCTCAGATTAATGCTTTTAGTGTTTTTCTAAGTGTGGGAAGATGCAAGAATCTGGGGTCATTGAAATTTTTCCTTAGATAAGTATCTTATCTAGGGACCGGTATATTCAAAGCGCAGAATGCTTCCTGTTTTTCTCCATCCTGAATTCCCCTCAGGATGCACTGTCTGTGGGTGACTGCAGTGACTAATGGCTTGATCCCTGTAGAACTGGAATGGCAAGCAACAATTTTTTCTTTACAATCCAAAGCTGTATTTTGAGAAAAAAATACATGGTTCCTGGTAGCTTCCCTAGGAATGTAGGCTGCTCTGTCTCTGGCAAGAATGTGAATCAGGTTCCTAAATTTTCCCAACACTTTCAACTGTGCCATCTGCATGTCTGGGATCTAAAGCATATGTATTTTCCTCCATTCAGCAACACAGAAGACTGGCATTTTAGTTATTTATCACTACGAATTGATTGCAGTTCAGCCCTTGCCAGAGTTTGCTTGTGACATCTGATAAGAGAGAGAAAGAGAAAGGAAGAATATGAAAAAAGATTTGTGGGAATTGTGTTTATCTGTTCTTCCAGGGTCTCCAAGTTATTGGACTGTATTATCTTAGGTAATCAGAGGATAATGTTCTTGAGAGAGAGAGTGTGTGTGTGTGTGTGTGTGTGTGTGTGTGTGAGTGTGTGTGTGTAATCACAGTTCCTTTAAAAATATCTTTATAGGAGTAACAAAACAATGCTGTTAGGCTAATCTGTCATTTTACTAATTTCTAGGGCTGCTTTAATTGCTCTTGCAGAAATGACAGGTGTCCCTTTTTCTCACTGTTTAAGGTCTGTTTCACAAAATTGGATGTTTGAGGGGGGAAGACTTTTTTTTTGGCCTCGCCCCATGGCTTGTGAGATCTTAATTCCCCAACCAGGGATCGAACCTGTACTCTCGGCAGTGAAAGCACAGAGTCCTAACCACTGGACCACTGGGGAAGTCCCAATGGAGGAAAACTTCCTTTTCAGATACAGAAGGCTGGTTCTTCAGTCAAGGTATACAAACGTCCAGGCTTTTACAGTATATGAATAATTATCCATTATATTTTTCAGTGTATTTATATAAGAATCCCTTTGAGACATTCCTGCTGGAGTCTAGTTCACCTTTATGGAAGAATTCATGTGCCTTATTCTATTTGGAAGTGAGACTTCATACGAAATATCTTTGCTTTATTGTTTTGGTTCCCAGAAAACTCATGGCCAAATGAGTACTTGACTATATTGCTTAATTAATTCCAGATGCTAAGTATACATATTGTTCCTTAAAAATTACATTAAAAATTTTAATTGTCAGCTTGTGTCTTAATATTTGTAAGTTATCTAAAACACCCTCTCCCACTTAATTTTTTTGGTAATAGGCATAGAATTACCCTACGGATTACTTGCTAACTGCCAAGGGCAAAAATACCTAAAATGGAGAGGTCTGGCTTTCACCACCGCAACCCAGTGATCAATTTTACAATCAGTAATAGTAGGACAATCAGGCATTACGTGCCTCCTGATGAGATGCAATATGATGTACATATTACCACTTGCCAAGTATGTTAACTTGAATGTAATCAAGTCTGTAGGTCTTACTTCCAGTTCCTGGAAATAGAAGGGATAGAGAAATTAAACAACATCATGAAGAAACGAAGTCAAAAATAGAATGTGGGAGATTGTACAATGAAAATAATTGGGGAGATAGAGTCAGTTCTAGATTAAAAGAGATGGGAGAGGGAATTCCCTGGAGGTCCAGTGGTTAGGACTCCGCACTTTCACTGAGGGCCTTGGTTCAATCCCTGGTCAGGGAACTAAGATCCAGCAAGCTGTGCAGCGTGGCCAAAATAAATAAATAAATACTTAAAAGAGATGGGAGAAGGTACAGAAACTAGATCAACAGTGATTATTTTTAGGCATGTAAAAGTGCAGCCACTTTGGAAACAGTTAACAAGTTAAATGTAAATTTGCTCTGTGATCCAGCAATCCCTCTCCTGGGTGTCTTCTACCCAAGAGAAAATATATATCCACACAAGGACTTTTATGTCAATGTTCATAGCAGCATTATTAACAAAAGCCAAAAACTGGAAACAATCTAAATGTCCATCAACTGATAAGTGGATAAACAAAATGTGATCTATCCATACAATGGAATATTACTCAGCCATAAAAGAAACAAACTATTGATACATGTTATAACATGGATGAACATCAAAAACCTTATGCTAAGGATAAAAGGCTAGATGCATAAGACCGCATATTGTATGATTCTATCGATATGAAATGTCCAGAAAAGGCAAATCTAGAGAGACGTTGGGTAGATTAGTCGTTGTCATGGGCCGAGGATAGAAATGAAGATTTACTGCATATGGTCATAAGGGAGCTTTTGGGGGTGGAAAAAGTGTTCTAAAACTGGATTGTGGTGATGGTTTGCGCAACCGTGTACGTTTACTAAAAATCATTGAAACGTCCACTTATAATGAGTGGATTTTACAGTACATAAATTGTACCTCAATAAAACGGATTAAGAAAGGACTATGGCAGATGTGACGTTCTGTGAGCCTTGCAGCTTTCCCCTTCTCCTACTGATACTAACCCTGAGACTGTCCTGGAGGAGAACTGAGGGGCTCAGCCAAAAGCCAGCACCAACCGCTGCACCTGGGAACAAGTCCACCTTGAACCTTTGGGAGCCTGGCCGACCTTCTAGGTGAGTGAGTTCTTCGGGAGTGAGCTCGGGTGAGACCAGCGGAGGAAACACCCAGCTGATCCACAGATCATGAGGTGTAGTAAGTTGTTTTACATTAATTCTATATTTAAATATATACATTTAAATAAAAATATATATCGGTGAAGTGATATGGCAAAAGATTAACAGCTGTATTTAAATGGCGGATATATGGTTATTGTGCTGTTTCTATTTTCCGTCTGTTTGAAAATTTTTAAATGAAAAATTAAAATAGATACATAGGGGAACTCATACCTGGAGAGAGAACTAAGCATTTGGGGCAGATACAAATCCTTCCCTAAATTCATGTCTGCATTTCCACCCACGCAACTCTTGGACATATGAGATGGGTCTTGAGTGAGTAGCTGCTGGGGGAGCAGAAGGGATTCTAATTAGAGGAAAGAGCAGATGCAGTGAGATAGAAACAGGAAAGGGTTCGGTTCATTTGGGGTATACTCGCTTATCTATTCCACAAAAATTATTAGCATCTACTATGTGCTCGGCACTGATAAAGGTACTAGGGATTCAGCAGTGAACAAATGAGCTAAAATTCCTGCCTAATTGGTGCTTAAACTGTAGTGAAGGAAGACAAATAATAATAAACAAACAAATGAATAGTATATATGGAATATCAAATAATCAGGAGTGGATCCAGGTTTTGTGAAGTTATACAAAGTTGGAGTATTCATTACTCCAGAAAAACCCCAACATCATCCATGAAAGTAGGGAGTTCTGATGCTGATGCTTCATGAGCTTCATAGTAAATCTGCTCAAGTGTCTTCGTGTGAATTTCTCCAGAAGAAGAACCGGGACAGGTAAGTGGTGGATGTGGAAAATAATTCCAGGAAATACTGGTAGTGGGTGGGGCCGTGAAACAGAAGAAAATTAAGTTGATAAATGTGGTTACTCCAGCCTGGGGAACTGAGAGATGGTATAGAATGAAGGGCAAGGAGCCTGGGGTATATCTGTGCACCATCCCCTGTCAGTCATGGGTTCAAGCTTGCTCTAGGCTGGCCAGTCAAAATTTCTAAAAGATAGACTTATACAGGCTGGTTGGAAGCTCATACTGTAGCTTCCTCTGCTGTAGTTAGTCCCCAAACTGCAACAAACATTCACCACCTTTCTCACCTGCTACCTATTCTAGATTCCCCTCACCTGTGGCTCATCTTTCTGCTGGTCTAGGTTGTTTGCCCAGGGGGAAATCCAGACCTTTACCTGGAGGGGTCTGAGCCCTTAGCTCCTGTGTTCTTGCCAGGCATGGTTGTTGTATATGGAAACAAGTGGTAGCCTGGTGAATCCCTGAGTTCCAGACATATTCTTCCCCGCCTTGATTATGTAGCAGCAATCTTATTTCCTCATGCTCTCTGGGTCAATTAACCCCACCAGCAGACTAACTCCACTCTGCTTTCTGATCCACTAGCAGGAGAAGCCCCAAATGCAGTCAAAGCTTTAGGTTCAGTGGAACTCTTGCTTGGTTTCCTAGGAGAAGTGTTCCTGTGGTCCAGGAGAGCCTAACATTGCAGGGACAGGAACTACTTCCGCTCTTTGGTTCCAGGACCTGTGTGCTCTCCTAACAGAGCCACAGCACCTCTTCACGGCCAGTGCTTCAGAGCAATTTTACCCTTTCAACATGGATCGAGAAGCAATACTGTACAGGCAGATAAAAACAGGTTGTTTAAAGGGAGCAAAACATAGGCTTAGACCTCTACGAGCACCAGAAGAAAACAGATCATTGCCAACACTCCTTGTAGAGAAAAGTGTGCAGTTAGAGAATTTTATGCTTGGCCAGATTGCTGTTTGTTTGGGAAGATTAAAGGAAGATGTTATTATACATGCAAAAATCCTGGTAAAACACTTGTATTAAAAAGAAATTACTTGGACATATAACTCAGTTCATCAAGAGATAAACCAACATTTAAAATTTAAGAATTAAGATACCATGTACAATGGAATATTACTCAGCCATAAAAAGGAATGAAACTGGGTCATTTGTAGAGATGTGGATGGACCTAGAGTCTGTCATACAGAGTGAAGTAAGCCAGAAAGAGAAAAACAAATATCATATATTAACGCATATATGTGGAATCTAGAAAGATGGTACAGATGAACGTATTTGTAGGGCAGGAATAGAGATGTAGACGTAGAGAACGGACATGTGGACACAGGGTGGGGAGGGGAGGGTGGGATGAATTGGGAGATTAGGTTTGACAAAAATACACTACCATGTGTAAAATAGCTAGTGGGAACCTGCTGTTATAGCACAGGGAGCTCAGCTCAGTGCTCTGTGATGACCTAGATGAGTGGGATGGGGGTGTGGGAGGGAGATCCGAGAGAGGGGATATAGGTATACATATAGCTGATTCACTTCATTGTACAGTAGAAAGTAACACAACATTGTAAAGCAATTTTACTCCAAAAAAAAAAAAAGAAAAAGAAAAAAGATATCATGGCATATAGAGAACAGACTTGTGATTGCCAAGGGGAGGGGAGGGATGGACTGGAGTTTGGGGTTAGTAGATGCAAACTATTACATATAGAATGGATGGACAAGGTCCAACTGTATAGCACAGGGAACTGTATTCAATGTCCTGGGATAAACCATAATGGAAAAGAATATAAAAAAGAATGTATATATATATGTATAACTGAGTCACTTTGCTATACAGCAGAAATTAACACAACATTGTAAATCAGCTATACTTCAATTTAAAAGAAAGATATCATGGCATAAAAGACTGGTATCAGTTAAACTTAGATTACAGGACCAAATGCAAACTTTATTGAAAAATCTGAAGAAGACCTAAATAAATGGAGAGATAGAGCATATTTAGAGATGGAAAAACTGTGTGTTTACTGCTTAATTACTTACCATTCTGTTGGTGGACACTTAATTTTCTTTCTTAATACAAATCGGACTGAAGTGAATGTTCTTTCATATTTCTTCTTAGGCACATAGGCTAGAGTTTCTCTATATACGTTAAAGTGGAATTTCTGGTTCAGAAGACATTCTTATATTCAGTTTTACGAGATGTTCCAAAATCACTCTCCAAAGTGGTTGTAGGAATTATACTCCCTCAGGCAGAACATGAGAGTCCTTGTTTCACATTCTTACCAATACTTAGGTCTTCATCATTGTTGAAATTTGTGTGAGTAGTAGCAAGGCCCAGCACCATGTCATATGTTCATTGTCTATTTGACTTTCCCTTTCTGCCAATTGCCTGTTCATTTTTTTTTCTTTCTTTTTTTTTTTTTTGTGGTCATGCCCCGCGGCTTGTGGGATGTTAGTTCCCTGACCAGGGATTGAACCTGGGTCACGGCAGTGAAAGCGCCGAGTCCTAACCACTGGACCACCAGGGAATTCCCTCTGTTCATTTTTCTATTGGATTATTTGTCTCTCTCTCTCTCTTTTTTTGTTTTTTTTGCTTTTGATTTGTAGAATTTCTTAATATGTTCTAGATACTAATCATTGGTAAGTTATATTAATTACAGGTATTTCCGTCTCCTACCACTCTATGGAGTGTCTTTTGATTTTATTTATAACTTTTTGGGAGTTTGTTTTTTTGGGAGTTTGTTTTGTAGCATTTGAGCCTCGAGGCATCCACTGGAGGGGGTCTTGGTAGATAAAGACCTGGAGATTTTGATCAGGGTGATGAGTGATGTGGGTGGATGTGGGTAGGCTCTCATTCCAGACTGCTGAAATTTAAATCCCACTACCACTTGTGTAACCTTGGGCAAGTTATTAATCTTTCTGTGCCTCATTTTTCTTGTCTGTAAAGTGGGAATATTAATAGTACATGGATTATTATAAGGATTAGAGTGTATTAGTTTTCTGTTGCTGCATAACAAATTACCACAAACTTAGCAGCTTAAACAACACAAATTTATAATCTTACACTTTCTGTGGGTAAGGAGCTGAGTTAGGAAACTCAGTTCTTCCTCCTGTGTCTCTTTTACTCTCACTTTACTAGCAAACTCACAACAGTTCTGACACCCGATGTGTGGGTTTCTTCCCACCAAGCAACTCTCTGTGACACTAGCTGGGTATCCTACAATTTAACTCCATTCTGACACTATCTACCTGGGGATAGAGTCAGACCCCACAGGTTAAGGGCTCAGTCCTACAAGACTTCTCCCCCATCCCCCCTTTTTTTTTGGCCACACCACATGGCTTGGGGGATCTTGTTTCCCCCATGAAGGATCGAACCCAGGCCCTTGGCAGTGAAAGTGCAAAGTCCAACCCACTGGACCACTGGGGAATTCCCTCCCCCACCCCCTTTTAGATGCCAGTGGCAAGTCCAGGTTGTCACCTGTGCTTCTGACCTAAAGGCTATAAATCGAAGGTTCCCATGACCCCCTCTTTGGGTTTGATTAATTTGCTACTTGCTGTTGGCCAACTGGGCAAACTTCTCATATCCTAGAGGTAACCTGCCTTCCCTGCCATGTGGTCCTCTCCCCAGCATGGCAGTTTGCTCCTGTGAGATCAGTAGAAGAATCTCTCTCATCCTCTGAATCTCTTCCCAAAGGAAGTGCCCATCTGATTAGGTCAGGCCCACCCAGGAAGAGTCCCCTTTTGATTAACTCAACATCAACTGATGAGGGAACTTAATTATATCTGCAAAATCCTTCTGCCATGTGATGTAATATAATCATGGGAGTAACTATCTTACCATAGTCACAAGTCACATCCACACTCAAGGGGGATGTGTACAATGGGGAGCAGGAATCTTGGGGACCATCTTACAATTCTACTTGTCATAACATTTCTTCTCACTGGTTAACCCACCATAGGTTTTCTGTCTATTCCATAAACACATTTGTATTTAGAACTTGAGGAATTTCACATTGGACTTTCCTATTTGTTACCCTCTGGGCCCTTTGGGAAAGGGTTGTCTTGAACAGAAAGGAAAGTAATAGTAAGAGTAATTGGGAAGAACCCCCCTGCCGCCCCCGAGAAGTCATGGAGGATCAGGACAAAGCCAAGGAGCCCTGCGCCTTCTTTTCAGGGTGGGACTGACAGCTGGAGCTAATGACACATCTTGTGTCTGACAGTTGGTTGCCCTATTAATTACACAGATGAATAACTTTTCATTAGGTTTCCTCCTTCAAAGTTGAATATGTCTTCATTCTCTTTAGAGTCTTTGGCAAATTAGATTTCTGAGTCATTTTATAAAAATTTAAATTTGTTATTTTTAATTATGCCTGGAAGAAGGAAGAGAAATCATCCTTTATAGAACTTTTAATGGGAAAAGTAATTTCTGTATTCTTTCGGGTGAGCACTTTTGGGCAAAAGCTAGGCACAGAATCCCCATTATTATTACTTCAACTATGAACCTGAGTTAAAAGAAGAAAGATTTGCTGATTTTTGTGTTTGAGATTCGTGTACCCGAGGTACAGGGAGTGTTCAATTTATTTGTTATACCATAAATTATGCATTAGATTAACATTTTTTGGTGATTCATTTTCTCACTTATTAATTTAATGAACACAGTTTTTCAAAGTGAGATTTAATATTGTGAGTAATACAATGGTAGTAAGGATCAGGTAGAACAATTCATCCTATGTTAAGTGAGAACACCTTCATTTTCATAACTTAGAGCATTATCCCTCATATAGAGAGATTGAACTAAATGCCAAGCTTCCTGTATTTGCCCAGAGAGCTTATCAGGATGGTTTGTTAAAGAGGAAACATCTTGTGTTTGGCTGAAAGTAGCAATTTAGAAAAAAACTCAGGAAACTTTTAGGGACTGAACTGGTTCCATCCTTTTAAGAATTTATAAATGAACTAACTGTGGAAATGAAAAGAAATGATTGTAAAGATTATTTCTCAATTTGAAAGAATATGAACCAGTGTCATCAAGAACTTAAAAGCCAGTTTTGGTGATACATATGGTATATAATAAATAATAAAATTCTGTTCTATCTTTTATTCTAAGTAGCTGTAAGTATAGAACCAACTGCAGATACCATGCCTAGCTCATAGTGAAGCCATGAGTCGCTGGTCTTTATGAAAAACAAAATTCGTCAGTAAGCTTTAGAAGAAAGAAAACATACTCAACCTTGGATCCTATGATATGATAATATTACCCAATGCGCATGTTGAAAATGCAATTTACTAACATTCCATCTTAAAAACAAATCATAGAGGATTCATTTCTGGGGGGATTAAACATAATTTGAATAGATTTCACCTCAACACATCAATCAGGTGGGATACTTTCAGGTGGAATGATTTTGCTGAAAAAATTTAAAAACTAAGTTATAGTTTAGTTCTAGTTAGTTTAGATTAGTTGGTTTAGTTTAGTTCTAGTTCTTGGTAGTCACAGCTCTGTCAGCTTGCTGCTCGCTGCTACCAGATCTTCTCTTTTTTTTTTTTATTTTAAAAGATTATTTTTTAAAATAAATTTATCTACTTTTTGTTTGTTTATTTTTGGCTGCGTTGGGTCTTTGTTGCTGCGCGCAGGCTTTCTCTAGTTGCGGCGAACGGGGGCTACTCTTCCTTGCGGTGTGCGGGCTTCTCATTGCTGTGGCTTCTCTAGGTGCGTGGGCTTCAGTAGTTGTGGCACACGGGTTCAGTAGTTGTGGCACGCGGGCTCTAGAGTGCAGGCTCAGTAGTTGTGGCACACGGGCTTAGCTGCTCTGTGGCACGTGGGATCTTCCTGGACCAGGGCTTGAACCCATGTCCGCTGCATTGGCAGGTGGATTCTTAACCACTGCACCACCAGGGAAGCCCCCATATCTTCTCATTTTTAAAAAGGATTTGATTTATGTGTTTATTGAGAAATGATTGCCACAATAATTTAGTTAACATAAATCACCTCACATAGTTACAAATCTTTTCCTTGTGATGAGAACTTTTAATTTTTACACCCTTAGCAACTGGCTTTTTTAAATTGAAGTATAGTTGACACACATTATATTCATTTCAGCTGTGTAACATCATGATTCAACATTCATGTACATTGTGAGTTGATGACCACGATAAATCCAGTAACCATCTGTCACCACACAAAGTTATCACAATATTATTGACTATATTCTCTATTCTGTATATTACATCCCTATGACTTATTTATTTTATAACTAAAAGTTTCTACCTCTTGATCTTATTTCACTCAACCTCCCACCTGCAACTTTCAAATATACAATATTGTTAATTATAGTCACCGTGCTGTACATTACACCCCCAGAACTTATTTGTCTTATAACTGGAAATATGTACCTTTTGACCTCCTTCACCCATTTTGCCCACTGCCCACTTCCTGTCTCTGGCAACAACCACGTCTGTTCTCTGTATCTTTTTTTTTTTTTAAGATTCTACATACACCTGAGATCATATAGTGTTTGTCTTTCTCTGTCTGACTTATTTCACTTAGTATAATACCCTTAAGTTTCATCCATGTTGTCACAAATGGCAGGATTTACCTCTTTTTTTTTTTAAATAGCTGAATAATATATATATTTCTTCTATTTCTTGCCTATTATAAATAACATTGTAATGAACTTGGGGGTGCAGATATTTTTTTGAGATAGTGATTTTGTTTCCTTTGGATAAATACCCGAAGTGGATTTGCTGGATCATATGGTAGTTCTATTTTTAATTTTTTAAGGACTCTCCATACTGTTTCCTAATTTACATTCCTACCAACAGTGCACAAGGGTTTTCTTTTCCCCACATTGTCCCCAGCACTTATCTCTTGTCATCTTCTAACAGGTGTGAGATGGTATCTCTTTGTGGTTTGATTTGCGTTTCTCTGATGATTAGTGATGTTGAGCATCTTTTCATGTGCCTGTTGGCCATCTGTATGTCTTCTCAGATCTCCTCATTCTTAATAGAAGCAGAAACCTGTGCTCTGTTTTGCATGAGATCTTCTAATTTTTTTTATTTTTTTATTTTTCATTCTTTTAGAAGCAGTTATAGGTTCACAATGAAAATTGACTGGAAGGTATAGAGATTCCCATGTACCCACTGTCCCCACTCCCTCATTATCAACATCCCTCACCAGATGGTACATTTGTTACAACTGATGGACTTACACTGACACATCATTATCACCCAAAGTTTACATCAGGGTTCACTCTTGGGTTGTACATTCTTTGGATTAGGACAAATGTCTAATGACATGTACCCACCGTTCTAGTATCATACAGAGTATGTCCACTGCCGTAAAATTCCTCTGTGTTCCACCTATTCATCACTCTCCCCTCCCCCCAACCCCTGGAGATCTTCTAGTTTTTAAATGTTGGCTCAATTTTTATAAAAAGTACCTTCTGCCTCAAAAAACTGCACAAAAACCCTGTGTGTGGCCCACTGGGGAGAGAGAGCTGTGTGGGGCATTGATATTGATGTGAAATAGAAAGAGAATGGATTCAGGTCTGCTGTGCTCAACTACTTGGACTCTTAGGGAAGCCTCTTCATCTTCTGAACCCCAGCTTCCATTTATACAAGAGGGGATCTGCAGATGTGTGGTTCCCAGAGATGGGGGTAGGGGTTGATGGAGGGGGAATTGGATAAAGGTGGTCAAAAGGTACAAACTTTCAGTTATAAGATAAATAAGTACCAGGGATGTAATGTGCAACATGATGACTGTAGTTATGGTATATTTGAAAGTTGTTAATAGATCCTAAGAGTTCTCATCACAAGAAAAAAAAAAATTTTTTTTTTCTTTTTCTTTTTTTTTTGTATCTGTATGAAATGATGAATGTTAACTAAACTTACTGTGGTAATCATTTCACAATATATGTAAGTCAAATCATTATGCTGTACCCTTTAATACAGTGCTGTATGTCAAATATATCTCAATAAAACTGAAAAAAAAAGAGAGGAGATCAGATGCCATGTTCTCTAAAGAACCCTCCTCTAAAACTCTTGAAGAATTGCTTTTTCTGTTTTGTACTGGCGACATGCTGTTCAGTCAGCATGTTTCTTGATGAATCTTCTACCTAATACATGAAATTCATGAGTTACTTGTTTTTTCGTTTATTTTTCTCATGCCTGTTATCCTTCACATAGATGTTCTCAGTGCAGGAGCATGCTCTGGACCATCTGTAGCTTATTACTCTTTTGTTTTGACATTTTAGGCTTTTCAAGGATTAGTTTCTTCAGATATAGTTCAAGAAACTAACATATCTATAAAGAGAATTAGCATAATAATAATTTTCTCTCTCCTCCCCTCCTTTTCATTTTGTGTGGCATTATCTCTTGGGCCATAATAGGTAGCAGAAATGAAGCTAAAGTTAGTAGATATTTAGTGAATGTTAACTTTTCAGGCAGTCATTCTGGTTGATTCAGTTCCAGTTTCTACTTCACCTTTAACAGTGTACAAATTCAAAAAAATTCTAGAACTAGTTGTAGTAATTACAGTTTTGCAGGTTAGGCCACAAAATATGATTTTTATTAAGACTGATTTCTTAGATTGCTGGAATTATTTCTGTGCTACCTGGGCTTGTTATGCCATCTAAAAGCATTATACCATTTATTATTATTATTTTTAAATTTTATTGGAGTATACTTGATTTACAATGTTGTGTTAAAAAGCATTATACCATTTAAAAAAACCACACTCAGGTGTAAGAAAAACAATAAGAAACAGGCAGCCTGATGTAAAATCCTATTCAGCATCTCTAACCTTTTGTCAAAGTCTCTCTGCTTTACATATTTGTTGTGAAAAGGTATCCTTAGCAACAAAGATCATTGGCTTGCTATATAAAAGAGACCCCAGACTGTTTTTATGAAGATTCAACTGCTTGACACGGGATTTGCTTTTCCTTCCCAATGATAATAAGCACCCAGATGGCAAGACTGGAGACCTGACAGCAAAAGCACATGGGCCACAGCATTTGAATAAAAAGTAGGATGTGCTTTAGGCCATGTGCCCACGTGCCTGAGGGCCTCCCCTTCTCAGCCCTCTCTTCTTGTCTTTCATCAGAGCCTCTTCTAGCAAAGCTGCCCAACAAAGGCAGTCTGGCATTTCATTATGGCACCAGGGAAATCAAAGGGAAAATAAAAAGGCTCATGAAGCATTTAAAACTTCAAAATGGAAATAGTTGAGTTCCACCTGAAAGCAAAATGTATATTCTTACAAATTGTCATTATTGAAAAAAAAAGTAATAATGAGAAAAAGGAATGATGAGCCCCCAAGATGATCATATTTGGGTGCATTTGAGAAGTAGTAACATGGAGGCTGTTTTCTAATTTTTATTCTGAAATTGGTGATTTCTCTAATCAAAGAGAGTTCCCCTGCTTCTATGGTGGTTCTAATTAAGTCGGGGAAAATGTTCAGAAAGAGGGTATTACCTTTGAAATTCCTTTGAGACGTTAAATGTCCTTCCCCCTTTCTCCTGAAGGAAACAGCAGCAAATGTCCCGATTTGAGGCCGTGAAAAGAAGCAGGGTCTTCCTGACTAGAGGCTGCTTTGACGCTAGTTAATTTCCTACAGGTCAGAGCTACCGGCTAATTTTGTGAATAAGAAAAGTGGGAGAGGAAGATTGCGATAAAAACAAAACCCTTCCTTTCTTGGCACTCCTGTTTTGGTAGCCATTTTCGGTTTCTGGGTTGGCGCCTAACTGCAGAAAAATTTCCTAGAATTGGCTGTTCACATTATAGGAGAAACCTCTGCACTGCCCCCCCAAAATTGAATTTTTTTCACCTTTTCTTGGCTGCCTGACCATTAAGTGACATTTATAGTTCAGGCAATGCTTTGTGTTTCTGCCCTACCCCTTTCCAGATGGAATAAGGGCGAGCAGCTTGGGGACTCTCACTCTGAACAAGGCTACCCAGGCCCACAGGGAACTCTGTGTTCCTTCATGAAATGCAGAAATAATGAATTAGCCCAGGTTGTGCAAAGGAGTTTCTCAGACTGTCTCCTCTTGTGGGATTCAGATCTGGTTTCATAATCTTCCAGTTTCTGAAAACCCAAGGTGACTTTCAACACAAGGCATCTGGGTGTAATTAAATAATTGTTGGCAATTATTTGTGGAGTCATACACACAGGGAAAACGGGAGACCCTCTGATTGCAGCAGTGTTGCTTACACCTGTGGTTTTTGTTATTTAAACCCAGACACGACTCATTGGATTTCCTTCTTATTAATGAGTCCCCCTTAAGGTACTAACTCAAGCAGTTCTATTATCTTTCTGTCTGAAATGACCAAATTTGCTCTTACCTTAATCAAGTAAGTTATCTTTACAGTCTTTCTCAGGGGGAAATCACCCCTTAGAGAAGCACAAACTTCTTTTATGTGGAATAGAATGCATATACTACCCAGAAGATAAGGCGTGTAAAAGCAAAGATGGTTGGCTGTGGACTTGGGACCAGTCATCCCTCGAAGTCTGCTTCAGGCTTGATCCCTCAATAATCAATCAGTCCTTAAGAGGGAGGATATTCACTTTTAAAATATGTCATTTTGCCTTACATCAAAAGAACATGAGCCCAAGTAAACACAAAGCACAAGAACAAGGGCGTTCATGTTCAAAGTTAGGATTCCATTAACAGCCAAGTAAACCTGGGGGAAAAAATCTGATTTTCTCTCTTTCCTAACTATAGTCAGAGATAATCAAGTGCTCCCTTGGCTCAAGACACTAACTTCGGTAAACACATACATGTTATATTTTTCTGTTTCATTTTTGCATTCTTCTTTCTGTCTCATTGAGGGTTTCTGTGAAATAGTGCACTTCAAATCGCTGCTGTCAATTCCAGTTTTGCCTTCTTTTACTCAGACAGCAGTTGGGGGAAAAAAAAGAGCAATTTAAATAACTGAGATATTTATTTAAAGCGAAAGATATGGGGACTTCCCTGGTGGTCCAGTGGTTAAGATGCCGCGCTCCCAATGCAGGGGTCGCTGGTTCTATCCCTGGTCAGGGAACTAGATTCCGCATGCCGCAACGAAGATCCTGCATGCTGCAACTATGACCTGGTGCAGCCAAATAAATAAATATTTAAAAATAAATAAATAAAGTGAAAGATAATGAAGACTGAGGATCCTGCTCTGAATTGCTTGTGGTTTCCGTCGCCTTTATGATAGATGGTTCCTATTTGCTTGCTGGATTGTGATCTGTGAACCAGAGTATTTCCTGTAATGATGTAGAAGTCGTTTCAGGACCCTATCTTGATCGCTATGCTCGTAAAAATAGTTCGCCAACCCAGAAAGGCCAAGGGCGGTGGTTTTGGCAGAGAGCAAGTTCCTCAGAAGGAGCACTAGGTGGCGGTGCTGCGCCGTAAGTGCTAGAAGGCCGAGGCTCGCTGCACTTCAGGGCTGCTAGGATTTCTGTGGAGAGAACCCTGATCACTGATGTTTGTGCCCCAGAGCGATCAGATTAACCCAAGCAGAGGTGGTCCTTACAGGATATATATCTGGAAAAGGAATTTTCTGTTAAGCTTTCGTTAAGGCTGTGATTTGTTATATCAACAAACCATGGGACTTCCCTGGTTGTCCAGTGATTGAGACCTTGCCTTCCAATGCAGGGGGTACAGGTTTGATCCCTGGTCGGGGAGCTAAGATCCTGCATGCCTCCCGGCCAAAAAGCCAAAACATGAAACAGAAACAATATTGTAACAGTGAGTCAATAAAGACTTTAAAGACGGTCCACATTAAGAAAAAAAAAACTTTATTAAAAAAGCATTGTTTCACAGTCTAAAGGCAGGGGTGTTTTGTTTTGAAAAATTGGAAAGGAAATATAAGGGCAAAATTCAGAGTCTGTCAAGATTATAAGTAAAATTTTACATTTTTTCTTTTTTATTTATTTTAAAAATTGAAGTATAGTTAATTTACAATGTTGTGTTAGTTTCAAGTGTACAGCAAAGTGATTCATATATATATATTTTTTTCCACTATAGGTTATTATAAGATATTTAGTATAGTTCCCTGTGCTATACAGTAGGTCCTTGTTGTTTACCTATTTTATATATAGTAGTGTGTATATGTTAATCCTAAACTCCTAATTTATCTCTCCCCACCCCTACATTTTACATTAATTTATGTTTTCCATTGGATGATTAAAATTTTCCTGAGGCTGAAGGCTTTTGATGGCTGACTGGAAAAATAAAGAGCTGGTGGTGGGAGTGGCACTGTGGGTTCTGAAGGAGAAGCGAGAAGGTAGCTGGTGAGGCATCTACTTGTCTCACCTGTTCTCAGTTGCAACAGAAGAAATCAGGACTGGAGACCACAAAGCTCCCTTCAGATTCTAACGGTCTGTGATTATTTGATTTTAAGCAGTTGCAAAGTATGAGCTCCTGACAGCCATTTAATTTGATTGCAGTTTACTGTAAAGGCATGTGAATGTTTATAATATGGTGTATATGTGAATACTACTCTTGTTGAATGTCAGAAGGGATGTTCATTACTGGAATTCCAAGATATGGAAGGAAAACTTTGAAGTTTTGGTTGAGGAGGTAATGGAATTATCTATAATGATATTAGCTCAGTGCTTTATCTTTGCTCTAAATGTTTTGGAAACTGCTGGCCTTCTATTTGCTACATGTAAAATTACATTACGAAGTCAAACAGAGAAAGACAAGGACTGTATGTTTTCACCCATATGTGGAATCTAAAAAAGCTGAACTCAAAGGAGTAGGGAGTTGGAATGGTGGTTGCCGGGGCTGGGGGCGGGGTGGCGGGGCGGGAAACAGGAAGATGTTGGTCAAAGGGTACAAACTTCCAGCTGTAAGATGAAGATGTTCTGGGGATGTGATGTACAGCATGGTGACTATAATTACAATATTGTATCATATACTTGAAAGTTGTTAAGAGAGTAGATCTTAAAACTTATCACCACACACACAAGGTAGTTATGTGAGGGGATGGAGGTGTTAACTAACCTTATTGTGGTAATTATTTTACAATATGTACTTGTATCAGATCATCACACTCTATACCTTAAACTTACATATATTATATGACAATAGTATCTCAATAAAGCTGAAAAAAACCCAAAATCACATTAGAATTTTTGAATCATAAGTCTGACATTACAGAGTTATATGAGTTTTTCTTCTAGGGGCATGATATATTTTACACATATATATTCTGTTTAAATTAACTTACTAATTTTCTTTTAAATAATTTGTTTATTTATTGAGGGAACCAGTAATGGGCTCTGCCTTCAAGGAGACTACATTTTTCTGGTCAGACAGTGAGGTGGGCAAGCAATTCCAAGAATGTGTGGTAACTGAGCTAAGTGGAGAAATACAAGATTCTCTGAGAGAACATAGCAGTAGATACGAAAATTACTATCTGTAGACACTTCACAGGAAAAACTGAATGTTAGATTAGATTGTATGGAGATTTTTAGAGAAAAAAAATAATCCTTTAACAGAGGAAACAGAAAAAGACATTGTGTGTCTGTGTTAAATGCTTCTTTTCTTTATGGAAACCTGGAAACATGTAAAATTCTTTGACCACTTTGATCATAGATGCCATAGAAAAGCTAATACTAAACACTAAATAATATTAAATACGAAGGGAAATACTAAGTACTAAGGGAATATTTTTCTCTTAGTTTTCAAGTCACATAGACAGTTGAATCTGAAAAAAAAAACTTTAAATATCAATAGGCTTTCTATTCTCTGTGAAACTTCTTTTTTCCTCTTGTTATTATTCATATCCTTCCTCTAAGAGAATTATGAATTCCTAATTAGAACTGCATGGTTACCCTAAATTTGAAATTAAAAGGCAACAATTTGCATTTGCAATACAGATCATTTCAGGTTAATGGCAACTTTTGCTAATGCAAGAAATACACTGAAATCGCTCATTCAAACTGTGAACAAGACAAGGGAGAAAATATTCATAGAACCAGTGATTCATAGTTATTTTTGTTGGGGTGAAAAACCATCTCCTGAGAAGGACAACGGTTCAATGAACAAATGCCATGGTGCATTGGATGACACAGGCAACGCTCGTAGCTGAATGGAGGAGGACAAAAGTTTTTTTACAAGGACGGTTTTGATGCAATTGGAATATTACATTTATAATACCCTACTCCTTGTTGATGAGTAATCTGATTTCAGTGATGACCCTTTGCTTGAGATGCATATATTCTGGCAACTGACTCCTCTTTCCACCCCCCAAATAGAATGTTTGAAGTTTGACATTGTCCTTTATTAATATTTTCAGTATTACTTCCACAACTTGGGCTCCTTCTAAGTGCTACATCCGGTTCTTACAACCAGAATGTTTTGTGAGCCCTTCTCCCAGGGAAAATTTTCGGGGTGATCCTCTTGAATCAGAAAATGTTAGGGGTGGACATGGTTTTAAAGATCGTCTATCTAATCCCTTATTTTACAGATGAAAAATTAAATCTTGAGGAGTTTAGTTACATATCTGATAGGTTGTGGAGCTCCAACTAGAACTCAGAGAGGAGAAACCAGGTGAGAATTTGTATGTATGAAGAATCTACTGTGGTAGCTGTGGACCCATCTTTTTTTAAAATAAATAAATTTATTTATTTATTTATTTTTGGCTGCATCAGGTCCTCGTCGCCGCGCGCGGGCCCTCTCCAGCCGCGGCGAGCGGGGGCCACTCCCCGCCGAGGCGCGCAGGCCCCTCACCGCGGCGGCCTCCCTCGCTGCGGAGCGCGGGCCTCAGCAGTTGTGCCTCGCGGGCCTCAGCAGTTGTGCCTCGCGGGCCTCAGCAGTTGTGCCTCGCGGGCCTAGCCGCTCCGCGGCATGCGGGATCCTCCCGGACCAGGGCTCAAAACCGTGTCCCCTGCGCCGGCAGGCAGACTCCCAACCACTGCGCCACCAGGGAAGCCCCGGACCCATCTTATTTAATTTTAATCCTTACCATAATCTTACGTCACAGGCAAATCCTTTTTTTTTTTTTTCTTTTTTTTGGCGGTGCCACTCAGCTTGCGGGATCTCAGTTCCCTAACCCGAGATTGAACCCAGGCCAGAGCAGTGAAAGCACAGAATTCTTACCCCTGGACCACCAGGGAACTCCCGGCGAATCCTTATTTTTAGACAAAGAGGTTAAGGCTAGAAAAGTAAGGGATACTAGTCCAAATCCAGGTTCGCTCGCTTTTCATTCACTCATCCACTTAAAAAATATTGAGAGGCGGTCTGTGCCAGGCGCCAGGCTGGGGACACAAAGGTGTGCAAACAGAGGTGGATTCTGGTCTTCAGTCGTTTATGGTTTGGCTGCAGAGACAGACACTAATTAAACAATCACACAAAAAAGATGTAAGATTACACTGACGAGGGCTGTGAAGGACATGACGGGTCATTTGTGCCACATCCTGATGTGAAAGCAGCAGAGTAGTTTCCCATGAAGGTGGTCCTCGCAGAGGCTTGCCCAGCCTGGTGCCAGCCTCTTGGAGAGCCAGCTTGGGGGAGAGGCTGGACGGGTTGGTGGGAGGAGAACAGAGGGACAACGTGCTGCCCTTTGACTAATTTCTCTGGGGTCTCTTGGTCTTGCTTTCACATGGCTTCCTCTACTGATTTTTCTGTCATAGTTTGAACAATAGCCCTGTCAATATATTTTTCTTGAAAAAATGGTAGACAAGCCTTTGCTCTGTGAAATTGTGCTCCGGAGGGTGACAGCTTGCTTTGCTCTCTCCCAGTCACACTTCTGAGTCTTGGTAACACTCCATGGAAATTGTGACATTGACAGTGACTTCTCCTTACTATGAAGTATGATTCTAAAAGGTTAAGTTGGCCTGCTTATCTATAGGTGAATGTCCGTCTATCCATCCGTCCATTCATCCATCCATCTTTCCATCCATTCATCTTTCCATCTTTCCATCCTTTTACGCATTTTCTTAGTGGTTTTTCCCTCTTTCTGACACAATTGCATCCTAAGGAATTTTTGTCATTGGGTATGATAACTCCATCAAATTTTGTTTGCTTATAAGACAAATCAAAGAGAATATGGAGAATGAAATGACTTTGTTTTGACAAAATGGTGGAACCCTGAATGAGTGTTGTCGTTTTCATTTTCACTGTTGTCATCATAAAGTCTGTGCAACACAATTTTTTTCTCTTTTGGTGATATCGTTCTAGATATATTTCCTTGCAAATATGTGCATATGCTTACTCATTTCATGAAAACGAAATCACATCCTAACATTTTTGTTGCCCTTTTCCCTCTTAGCAATATACCATGAACATTTTAAGTTCAAATTAATAAAGCTCTTCAAAATAATTTCAATGGTTGCATGGCATCCCATTGTCAGAAGGTGCCATAATTTATTTATTTAATCTCCTGTTGTTAGGGACAGTTTGGAATTTCTCCATTCTCATAAACATTGCTGCAATGAACATTCTTGCATGTTTAACTTTGTGCTGTTGTCAACAAATTTCTTTCTGATAGATTTCTGTATTAAATTCTGATAGAATTGCTGTAAGGGCTTTTGATACATGCTGCCAAATTCTCATTTTTCATGAGTTTCTCTCAATTTATAATCCCCCCCAATAAAGCATGAGATGTCCATCTCTCCAATGATTCCCTGCCATAGTAACACTAAGCAATGGCAGTGAGCATTTTTTTTTTAATTAATTAATTATTTATTTATTTATTTTATTTTTGGCTGTGTTGGGTCTTCATTTCTGTGCAAGGGCTTCCTCTAGCTGTGGCAAGCGGGGGCCACTCTTCATCGCGGTGCGCGGACCTCTCATTATCGCGGCCTCTCTTGTTGCGGAGCACAGGCTCCAGACGCGCAGGCTCAGTAGTTATGGCTCACAGGCCTAGTCGATCCGTGGCATGTGGGATCTTCCCAGACCAGGGCTCGAACCCGTGTCCCCTGCATTAGCAGGCAGACTCTCAACCACTGCGCCACCAGGGAAGCCCAGCATTTTTAACTATTGAAAACTTTTCCATGTATTATTGACTAGTTGCTTTTCTTGTTTTGTGAACTGTCTGTTCTATATCCTTTGGCCAATTTTGTCCTGAGCTGTTTATTTTTGGTAAGGTCTCTTTATATAGAAACGATATTTCCCCAGTTTATTATTTATATTTTGACTTTGATAATGATGTTTTTGAGTTACAAAATCATTTGAGATAGTCAAATTTACTTACTTCTTCCTTTGTGGTTATTGCATCTGCTGTCATATTGAGAAAAGACTTCCATGCTCCAAGTTTATATAGTTATTCTACATTTTTTTTTTTTTTTTTGCTGCCCCGCATGGCTTGTGGGATCTCAGTTCCCCCACCAGGGATTGAACCTGGGCCACGGCAGTGAAAGCCCCTAATCCTAACCACTGGACCACCAGGGAACTCCCTAGTTATTCTACATTTCGTTCTAATAATTTATTTAAAAATATTTCTATATGACTGGAACCTATTTTGGAATATGGTGTGTATTAGGAATATAATCTTTCATTCTAAAATAGTTAGTAGGTTGTTAAAGAACCATTAATGGACTATTTTATTATTTCCTCTGACTTGAAATGTCATCTTTATCATATACATAGATTTCCAATTCACGTATTGTGGCTTATCTCTCTTTTATTCAGGTTTAAATAATTATACCCTCACTAAAGTTTTGAGCTTATTAGTATAGCTCCTCTGCATTTTTTGCTAAGACTATTCTTAGGTATTTTATAATTTTATTATTAGTTATTAGTTACTTTTAGTGGGATAGTTTCCATTTTATTTTCTACCACTTATTGTTGGGACATAGGAAAGCTATTAATTCTTGTATACACATTAATTTGTGTTACCAAGTGCAAACTCGAAAAATGTGTATATGATAAATTTTAAACTGTTAGCTAATATTTTAAATTGAAGCACACTGGAATCTTTTATGAATGGATTTTTTTGGGTATTTACTAGATACATATTTAATAGAAAGAAAATTTGCTTTAAAAGATGAAATTGTGGCTGAACATCCATATCATAGGGAATAGCAGCATTTATTTTAAAGGCAGGCAGCTCTTTTCTTTAGGAATAATCTTAGTGAGTTTTTGGTCATGGAGGTCCTAGATTGGTGGAGGTTGAAGAAAGGAAAATGAAGGGGACTTCCCTGGAGTTCCAGTGGTTAGGGCTCTGCACTTCCACTGCAGGGGGCATGGGTTCGATCCCTGGTTGGGGAATTAAGATCCCACAAGCCCTGAGGCAAGGCCAAAAAAAAAATGAAAAAAGAAAATGAAGCTGTTCTGTTTAGTAAAATAACAGGAACATTCCTAAATTCCTCTGCCATCTGAAGAGGCGGGGGTATGGGGAACCCCAAGGATGAGAATAGAAGAAACCATGGGGAGTAATGACCTCAGTGGGGGGAGGAGTACCATGAAAATAGAACTGCTAAAAAATTCCTTGTAAAGGGATTGTTCCTTGTAAAGAACAGTGATATTTATTAATAAGTTATAAGTTGATTCCTGTTCTGAACCCTGTTGTGATCTGTTCTAGAATAGAGTATGTTCACACAAAATTTGAGATATAGTAAGGTCAACAGATCAGCAAACGATTGCCACTGAAAAGATAGTTTATCGCTCACAGTTCCGGAGAGAAGTGGGCATGCTATACCACCTGGGGTCACATGAGGAAGCAACAGCGTTGGCCATGAAGAAGAAGAAGGGAGAGGAAGTGTGGGTAAGCGTTGATTGTGGTTTCTTTGGAAAGAAGCAATTAAGGAGGGGTAAGCAGGCTTAGATTGCTATTTTGCATAACTTTAGCAGGCTCTGGAATACAGAGGCGGTTCCTAGATGTCTGGGGTGATTGGGGCAGGTGGATAATGGCCAAGGATCTGAGAGCCCTATGAAAAGGTGATTGGGAGTGTGGACTCTGTATTGGCTGGTGTGTATTTGAAAGGCATGTCCCCAAGCAGAGAACTCCTCTTGAGGGGGCAGGGGTGTTGAAGGAGGCAGAAAGTCAAGACAAGGAGACTCAAAAGCAGAACAAGGTATGTCCAGCACGTGCACATAGGGCAAATGTTAAAGCACTGAGTTTACAGAAGCTAGAAACATGCTTAATATTGATATGTAATCCTTCTCAGTTCTTTAAACTTTCAGTAAAGTTCTGTTATATGCAACTGTCTTATATTAATGGTACTTTGGGGAATACAGGAAACAGGGCTATTTTCCATGTTGCAGGTGTTGCTACAGAGAGTGAATAGAGTAGGAAATCAAAGTAGGAGGTGATCAAGAGAAACATAAGCGCTCCCACCAAGAATTCTCAGAAATATTGAGGAGGGCTATGTGGATGGAGGCTCAAGTCAACTTATTTGGAAAATAAATGCTTCAGGGGACTTCCCTGGTGGTCCAGTGGTTAAGACTCCATACTCCCAATGCAGGGGACACAGATTCGATTCCTGGTCAGGGAACTAAGATCCCGCATCCTGCATGACACACGGCGCGACCTAAAAAAAAAAAAAAAAGCTTCAGGAAGGATGGAGGAGGTGGAAACACCCAACAGCAGCCCTTTGGGTTATGATGGTAGGAATTATAAATTCTGGAGGCTTTAGGGAATGGTTTGAGGGCTGGTCTGTTCCTAGAGAAGGGCTCTCTTACAAAAGTGATTCTTAGGGCTTTTAAGAGTCATGGTAATGAATTTTGGGAATCTGATGAAACTGATACATTTTCTCTCCATAAAAATGTACAATATTTTATATATCATGTCAGGAGATTTACAGAAGCCCTAGAGCCCATCTGTAGATGCTGGTCCATGAACCTGGGGAAAATATCTCCCAATATTAGAGTCATAGTAAAAGACGTGAACACTATATGGTCTCCTTAAATTGGTCACGACACCTCTAGTCCAATTATGCATCTTTGATACTCCCACATGTTGAATGAAAAGCTACTTTTTCTTTAATCAAGGTTGGTTCCTTACCTATAATGTAGTATAAAGTCAGGTTGACTTAGAATGACAGAGGTGGGACTTTTATCATAAATGCCAGGACAGTTTTCTAGTATTTATTATTAAGACGGGAATAAAGACACAGACCTACTAGAGAATGGACTTGAGGATATGGGGAGGGGGTGGGGTGAGATGTGACAGGGTAAGAGAGTGTCATGGACATATATACACTACCAAATGTAAAATAGATAGCTAGTGGCAAGCAGCCACATAGCACAGGGAGATCAGCTCGGTGCTTTGTGACCACCTAGAGGGGTGGGATGGGGAGGGTGGGAGGGAGGGAGATGCAAAAGAGAAGAGATATGGGAACATATTGTACGTGTATAACTGATTCACTTTGTTATAAAGCAGAAGCTAACACACCATTGTAAGGCAATTATACTTCAATAAAGATGTTTAAAAAAAAAAAACGACTTAAGATTTTTCTCTATAGGCAATGAAGTTAAGGACTCATTTTCATACCCTTGTTTCTATCTAAGAGTATGGATCACATCAGAAAATCTAATTCTTTTTGGTTCTGAGTATAAGAGAAGAAATATGATTATCAGAAGAGAGATTTTATCTTCAAATTATTGAAAGTTTTCTGAATAGTTCAAAGGAGAAATAAAGATCACATAATGACATAATGAAAACCTGCTTGACATTTTTCTTAAAATTTTAATAAGGGGTAATTTGATAACTTATAGCTGTTTAATACCTGCCTTGGGACCACGAATTAGAAGTAATTTCACTGGTAAAATGATACCTAGAGGGAATAAAACAAAGCCATCTATAAGGCTTTCATAAGACATATTTCAGGAGCCTCCATTTATCAACTTATCTATCTTAAGTTAGAAGGTGCTGTATAATAAAGAATTTGTCTGGTCTTTGCCCTAGGTTCCTGGGGTGGAGATTTTAGGCCCTTGGAATTTTCCCAGTGATAGAGGTAACTATTATTCTTAGGGCACCCCTCAGACCACACTTAAGTTTATGCTAATAAGGTGACCCACGGGGCCCCTTAGATGGCTTCAGGGTGGGGGCTGGCCTTGCTGGAAAGGCCAACCATGTGATTAGAGGGATGCAGATCTGAGCCAGGTGATAGCAGCCCAGCCTCTGGCAGCGTGGAGAGCAGCTGGAGACTGAATTCAATCACACTGCCAATGACTTGATCAACCACACCTACCTAATGAAACCCTAATAAGAAAGCTAGACACCAAGTTCGGTCAGCTTCTCAGTTGGTGAACATATTGATATGCCAAGGGAGTCATATGTCCTGATTCCACAAGGAAAGGACGTGGAAGTTTCATATTTGTGAACTTCCTAGATCTCATCCTAAAGGTTTCTTCTTCTGTCTGGTCTTGGTCTACATCCTTATAATAAAAACCACAATCATAAATATATGAGTCTTTCTATTAAACTATCAAACCTGAAGGGGGTAGAGGGAACCTCCGAATTTTTAGCCAGTTGGACAGAAGCCTGGGAACTCCAGGTCTTGCATCTCAAGTGAAGGGGCTCCTGTGGAGGTTTGCCCTCTCAACCCATGAAGTCTGTGCTAACTCTGGGTAGTTGGGTAGTTAGCATCTAAATTGCATTGCAGAAGGAGTTTCGGTGGACATAAGCAGAACTTCCTTCAGTAAGGTAGTTAGACATTGGAACTGGCTACACACTGAAAAGGTCTGATCTCTACTAGAACCTCTGGAGGATGCACAGCCCTGCCAACACCTTGATCTTGGTCTTCTAGCCTCCAGAACTGTGAGAGAGTGAATTCTGTTGTTTGAAGCAAAAATAAAAATTAGCTTTTTTTTTTTTAATAGATCTTTATTGGAGTATAATTGCTTCACAATACTGTGTTAGTTTCTGTTGCACAACAAAGTGAATCAGCCCTATGCATACACATGTCCCCATATCCCCTCCCTCTTGAGCCTCCCTCCATTGCAGCACTATTTACAATAGCCAGGACATGGAAGCAACCTAAGTGTCCATCGACAGATGAATGGATAAAGAAGATGTGGCACATATATACAATGGAATATTACTCAGCCATAAAAAGAAACGAAATTGAAAAAATTAGCTTTTATACAGTAGTTTATGTTGAGATGGTGCCAACTGGGATTTTCAAATTTTACCACATTGGATTAGGGAACCAACAATTACCCCTTGTTATCCTGTTTAACTCTTTTTTTTTTTTTTTGGCCACACTGTGTGGCATGTGGGATCTTAGTTCCCCGACCAGGGATTGAACCCGCACCCCCTGCAGTGGAAGCGTGGAGTCTTAACCACTGAACTGCCAGGGAAGTCCCCTGTTTAACTCTTAAACAATAATCCCATGAGATGGGTGTGGGGAATGAAGAAAATGGATTTCAAAGAGGTTAAGTAACTTGTCTGAGACCAATTAGAACATAATGGATCTGGAATTCGACTATAAACCTGTCAGACCTCCTCAAACCCAAGGAAGCTTTGTTACTGTACATACTATGGTCAACATGGAACAACAGTGGTTTCTGTGTTAGAACTTTATAACTGTAGTGACACGAAAGGCTGAATCAAGGTTCCCTCCACTTTAATTTTTTTGTTGAAACTTTTAACTCATTATATCAGTGGAACACTGTTACTTTTGGCAAAGGGTGATACAGTCAAAATAAAAATAATCTTGATAAAAAATAACCTTAGAGTTTCTTTTACAGAGACAATAGATTAGCAAGAAAAGTCTCCAAACACTGAGGCGAGGGACTGTGCATGTACCACTGCCCCATCAGAGAGGATGAGCTAGTTGGAAAAATTAGTGTTTCAGTGATAGCCGAGGATAGAGTTAACCATTGGTGAAAAGGGTCCCAGTGTCCTGCCTCCCGTCCCTGCACTGTGTGTGTGTGTCTGAACATGTGTGTGTGATGACATTATACTCCAGGTGGGCTAGGAGTCTGTGAGTGCTTCCCTTCCCAACTAAGGCCTGAGGAGAAATCCAAGCTTTACAGAGAATCCCCTCCCAAAGTATGGTTTGGCAGTGGCAAATCCCCAGAGGGGAGGTCTGGGCAGAGGGCCTGAGGCTGCTCCCTGAGTCACCTGTGGACCCCGAGGAGTGCAGGAGAGCATTAGAAAGGTCCCTATGTGCTCAAGAGTAGAGTAGGATTGGCTGAGAGAAGGCTGATGGGTTAGAAGTGGTTTCCAGTCATGAATGCAGGGACGTCATGATGTAGGGAAGCAGTCAGCAGATGTTACATGGACCATGTGAATGAGGAACCACCAAGGACCCAGGAAGATGAGTTACATCTCTGTGGATGCTCATGGTGGACAGAGAACCATCAAGAACCAGACACCTCATCTGTGGAAGCACAGGCACTTTCATAAATTCCCCAGCATTTTTGCCCCTGGGTAAAGAGTGGAACAGTGGGTCCCTGGATTTTACTTGGAAAAAAAATTCCTGAATTGACTAACTAAAAACATGGAATGACTGAGTGAGTAATCATTGATTTGACTGAGTTTACCTAGAAATTATTAGATAAAATTTTCTGCTGTTGGGTAGTAAAAGAAGCTCAGGGAAGAAATTAAATTCAGTTATAGGAAAATAAAATACAGTTTTGCATATTTGAGTTTATGACTGTAAATATTCATTCTTCTCTATGCAATAATACACACCGAATTAGAGTGTTTCCCACCTGCCCCCATGCTTTTCCATAATTTTTCCTCGATTTCTCTCTTATTTCCTCCCACGCAGGCTGAATTGCTAGGCTACCCCTGTCAGCTTTCTCAGATTTAGAGGCCAGGAGCACCAGGGAACTTGGAAGATGTCAGGTTGTTAGTTATTATTGTAATAACTGTTTGGTTAAATAAAAGCTCTATGAATTTGTACACTGAAAAATTTCAGATGATTCCTTTTTATTTTAGCTCTGTTCCTTTTGTAATAAAAGCCTTCTATTTAATTATTAATTTGGCTGTTATTTCTGGCAATTCTTGGCTATAAATAAATGTTTTCACAATCTTATCCACAAACCACCAAGGGTTTTTTTCCTGGTGGTAGAGCTGTTATATATGAAATTTTGACTCTGTAAGTAGTGTGTAACCATGAATAAATACTATCAATGTAAATTAAATTTAAGTGATAGTTTCTTCATGATTTTGGAAGGACTGGGAACAAAGAATACAATTTAGACACAACTTAAAATGTCTTATTGTGACTCAGTGACAAGAAGTCACTATTAGAGATTGTGCTGGTTAGTTTTATGTGTCAACTTGGCTAGCTACGGTAGCCAGTTATCCAATCAAACACTAAGTCTCTCTGTGAAGGTATTTTGTAAATGTGGTTGACATATCCAATTAGTTGACTTTAAGTAAAGGAGATTATCCTTGGTAATGTGTATGGACCTCATTCAATCAGTTGAGAGCCTTAAGAACAAAACAGGTTTCCGTGAGGAAGAAGAAAGTCTGTCTCAAGACAGCAGCGTCAGTTCCTGCCTGAGAGTTCCAGCCTCCACTATGGATTTCAGACTTGCCAGCCCGCACCGTCCTGTAAGCCCATTCTTTGAAATCTCTGTCTCTCTGTGTCTGTGTCTCTAATATAAATTATATTAGAACCTCTAGAACTACTTTCGGTACCAAAATCTGTATCAGTCAAGGAAAACAGTAAAACTGGTTTTGTTTTCCTTAATTGATACAGATTTTGGTACCGAGAGTAGTTCTAGAGGAACTGAATCTTAAGGATGAGTTTTCTGAACTGGCTCTGGGTTTTCTAGAATCAGCAATCTAATATGATTGGATTTAAAGGCACGAATGACTCTATTTCAGGGGCACTGGTAGTCCATGGCATAAAGCAGCAATAGAGATACACAAAATATAACCGCTGGATACTCCAAATAGTTTTAGGAGGTAAGGTTATGGGTGACCATGAGCTTGAAACTTTAGAATGTTGTCAAACTGATGAGTATAATGAGATTGACTGCTGTTCTTAACTGCACTGGAGAAAGTGGGGAAAGAAAAAAAAATGAGCTCAGGGCTTCAAATTCTCAGCTGCATAAATGAGCTCAACGTTTCTATTTCTACCCTGAGAGAAACCCTTATCTCCCGTAGCTTCAGAGCTGAGATTTCTAAAAGTCAAGCTGAGAGTATCATCCTGGAAGTGGCTGAATTATAATTCTAGTTGAATTCTCAACCTTGCAGGGTGTCTCCTGTTAAAGTGAAGACATTGATTGGGAAGGAATGGGACATAGGGGGAGAGCCTGATGAAGCTGAGGTGTTTTTTTTTTTTTTAATAAATCTATTCATTTATTTATGGCTGCGTTGGGTCTTCGTTGCTGCACACGGGCTTTCTCTAGTTGCGGCAAGCAGGGGATACTCTTCGTTGTGGCGCACAGACTTCTCATTGCGGTGGCTTCTCTTGTTGCAGAGCACGGGCTTTAGGCGTGCGGGCTTCAGTAGTTGCAGTGCATGGGCTCAGTAGTTGTGGCACACGGGCTTAGTTGCTCCACGGCATGCGGGGTCTTCCCAGACCAGGGCTCGAACCCATATCCCCTGCATTGTCAGGCGGATTCTTAACTACTGCGCTACCAGGGAAGTCCCGAAGCTGAGGTTCCTGAATGACTAAATTCTGCTGAATTTCCTTTGACAATAGAAGTAGCCCTTCCACCCCTGTCTGAGGACATTAACTTTGCTTTGCTCCAAGAACCTGTAATGACCTCCCCTGAGGTAGTAGCCTGGAAAGAAACTGCTGATTCTCCTGAATGATGGTTCTAATTTATACTGACAGAAATCTGGAGAATATGTGTTAGGAATGGATATTAAAGTTGTAGGATAATGGTGGAAGGAACATAAAGTTTGATCAGGCTGAATTTATTGTTATAGGTCCACTAAGTATAGATTCTGGAGTCAATGTTGAAGCCCAAGGGGTTAGAATGGGCTCTAACAGTTTGTCTGGTTGGTTGGCTAAAACATGGACCAAAAGGTAGCCTCCACAAAATAAAGTTGGAATGCCAGGACTGCCTTGGCATGCTGTAGAAGAGGATATCCAAAGACTGAAGGAGACTGAAATATTAGAGTGGATTTATCATGTTTATTTTCCCCAAGTGAGGGTTCCAGATGACACTCTTTCACCATGGTTATGAGAAACAAATTTGTGAGCGGAGTCCCAGCATACTTAAAGTACTCTTGTGGTCATTCTTCTCTTTAGGTCAGAAGTTGCAGTGGAACCTGCTGCTACTGAACGGGAATCCTTAAACGCATTGGGGATAATTGGATCCTGGGGCATCAGAGGCCAAGTGGTAGCACTTAATCACCAAAGACACAGGGGGCATGGTTATTGTAGTGGATCTCTAGGATATAAGCTCCACAAACACACGGGCCTTGTCTGTTTTTTTTTTTTTTTTAATGCATCCATCTTCAGGACTTTTGACAGTGTCTGGCACATAGTGGATATTAATAAAATATTTGTTGAATGTATTTTCTATTCTTTTTTTTTTTTTGGCCACACTGTGTGGCATGCGGGATCTTAGCTCGAACCTGTGTCCCTTGCACTGGGAACTCAGAGTCTTAACCATTGGACCACTAGGGAAGTCCCTGTATTTTCTATTCTTGATCTGGCTTATGCTGATTTTATTTTATTTTTTTAATAAATTTATTTATTTATTTATTTATTTATTTATTTATTTATTTTTGGCGGTGTTGGGTCTTCGTTGCTGCGTGGGCTTTCTCTAGTTGCAGTGAGCTGGGGCTACCCTTTTGTTGCGGTGCGCAGGCTTCTCATTGTTGTGGATTCTCTTGTTGCAGAACTTGGACTCTAGGCACGTGGGCTTCAGTAGTTGTGACATGTGGGCTCAGTAGTTGTGGCTCACGGGCTCTAGAGCGCAGGCTCAGTAGTTGTGGTGCACGGGCTTAGTTGCTCTGCGCCATGTGGGATCTTCCCGGACCAGGGATCGAAACTGTGTCCCCTGCATTGGCAGGCGGATTCTTAACCACTGTGCCACCATAGGGAAGTCCCTATGCTGATTTTAATAAGGCATTAAATAAGAGCCAATACTTGGGAATCTACTGTTCCCAGAATTAGCTATATGAATCTTAATAAATATTGATTAAACGAGAGAAAATACATGCAGTGTCAAACACATTGTAAGGTAATCAATAAATGACACTTGAATCTGCAATCTGCATGCCGCTGGCTTTCTCTTCATTCAGGCAGAATCATTCGTTAAGCACCTATTATTTTCCAGGCCCTTGGCCAGTGCTGGGGATACATATATGAATAAAACATGAACATTGGCTCCAGTAAGCTCAAGTTTTTATTTACGGAGAACAGAAAGGAAAAAAATATTGAAATCCAAATATTTGAAAGTGCTTTAATAGGGCTTAAGTTTATGGTGATCCCAGAGTTGGTACAAAAGAGGGAATAATCAAATTTGCTAAAGTTAGGAAGAAAGTGTTCTCAGGGAAGTTTTCAAAGAAGAGGAGATACTTGAGGGACGAAGAGAGCATTCTGTCAGCGGAAACAGCACTTAAAAAAGCAAAGAGCTAGAAAACTAACTGCTGCGCTTCTGAAACTCTAAATTGGTGATCCCTACTTAGTGGGTAGGATGGAAGGAGTCCCATGGTTGAGATGAGTAAGAGCTAGATCTACACTGTCCAATATGGTAGCACCCTAGCCTCATGTGGCTGTTGAGTCCTTGAAATGTGGCTAGTCTGAATTGAGATGTGCTATAAGTGTAAAGTACATTTTGGAGTTTGAAGAGTTAATAGAAAAAAATGTAAATCTCATAAATAATTTTTTCACATCAATTACATGTTGAAATGATGATGTTTTGGACAATTGGGTTAAATATATACTTAAAATTAATTTCACTTGTTTCATCTTACTTTTCTAAATGTCACTACTGGAGCATTTAAAGTTACATAAGTGGCTCCCATGTGTGGGCTGCATTATATTCCTATTTGACTCTGCTGGGCTAGAGATGGATGGATAAATGGATCGGTACATTCTTTGTCTTATGAGCAATGGGAGCCTTTGAAGGGCCTTAACCAGAGTGGCGCTGTGACTAGATTTGAATTCAGGGGGTTGTGTGGAGGATGTCATGGAGGGAACTGGGACTGCAGGTACTTAAGCGTGCACTGCAGGAGCCCAGGTGAAGGCTGAAGAGGGCCTGAGCTGAGCCTCGGGTGGAGCGGAGGATGAAAAGAAGATCTAACAGGGTCTGAGTCTGCTATGCGCTGAATTGTAGCCCTTAAAAATGTGTTCGTTGAAGTCCTAAACCCCAGAATGTAACCTTATTTGGGAATAGGGTCATTGCAGGTGTAATTAGTTAAGATGAGGTTATACAGGTGTAGGGTGGCCCCTAATCCAGTATGACCAGTTTCCTTATAAAAAGGGGAAATTTGGACACAGACACACACACAGGGGGAGCATAATGTGGATATGAAGACAAAGATCCGGGTGACATGTCTACAAGCCAAGGAACGCCCAAAATTGCTGGCAAATCACCAGAAGCTCAGGGAGAGGCCTGGAAAAGATTCTCCCTCTGCCTTCAAAGAAGGAATGAGCCCTGTCGAAACCTTGATTTGGACTTCTGGCCCCTATAAGTGTGAGACAATAACTTTCTGTTGTTTAAGTCCCGTAGTTTGTGGTATTTTGTTTCCGGAGCTCTAGAAACCTAATACAGTGTCTCTTAAAATTTCAGATTTTAGGGAATTCCCTGGTGGTCCAGGGATTAGGATTCGGCGCTTTCACTGCTGGGCCTGGGTTAAGATCCTGCAAGCTGCATGGCACGGCCAAAAAAAAAAATTCAGATTTTATTTAGATTGAATTAATATTGCCTAGGTTAGCCTATGGGGGCGAGTTCTGCTGTCAAAGGGCCATGATATTTTCACAGTAGTGGACCAACTTTAAAGAAATTCTTCTTTCCAGGTTTATAGTGGTAGGAATGGAGAGAACCGGGCGCTGGGAAGCTGGGTCAAGTTATCTATATTTTCTTCTGGTCTGTGAACAAGGGGGTGGTGAGAAGTCAGAATAGTCTCTTCCATGCTAACCTCTCTTTTTGGTCGCTGTGATGGATGTTTCTCATGGTGTGTTCTTCTGCTGAATTCAGTATTCAGGCCCTGAATGGGACTGAGAAACTGCAGTAGTTTTCAGTGGCTGCAGCATCACTGTCCATGGGTCTTAGGTTCCTGAGCCAGTTATAGGTGATTTTACAGGTGAGGGAAGTCTGGGGGTTCAACAGGGTGGCCACGGTCCACTTGTGCTCATTGCGTTTATACAACTGAAAGGAGGTAGGCTTCAGGAAATAATTATTTTTTTTACCGTTGGTCTTTCAGATTCAACTACTGCCAACAAATAGCCTTAGTTTATGGATAATTCATATTCATGGCCGTGTGGTGTATATTTAACAGTTATATGCATGCCTCAAGGGGTCTCATGACTTAAAAATAGAATAATTTTATTAGTTCTTATTAATTTATAAGTTATCACTTTCTACTGTAATGTGTTATTTATTTATTTATTTTGGCCACCCCATGTGGCATGTGGGATCTTAGTTCCCCAACCAGGGATGAACCTGTGCCCCCTGCAGTGGAAGCTCAGTGTCCTAACCACTGGACCGCCAGGGGAGTCCCATAATGTGATACTGCTTTACCTGATTTTGAGCAGGATATGAATATGCTTCAGAGGTAGAAATAAAAGATTTTATTGAGGTATAACTTGTAGTAAAGTACACAAAATCTTAAGTTTACAGCTCGATAATTTTTAGCTATGTATAGATGCATGTAACCATCACCCAGGGTAAGGGGTAGTACATTTCCAGAAGGCTCTCTCCTGCAACTACCTGGTCAATACCTTCCTCTAAAGGTAACCACTATACCTCTGTCATCATAGGTCAGTATCAGGCACAATTTTAGTGACTTATTTTAAGCATTATAGATTTCTCTGTATCTGGCCTCTTGCATGTTTTTATGTCAAAGTGACGTGGCTTTCATAAAAGCCATTGAGGGACTTCCCTGGTGGCACAGTGGATAAGACTCCACGCTCCCAATGCGGGGGGCCCAGGTTCGATCCCTGGTCAGGGAACTAGATCCCACATGCATGCCGCAACTAAGAGTTTGCATGCTACAACTAAGGAGCCCACGTACTGCAACTGAGGAGCTGGCGAGCCACAACTAAGGAGCCAGCAAGCTGCAACTAAGACACGGCGCAACAAAATAAATAGATAAAATTTTTTTTTTAAAAAGTCATTGAGTACATCAACTATACCACGATAAAAAAGAAAAAATTTTAAAAAAAGGTCAAAACAAAACAAAAAACAAACAAACGAAGAAAGCTAATGAAAGCAAGGAAATAGCAGGCAGAAAAGTTTTCTTTAGGATATGTGTTCATGCCGCACAGAATCTTGGGGCAAATCTAAAAGAAATCAAGTTGCAAGTATAGTGACTTTTAATTGCTGCCTCTTCTATGTATTCTAATTTAATTGTTCATCTGGGCAGAATCTGCTGTGTGATATGAGAGCAATGTAAATGAGGAGTATGTGTGTGTGTGTGTGTGTGTGTGTGTGTGTGTTGTATGATACTTGTAACAGAAAGATGTTATCTTTTCTGTTAACTTTATTGTGGGATAGGAAGACAGAATAGCCTAGATAAAATATGTGTTAAGAGAATGTAAATTCTGTAGGCCAAGTACAGTCTTTGTAAGCATAGTGATTTTTTCTTTCACACAATGCCATTTAATTAGAATAGCAGAAACTTGAAAATGCAAAGATCTCTCCAACAGTAATAGATAATTTTCCCATTTTAAAAGAACATTCTAACACTCTTTAAAACCATTTTGGTTTAGATCACATGGGGACACTGCCATTGATTAGCTGTGGTGAATATGATACGAATTAGAATCTCTTGGGCTAAGATTCTCAAGCACAGGGTGAACTAAACTACTGTAAACACTTCACATCCATTCAGATACACCCATTTCTGGAACTTCAAAACCATCAGCTAAAAACAACTCTTTATTCAAATGACTTTGGGATCTAGGCTACACATACCATGACTTAAAACAAAATGGAGTTTAAACTCTCCCTACAGACTTCTCTGCACTTGGTCAGGACTAATTGATATGAAACCAATGCATTAGACCAATGGTTCTCAACGTTATCCTCCTACTTTTTTATTTTTAAGGTAAGCACAGTGATTTTTATTTTTATTTTTATTAAAATTTTATTTATTTTTGGCTGTGTTGGGTCTTCGTTGCTGCCTGCGGGCTTCTCATTGCAGTGGCTTCTCTTGTTGCAGAGCACGGGCTCTAGCCGCACGGGCTTCAGTAGTTGTGGCTTGCAGGCTCTAGAGCGCAGGCTCAGTAGTTGTGGCGCATGGGTTTAGTTGCTCCACGGCATGTGGGACCTTCCTGGACCAGGGATTGAACCCGTGTCTGCTGGATTGGCAGGCGGATTCTTAACCACTGTGCCACCAGGGAAGTCCAGCATAGTGATTTTTAAAAGCAGTTTCATATGTATATGTATAACTGAATTACTTTGCTGTACACCTGAAACTAACACAACATTGTAAATCAACTATACTCCAATTTAAAAAAAAAGCAGTTTGCAAAGCTGCCATAGCTCGCATTCATGCCTGCTGTCTTAGGTAACAGCACAGCAGTTATCCTTGTGAGTGGTAATGACTTACCTGCTGCACTCATCTTCTTTAACTGAGATATTTGTTGGAGGTTTCAAAAAAAAAAAACATTTTTGGCAGTTGTATGCACCTGCCAATATTTTCTGAATGAACGCAGCAGTGGAGGAGTAGAGGGGATCTGACTTAAGGAACTGTCTTAGCTCAGGCTGCTGTAAGGGAATACTGTAAGCTGTGTGACTTAAACATCAGACATTTATTTCTTAGAATTCTGAAGGCTGGGGAGTCCAAGATCAAGGTGCTGGCTGATTCAGTGTCTGGCGAGGGCTCTCTTCCTGGTTTGCAGATGGATTCCTGCTCGCTGTGTCCTCACGCAGAGCAAGAGATGATCTCTTCTGTGTTTCTCCTTATAAGGGCGCTAATCCCATTCATGAGGGCTCTATGCTCATGACCTAATTACTTCCCAAAGGCCTCACCTTCAAATACCATCACACTGGGGATTAGGGTTTCAATATATGAGCTTTGAGGGGACACAAACATTCAGCTCATAGCGGAAACTCAATAGACAACTTAACAAAAGTGCATTTTGATTCCAGTTATTTTGATTGTAAACCTCATGACGGCAGAGAGTTTACATGCCTTATGCTTCTTTGTTAGCCTCTCCAACACATGTTGCTGTTAACTGACAAAAACTTGCTGATATTTTAATCTTGATTTGGCTTCAGTAGACGTGGTAGATGTCTGCTGACTGTGGCTGCTTGCTACACTGTGGACCTCAGGGCTCTGTCGCCTTATGTACAGCTATACATAGTATTACTATATTTAACTTTTTATATAATTTTGGGTTCCTTTAGCTCAAGAGTTGGGATGTTTGCTTCTCGTTTTGGTGCGGCTTGCTGCTAAATATAAAAGTTTGCACAGTATTAGGCTACAGTGAAAGAGAACAGGTAAAATCTTTCTGGCTCTAAAATACGTCTGTATCCCTATAGCAGAAGCATTTGGAGAGGAAATATGAGTGGTCCTGCCTCTGAAGAGAGGACCTGACTTTGTAGGGTGTCTTTCACTGAATCCAGGACCCATGTGTCTCAAGGTACTTAGGTGAAAGGTCCTCCTTCTTTTGTTCTCTGGCTGTTACTCTGAGTCGTGCAGTTTTCATAAAGAGATTTTATTAATTTAGCAAAACATTTGCCTTCCTGGGACAGCCTTATTTACGAGGTGTCTGTTGTGTGAAACTTCAGGGAATGGCCATCACACACTGTTGCCCTAGTGCACGTAAACCACACAGACAGCTTTACTCAGACCAGTCTGTCTGCACACCACGCACTGAGCTGGCCCAGTAGCTCCTTGTTTTGTTTTGTTTTTTCTGACCACAGCTTGTGGGATCTTAGTTCCCCCACCAGGGATTGAACCCGTGTCCTCACAACACAAATGAACGT
The DNA here is from genome assembly GCF_965194825.1 of Balaenoptera physalus. Classification (NCBI taxonomy): domain Eukaryota; kingdom Metazoa; phylum Chordata; class Mammalia; order Artiodactyla; family Balaenopteridae; genus Balaenoptera; species Balaenoptera physalus. The sequence continues at coordinate 59,645,229 of NC_138897.1, forward strand.
ACCTATGAAACAGAAATAGACTCACAGACATAGAGACAGACTTGTGGTTGCCAAGGGGAAGGGGGTGGGAGAGGGAAGGATTGAGAGTTTGGGATTAGTAGATGCAAACTATTATATATAGGATGGATAAACATCAAGCCTACTGTATAGCACAGGAAACTATATTCAGTATCCTGTGATAAACAATAATGGAAAAGAATATGAAAAAGAATGTATATATATGTACAACTGAGTCACTTTGCTGTACAGCAGAAATTAATACAACATTGCAAATCAACTATATTTCAAAAAAACTAAAAAAAAGAAAAGAACCCACCCCCTCAGCAGTGAAAGTGTGGAGTCCTAACCACTGGACCGCCAAGGAATCCCATGTAGCTCCTTGTTTTAACACCCTAGTGAAGCATCGTGAGATTGCAAGCCATTTAAAAAGCATTAGGCCCAGTTAACAATTGCCTTAAACTATAAGGCCTCGTAGCCACTTCTGTTCAGCATGTTTATTAGGGTTGTCACTTTACCTGGTTCTGTTGTATTTACGTACTCCCTTTCTTTTCAAAGTGCTTCCCAACAAGATATTAGTTCTGTGCAGAAGTCCTGTGAGGGGGAGCAGACTTTTATCCCAATTTAAAGATGAAAAATGATAGCAAAATGGAAGTTGAAGGTGAGGGTATATGTATAAAACAGATAGAGGTGTCGCCTGCACTTGCAGGCAGGAGCAGATCCCCAAGTCTCTATGATTAGTTTTACAGTCGTGCATCAGAGTCCTTCTCAGTATTTCCCAGCATCCCCTGGGAATTACTTGCACCTTGTTTTGGAGAGGGGCATTATACCACCTGTATTAGTTTCCTAGGGCTGCTGTAACAAAGTATCACAAACTGGGTGGCTCAGAACCACAGAAAGTTATTGTCTCACAGTTCCAGGGGTTAGACCTCCAAGTCAAGGTGTTGGCAGGGCCATCTTCCCACTGAAACCTATTGGGGAAGGAACCTTCCTTGCCTCTTCCAGCTTCTGGAAGCCCCAGACATTCCTTGGCTTGTGACAGTATCATGCTCACCTTCACTTGGCATTATCCCCATGTCTCTTCACCTAATCTTCCCTTTGCACATATGTGTGTCTCTGTCCAAATTTCTCCATATTATAAGGGAACCCGGTTATATTGGATTAGGGCACACCCTAATGACCTCATTTTAACTTGACGACATCTGCAAAGACCCTATATTCAAATAAGATTACATTCTGAGGTGCTGGGAGATTAGGACTTCAACATACATTTTTGGAGGACACAGTTCAGTTCATAACACTGCCTTTTGAAAATTCTAACTAATGCCTCAAACATAGCACTTCACCAAGCCTGCTTGCTAGATATTGTTCAGCCCTGATAACATCTATCCCTGAAGCCTGGCATGGAAAGGATGTATTTTATGAAGGAGAGGTCAGGAGACACTAATCAGATATCTAGACCTACTTGGTCCCACAAACCATGACAATAAACTTGGATCATAAAGGAGCCAAATTCTGAACAAAACACAAGTTAGATGATCCACCTCTGAATAATGTATGATAAACTATTCTTCCAAGATACAGTCAACCTCATTCAGTACAAATTTAACACATTCAATTACTCTTATCAATAATGAGAGGATTTGATACATACACTAGACACAGCTGCTGTTGATGACCGTATTGCTTGGCTCTCCCCTCTGCTGTGTTTCTTCCCGTACCTGCCTTTGCTACGCTATCTTCCTTAATGTGTTGACTTGGTTCTGTTCTTTCTTCCTTTCTGATTTGCCTTCAGCTTTCCTTCCAAGTGGAGGTCACAGATCAGACCTACATGATGAGAAGAATCAAATAGATGCTTAGCTCATTATAAGACAAAAAAATTTCAACAGAGGAAGTACACATTTATTGGAAAAGTAATAAAGAAAAGCCATGAATTATATTTAAAAATAAACCTCATACTTATTTTTCTTATTATAAAATACATGTTCACTAAAAAAAAACTTCAGGAAAAAACACATAAGCATTAAAAGAAAGTAAAAAGAATCCATGATCCCCTTCACAATTCCAACACTGTCAATGAACTTTGTTAATGTTTTGGTATATTCCTTCCGGAGGCACATGTATAAACATTTTGCTTTTACAAAGCTGGTATTGTACATGTGGGTTTATAATCTGTTCTCTGTCTCTTTTTAACAACAAGTTATAAGCATCTCCTCATGTCATTAAAGATTTTTCTACAGTGTCATTTCCTTTCATCATTCTGCAGTGGAAATAAAGTTCCATTGTAGGAATATACTAAAAAAATTTAATCAATCCCCTACTATGGGATATTTTATGGTTGCTTTCAAATGTTTATTATAATCAATGGTGCTGTGATTAGGGTTGTATTAATCTTTTGATAGACCTATGCTTATTTTCTCAGCATCAATTCATAGAAGTAAAATCAGTGGGTCAAATTTATGCATAATTGACAAACTGCTCTCTGGAAAAGATGGATCAATTTACACTCCTGCCAATAGTGCTTGAGAACACATATTTCCTGGCATATTTGATAATACAACATGGTAGAATATAAAAATATCATTCCAATTTGGTAAATTAAAAAACCAACACTTTAATTTGCATTTGTATGACCATTTATGCTACATAGAATAGATCAAAGGAATAAATATAAAAGACGTAAATATAAGGAAATAAACACTATTATGTAATTTCCAATGCAAAGAGTAGGATACTAGGACAACTGACTATCCAACTGGAAAAATAAAGATTTTGTGCAAATTTATTGGCCACTCATATTTCTAATTTTGTGAATTGCCTCTTTATGTCCTTCACCAACTTTGCATTTAGGTGTGATTGTCTTTTCTTTATGGATCTATTAGTGTTCTTTGTACTTCGAAAATCTGAATTCAAATTTTCATGTTTATTTTTCATAAGCAATGGCAACATTTTCCCAAGTTTTCCTGTTTAACTATTTAACTTTATTTGTGAACTTTATTTTAATACAGAGAAATTAAAAAATTTTTTAATCAATTTATCAATCTCTTACTTTTTGGTTTCTTTTAAATTGCCAGCCGTACAATTTTCTTTCCAATTCTAAAAATATTTCTACATTTTTTTTTGTAGTTTTGAGATTTCTTACATTTAAAATTTTAGTCCACTTGAACATGTTTGATGTTTTTGTAGGACATGAGTAGTGATCTAATTTTTTTTTTTTCCAAATGGATAATTAGTTGTCCCAGTATTCTATTCTTTCCCTTGGAAATTACATAGTAGTATTTATTTCTTCATATTTATATACTTGATATTTATTCCTCTGATATATTATTTCATCAGCACCACACTGTTTTTTTGTTTTTTTTTTTTAATAAATCCACTTCTTTTTTTTTTTAATGCTATTCTTGTCTGCTTACATTCTTTTTATGTATGTATGTATGTATGTATGTATGTATGTATGGCTGTGTTGGGTCTTCGTTTCTGTGCGAGGGCTTTCTCTAGTTGTGGCAAGCGGGGGCCACTCTTCATCACGGTGCGGGGGCCACTCTTCATCACGGTGCGGGGGCCACTCTTCACCGCGGTGCGCGGGCCTCTCGTTGCCGAGCACAGGCTCCAGACGCGCAGGCTCAGTAATTGTGGCTCACGGGCCGAGTTGCTCCGCGGCATGTGGGATCTTCCCAGACCAGGGCTCGAACCCGCGTCCCCTGCATTCTCAGGCAGATTCTCAACCACTGCACCACCATGGAAGCCCACCACACTGTTTTAATTACTGCAACTTTATCACATTTTTTAATACCTGTGAGTGCAACCTTATTCATTACTTATATCTTTAAAATGTCTTTAAAATGATACTTACACATAACTTCATTTATTTTAAAATGTCAAGAAAAAGCAAGAATTGTTCTAACTACTGCTTTAAAACTCATGCTTTGTTAAATAATCGTGTGCTTTTATGAAAGTTGATGCTTCTTTCCCCTTTAATAATAATAATGGTAATTATACAGTAATAACAAGGAGACCAAATCGTAGGAGAAAGTACAGTAACTTTGGAAACAGGCAGTCCTGGGTTGGAAAACTCACTTTGTCATTTGTTAGCTGTGTGCTTTGGTCAAGTTAGTTCACCTTTAAGAGTCTCAGTTTATCCATTAGTAAAAAAAGGAATAAAACTACCAAATCTACTTCCCAGGGCAATAAGAGGATTAAATGGGACATTGCTAACACAGAGCAAGTCACTGCTGTCAAAGAAGGACCCCAGTAAATGTAATTTCCCTTCCCTTATACTGGTCTAGGATTTATTGTTTGTAAAACATTTTTGTATACATCATCTCATTTGACTCACAAAAGTCTTGACTCATTGGCAATCATATGATTTCCGTGGTATTAAGTTACACGATGATTTAATAAGATATAATGATGATATAATGGGTATTAAATGGTCATCTTACAAGATAATGTTTTTTTTACTTAAACACATCACTGAAACTTCTGCTACACTCTTAGGTATGAAATCACTTTAAATAATGACTCAGGATGGCAATATTCTTAACCTTTTCAACAATTTGATAACATAAGTAAGAATATGTGCACCATTAATGCGTATATTTTTAGACACATATCTATTTTATAAAGCAAAGCCCATAAGTACGTGATATGTTTGTAGTCTAGCTAAACCAGTTTCTGTTGTGTTAATAGCATTGGATTCCAATTACATTAAACATAATTTTTAATTTAAAAATTAATAAGAAAAGAAACATTTTCTTCTCAGTTGAGTCAAATCATGGATTAAATCTCATATTAAATTAGTAATTTGTATTTATAACAACTCTGGAACAAATAAATATGCAAACTAGTATAATATACTACTGTCATTAAGACTGTCTGAAGTCACTGAGACTTGAATTTGAGTCTCTGCTTTACAATGTAGCAGCTGTGTGACTTTGGGTAAGTTACCTAAGCACTTTGAGTTTTAGTTTCTCATCTGTAAATGGAATAATAGTAGTATCTAGAAAGAAGATTGTTTGAGGGTAAAGGAAATAACTCTAATCAAGCATTTATCATAGTAAGTGTTCAATAGATAATTATTTTTGCTGTTGTTATTGCTATTATTGACTGGCGAGTAGCAAAATTATGCAGGCCCATTGGAAGGAAGGACTTAAAAGAATTTAAAGAAATAATAATTGAAGCTTTCAAATACTAAACTCATGGCTAATATAATTATATTTCAAGCAGGTGATAGTTTCTTAAAAAATTAAATCATGCCTCTGTATATTTGGGTGGAGAGAAGAATTAATTAAAAAAATATTTGCAGAGATATTATTATTAACACAAAGTGTTAGTAATAAGGATAATGAAAAACAAATGCTCCAAAATTATTACAAACAGACCTATATTCACAGATAGATAAGGCTGAGTTTGAACCCAAAGGACAGAGGTTTGGGATGCTATGAACTCATAGAGCAACATCCTGTTTTGATTTATGCATAAAAGCCTTGTTTTATTTTGCACACAGATCTTCCTTTCAACTTTTTTAGAGGCTGTCACAAAAACTCATTTAAGATATTGGGTCTCCTGTATCCTCTTCAAGCTTTTCTTCCTGCATTTAAGACTTATATGAGCAGAAGATTTAGACTGAAGTAGAGAGAAGACTTCCTTCTCCTTGGCTTTTAAGAGGACATGTTCTGGAAATCTCTGGAGAATCTGGCAGATACTGCACAGTGAAGTATGGGGTATATAGTTTTGGAACCTAGGGTAGGGGAGGAAAATCCTTCTTCTCTTCCCTTCTACGTTCTTTGGTTGGCCTACTAATTAAATTGACATAAGACAGATTAACAACAACAGCAACAAAAAAACCAAATTTAATTCGTGTATATGGAAGCCCATAGAAATATGAGACTACAAGAAGAGACCAAAGCAGGCAGCTTTTATACCTTCTGGACAGAGAAAGAAATAAACTTGTGAGGAATTGACAAGACAAAGAAGTTTGGACTTGGGGTAGTAAATTAGTGTAGAAGTAACAAGGTTTGTTTATATACCCTTCTTGGCCCTAAATTTTCTATCTCTGGTGATAAGGACGCCCCTTCTACCTCCTGGGACAGGGAAGGTACTTTCACGTGGGAGATTTATTTCCTGCTTTTAGGGGGACAAAGGAGGGTTAGTGTTTTTCTTGAACCAGCTGTTTCAAAATAATCAATATGCCAAAGTGGTATATTTGGGGCAGCCTACCCTGAACCCCATCACCAGTAAGCTAATGCTCAGAACCAGGCCTTAGAAGAGCCACATATATGAGACAGTTGAAATCACCCAAACCTTCAGCAAAGGTTCAATCCTAGTTTTTGCTTCTTGAGTGTCTGCTTTGTCTTAAAACTGGCAAAATTTCTTGGCCCTGTGAACAGGCAGTTCTGTTCTTGAATTAGAAAGGGATGCTTTTGCTCATGTGGTTTGGAAAGGCTTCCTTTGCTGATTGTTTTCAGAGTGTGTGAAGCACTAGATTCTGGAGGTCAGAGAAACCATGACACATTCTGGGTAAGCTCAGCAGCTCCTCACTACTTCGTGAGTTCAGAGGGGCATGATGCAGGCAGTCCAGTAAATGAGGGCCATGATGTTCCACTGCAGAACATTTGGGTTTCCCTATAGGTATAATCGGTATGAAGTGAGTCATTAGTCATCACATTTTCTGGAAGAGTCAGAAGAGAAAAAGTTCAGAGTGAAATTGAATACAGTGTTGCAATTTACTCTTGTCACTCATATGAGAGGATGGTGTTTTGCAATGAGCTTGCTCACTGAAAAAGCTTACTGTAGCCTGGTTCCTAGCTAAGTACTGACTTAGAAATGAATAGAATGAAAATATAAGACTTTCTCAATCTGGTTTAATGTTATTTATACTAGGAACGTATGAAGATGCTGTGTGCAAACATGTCCTTTCATATGGTAAAAAAAAAAAAAATCCATGGGGTAGGGGATGGGGATGGTGGTGGTACAGGGCAATGGGGAGAACTACACAGTCAAAGAAAGGAAAAATGAACACATGGAAACTGTGTAGGATGGGTAGCTAGGCCAGAAGGAAAGTAGTGGAAATCTCCTTACCCTAGGGAACTGAGTCTTGTTTACGCCAGGTGTTTGCTAATGTTGTGAAGCCATGTGCAAATTCAAACTCTCAGTAATATACTAGACATATTCCTCCTGTTTGAATACAAACCCCCACTTTTTCAAGGGCTAATGAGTTCTTTAAAATCGAGTGTTGTTTGAGGGTTCAAGGCTTGAAACTTCAAGGAGACAGATGTGTTCGTGACCAGGAAAAACAATTCAGGGAAGTGTTAGTTTGACTCGTAGCTAGCACCCACCATTTCAGACCAAAAGTTTTGTTTCCATATCTTAAGGACCAACGGGATAAAAAGGAGTTGATAACCTTATAGGTTTGAAATTCAGGATCTTTGATCATTTCCAACAAATATTTCCAAACAGCCTCTTCTGGGTAGGTCACGGCTTAGCGGGAAACTGCCTGCCTTCTGTCCCTCTCCCTCACAGAGGACCTAGGTGAGGCTTTGCACTCTGAAGATTTCCGTGGTACCACCAGCTTCTCTGACTGAACATGATTCCAGTTACCTGCCATTCTTTGCTTCCATGGTCGGGAAAGAAACAGCTGCGGGGGTGGGGGTGGGGCGGGAATTCTTCTACTTCTTCTGGTGAATGTTGAGGGTAAGGGTCGGGGCTGTTGGAAAGCAGACTTGAAATTCCTCTGCGTTACCTGTAAATAGGAAGTTCTAACTCTTGGGCCCCTTCTTCGTCCCCTCCCTCTTCTCCCTGTGTCACTGTCAATTACACTTGGGCGATCTGGAGGTTTCTCTCTCGTCTGCATTTGTAGTGAGTGAACAAGTCCACGTCTGCCGCCGCAGTTTCCTGCGCGGCCTTGGCTGGGACCCCTTGCAGCTCGCACGGGGTGGCTCCGGGCCTCTCCAGCCTGGTGTGATGCGCGCCTCCTCGCTGCTCCCCCAAACCCCCAGACACAAAGGCCCCCTGAAAGCAGCGTCAACACTCGAGTTAGAACGCTCCCGAGGTTAGAAGCAAATTACCACTCTCAGGGCATCTGGGGGCAGTTTGGGTCTTTGAGACATCGGTCGCCCATATTCCTCTCCATCGACTAGAAAGCAGAAAGGGTCTGCGCTCGCGCCGAGGGTCTGTCGAGGCAGGGGTGCAGCCCCAGACCCTCCAAGTTCTCGAGCCGGGTCCTCAGCTTCTAGCTCCTCCCCCTCCTCAGCCTTCCCAGCATTTCCCGGCCCAGCGGCTCAGGACCAGACTAGAACTTTCAACAATAGGATAGCATCTTTGCCCACGGGACACCAAACTCGCCTAATCGGAGACGCTGTAATGGGACGAAAGTTCTGCGGGACGACCCTTTTCCGGGTTCGATTCCCCCAGGTAGCAGTGGGTCGGGGCTGGGAGGGTCTTTGGATTGTGCTGAGCAATGCATGGATCTCCGAAGCTTGATTGCTTTTGGAGTTCAGTGGCCAAGAATCTCAAATTAAATTCTCTGCTTAGTTTTTCACTTCAGTGAATGGGTTCGGGCCTCGAGGCCGGTAATTCTGGCGTGCTGGGCCCTGAGGTCCGAGCTCACAGGGCCCACGCTGAGAACAGTCCAGTGGCACAGCTTTTGTAAACCAGAGGCGCAGGTCGGATTCTTGGGGTGGGTGGAGCCGGCAGTTCCGTCCTACTCCGCATAAAGTTATTGGTGTTTGTGGATTTCCCTCTTTAATAGGCCATGAAGTCAACAAACTCCCCACATGGTGGCTCCCTTTACTAAAGTTGAGTAGTGAATTGGTGCAAGGAGTCTTGGAAATTTTCAAATATTTCTCAAGATTTAACTCATTTCAGAATTCGCGTGGGAGGAAAGAGTAGGATTTTAATCGGGTTCACCTTTGACGTGAAGCAAGGCGGAAGACAGGAAAGCCACAGTCGGTAATAGCTCCGGGCGCTTTAGTAAGAAAGCCGTCTCTGCTTGATTATCCGGTCGTGTTCACCGCCGGCTCTTTGTGTGCGAGCTTACTCCAGAGGCAGAGCTGAACACGGAACACACGCATGTAAACACTCCAACATAAATCAGCGAACATATGCAGTGGAGACAAAGAGATTCATCCCCATGTAGATGTGGTTTGAATCTTTATTGCAGATAGGCAATCTGGAGCATCCCCAGGAATAAACTAAGAGGAAGTGGCAGTTTCTGGCCATGAATGGTCAGAAAGAAGCAAAACTTTGTCACCTTGGAGGAAGTATTAAATCTCAAATAAGAGAGCGGGAAAGGCATTGAAAATGAGCAGCATTATAATTTTGTCTTAGGAAAAGCATGCAGAATATAGCTTCTCTAAATGTTAGATCTAAATCATAGTAACAGGAAACACTCCCACTAAATTGCCATTTCCTCTAATTTTTGTTTAAGATCCAAATAATTAAAATGCACACTAATGGTTATCGATGGCTCTGTTTCCTTTTTAAAAGAAATAGACCCGAGTTCTCTTACTGGAGTAGAAATTTACAGATCTTCTTAAATAACCCTGGGATTTGGAAGCTTCCGGGTGGATATGGTCTTCCCTTATTGCCTTCCTCTCCCCACGTCATTTTCAGTTAAAAAATTTTAGCCATCCCCAACGAAGGGATTCCTGTTAGAAACCCTCAGTAAGTGAACTTGTACTGGGTATCCTCGTGCTTTCCCCATCTGTCTGTATTTCCCCAAACAGAACTCAAGCTGTAAATAAAGGGGAAAAACATATTTCTCACTCCCAAATTCTTAAAATTTCAGTTTTTGTGGAAAATACAATTTCACAATTTCAATGTTAAAATTAGTAAGAGCCACAGAAAGTGTGAAGGCGTCCAAATAGGTCATCTAGAGATCCAAAAACCAGGACTAAGGGGAGACATAGAATGCTCTTTACTCAGAATAAAGGCAGGGGTTGGACAGTTCTCACCATTAAGGGCATTCGTGGACACTGCAAGGGAGGAACATATCTGAACAACGGGGGGACTTGGACGATGAATCGCCACATTCAGGGCACCACTACCAAATCTTCAGAGGCTCTGGTGAAAAATTAAACTAGTGGCAATTCTCAGTGTTTGCAGCATCTGCGACCAAACAGTTCAGCACTCCAAGCCTGGACAGCTCCACAGGCCGCGCTCCGGACGCGGCTTTAACTCTAATCAATTCTACTCAGAGCCAGACTGTCAACGACAGCCAGACTCATTAGCGATTTACTGAAAATCCTCCAAGACTTCCCTTTAAAAACAAAACGACTTCCACATTTAATTGTCTATCTAAAAGAACATACGCAAGAAATTAGGAGATCTAAATTAAATTTATTAATAGGAGGGCTTGATGGTGCTTAATTCCAGAGCTCAGAGCTCTGATTGCTGGGGCTTGATGAAAAAGCAAAAAGAAATAAGAGGGACATAGTTAAAAACATGATTTTCACCATTCTCAAAATTCTATGAATTCTTTACCCATCCTTGAGAAGTGGGTAAAATTGAAAACAATCAAAATAATTAAACTTCTTTAAAATTGTACTGTATGAGTGAAAGGTGTTTACGAGAAGTCGATGACTCCGGATCTTATCCAAGAGGACGGCACAGAATAGTTAATATGTTCCTTGAGGGACTAGGATGCTGACGTCTTTTTCTGATACCCGATCATTACGTGACTGAAAAAAAAAAAAAAAAAAAAGGAAGTCATTCCATGAATAAAAATCGGAGCGCAACAGTGCAACAAAATATTCTGTACTTAAAGGCCATAGGCAGACAGATGTTGACAAAGAAGCCTCTTCCAAAACCATGTTCGGATAGATTTCTGCTAACTGCACATATAAATAGGAGCAGAGGGCCGGTCACCTCTGTAACCACCGGCAGCAGCAGAAGAAGCCGCAGCTTCAGACGCAGCCAGAGGGACTTCTGAGCAGAGAAGGCGCTGCCGACTCGCGCAGCTGCCTGACCGAGCGGCTCCCACAGACGCCGGCTGCGTCGCGGCCCTCTCTCTTTCCTTCGTCTCCTTCTAAGACTTTCCCTCTTTCCTTATCACTTCTTTCTCTCCGTGGACTTAAGGCCACTTTGTCCCCCACCCCTCTTAACTCGTCGCCTCCTCTTTCTTCCTTCTGCATCTCTCTCCTCGCCCCCTTGTCTCGGTGTCACGCTCCCTCCTAGTTCTGAGCGTCTACAAACTTTTGAATAGAATACTGGCCTCAGCAAACAAGTCCCTCAGCTCCTCCTGCTCGTTGCTGCGGCTTCTGCTCAGACACTAACGCCAGACGGTGATGCCTCTTGGGTTGTGACTCCAGCGCAGAAACTTGGAGAAGCCCTTTGCCCGCCGTCCTACTTGGCAGCAAACCCTCTCCTGGCAGCGGTAAGAGTTGAATGGTAAGGGGAAAAAAATCTTACCAAACCAAACAACTCACCTGACTGCTAATTCTTTCGCCAGCATCAGGGTACGAGTTAGCTTTCCTTCGTACCAGATCTGGCGAGTTATTGGGCATTGGGTATATACATATATTTTCTAACTATAGCGAGAAGGAAGTGGCGGGGCGCGCCGGCTGTCATTAAGCCGTATTCAATACTGGGAGTCGGAGGTGAGCGCCGTCCCTCCCTCAGTTCAGGGAGTTTCTAGGGGTCGGAGGGTGGAAGGCCAGGGGCGTTCTGACTGCTGTGTGCTCTCTTTCGCGTCCTGCGCAGAATGACCATGTGTAGCGGAGTGAGGCTGGCCCTGCTGGTCTACGGGATAATAATGCACAGCAGCGTCTATTGCTCACCGGCCGCCGCCGGACTCCGGTTTCCTGGGATCAGGTAGGTGCTGGCCACCCGAGCTGAGCTGAGGCTGGGGCTTCCCTTCCCCCGACACCTCCTCGTGGTCGCCCTCCTGCAGTTCCTCGGTCAGGCTACGACCACCACCTCCCCACGCGCCCCCACTGCACCGCCGCCAGCCTGGGTCCGGCCGCAGGTCACTGGCCGTGGCTCAGCGGGAGGATCCCGGCAGACTCCACTGGGCCTCGGCCCCCCTCCCCCAGCCCGCCGCAGCCGCGGGGCCCGGGTGGACAGAGCGCACTTCGGCGGGCTGGAGAAACCTCCCCTCCCCCAACCCCTCCCACGGGAGGGGGGCAGGGCCGGGCCCTGAGTTGACTTCTTTTCCCTATTCTTAGCTTGAGTTAGGAGAACTTTGGCTTCCGGAGCCAGTTTGGGGGTGGGGGTGGGGTGAGAGTGAAGCTCCCGTGGTCTTTGCTTTGTTACAGCTTGTTCGGGACTATCGGGGCGGGGTCTCCCTCTCTCTCCTCTACTCTCCTTCTCACCTCAATTCGAATTCTTTCTACTGGAAGAGCTTCCTCTCAAGTGATAGGTTTTCCAACTGCATTTTGAGTCTTGGGGAGAGGGAGTGTTGGCCGGGTAGAGTTAAGAAGAAGCGATTTGAGAGAAGGAAAACAAAGATGAGGGAGGGGGAAATAGATGAAATGGATGCAAAGGAGGAACAGAAAGCAAGCTGGCAGGCAGTACTGGGAGGGCAGCCCTACCCACCCCAGGCAGGAGTAACCCTGGCTTCCCCCCGCCCCTTAATTCCTGGTTTCTAATCGGTCGGCGCTGCCCGGGTTCCCCGCCGCAGCCCCAGAGTCCCGGGCCTGTCAGCGGGAGAGTGGAAGCTCGCCGCGCAGCGCAGCATCGGCACTCCGCTGTGCGCCGGGCTCCCGGCGGCGAGGAGCGCGCGTCCTGCCTGCAAAGCTGCTCCTCCGAGCCGCGCCCAAGAATGATCTCCTTAGGGGTCGCTGACCATTGATTTGGCCGGAGAGATGGGTTCTGGCTTCGGTATTAGGATTCCAGCATCTGGGTACGGGGTACGGGGTGGAAGTGCCCAGAAAGACCCGGAGACTCCGAGCAGCCGGGCCAGGGCAGAGAGGCGCGTCGCCGAGGAAAGGCTGGGTGTGGGGCGAGCGCAGCGATGCCTTACCCCTACCTCTCCACGGATGGAGGAAAGGCGAGCGGAGTAATGAAGTATGGCTAACCCCTCCTAAAGCGCGCTACTTGCCTTGGCCGCTTTCCCAGTCTCTCCAGCGGCCGAAAGCGAGTGAATTGTGTATACTAACCTACCTCTCCCGTCCTATATCAAGGATTGAGGCGGTAGGTAAGGGCGACAGTGAGATCGTTGTCTCTCGGTCCCCTGTTGACCCTTTGACCCTTTCCCTTTGCCTCTGGGTTGAGATGCTGTCCCGCCGCCCCGCCACCGCTAACATATTAGCGCGAACTATCTACTTACTGGACTTAAAAGCCCAATTTCACCCCCAGCTATTTTCAAAGTCCCGTGTGCCTGGCACTTTCTCCGGGCAAGAGGTACCGGAGGGCGCGGACATGCCACAGAATGAGCCGCAGCCAAACAGGTTAAGTTTAGGGGCATCTATTACTCATGTTCCTGCCAGATCCTCTCCCGCCCAAAATAGAAGCCGGAGGTTCTCCGTGACCTACATCTGCGCGGGGAAGGACTCCCCTGGGCTCGGAGGCTGGGTGGGGGTGGCTGCTGGCGTTGGCCGCCGGACTCCCCAGCCATCCACCCTCTCTGGCTCCCGGCCTCCCCCATCCGGTCTTCGCGTGGCCAGCGTCTCTCTCCTAGAGCCCTTCTCATCTCCGCCCACTGCTGCTTGTGGACGGAGGCTCAAGCGCCAGGCCGGGAGCCGAGCGGTCCTCCTCCGTGGCCAGGTGTGCGAGGTCGGCGCAGACGCCTCGGCTTCCCAGTGCCCGTTGAGGCCGTGGCCCGGGCAGGGCGACCCTGCACCCGCGAGAGGAGGGGTGGGAATTTCTGTTGGGTGTAGTTTTCTCCTCCTACTTCTACCCGCACCCCTGTCCTAGAAGAAGAGGCAGTTCTCCGAGGGGCGTCTTTAGGAAGAAGGAAAATCGTGAGAGCCCCTAGGGATCTTTGGGTCCTCGCAGAGCCAGGGAGCGACCTGTACTGACCACTCCTTGTGCCCCCGGCTACCCCTGCAGGCCAGAGGACGAGGCGTACGACGAGGACGGAAACCCGCTGCAGGACTTCTATGACTCGGATCCACCCGGCGTGGGGAGCCCCGCCTCCGCGCTGCGCGACGCCGACGCGCTCTACTACCCGGCGGAGGAAAGGTACCACCGCGCGGCCCCGCGCCGGCCCAGGACTGGGAGGGAGAAAGGGGCAGGGGGTGGCCCATCGAATAGGTTCTTTTTCATAAAAGCCCTCAAGCCTCTCCTCTCCCGGGATGGTTCCCACGAGAGCGAGAGAAAGTTAGTAGCGGGCCGGTTTGTGTGGACATGAGGGCCGCGTGGGGACTGAAAGGTCCGTGGCCCAAGGAGTGGCAGTGACTGCGCGCCCCGGCCGCGCTCCACACCTGCGGTCCCCGGAGGGCAGGACGAACTCCGGTTCCTGACACTCACGGGAACATCCCAAGAGTCATTCCCGAGTGCCTTGCCTCTGGGGTTTTCCCCGGCAGCCTCCCGGAGCAGCGGGGGGCGTGCGTGCCCAGCTGGGGACCCGGGGCTGCCACTTGGGGACAGTCAGTGACCCCAGGTGCGCACTTTGCCTCCTTGTTAGAGATTTGGCCCACGGGATCCTTAACAAGGCCTACCGCAAAGTGCTGGACCAGCTGTCCGCCAGGAAGTACCTGCAGACGCTCACGGCCAAGGGCGTGGGGTAAGAGTTTGCGAAAGAGTTAACCCGCGCGTAATGACGCGCCCCCGCGCGCGCCAGGGTGGGTATCTGTGCCAACGCGCGCTGGGCGGGCGGTGCAGCTTCTACGTCCGTGCGTGCACGTGGGGCCGAGGGTGCGTCTGCGCCGCAGGGTCTGCCGGGCCAGCTCCCGGACGCAGACTAAGGTTCGGAGACCGCGCCTTAAGTTTGGCCAGAAAGCTCGGGAACTGGGCGAGGAAGGGAGAAGGCAGGAAACCAGGGGTATCTGATCCGTTTTGAATAATTGAAAAAAAGAAAAAGCCCCCCTCCCCCCCAAGGCCTTCAGAACCTTCAAGCTTCGTGGGACGATTGGCTAGGATATCCTCTAAGCATGACTTTTTCTTTCCTCATTTTTCTTTCACTGTAAATTCAATTCGAAACAAACAAATCCTCAGATTTGGACACTTAGGGAAACAGTTTTTGCTCGTGCCAGACAAACCCAGAGCACAGGGCTTGCGTGGAGCATCTCTCGCAGAAGGCAACATTTTAATAAAGCCCATGGGACAAAAGATTACATTTTCCGCAATTAATAATTCATGCGATGAAAAATATTGCCTACAGCCTGTCGACTTATATTATTATCACGTTTTTCAATTTAGCGCGCAGGAGAGGAGTGTTCATGTCTCACTAGGAATTGCGGGATCGATGTAAACTCCACGGCAGCAGCCAACGTGAAATTTAGGGCTCTTCGGTTATTTTCTCTGTACGTGGGGGCGGGTGGGGGTGTGCCAGGAACGGTCAGGACGATTGAGCGCAAAAGCACGGATGGTCAAATCTCAGAGGGCAGCGTTTGGAGAGAGGTTGGCCTTAAGTCGCTTGCCTTTGGCCCGGACCTCATCTGGGGCCCATTCTGTAAGGACTTAGTACCCCAAGATCGTCGATGGGGAGGGAGGAGTGAGGGTTCCCCTCGCAGCCCTCCCTCAGGCTGCTCTCTGGCCGAGCAAGGCGGCGCGGTGGGCGCTGAGAGCCGGCGCCCTCCCTGAAGACTCCCGCTTGGGGTGGGGCCCGTCTGCCTCCCGCAACTATTCAACCTGTGTCTCCCGCCCCGCCACCCTCTTCCCGACCCCTTTCCTTGCAGTGGGAACCTGGGCGGCGGCGCGGACGACGACTCGGAGCCGCTCTCCAAGCGCCACTCGGACGGAATCTTCACTGACAGCTACAGCCGCTACCGGAAACAAATGGCTGTTAAGAAATATTTGGCGGCCGTCCTAGGGAAAAGGTACAAACAAAGGGTTAAAAACAAAGGACGGCGAATAGCGTATTTGTAGCGATGAGTTACCAGCTACCCTGTGTATACAACCCTGACACACTGAAAAGTCATTTTCCCAACTGACTGAACAGTCATCGCTCTTGTGTTCTGTCCAAACATGTATTTATGTATGAAGTAAAGCCATTAAATGAATATTTTGATAATAATATTGTTTTTCTTTTTACAAAGCACTAGAGAATGCACAGATATACTTTGTGGACCAATGATTGATATTGATATATATATATTACAAATATATATTAAGAATATATATATAAAAGTATAATCGAAAGCAGTTCAAAGTGTGCACAAGGATTGAAAGTTCGCCTGAGCTGTTTGTTTTTATATAAAATAAATAGAAAAATAGACAATCATTGTTTTGAATATTACTCCTATTTTTGTAAACTGGAATTAAAAGGATAGTATTTTTATCCACTACAGGCCTGAAGATATTAATACCGACCATTTGCTACTGTACATAAACAGTGATGCCCTGCTCCAGGGAGATTTTGAGTAATGATTTGGGAGAATTGCTGAAGGGCACTCTTTCCCAGTGAGTCTTTGGGGCAGGCTGCTTCAATCCCAGCTGGACTCAACTAGCCACTGTCCCCCTCGCTGGGTGGCAATTCCAATACTTCTGCTTTCTTGGATTCTATTTTTATGTGTATTTGTTTCTCTTCAGACTCTCATCCCAGAAGGAAATTCTCCGGATCCAAATTGCGCTTCTCCCCAGGATTCATACCACTCCCTGGGGGAGGAATTGGACTGTACAGAGAAGGGAGACTTGAATAGGAAGCTCCCTTTTCTGTACTTTCAGGGACCCCAATATTCCAAGGTTAGGGCAATTGGAACAAAGTGAAGGAAATGTAGGAATATTGGAAAAGGCAGAGCGTAAAGCAGTAGGAGGAGGACCCTCCTGGAGAGGGACTGGCTGGGGGCTGCCCCAGGCCTGGGAGCTGGGCATAAGCCGAGTCCCACCGTAGTCCCCTGCCTGCCTGACTTTGGGCGCTGGGTATTGGAAATGGATGCAAAGTACAATGTGTTTTTCTCCAGTGCTGTCCATGCTTCTCATCTTGTGAAATGGCCAGGATCCTCCCCTTTGAACCCTGCTCTGTAGGAGCCACACTTTTCTTTTGTGGTTTTCTGAAGACTCTTCTTTCCCACCCTCTCACACCAGTTTTTAAAGTACTGTTTACCATTTTTCATTCACTTCTCTTAAACTTGTAATGCTTCTTAATTTTTTTGTTGTTTGATGCTAGCACTTATTGTAAAGTGTAGGAAACCTTGTGTAGTTACCACTAAGTAATTATGCACTAAATATGAATCTTTTGTTTCTTGTTGATTGAGTTTGTAGGTAAAATGTATTTTTCTACATTATGGCTTATTGCTTAGTAAAATTTATTTCATAAAACCAACCTTTGTCATATTAGAATGTGTAGTGTTCACATGTTGGTCAGTTGTACTAACTGATAAATCATTTAAACCTCATCTTCATATGTATGAGTACTATCTTATATTTGTGGTCAAGAGTGAGGTAAGCAAGCTCCAACAGGCCCTGAGAATGTCCCCTTGTATTCTTTCTTGGCTACAGAAAGCATGTCTGTCTGTTTCCTATCAATTCCTTGAACCTGTCAAGTAATCTCAATAAACAAAAGAACCTTCACCCAGCAACCAGATCAAGCAACAACAGGCAAACCAGCCAGCCAAACTCCCAAATTTCAGGCCCAAGTTCTTTTGAAAAAAAAAAACAAAACAAAACAAGAAGAGATTAAACATTAGCTTGTAAAGTTTAAAGGACCTTTCCTTTTCCTTTACGGATTTGATCAGTATGAAGTCATAAATCAAAGAAAACTGACTTGGATTTGCATTCCCAGGCGGGATGGATGCTGCCAGGAGATCACATTGCAAACAGTGAAAGCACAGAGGCATTCGATCTATGCCTGAGTCCTGTGTACAGAATCAATCTTTCTTTAATTCTGCAGTCTCCTCAGGCAATGTGACACGGGATGCAGTTTGCAGCTTTAGTGCCTTTCTTCGCCTTTTAAATCGCCACGAATCACAGATGGCTATTTAGTGGCCCTACAATGCTGCAACACATCGGCTTGCATTTTAGTCTTAATTATTTGTTTCTTGGATAATGGGCAGAGTTTTCTGTATTTGTGTCAGCTGTTAGTGGTGAAACAGGTCTCTAGTTAACCTTTTCTTTACGAAGTCTTATTTAGTGTTCCCGTGGCTAGTTGCAAGCATTTACAGTGATCACCCAGTTTAATCTTTTGTATACTTTTTAGAAATGCCAAGAGCCTTACTAACCTGGAGCAGATTTATGAAATAGTGATAATTTAGATAGATGTTAGTCTTGAAGCTCTTATTTTATGTGCAACTGATTATAAAAACATCTTACCCGAGTATTATTACACACATGATATCTATAATTAGGACTTTGATAACTGTTATATAAAGTGTGTAAAATTTGTATGAATAAATTTTTATAAACAATGCAACTTCGTCTAATGTGTGGGGAAAAAAGACATTCAGGAAATAACTACTTTAAAATCTCTTAAAGTATTTTCTTTAGCAACCGTAAGATTTTTCATGTCTGGAATATCTATCTAATCATCCATGTATTTTCATAAATTGTACTATAATATCTGCTTGATGGGTTACTGAATTCGACTAAAAATTTAAAGTAGCTTCTCAGATGGAGACGCCTAAGAAGATACTAAGCTCATAAATAGGTGAAGATATTGGAACCTTTATAGGATGCCCAATTTAGATTAATTTCCATCCCCTAGTGTGTAAATACATTGCTCAGTATTCAGAAAGTTGCTATCCAGTGGTGGGAGATAGTAACTGGGTATTAATTACACCTTTGAAATAGAAATCTAACATTGTTATTTTGTAAGTAACTCTGCACACTAAATTGGTCTCCATAAAATTCTGTATAAAAATGACTTAACTTTGGAGGTTTAAAAATATGCTTAGAGATCTATAAACAACTGTCTCTGATTAAAATGCTTTGGGCAGAAGGAAAAAGGATATGAGTAAGCAAAGAGTTAATTAAATATCTTTAAAAGAAAATGTACTTTGAAGTCCAGGACAAAATGTGAAAAGTCATTTGTGGATTTCTTTTTAGTCATATTAACAAACTTTAAAGCAAAGCCTTCATATGAAATTCCCATAGATTTCTCAGTGGTGTTTATTTTGGAGCCCTTGCTATTTCTGGGTTAAAAAAATGTAATAAAAGTCACTTATAATAAGTCACATACAATTTAATTTAAATTGCCAAATTTTCATCCTAAATATTAATGCATACAATTAATAAATCAATAAATACATCACAATAATATTAAAGGACCAGTAAAAGATCTGCAAGGATTCAAAAACGATCTTTAGAACTTAGCTCAGTATTCAAGGCCCAGAATCATATAAGGAGGAGCTTATGATCTAGAGGTCTCATTTGTAGTGTATCTAAAAAAATGAACAGTAAAATTCATATTTACATTGGATTTTATTGGATAAGGAGTTTTTCTTCTCCATCTTTAAACTGCCCCCTCTGCCGCGCCCCCCCCCCCCATGGAGTTGCTGAGTATATATATACATATATATACATATATATATATATATACACACACATATATATATGTGTGTGTATATATATATATATATATATATATATATATGTATATATATGGTATGCTAGTGTGCTAAGTGGAAGAATGAAGAAAAATGAACCTAATTTATTTGGTTGAGGGCTAATGACTTGTTGAGAAAATAGAAATAAGCCCCAGACTGGCTGACTTCAAGTGAAGTTAATTGTATTTAGCAACTTTCTATATTCTCTTACGTGGGTTAACTCAAATGATGGTTTTTCCTTGGAGGGATTGATATATTTAGGTACCCAAGAAGTCATCAGATGTGCCCTATTGGTGATAGGGCTGGGGACACATTGATTCAATACAGTATGTATTTACTGAACACCTAAAATGGACCAGGCACACTGGTTGAGAGAGCCTAACTAACACGTGGGAGTTAAGCTAGTATGTTTTGAAAGAATATTTTTCTGCAACAGGATCACATGGGGGAACTTGTTAATAATGCAGATTTCAGGGCTTCACCAGAATCCGTGAATCTGCATTTTAAATAAAAACCGTAGATTAATGGGCAATAAAGTTTGAGACTGTCTAGATCTAGAATTTGGCAACATATGTAGGCACATGTGTGTGCTGGGACTATTTTTTTTCATATTAATAAGCAACAGGTTATGCTATCTGTACACAGTAATAAATATATCAATAAGCTGTATTCTCCCAGGATGGACATTAGGTTCTTGGGAAGTTGTAATATTTTCTTTAGGTCACTAAGTCCATAGTTAGCATTATTTTACTTAAACGTTCTGGTTGGACCTCTCTGTTAGAGGAGCTTCTGGAAGAAGTGATCCTGTAAATAGAGTCTAAGTAGTTCAATCACATGACTGAGAGATTAATGAAATAATAGAACCCACGCAGCTAGCTGGCAGTAACTGCGGATCCAGAAGTCAACTTGCAATTGCATTATGTCCAAATTTGGCTTGAATGTGTCCCCCCAACTGTTTACAAGATGATTTTACTTGGAGGCTCCGCTGACCTCACACTCAACCCTACTGTTCACACTGTTACAAGACTGGGGACCAACATCAAGTCTGAGCTCTTCTCTTTCTTTGGAACCCTTCTTTGAAGAGGGAAGATGCCTGCTTCTCTTTCGGCCTCACCACTGGCTTCCTATGCTGGTTCGTAACAGGTCAGCCTGCCCTTGGTCATTTTCCCTTCAACCAGGTAGCTTTAGCTCCTTCTTTTTATCCCTCTGATGTTCTGGGGTAGCCTCCACTGTCACAGGGTCCAAAGTTCCTCATACTCTGGACCCAACACGATCCTTCTTCTTTAGAAGGACAAGTTCTTATCGGTCTTGGAGACTTGAATGCTCCTTTTCATCTCCCACAATTCCTCTGTGGCCGGAATGTCCTTTCTCAAACTAACCCAACCTAAATATTCTGTAAGGGCTGACTCACACCCTCCTTTTTTAGGGATCTTCCTCAGCCTCTCTGAGTAACATATTGATACCTCCACCACCATCCTTGCACTTGTTTCCGGTGACCCTTACTCTCTGCAGCAGTACTTCTGATCTTTAATTCCACGCTGCTCTGCCCTGTTCCTGAAGTGTTTTGTAAGTGCCTGGCTTGTCTCCCCAGCTCCATGACCTCCTGAAAGTCGTGGATGACAAAATGCACGTTAATGCCCAACACACTTCTGGGAACATAATAAATACCTCTTTTGAGTGATGGAAATAACCAGAGGACTTGCAGAATTCACCTTGACATTTCCCCTTAGTCTAATAGGACAGCTACAAAGTGTATGTAGGAAGTGAAATTAACTTATTAATTAGGTGTTCATTGTAAATCAAACTAGATCTTACTCCAGGAAAAGCTACATAGAAAAGAATGCCAAATTAATTAGGTGTGTTTCCGCGATAAGATAAAATGAACTTTAAATTCGTATGTAGGCAAAAGGCTGCGACAGACTCAAGCCACCAGGCCTTAAGTTTTTCATCCTGATAAAGGAGAATTGTATTTCCAAATTAGAGGGAATTCACCTTACGCCTCAGGAAAGTCATACTTTTTCCTAGAATAAAGGAAAAGGGATTTCTTGAGAAACACTGGGAACTGGACTGCTCTCAAAGTGATAATTAACGGGGTAGTTATCTGCAGCTGTCAAACTTCTCCCATCAACAGAAATGTGATTTGGAGCGTAAGTTCATAGACAGGAAAAGGCACATAAAGAAAGACATTTTTTAACAACAGTGGAACATTGTGGTAGGTGATGTCATCTGGTCTAAGTTTATTTTCTTCTAGCTATATCTTTGCTATATATTACAGAATCCTAATTCAGGGAGGACTATTATCTATAAACCTAAAAGAAAACAGACAATATGGTATGCATCTGCACACATTTGCCCTCCTCTTTTTAACTACCGGGATTTACTCTTGAACACAGGTCCCTCATGCAGCTCTTGGCTTTTATGGGATGCAAACTGCACTTCTAGATGTAACTAATCAGGATAATTGTCCCCCCTGACCACAATTCAGGGCTTGACATGTTACCCATTTCAGGATAGTGGGATTAGAGATTTTTTTTTTTTGCTGGAAGCTTCTAGGAAAGAAGTTCTTTTTTTCCTTCTGAATGGCGTGGTGTATGATTTAACACAACATATAAGAAGCCAGCCTCGCAATGGAACTGACACCATGAAAGACAGACAGGAGTGATAGGAAGAAACACGTCCCTGAAAACAACATTGAGCCCTTGAATCAAACAAACCCTGAAGCCTGAACTAAACGTTCCTGTTAAATAAGCCCATAAATCCCCTTCATTGCTTAAGCCAGTTTTGTTTGTTGTTTGTAAGTTAAGACCTGTGTTGCAAGTCATGGACACCCGAATCAT
Source organism: Balaenoptera physalus (assembly GCF_965194825.1). Lineage (NCBI taxonomy): Eukaryota > Metazoa > Chordata > Mammalia > Artiodactyla > Balaenopteridae > Balaenoptera > Balaenoptera physalus. Next base: position 59,667,646 of record NC_138897.1, read on the forward strand.
ACTGGCTGGGTATTTTTTCTTCATAAATCAGGAGAGTGTTAAAACTGGTCTGCAGAAGTTCCAGCCAAAAGGAAGTGTTACAGCTTCCATTACCCCAGTGTTCCAAAGCCTTCACAGTCTCTGCTAAAATTTTACTTTAATGTTTAAATGTTGTAAAACATCTAGAAGTAAACCCAGTAACTGCTTTTAATTATAGTAAGAAATATCCTGTGAGGACCCTCACCATCCTTTGCCATCAACTCTGCTACTTCGCTGAACCACTAGCATCTTAGAACTGCTCTGCTCTGAAACTTTTTTGAAATCCTGCCTTTCCCTGTACCCATGAAACCTGTGATAAAACTCAATAGAGAACCACTTTGCAAGATAGTTTGGCTGTTTTTTTTACAAAACTAAACATACTCTTACCATAAGATTCAGCAATCAGGCTCCTTGGAATTTGTCCAAAGGAGTTAACAACTTATGACCACACAAAAACCTGCACACAAATGCTTAGAGAGTGTTTATTCATAATTGCCAAAACTTGGGAGCAACCGAGATGTCCTTCAGTAGGTGAACATCTATGATGTTCTGATGCGCCCACCCCTACAGTCCTTGTGAGAGTTCAAATGTCCAACTGACATATTCACCTGGATGTCCAAGCTCGCTAGGTACCCCAAGCTCAGTATGTTCCAAATGAATCATTATCCACATTTATTCCTCCTCTCTGTTTTTGACATCATTATCCATCATGTTACCCAATCTAAATACTTCAGAGTATTCTTCTCTTCCTTTTCCTCCTCTTTACTCCATTTATTTAATCGGCCAGTAAGTCTTAACGGATTTTCCAATCCTATCTTCTGCGGAACTCCATATTCACATAACCTTTTGCTGTTTTTACAGTAGCCTCCTAACACTTTGGCTCCTTACTTCTTCCTAGTCATTCTCCTCTGCCTCCAGAATGATCTATCTAAGATAAAATCCTGGTTATCTTACCTCCTTCTACTGGCTTGAAAAAATTTTTATGATTTCTTCTGGCCTATTGGATGGAGTCCAAAGTCTTTAGCATGTCTTTAATAATTTCCCTCTAACCTACCTTTCTCTTCTCACCTATCACCTTCTATTTGTGGGTCCCTCTCTCTAGAACGCTCTTCTATCCTTTTTTAATCCCCTGGTGAAATGCTACTAATCTTTCAAGGAAGGACTAGCTCCTTTCTCTGTTTTCCTGCTGCATTTCTTCATATTACTAGACATGCATACACATCTTTTGCTGATAGGATGAGAACCTAAGGACCATAATTATTCAACTTCTAACGCTTAGGGCCTGTAGTTTCTGGCACATAATGGACACTCAGTCACTACATGTTGAACTGAAATTAATTCCATGAAGTTGGTGAATGATTATTCTCTATTTAGACACTAGGAAAAAAATAATTTAAGGTATAACATGAAGTATTTTGGTTGGATATTAGGAAGGATTTTGACAGCAACAAATACTTTTTGAGTGATTGAGTCAAAGCATATTCCTTTGAATACCCAGTGTTTGTGTGCCGAGGTTGTTTGAGGTCTGCAGGATTGTTTCCCTCTTTGTTTTTCTTATTCTCTTCTCACCCTAGCAGGTGATAAATCTTATACTCTCAGGTGACAGATGGGAACAGCAACACAGAACTTCAACATGGTAGGTGCTCACTGGAAGTTGTCCGTTGACTAAATGGATTTGTTTTCTGAGAAAACATAGGCCACCAATTTAGAGCCCAAATTCCTTGGAGTTGCTTAAAGGCCCCAAGTATATTTGACCTTGTGCACTGACTTGTGTGTTTCCAAAATTTAAGCTTTGATGAGAAATTAAAACAAAAAAAAGAAACACATTCACACAATGGACATGAGACTTTCTTGAGTGGTTGGGAATTTTCCAACTCGCTTATATATGCAGATGTTCTTGGATGAGCCCCTGCTAAGATCTCTTCTGGTTCTCCCACTTTGAGTGTAAATAGGGAGCATCAGAGAAAGGCCGTCTGACTTCTTTAGTGTCATACACTTGCCTGTGGAAACCAGATGCTCAGTCCTACAGTGAGCTGGGGAAATAAATGATGCTCTTAGCATTAATTAGATGGAAGCTATCTTGGGATTGTGATTTTGCAGGGGCACATCTTGCTCACATAACTTTCATAATTATGTAAGGAGCTGATGATCCCATTTGCAGATTCTGTCTTCTGATCATGAGATTATTTATTGTGCTTCAATTAGAAAGAGGGAAGGAGAAGAAACAAAAATGTGAACCAGATCAATCTGCTGATTGCTAGGCATCCTGGTGAAAAAGGATATTGAAGCTGCTAAAGCAAGTCCTCTAGATTTCCCATAAATCTAATCAGTGTGTGTTTTCCTCTAGTATCATCAGTAATGGAGAAAGGATCCTGTCTTTTCTTACTTGGATCTTTGTTTGAGATGTAGTAAGGGAGAACTACTGTTTTTTTGTTTTTAAACTTTAAAGCTGATAGTCAGTCTATCTTTTTTTCTTTTTTTAACATCTTTATTGGAGTATAATTGCTTTACAATGCTGTGTTAGTTTCTGCTGTATAATAAAGTGAATCAACTATATATATGTATACATATATCCCCATATCCCCTCCCTCTTGTGTCTCCCTCCCACTCTCCTTGTCCCACCCCTCTAAGTGGTCACAAAGCACCGAGCTGACCTCCCTGTGCTATGCAGCTGCTTCCCACTAGTTATCTATTTTACATTTGGTAGGGTATATATGTCAATGCTACTCTTTCACTTCGTCCCAGCTTACCCTTCCCCCTCCCTGTGTCCTCAAGTCCATTCTCTACGTCTGCGTCTTTATTCCTGTCCTGCCCCTAGCTTCATCAGAACCATTTTTTTTTTTTTAGATTCCATATATATGTGTTAGCATACGGTATTTGTTTTTCTCTTTCTGACTTACTTCACTCTGTATGACAGACTCTAGGTCCATCCACCTCACGACAAATAACTCAATTTCATTTCTTATTATGGCTGAGTAATATTCCATTGTATATATGTACCACATCTTCTTTATCCATTCATCTATCGATGGACACAGGTTGCTTCCATTCCCTGGCTATTGTAAACAGTGCTGCAGTGAACATTGTGGTACATGACTCTTTTTTTTTTTTTAAACTCATTGTTGTTTTTTGTTTTTTTAAAAATTTATTTATTTATTTACTTATTTATTTTTGGCTGCGTTGGGTCTTCGTTGCTGCGCGCAGGCTTCCTCTAGTTGCAGTGAGCGGGGGCTACTCTTCATTGCAGTGCGCGGGCTTCTCATTGTGGTGGCTTCTTTTTGTTGCAGAGCATGGGCTCTAGGTGCACAGGCTTCAGTAGTTGTGGCACGTGGGCTCAGTAGTTGTGGCTTGCAGGCTCTAGAGCGCAGGCTCAGTAGCTGTGGCGCACAGGCTTAGTTGCTCCGCGGCATGTGGGATCTTCCCAGACCAGGGCTCGAACCCGTGTACCCTGCATTGGCAGGCGGATTCTTAACCACTGTGCCACCAGGGACGTCCCATGACTCTTTTTGAATTATGGTTTTCTCAGGATATATGCTCAGTAGTGGGATTGCTGGGTCGTATGGTAGTTCTATTTTTAGTTTTTTAAGGCACCTCCATACTGTTCTCCATAGTGGCTGTATCAATTTACATTCCCACCAACAGTGCAAGAGGGTTCCCTTTTCTCTACACCCTCTCCAGCATTTATTGTTTGTAGATTTTTTGATGATGGCCATTCTGACTGGTGTGAGGTGATACCTCATTGTAGTTTTGATGTGCATTTCTCTAATGATTAGTGATATTGAGCATCCTTTCATGTGTTTGTTGGCAATCTGTATATCTTCTTTGGAGAAATGTCTGTTTAGGTCGTCTGCCCATTTTTGGATTGGTTTTTTTGTTTTTTTGATATTGAGCTGCATGAGCTGCTTGTAAATTTTGGAGATTAATCCTTTGTTGCTTCGTTTGCAAATATTTTCTCCCATTCTGAGGGTTGCTTTTCATCTTGTTTATGGTTTCCTTTGCTGTGCAAAAGCTTTTAAGTTTCATTGGGTCCCATTTATTTATTTTTGTTTTTATTTCCATTTCTCTAGGAGGTGGGTCAAAAAGCATCTTGCTGTGATTTATGTCAAAGAATGTTCTTCCTATGTTTTCCTCTAAGTTTTATAGTGTCTCGGCTTACATTTAGGTCTTTAATCCATTTTGAGTTTCTTTTTGTGTATGGTGTTAGGGAGTGTTCTAATTTCATTCTTTTACATGTAGCTGTCCAGTTTTCCCAGCACCACTTATTGAAGAGGCTGTCTTTTCTCCAATCAGTCTGTGTTAATAAGTAGCTATGTCCCTGAAATTACTCTGAAGGCATCCTAACATAGGAGGGAAAAAATAAATTTATGGAGTAAGGGTTTATCTGACTGTACCTTGAAATAACTAACTTTTAGTCATTCTTAATAAGTTATCTCTGTGTAGACTCAAGTCGTTTAGCCTTTAGGCTTAGTTTCGTTTTTCATTCAATTTATCTAAAAAACTATAGACAACTGATCCCCAGATTCTTGCAAAGGTATTCAACTCAAGTCTTTGAAAGTATTCTTTCTGGTTCCTTTAAATGACTCTGAAGAAATCTGCCAGGGAACTGAAGGGTTGGTGAAAATGAGGGCTTGGACGGTTACATATTCTAGAAATTACCATTAATGTGATAAACACAAAGGATCCATTTTTCAGCAAAGGATTTCAGAAAATATAAGGCTGGAGGGGGTTTGATGAGTGCGGCTTCCTAGGTCTCCCCAGTTCCTTGGGGGAGATGGGCTTGGGAGGGTAGCAAAGGTAATTTGCCTGCCAAGGGTGGGTCCTGTCAGGCAGAGGGAAGCCCAAAGTAAGGGATTTCCAAATCTCTTTTACCCCCAACTACAGTGCCCCAAATCCCCAACTTAACTACTTTATATAGTTATAATAACTGTCTTTAGCAAGTCACCTGTGTCTAATGTGCTGCTATATTTTCTTATTTTACAACCTTTGCCCCACTGTGCACAGATTATATAATAATGACTGGACGCCACCAATTTACAGTCACATGGAATGAACTATGTAAAGGTGACCAGTTGTGAACACACGCAAACAGGACTAGCTACATAATTTTGGGGGCCTACAGCAAAATGATAATGCAAGACCCTTTAAAAAATTATTAAGAATTTCTAGACAACAGCAAAGTACTAACCCAAGCACAGACCTGTTCTGAGCTCAGGGCCTAATGGGAGTGTACAGATCATATGGCCATGAAACTGGCTCTGGTTCTAGATTTGGGAGTGCTGAGTATGGCAGGTCTGGCCAGAGCTTACCCCAGAACCCTGTCTTTATTTGTTCTTACATTTCTTTTTCTTTTTCTTTTTTTTTAGCTTTTTTTAGGTGACATTTAGACAATTTGAAATGCATCATCTTTATTTATTTATTTATTTATAGCTGTGTTGGGTCTTCGTTTCTGTGCGAGGGCTTTCTCTAGTTGCGCCAAGTGGGGGACACTCTTCATCGCGGTGCGAGGGCCTCTCACTATCGCGGCCTCTCTTGTTGCGGAGTACAGGCTCCAGACGCGCAGGCTCAGTAATTGTGGCTCATGGGCCTAGCTGCTCCGCGGCCTGTGGGATCTTCCTGGACCAGGGCTCGAACCCGTGTCCCCTGCATTGGCAGGCAGATTCTCAACCACTGCGCCACCAGGGAAGCCCTGTTCTTAAATGTTCTATCCTTAGTGTGTGTGTGTGTGTGTGTGTGTGTGTGTTGTGTGTGATTTGACATGCTCATCATTTATTGTCCATTCAGTTTGCCATTTGCAGTGAAGTAGAGGGGAACAGATTTTTAAAATTGTGGCTAAAAAACACGTAATATGAGCTCTACCCTCAATAAAATTTTAAGTGTGCCATACAGTATAGCTTCCTGTAAGCACAATGTGGTACAGCAGCTCTCTAGAACTTTTTCATCTTACGTGACTGAAACTCTCTACTCATTGAACAGTGACTCCCCCCTGCCCCCCCTGCCAGGTCCTGGCAGCCACCATTCTACTCTTTGCTTCAGTGAGTTTGACTACTTTAGTACCTCAGGTAAGTGGAATCATGCAGTTTTTATCTTTCTGTGACTGGCTTATTCACTTAGTATAATGTCCTCAAGGTTCATCCATGTTGCAGCATAGGCCCGGATTTCCTTCTTTTTCATGGCTGAATAATATTTCATTGTAAGTATGCACCACATTTTCTCTATCCACTTATCTGTCAATGAATATTTAGATTGTTTCGACCTCTTAGCTATTTTGAATAATGCTGCAGTGAACATGGGAGTGCAAATCTCTCTTATCTTCATTGTGTCTTTCTATTTATTTATGGCTGCATTGGGTCTTCATTGTTGCGCGTGGGCTTTTCTCTAGTTGTGGTGAGAGGGGGCTCCTCTTCGTTGCGGTGCGCCGGCTTCTCATTGCGGTGGCTTCTCTTGTTGCGGAGAACGGACTCTAGGTGCGCAGGCTCAGTAGTTGTGGCACAGGGGCTTAGTTGCTTCGCGGCATGTGGGATATTCCTGGACCAGGGCTCAAACCCGTGTCCCCTGCCTTGGCAGGCGGATACTCAACCACTGTGCCACCAGGGAAGCCCCAAAAGAATGTACTGTTATTTATTAGTGGTATTTAGACCAATTAAGACACAATGAGGGGCTTCCTTGGTGGCGCAGTGGTTGAGTATCCGCTTGCCAAGGCAGGGGACATGGGTTCGAGTCCTGGTCCAGGAAGATCCCACATGCCACAGAGCAACTAAGCCCGTGCGCCACAACTACTGAGCCTGCGCTCTAAAGCCCACAAGCCACAACTACTGAGCCCATGCACCACAACTACTGAAGCCCGCGTGCCTAGAGCCTGTGCTCCACAACAAAAGAAGCCACTGCAATGAGAAACCCGCGCACTGCAACGAAGAGTAGCCCCCGTTCGCCGCAACTAAAAGAAAGCCTGTATGCAGCAACAAGGACCCAACGCAGCCAAAAACAAACAAATAAATAAAAACAAGAAAAACAGTACATTCTTTTTTTTTTTTAATTTTATTTATTTATTTATTTATGGCTGTGTTGGGTCTTTATTTCTGTGCGAGGGCTTTCTCCAGTTGCGGAGAGCGGGGGCCACTCTTCATCGCGGTGCGCGGGCCTCTCACTATCGCGGCCTCTCTTGTTGCGGAGCACAGGCTCCAGACGCGCAGGCTCAGTAAATGTGGCTCACGGGCCTAGTTGCTCCGTGGCATGTGGGATCTTCCTGGACCAGGGCTCGAACCCGTGTCCCCTGCATTGGCAGGCAGATTCTCAACCACTGTGCCACCAGGGAAGCCCCAACAGTACATTCTTTTGGAAATAGTGTTCAACTGTTAAATGACTGAAATAGAATAATTTTACTGCTTTTTCAGGCTGCTCTCTATTGAAATGACCATCTTAGGTTACCCAGCTGGCAATGCAGCCATCGAGCTAACATTCCAGAGGACTAAACCCATTCTGGGAGAACGTGAGATGGTCCAGGCCCCACGGTGGACTCTCTGTGAGGGTCAGTGACACATGGTGCTGCCTCCCTGACCTCTGCATGGCTGCATTCCATCAGCAGAGTAAAGAAAAATACCACTCTGAAAAGGATGCTCTGAGACTGAGTAAGTATTTGCCAGCAGGGCCTCAGCCCCTCCAGGCAGAGAGACCTAGGGCATTCAGCCCTGAGGACCTTACCATTGAGAGCTAAGGCTTGACTTTCGTGTGTTAGCAATGCCTCTAGCAGCATCAGCTGGCTCTTAGCTGATTCTGCAATCTGTTTCTTGTTTGCCTAAATCTTAGTTGTTGGAAGTTTAGTTCTTATTCTTGATTAGGGTGTTTCTGGGGCTTTTACTTATACAATCATGTTTTGCTTCAGGGAGAAAAATGGGGAAGTTCAGGTTACAATAGCTTCCCTTTGTGAGGAGCAAATAGCTTGGTTTAATATGCAGGTGCAAAGGGAAAACGAGAGAAAGCAGGCTGAGTGATTGCTGGCCCTGCAGTGATAAATTTTCTAACAAGCTCCAGGTACATCTGGCTTTCTCAGCTTCAGCCTCTTTGCTGATCAAACCTGTGAGCAGGTGAATGAGGGTAAGGCTTCCCTTTATACAGATAGACCTAGGTGTATAAGTCACCTACACATGTTTTTGGGCTATTTGTACCAACAGAGGCTTCACTGAGCACCTACATATACTGCAAATTCCTTCTTTCCTGTTGTGGTGCTCGGTTGAGCATCCGTTTTGTTCTGAAATTCTGTGATTCTCCAGTCATCTGTGATAGTGAGAAGTGGTTACTCTCATCATATTTTAAAGCTTGTGAGCTGCCCTGGATCTCTCCTCTCTAACGGTCCTGCTCAGGAAGGGTCAGGGTAGGGTTATATACCGGACCACTCAATGTGGGCCACAGGGACACAGCTGAGGAGGGAGGGCAAGGCACCAGGGGAGCCGTGGTGAATGGAGCCCACATTGAATGAATTGACAAGGTGGTGCTGTTATTAGTGATATTTGGGAATGAATATGACCCCGGCTTTTATTGTGTGATCTCCTTTCAGGAGCTTGGAAACCAACCTTTTATTGGTCTGTTCCTGAGAGTGTTACATCCAGAGTACTGTGTTTTGGTTTTCATATCTAAAGGTGCGTGTGGTAAAATTGGAAAGGGACCACAGATGAGCAATGGAATTGATTAAAGGCATGAAAAATAGGACTCATGCCTTATGAGATGTCAAAGGACATGTGGCTATTTTACTGGAGACGAAATACTGAAGGGCTTCTTAGCAGGCGTTAAAACATTAAATATGTTATTTAAATGGCACTGATTATCTCTTCTAGAGCAGACCTAAGGAAGCTAACAGAAAATATTTGTTAGATACAAAAGAGCACATTTTTAAAAAGAAAAGATAACTGAATATGGGAATGGGTTTCTTAAGAAAATTGAAGTATGCTTCTTTTTCACTATTTACATCCAGGCTAGATGACCCCATGGGTTGGATAGTTGAGAGGGTGGGTGGGGCTGCACCCTCAAGGCCTCTCCCAGAACCTATATTCTGTGGTCTCAGATCTCCCTTTGACCCACGGGAAGATGTTAGCAACATACTGTCCTGGATTAGGAGGGTAGGGATACCTTCCTTACCTGACTATTTGCCTCCCTCTTAAGTTTCTCCTTTAGCCGTTCGCCCCACACTTTAGGGTAAACCGGCTCTCCTGATATGAGCAGCCTGTAGACTATTGCTAGGGAGCACGGGTCAGTTCTGGCCACAGGAGGTGGAAACCCAGGGGTGGAGTCTGGCCACATCTGTGTGTGTTGGAGGGGACAGAACCATTTGGTACAGCCGCTGCTTGGCCTGACGCATGTAGGCAGAAAGGTATGTTGCCAAAAATCTCAGCTTCTCTACACTGGTGCCAAATAGAAATACGGAGACAGAATTTAGGAGGAAAGAGAAAGAGTAGCCTTATTTCTTTGCCAGGCAAAGAGGGAACACAGCAGGATAATGCCTCCAAAAACTGTGCCTCCCCTTAGAGAGCGTAGTGAGAAGTTTTTATAGTAATGGTTCAAAGAGGGCGTGATCAGCTCAGGGACGTTTTTCTGATTGGTTGGTGGTGAGGTAAGTGGGAGTCAGCATCATCAACCTTCTGGTTCCAACTGGTCTGGGGTTTAAGTGTTTGTGGGCAGCATACCATCATTAATTGTTAACTTTTCCTACCTGGAGGGGGTTTCAGTGTCTGCAAAACAGCTCAAAGATATCTTGTGTGTGTCCATTGATGGGGAACCAGGACCTTGCCCCAAGGCTAAACTGTTGTTTCTCTTGACTCTGTTTCTCCCTTGTCTAGGATCACCTCCCTTCCCTAATTAACAACTGTTTGAATCTGCCCTTTGCTAGGATCACCTCCCTTCCCTAATTAACAACTGTTTGAATCTGCCCTTTGGAACTCAGGGAAGGTCATGGAGGCTGAAAGAAGGCGTTATTTCTTGTAATCAAAGAAATGGGGGACACGGAAAGGCTTTAAGTCCAGGAGCCCCACAGGGCCCTGCTGGGTATCAGCTATACCAGGAAGACTTGCTGGATTTTGCAGACCATGGTTAGCAGCCCAGGTCTGCCCTATACCAGCTGAGTGAACTTGGATCAGCCACTCAGTTTCTGAATCTCTTATTCTTCCTCTATGAAATGAGGATGAAAATAACAATACCTAATTCACCAGGATTCTATGAGATTCAAATGAGATGAGAAAGTTCTCTGTAAACTGTAAATTCCCATGCAATGGTCACTGGCCTGAGTTAGCCTTTTGCTTCTACCTACCTGGCTTCTGGTGTCCCTGTTACTCTCATCTGCTGCTTGCTCCTCCTGCCTAGGCCCCCATGTGGCTGCTGGACTGTCCAGGTTTCTGACTTCCTTCCCTGAGCAAGATTCAGGGCTTCTCAGCCTCCCTGTATGTAGCCTTCCTCTACCTCATTCTTTCAGAATCCTAATCTCAAAGGAGTGACTATAAATTGGCTGTAATAGGCTGATTGGACAAACTAAGCTCTCTAATCACTCAGATTTTAAATGGGCAACCATTGCCAGGTAATAGTTTCCTGATCCAGGTAAGATGCATGAGCTCTTTAAGAAAACCCTTAAAGGATGGAGGGAGTGCTGGTGATGACTGGAGCCTCAGGCTTCTCTGAGAAGCATGTGAGGGAGTATTTCTGCTAGACCCCCCGTTAATCACCAAGACACACCATGTGGCATCTGCCCGCATGGCTCAATGCAAATGGCATCATCTGAGGAGAAGCTGGGCCGGGGGAGGGTAGGTTTTCTTGTCTTCCCTGCGACACACACACTCACTCAGACACAGACTCTCTGAGGAGAACAGTCATTCATAGAGGTTAGGCTGGGGGCAATTTGGAGAGCTAAATTCTGAACATTTGTCAGTAAAATAATGCTGGCCTCTTAAAATAGCTCAAGGATGTTTCTGTGCAAGGTGCTTTCTGTGGATATTTGCATATATATTAATATATTTATATATAAAAAATCTATGTCTATGTAAAAGGTATATCTTTAGCTACAGTACGTATAAAAACACATATTCAAGCACATGCCCAAATATAAGTCATGAACCAAAAATGATTGAATTTACATAAGTTACAATATTTATGTCCTAAGGATGGCTAAACTTAGCTACAACATCTAATTTGCAGTGACGTCTTTCTTTAACAAGTTTTATAAGAGGGATGATTTAAGTCAAGGAAGAGCAGTGACTCATTCACATGGTGGGCCAGTGGCTGAGCTAAGTTTAGAAAAGAAGGGATGCTAGGATCTTCTGGGGCTTAGAGTTTTACTGTGAAGTCATTTTGCCCTTCCACACTGTTTTTTAACATTCATTAGGTAAAATCAAGAACTTGTAATGCAATAGCAAAATTCTCATTTTCCTTATTTAATTAGTTCACTTAATATAGCTTTCTGTTTTAGGCTCTATTCTGGGTTGCCATTCAAATAGTTTGAGCTTAGTTTGGTTGTTTTGCAATTCATGGTACAAGATGTTACCAAGTTGATTTTTACCTTTAAATTTTGACTAAGGTAAAAGCCTCCAGCAATTAGATACGGAAATGGAGAGACAATTGGGAAGAGTAAGAAATTCTTTTGCTCCGAAGGGAGGAGTCAAAGATCTGAAAAATACATTGTTCTACAGTCATTCAAAAAATCTGATCTAAATTCTAGGACCATAAGGGAGAGAAATTACCCTCAAGGAGCTCCTGTTATTCTGGGAGGAAGATGGAAATGCAAAGTAATTGTGATGCAGGGACAGAAATATAAGGTCAGGGCTGGGGTGGCCACTCCAGGCGGTCACTGACTGATGCATGCAAAGGCTAGGAAACTTGGTGTGTGTGGAGCAGCAAGGCCTAAGTGAGTCCCCTTTGGATTTTACTATCTGGGGCTGTTTAAACGCAGAAAAATTGCCTCCAGTTGGAATTGCTCCAAGGAATCCTGTGTAGATGTTGCAGAGGGAGGGAGTCTGGAGAGCTTTTAAGAGTCTTTAAATTCCTCTCTAACCGATTTTTAAGATTCTCCAAAGATGAGGACTCAGATACTCTTGTTTCTGGTGGTCAGGACTTGTGACCTGCACACCTTTTCACATGCCTCATGCATCATGGTGTTGGGCACTGGTTCGAAGTCTTGACGGCGCTTTTGCAAATCATAGTGCCCAGACTGTGATGGAGACAATTAATCAATATCAGGGTGGGGGTGGAGGTCCCAGACATCAGAATTTTTAAAGCTCTGCAGGTGATTCCAATGTATAGCTAAGATTGGGTATCAGTGGTACAGGGCAAAGCGTGATCCCTTGGACCAGCAGCATCACCATCACCTGGAACTTGTTAGAAATGCTGATTCCCAGTTCCCACCTGAGAACTACTAAATTGGAACTTCTGGAGATGGGGCCCAGCCATCTGTATTTTAACAAGCTCTCCACATGAGCACGTGAAAATTTGACTCAGCAACTCCAAACTTCACTGATTTGCTACCTGGGTCTGCTTGCTACCATGACCTCACCTGGCCACAAAAAGGCTGTTCTTTTCTAGTCTGGATAAGAATCAATAATTCCTCATTTGTTCCAGCCTGGTCAGACTGGAATTTTCAAAAGGACCTTTACTGAGGGAAAGCAAAAAGGGAACAAATGATATTCGAAAGCATAAAAAAATTGATTATTCAGTATACTGATAACTAAAAGTCAACTAAAGTCTGTTCACTTACTAATTCATTTAACACATCTGCATTGAATAGCAGAGACACAAAGATAAATTAGAAGCCTCTCTAACACGAAGGGGCTCAGGGTTTTAGGGAAAGACAGATACGTAAATAAATGTGTGTAAGGAAGTGTGAGAGGTGCCATCACAGGAATCTGGTCTTCACAGAACTCATTCGCAGAGGTGGGCCCAGATTTTGTGGGACCCAAAGCTTGTACATTTCTGGTGGGCTCGCTGAAAGAACAGAATACACAATTATGAAAAAAAATTAGGTGCGGGCCTTGAAATGCAGTCTGAAGCTGCGACTTAGTTAGCTGGGTGGTAGATGTGTACCGCTGCTTGTCACAGTTTAGGTGATAGTCCCTTCAGGGCAGATCCTATATTAATCTTTCTCACTGATGGATCCTGTACATAGCACAGCACCTGGCACTTAGTAGGGGCTCAGTAACTATTTGTTGAGAGAAATAATCTATGCAGATGAAGGAGGAGGCACAGGTTAGTTCTGTCTTTACCCAGCCTTGGTCCTGTGGAAGGCCTGAGAAATCTCTTCATCCAGAGCCCACTCTTCTCTCTAAGGCAGTTCTCCTAAAACGTGGATTTTCTATACTAATATTATTACCTGGTGCTCTCATTGCCCCCTCAAGCATGGACCAGTGAATAAGAAAGGTCCACCCCATCCTAGCTTCAAGAGTCCTACTGTATTAGGTGTTTGTTGGAATATTGCTGATACATCTTTCACCTATCTGGAAGCTTCTTTGTTCCAGCTTCTGAACCTCTTCTACTTGGTCTGTATCATGTTTAATTTAGCTACGCTTATGCATAAACCAGATGGTGCTAGCAGGTTATACCAATTAGTTAAGCTTGGCCTTCTCATCAGTGTCTTTGGCTATAATCTGGTTTGATGTTAGTGTTCACTGTATGATTCAAAATGGTGGACTTCATCTTTTCTCAGCATGGAGGACTTATTTCTACATTTTCCACCCTCAGTCAGACAGCCACCCAGATCTGCTTCTCCCCTCTGTGATTGCCTACTCACTTTCAGCATTTGGTTTAGGGAGCATATCAATTAAGACCTCAGTTGCATACCCATGTCCTGACCTGAGCCAAATGCTTACTCAGTGCCTGTGTGGCTATGATTCTCCCAGGCATTCTGCATAGAGGCTACTTGGTACAATTTCCCATTGCCTTGGCCACACCTCCAGTAATATAGCTCTTGCAAGCTTGTGACTGAGGTCTACAGCAGTGGTCCCCAACCTTTTTGGCACCAGGAACTGGTTTCATGGTTTTCCATGGCCGGGGGGGCGGTGAGAGGGGGGGCGATGGTTCAGGCGGTAAGGTGAGTGATGGGGAGGGGCAGATGAAGCTTCACTTGCTTGCCTGCCGCTCACCTCCTGCTGTGCTCTCTGGTTCCTAACAGGTTGTGGACCGCCACTGGTCCACAGCCTGGGGGTTGGGGACCCCTGGTCTACAGAGATCTTCATATTTACTGCTTTGTCTCATTGCCTTTGCGATTTCTAGATGGCTTTGTTTAAACTGCTTAAAATTTAACCAGGTTGTCCCATCTTAAAATTTTCTCTACTTTGGACACTAATTTTTTCCACTTTAAAAAGCTATTACAGGGGCTTCCCTGGTGGCGCAGTGGTTGAGAATCTGCCTGCCAATGCAGGGGACACGGGTTCGAGCCCTGGTCTGGGAGGATCCCACATGCCGCGGAGCAACTAGGCCCGTGAGCCACAATTACTGAGCCTGCGCGTCTGGAGAGGCCGCGATAATGAGAGGCCCCGCGCACCGCGATAAAGAGTGGCCCCCACTTGCCACAACTAGAGAAAGCCCTCGCACAGAAACGAAGACCCAACACAGCCATAAATAAATAAAACAGTGTTTAAATAAATAAAAATAAAAAGCCAGCTTGTATATCACCTGCTCTTTAAAAAAAAAAAAAGCTATTACAGGAGACTTCCCTGGTGGTCCAGTGGGTAAGACTCCATGCTCCCAATGCAGGGAACCCGGGTTTGATCTCTGGTTGGGGAACTAGATGCCACATGCATGCCGCAACTAAGAGTTCGCATGCCACAACTATGAAGTCTGCATGCCACGATTAAAAAGTCCACGTGCTGCAACTAAAAGATCCCGCATGCTGCAACAAAGATCCCACGTGCTGCAACTAAGACCAAGAACAGCCTAAATAAATAAATAATAAATAAATAAACAAATAAATAATAAATATTAAAAAAAGCTATTACATTCTGGAGTGCTGGTAATAATCTGCTTTCCATCTGGAGAAAACCATAAGATGAAAAGCTACATGCACCCCAATGTTCACTGCAGCACTATTTACAATAGCCAGGTCATGGAAGCAACCTAAATGTTCATCGACAGATGAATGGTTAAAGAAGATGTGATATATATACATATATATACACACACACACACACACACACACACACACACACACACAATGGACTATTACTCAGCCATAAAAAAGAATGAAATAATGCTATTTGCAGCAACATGGATGGACCTAGGGATTATCATACTAAGTGAAGTAAGTCAGACAGAGAAAGGCAAATATCATATGATATCATTTATATGTAGAATCTTAATTTTATATATATATATATATATATATATATATATATATATATAAAACTGAATCACTTTGCTGTACACCAGAAACTAATATAACATTGCAAAGCAACTATACTTCAAAAAAAAATTCCTAAAAAAGAAAAAAAAATCTGCTTATTAATTGGGTGATGGTTACATGGGTGGGTACAGTTTGTGGATGTTTATGGAATTGTACACTCCTCTGTAAGTATGTTATACTTTAATAAAAAGTAGACAACCTATTAAATTTTATCAAAATGTGCATATTTGTACAAAAAGCTTTTTATTTATTTCAGCTTTATAGGCATAGAACTACTGGATTACAAACCTTTTAAAGGCTCTTGCTAAATTGCTTTCAAAGGAGTATATGAGTTTACCTTCCCTTCATCAGCAAGTAAATCTTATTACTTAAAAAACATTTTGATAATATATAAGCAAAATTGTTTCTTTTTTTCTAATTTAAATTCCTTTAAGTGTCTATACTTGTGTCTATACTTATACATGTTGATCATGGTCCAATTTAGAAACTTCAAATTATAGAAGTAATCTCTCTCTTTGTATATTTACACATACATACATATATATTTATATACACACATAAAGCACACATGGCTATGCATATCCATATATGTAAATATATACATTATATATATCCATATACCCATTGTGGAAAAGCTGGAAATGTAGAACACTAGAAAGAAAAAATTGGGCTAGATGGTCTCTAAACTCTGAATGCTATGGCCATAATATCAGAAATTTCATATCCAAGGCCAAATGGCAAAAGTCATGATGAAGGAGGTTGTCTCAAACATCATTTCTAACCAGAGCTGCCTTACTTTTTAGTCATAAATAAATACCTAGGTACATTTTAATCTAACTGAATCCCACCTTGAAATGGTGGACACCATTGTTGCATGTCTACAAGTTGTATCCACAATTAAGCTCTAAAGATAGATTCTCTTAGATAGAATTCCATTAAGCATTCAAATGACGACTATTTCACTCCTACTTAATTGTACTTCATTTAAAAGGTTACGATTTCTTTGCAGTTTTGAGCACCTTAGAAAGCCTTGCTTGTTCTGGTACATTCTGAATTTCGTTTAAGAAACATTTCATTTGGAAACAAGCAACAGTGAAGAGTCTGATTACTCTAACTTAGGAGTGACTGCTGCACAGAAGGTGCATCTTATTCCAAAATGCATCACTGTGTTTATACTTCTCAACTCTAATAGTCCTCCATCTTTCATACTGAAGGACAAAATACCTATTGCTACTCTCTCAAATGCTCAGAATACTAAAGCTTGTGTGTGAAGCCTTGCAAAGACTGAAACATTTCTTACCCAAGGGTTTACTTCTAACCATGCTTTTGAAGCAAGTACTCGGGCCATTAACACTAGCCTGTCTTAGGTTGGTTCCCTAGAAGCAGATCCTGAGGAGGATGCTCTAGAAGGCAACTTATTGATTAGGAAGTGTCCCCTGGTAGGGGGTTGGGAAGTGTGACTTAGAAGGGGAAGAGGTCAAGTGAGGGCGTAGCCTGAAGCCAAGTCCAAAAAGGGGAGCACTCCCTCGAGTCGTCTACCTCAGGTTGCAGAGAAGAAGGGTTTTATCATCTGCACCTGTGGTCATACAGGGTAAGGCTCCCCGGGGGACATACATTTGGGTTTGGACAGTGGGAGGGAGATCACCAGAAAAGAGGCACAGGTGCTTGCAGTTGGGAGTGAATATGTACTGGGAGCCATTAAGCCCGAAAATGGTGAAGGGATTCAAGGACATATGAAATCTTGTTCTAGGTCCCCAAAGCTTGTCTTTGTGACCAGTGAGAATATTCTCTCTAGTTTCTGCCAGCCAAAAAGTGCAAATACCATCTTGCATTTGGTGGCCAGTTGAACAGACTGGGGTTCCGAGACATGAAGTCACAGCAGCATTCTCATTGTCCAGCTCTCAGAGGAATTCGGCATAAGGGTGCACCCGTCCACAAGGGGCCTTTGTTGTCTCAACTTTCATTGTCTGGTTAGCGCTGGAAAAGTCCCATTCCAGTAGTACCTGCCCAGTGTTACATATTAGTGGGTCTGTGACTGAGGGCATCTCACAATCTTGTGAGGAACTGGAGACACCCTTTTCACTAAAACTTTCTTACTGCCTGTGGCAGTGAAGGTCTTTGCTTTCACAGGCTTTGGGGATGAACCTTCTGGATCTTGTGAGGGCTGCATCTTTTGCATTCTCCTTTGGGATGTCTCTTGTGTCCATGGTTAAGCCATAAAAAGGCTTACTGGTTTGAGTCATTACTGAAATTAATATAAGATCCTACTCATCAATAACCAGACAAAAGATTGTTTGAATTGGAAAAACTTCTGTATTTCCAAAAAATTTCTTTTAGAGACCTCTCATTCTAAACAATTGTTTTATTGGTACCTATGGAAAGACCAAATTTAAAAAATGGCTACAAAGGAGTATCCTAGCCTTAGGGACTCCCTTAACAATACGAAAGAACAGAGATTAGACTTAAAAAGTAAAGTTTACATCTCACATAATTTCCCCTTCTTAAGATCTGGCCCTGTCTCCTCAGCAAATTCCCTTAGCTCCCCAAATTCCTCCACCTTCCCCAGAAAATCCCTTAAACACACTGCTGCCTGTTTTAACTTCCCTTTCTCTGCAAGATTTACAGAGAACACTCCAGCCTAATATCTAGGGTATACAGGTTATTCACATAAATGCTGAAAGTCAGGAAGTGAATTTAGCAGAAGCACCCAGGACAAGAAGTGGGGTTCACTTTGCTGTCCCTTACAACTCTTCCTACTCGCCAGGGCTCTGTAATCAGGCCCTGCTAGCTTTAGGCCTTCCTATGCAATGCCCTTTGCAGATATATATTCTAGAACCCCACCCAAAGAATTCATGTTCCCCAGACAGCAGCAGATCTTTTAAATTATAAAGCTCCTTCACTTCTACTTTCGGAAGATTCTACCAAATTTAAGGAGGAATTAATGGCTTTTCAAAACTCCATTCACAGTGACCTTGTTTGGCTGCCAAGGGGTGTTCTTCCCACCCAAATTAGACTATAATTATCAGATAAGTCAGACAACCCTCCTGGAGGAAATCCCCCTTGGAGGAAACAGATGACCAGAAATTCTCCCAGGCCTTCCTGCAAATTACCAGGAAATGGCTCAGCCAGAGGCTGAGATTGAGGGGCTGTTATAGAGACATTAGTGGAGGCTTTCCCCTCTAAGGTGAATTGGTCTAAGTTTAAACTGAGCACTCAGAAGGAAGGAGAGCGTCCAAGGCCTTTGTTGAATGTTTTATACAGAGTTTTGAAAGGTATACTGCACTAAACCCTGAAGCTCTAGAACATAAAATATCTTTTAATTTTCGCCTTAGTAGGAAGATTTCTCCCTGATATAAAAAGGCAGATTCAAAATTGTGTGGTTAGTGGGCTAATCAACCTCTAAGCATTACAATGAAAGCATCACTCAATTCTTTGAAGATAGTTTGCAGGGATGCAAGAGAAAAAAAAGTTAAATTCTTGAGTTGCAACTTGAAACTTTAGAAAAACAAAAGCATAACTCTGAGAGCAACTCAAAGCCCACTCAGACCCTTTCTTATTTGCCTTCAGACATTTGCAGATACTGTAAAAAATCAGGACATTGGAAGTATAATAGCATTTTAGAAAGAGAAGGAAAAATTTAAATAGTAATTATCCTAGACTTCTGATAATAGACAAATGTACTCCAAACCTCGGAGGAAAAATTTATGTTCTTTCTATGTCCCTTGAAGATATAAATCTTACCATGTCTTTGAAATGTTAACACCCTAAGAGATAACTAAAACAATGCTCACACATGCTTGGGACTGACGGAAAAAAATAGGGAAAAGAGGCTTTCTAAAATACAAACTGCTATAAAAGCTCTCTGGCCCAAACTGTAGTCCACAGCCTCCATAAGATTATTTGTCAAGGGCAAATACAATTTTTGAAAATCTTCTCCATAAATAGTAAAAAGCTTTAGTCACTTGACCTGGTAAACTTATTTCAACTGTTATTTATTAGCTAGTGAGTTTTATATTATTGTACCCCATTCACAGCTAAAATTTTGTAACAGAAGCTATAGTGTCTCTATGCCTGTCTATACTGTCTCTGTGTTTATGTATATTCATGGATGTATGTTTATGTATATATATACATTTTTTTCTACCTCCAGATGGTACTGCTAAAATTAATTTGTAAAGAGCTCATTTAATTGGCATAAAGACAAACAAGTGCTATATAAATTAAGTATACTCTTAGAGATATAAAAACTAATCCAAATGTTTTTCAAGTTCATGTGATCTAGGATAATATTCAGTAAATAAAAACTAGTTTAAGTTTCTTGGTTTAATTAAAACATGCATACCTTTAGAGTTATCAACATTAAGCATAATACTTTTATTTTACTTGGTTTACTAAAAGTCAAATAAGCTTGTGATGTCCTGTTATAAAATTTGTGAACAAGAAAAATAAGATGATGACTAGCTGCTTTAATGTCTCTCGAAATTTTCATGAGTAATCTAAGTATGGCTGTTAACAGCAAGTGAATTAAATGCAAGTGGAATAAAAATTTTAAGTGAACTTTTCAATAACAATTATGTTTTATGATATGCCTACTTAAATATTTTCCTAAATCTCTTAGGTAACTTACACCCTTAGGGTTTTGCTAAGTTAAAGTAAATGATGGAAATTTATTTAATATCTAGATCATTTCCAAATTAAAAAAAATACAGAAACATTAGTTATTAAACATAGGTTTATCCACTTTTAGCTCCTTATTACCAAATATAAAAATTGTACTATGAGAAAGCATTTCTAAAGGTTATGAAATGTATTCATAAATTTGCAAATCTAAAGAATGCTGTTATAACAGTTCAATTCTTTGAAATGCTTACTTCTTAATTTTCAATAGAAATTAAGGTTTTTAAGGGTTAAGAATTCTAATGCAATTAAAACTATTAGAAATAGTAATATTTGCAAATTTTCCTTGCAACCCTGTATACAAGGAAAGTAAGTTGTGTTTTTGGCTTAGAAAAGGTATGAGGTATGGAGATGTACTTTTTTAAGGGAAAAGAAGTAAAGTAAGGTTGGATATTTTAGAAAGGGAAAGAGCAGACTAAAGGGAAAACTATGGACATAGAAATTTGGGAAGAGAGAGATAGAGATAGATAGATGGTGGGGGAGAGAGAAAAAGAATCTTGTGTGGTCAAGTTGGCTAAAAATTGAATTGTTATTATAAGGGTTTTAAAAATAAGCTTTAACACCAATAGTATACTTATGTAAAAATACAATTTAATTTTCTTTCATCTGCTAAAAGGAGAAAGTTCTTTTGGACTATGGGTCTGCTCTCAATAAGACATTGTGAAAGATTTCTCTTTACCTTTTAAGTAATCTGCCAAGAAAGCAAAGGTTTTGTGTTTTATCAAAATAATTTTTTGTGTTTCATGTTATATTTATCATCAGGTCTTTGATTACTTAAGTAAACTGAATCTTCTAGATACTAAAAGAGCTAAACTTTGCTCAGAACTATGTAACTTTCTGTATGTGCCCTTGAAATTTTTTATTGTCACTTTGGTTAAATGGCTAATTAAGTATTGTTTCATAATGATCTGTGATCCTTTTGAGTCAAGTGTCCAAAACTTTTTGATATTTTTGAAAAACTTCCCCAAATCAAGCTTTAAATGAAGTTCTGTTGACCTCAAACTAAGTATGGGATTTTCCAGAGGGTCCCTGAAACATCTTAAAAGATTTGTTCCATCTCCTTATAAAAGAGAGATGTTACACTAATTAGACTTATTTGATATGTTAAATTACATGAGAAGCATTGTCAAATAAGTGATGCTAAACCTTTTTAGGTTACTTTTGTATGGATATATGTTATTAATATAAATGTTCCATAAATTGTATAAAATTCTTAGAAATCTGATATCTCCTGGTATGTTATCACTTATAATTCTAGTCATTATCTTCAAGTGTCGTGTGTCACAGAAATAATCAAATTTCCTTGTCAACTGCATTATAATGAACTCTCATCAGATCTTTAACCATGACCATTTTAAGTCTTTTGGCATTTACAGTTATTGTTTGATGGCTTTGGCAAATGTGTTTCATCTTTAGAGAAATTCATAGAAAGGACTCTGACAAGTACTCTAGAATACAGGTTTCTGATAACTTTCAGATCATACAGCTGAACTGAGTAAGAATTTACAGAACTTTAAGGAAAAACTGGATTCATAAAATTGCTAACAAAGTTCAAGGTCAACAAGAATTAATTGCATAGGACTGAAAGAACTAAGGTGGATGATTTTAATTTTTATGACTGAAACATTGCTGGTTCTTTTAGTGTTTCGTTTTTCTAGATTTAAGGAAACATTTTCCTCTTTTCTCTTAAGATACCTATGACTTAGGGCAATTTTATAAAGTATACCTTTGTGAATAAAGATGAAGCAATTACTCTGTCCTCTTACCTGATCCCTTGAGAATTAGGAAAATTCACTGAGTATTATTATTTTTATGGCAATACAATTATTTGTGTAAGTTCAATAATAATGTTCTCCTTGTAATAAGACACAATTAAAAACATTGGTTATGTTACCAAGGCTTTGATTGGAATGTCATATTTGAGAGAGATGTATATATACTCAGTTATGACCAGACAGCTTTAAGGAACTAAAATGGACTGTATGGAGACAATAAAGTCCCTTGGAAAAACATCCTGGTACCTTGCTTACAGGGTTCCTGGCAGCCTTACCAGGCAAGTAAGGAAGGTCACTTCCTGGCAGGTGCAAGAAACTCAGGGTATTTTGGGGACCTCAAGAAGAGAGAAATTTACCCAAATCTATGGGTATTGCAAGCAAAGTCTGATGGCAAATTCTCAGCTTGGCTTCTCCTAGAAGAGAAGCTTTTTAGAGCTCAGTCTGAGATTCTTTACGAAAAGTTCCAGCAAAGAATATTTAAAAGAGCCTATATGGTCAATCACTATCCTTGTTGCACTTATGTAAATAATCAAGTCAAGTTTATTGAAACTAGACTCAATTTGCAAACAAATTAGTCTTACTGTGGTTATTTTTGATATAAATGGGGGTAATCATAGAGAGAAAAATTATGTTTCATTACATTTCAGTAATACGCCTCTGTGGATATCAGATTCTAGTGCTATTAACTGTCTTTGAGGTTTGTTTTCTACCTGTAAACTGGACTGGACCCTGAATTCTTCTAGTTTCCTCCAGTGTTTGGGTACAACTCTCCAAATTAATGTTTCCAATTTCTCTACTACCCTTCTTGACTTGGAATCGCTGAGAACTAAAACTGCCCTTTTCCCAAAGCTGTGCAAACTAAAGTTGGACAACTTGATATAAACTACAGAGAAGTCAACACAACAGCTCATATATGGACAATCTTCAGGTCTGTTGCTGTGTAATCACTCAGAAAGGTTATCAAAGACATTCAAACTGCAAACTAGGAAATCTTTCAGAGTCAGATTGCCACTGCCTGCCTTCACTCCATCTGAAGATGTTTTGAGCCCAATATCTAGAAATCTTCTTGACTGACTACTCTCAAAGCTCAGATTGGGTTTATAACTTGCTCCAACCATTGACCTTTTGTTTCCTTAGAAATGTTTATTAAATACCTTGTTGCTAGCACAATACAGGCCTAACTTTGGGAGCCGACCTTAGCATCACCACCTCCTGAAATAAGTTTGACTGAACCAACCTATTTTCAAGACTAAAAGAGGAATTCAATGAAATAATGGAGCAACCTGCCAACGCGGCTTCTGAATTGTGAAACTTCTTGGAAGTTTCGAAGGTAGGACTGAAGGAGAGCAGAGTATGCTACCCCAAAATATGATTCTTTGGCATATTGATTATTTTGAATCAAAGTTACTTTAGAAACAGCCAGTGCAAGAAGAACATTCTGACACTCCTTTGTCTCCCTGAAAGCAGGAAATAATTCTCTCATGTGAAGTTACTCTTCCTGTACCAGGAGAGTAAAAGGCATCCTTATTGCCAAAGATAGGGAATTCAGGGCCACGAAGTCTGCGTAAACAAACCTTGTTACTTCTTCACTAATTCCAAGCCCAAATCCCTTTGTTTGGCCAATTCTTCACAAATTAATTTTTTCCTTGTCTAAGAGGTATAAAAGCTGCCTGCTTTGGTCACTTCTTGGAGTTTCATATTTTTATGGGCTTCTGTACATATGAAATTAAAATTTTCACCTGTTAATCTGCCTTATGTCAACTGAATTATTAGACCAGCCAAAGAACCTAGAAGGGAGAAGGGAGAAGTTTTCCTCCCCTACACTATCAACAAGAAAGTATTTCTCAAGTAGGTTGAAATGTATTTGTTTCCCTACACTTCTGGTCCATTCAGAACAGATGCCTGTTGTCATGGTAACAGAAACAAGAGCAAGTAAGAGTTTTTGAGTGCCCTAGATGCTTTATGTACAGGGGGAGGGGTGAGGTTGAATTGAAATGTGGACTTAAAATGAAATATCATTTTCATCTTTCTCTCTCCGTAGAGGGCAGATGTCATGATTATGCCTCAATCTATTCCCCAAGAGTAAGCATATTCAGTCAGTGCATTTGAAGATGAAACAAAAGAGAGAAAGGGAGATGAAGAGAAAGGAGGCTTCCTTTTCCCCTTGCTCCTTCCCAAACTATTTCATCCATTGACATCCTTCTGGAAATATTTTGCCTCTCTCGGGACTACAACCCAAACACATATCAGTTTTGAGGAAATTTATAACCCCTCCCCCATCTCTATATTTCAAAACACATAGATTAGGTTCACTTTTTAAAAACATATATATGATCTAACTAAACCAGCAAGAGTAGGTTTGGTTTGGTGTTTAATGAAGAAGAGTGAATTTTACTTATTTATTGTGTCTAACCCAAACTGTGCTCCCTGCCTGGAAACTCTCCTTCAGCTTGGATGCCCATTTCCCTCACTTCAGCACTGACTGAGGCTCATGGCTGCACATCTTCTCAGTTCTGTCCTTTTCTGTCCCTTCTTTTTCAAGGTACGGCAGACACTCACCCATAGCACACTCCTGGCACCAGGTGCACCGTACATGCCCCATGCTCTGACTTACCACCACTCCCTCTGGAATCTTCATGACTCAGCTCTGGTTCCCTCATGCCATCATGGGGCATAGCCTGCCTGATTCCCAGGTACCTCCAATTCCAGAGTATCTTTCCTTTCCTGTGCGTGTGTTGAAAGGCATCCATCCCCCGCCCCCAAGCGATTTCTACGTTCAAAGAAATTAGCAATTATAACCTGGGGTCAGAGACCTGAGGTCTGAGTGGGGTGGGGCAAAGGTGAGCAAAGGTGAAGATGAGAGAGTCTCAGGAAGAGAAGAGGCAGAGACCTAGAGAGGATGGTGGTGCTCGAGGCAGTGGAGTACATGGCAGACAGCAGGCGCTCTGCAGGTTGCCCAGCCAGCTGGCACCCAGAGGTTGTCCCTTCCGCTGTGGAAACTCGGACAAGTTATTGAATTATTGAACTTCTCTATACCTTAGTTTCCTTATCTGTTGAATAAAATAATATTTTTACCCACTTTAGAGTCTTGAGAATTGAATGGAATAATGTATGCAAATTACTTGCTGGTGTACCTGGCATCTGCTAAATGCTCAATAAACTTCATTATTATGTGTGAATATTACTACCACCCGAGATGGACACTGCTGACATTTAGAGGCTGCTTAAAGAAAACCTATTCATCTGAACCAAGCCCCTCTGTTGGTAAGTTTGAGATCATTAGAAATCTCAAAGGTTTAAATGGGCAGGTTCTCACCTGTGATACTTCATTAAGCATATTCAGGATATTTGGATATTTGAAGTTCAAGAAAAGAATTTGAGGAGAGCACTCCTAATATTTGCAAAGCCAGGGGCACTAGTGTACACAGACGTCCACAAACCATGTGTCTAAATTCTGAAACATTATACATCAAGCTACGAAACTGTTAACTGTTTTACTTTCCATCTTGACACACATTTTCATGGCAACCCAGAAGTCTGCTTTTTTTTTTCAATAGTACTTTAAAATAGCATTTATTGCCTGTGTTCCTAGTTACAAAATTAGTACGTGTGTGTAATACTAATTGTAGTTACAATTATTTTATTAAGCATTTATCCTACGTCAGGTACTGTGCTTCAACTTTATATGCATGATCTCATTTAGTCTTAATAACAATTTGACGGGGGATGTCCTATTGTTATTTCCATTTTATAGACATGAAATGTGAGGCAAAAAAACCATAAAACACATAGAAAAAATGACCCATAATGCTATCCTCCAAAGTTAACCAACACCTTGATATCTGTTTTCCAGTAATTTTGGAAGACAGCTTTGAATTTAGAATTCTTGGTCTTCTTGGTGGTCTGTGCTGAAATATGGTGACACAGGGAAGGCAAGCCCTGGTTCTTAGCCTGAGGCCATTTGCCTCTCTCCCCATCCCTGGCTCTCTCTTGCATGCACTTATGTGGGCATCCCTCTCCACTGTGTACATTCCCCCCCTCAGTCTGAGGCATGAGCACTCTAGGTGTGGTCCACCCTCTGGAGGAGGGACCCTGGGAAGTGGTGCAGCACAAGTTCTGGAAGTAGCTTGGGACTGTTTGACCTGGAAACTCTGGGGTCCTAGATACCCAGAGAGTGTTCTAGGAGGGGGGATGTGGGCTTTGGGTATGCATATCCCTTTGGCCCTGCAGACTCTGTCACTGGCAGGGGCGGTGGTTGCAGCTGGACAAGTGCCAGATAGGGGATCCAGGACAAGGGCCCTCCTGCCTGGGTCTAAGGGAGGTACTTCCTTCCTATTCCTGAGGAAAGAGAAATCTGGTAGCCTAAGCAGTTTAAAATTTCTGTATAACTTAATGAAGGCCCAATTAAAGCATATTTATAGTCTGTACTTAACAAATAAGTCTAGTAATGCATTAGTATAATTATATTCTAGTAGCAGAATTACCTTTGTAGTATCAGTATCTCAGTGCTTGCTTATAGTTTAATGAAACACATTTAGAATCAATACCATATGTTGTTGAATTAATTAAAATTACCATTTGTATTTTGGCTGAATAAATATGAGTCACAGATTTCAACAGTTCATTCATTCATGCAACAAATATTTATTGAGTGCCTACTCAATAGATACTTGCCAGGCACTGTACTAGGCACTCTAGTGATACCAAATACTATTGATAATTAAATAAATATTGACTGGATCTGCATCTTGTAAACAGTTGGCACAATGCAGTAAATTGGAGATTCAGGCTCAGAGAGGGAAAAGTCTAGTTTTCCAGAAAGGATGAGGGTATTTATTTGGTTAGAAAATATTTCTTGATTCATAACATGCTCTTGTTTTCCAACATCACTTCTTGATTTCCACTTGCTTAAGAAAATGTAAATTACAGAGTTTAGAAGCATTCCTCTTCTAAAAATGGCTCTTTTCTGCAAACACGAAATCCTTCTTATCACTTATCTTATGCTTCTTTGGAGTCATATTCTAAACGTATAGACTTGGGTTGACTCTCCTATCTGTTCCATGACTAGACTATATGATGGTGGGGTCCAAGGGGCTATGTAGTGATGGCCTGATCAAAGGCATTTGGATGAATGCCAGCATCTCTCTCCAGGGATGAAAGAACTGGGATATAGCAGGAATTGGATCTCAATGGCTAACATTTAGTAGATGCTTAATACAAGTTGGTTGGGTATTGTAACCCCACACTATGCCAGAGATTCCACCATCAAGGTTTAGACCTCTATTAACAGTGCCATCAGACCACCGATGTTTTAATGACCATAAATCTAGTTCCTGCTTTGCTTTTACTTTGTGGTTGTATTTATGTATATGAAACAACGGAAATGGAAAGCATGAAGTGGTCTTAAAAAGAGTGAGTTTGGGACTTCCCTGGTGGCGCAGTGGTTAAGACTCCACCTGCCAATACAGAGAACACAGGTTCATGCCCTGGTCCGGGAAGATCCCACATGCCACGGAGCAACTAAGCCCGTATGCCACAACTACTGAGCCTGCGCTCTAGAGCCTGCGAGCCACAACTACTGAAGCCCACGTGCCACAACTACTGAAGCCCGCGCGCCTAGAGCCCGTGCTCCACAACAAGAGAAGCCACCACAATGAGAAGCCCATGTACTGCAACGAAGAGTAGCCCTGGCTCACTGCAACTGGAGAAAGCCCGTGTACAGCAATGAAGACCCAACGCAGCCAAAAATAATAAACAAATAAAATTAAATTTAAAAAAAAAAAAAAAAAAAGAGTGAGTTTGTGGAGCTGGGA
The DNA here is from genome assembly GCF_965194825.1 of Balaenoptera physalus. NCBI lineage: Eukaryota > Metazoa > Chordata > Mammalia > Artiodactyla > Balaenopteridae > Balaenoptera > Balaenoptera physalus. Next base: position 59,695,293 of record NC_138897.1, read on the forward strand.
AAATTGTGAATAACAGACTCCCATTTAGAGATCATGGCCATATACTCTAGCTAAGTTAGAATTCTTTCACCGTTTATTTGAACATCAGTTTCTGAACATTTTGGTATGACATTTGAAATATTACCTGCACAAATATATGCCTATAATTTATTGAAATCTTGTCAATCTAGAAATGGGAAAAAAGGCTGTGAGGAGTCAAACCATGAAGCTCCTTGTATCATGGGCAGTAGCCACCTTCTTTAAGAAGTGACAGTAAGGTCCCTCTTTTCCTCACAGTACTGGAATTCTTTAATTTCCTTGGGCACACAAGTTGAAATTCATATTTCATCTAGTAGGAATTTATGTGGATAAATAAGCTCTACTTTAAAAATATGGCTACCTTGGAGAACTGATCTTAGAATGAATGTTTTTCAGTCCTGTTGCTTTCTTTTTGTTACCTCGCTGAAGTCAGCCACACTGGTGGCTTGGAGGGAGGGAGAGAGGAATGCTGGCCCTCTCAGTACGAGGAGAGCAGTCCTAGGGAGGTCCTGATGCAGGGTCCTGATGCAGGCTTCTGGGAAGGACCAGGGCAACTTCAGGGAGATGAAGGGAGAGGGTATAGGGGAGAGAGGAAGGCACTACAATTTTTCACTTTGTCTCAAACTGAATTACCTAAAGAGGTTTCAATCCACTTAACATTTTCTTTTTTTTCCTGGTAGAGGAAGCATATAAATTAAGTAGAAGAATGTTACATACTGTCTGACGCAATCAGAAAACTGATGTGTGTGTGTGTGTGTGTGTGTGTGTGTGTATGTTTAACTTTTTCTGACTGTAGGTTGCAGTGGTCTTATTTATTTTCCAGCTTTTTGGAGATGTAATTGACATGTAACATTGTGTAAGGTTAAGGTATACCATGTGATGATTTGATACATGTATATATTACAAAATGATTACCACAGTAGGGTTAGTTAACACATCCATCACCTCACATAATTACAAATTATAACTGAAAGTTTGTACCCTTTGGGCAAAATCTCCCCATCTCCCCCATCCCCTAGACCTGGGCAACCACTATTCTACTCTCTGTTTCCATGAGTTTGTTTTTTATAGATGCCCCGTATAAATGAGATGGTACAGTGTTTATTTTTCTCTGTCTGCCTTATTTCACTAGCATAATCCCCTAAAGGTCCATTCATGTTGATGCAAATGGCAGGACTTCCTTCTTATGGCTGAATAATATTCCATTGTATGTATATACAACCAGATCGTCTTTATCTTTTCATCCATCAGTGGACACTTAGGTTGTTTCCATAACTTGGCTATTGTGAATAATGTTGCAATGCCCACAGGAGTGCAGATATCTTTTTGATATCCTGTTCTCTTTTTCTTTGGATGTATACTGAAAAGTGAGATTGCTGGGTCATATAGTAGTTCTATTTTTAATTTTTTGAATATCCTCCATACTGTTTTCCATAATGGCTGTACCAGTTTACATTCCCACATCCTCACCAACACTTGTTATCTTTTGTCTTTTTGATGATAGCCATTCTGATAGGTGTGAGGTGGTATCTCGTGGTTTTGATTTGCATTTTCCTTATGATAAGTGATTTTGAGTATCTTGTCATGTACCTGTTGGACTTCTGTATGTCTTCTTTGGAAAAATGTCTATTGAGGTTCTCTGACCTTTTTTTTTTTTTTTTGTTATGAGTTATATGAGTTCCTTATATATTTTGGATATTAACCCCTTATCAGATAGATTGTTTGCAAATATTTTCCCCCATTCTGTAAGCTGCCTTTTCATTTTGTTTGTTTCTTTCTTTGCCATTTAAATGGGTTTCCTGGAATAAGCAGGGTCAGTGTTTGAGTCCTGTTTGAGGCAGTGGCTAATGTACTGTTTTACAGTTGAAGAGGATCTTTCAGACACTGAGAGTTATTTTAAATCTTTGAGAGGGATGGTTCATAGGTAGAGATTTTAGTTTCAAAACACACATCATGTGATGAGCCCAGATGGGCCAAGTGCCTCTATTTACCTCTTTTGAAATGAGTAACTTCCAGGAACTGCTGCAAATATTTAACCTTGAAGAGGGTTTTAACTTTGGGAAAGTAATTTTTTAGCTTTCCCAAACTATTTTTGTATATAGGACCTTAGGACTACAGGTTTTTTATTTTTTAAAATTTTTAAATTATTTTAAAAATTTTTGGCCGTGCTGTGCAGCTTGCAGGATTTTAGTTCCACGACAATTGATCGAACCCAGGCCCACAGCAGTGAAAGCACGGAGTTCTAACCACTGGACCACTGGAGCTTTCATGGTTTCTCCTCCCTGGAGGGCATACTTGAGTTGTTCCATTTCAAGGGGTTAAGGTGTCCCTTCTTTTGGGCTTAGGGAATGGGTCTACCATACATGAGCTCAAATGCACTTAACTTTATCTTATCCCTTGGGGCTAAAATGCATGTGCAGCAGGGCAACTGGAAGCAAAGTAATCCAATTTTTTTGAGTTTCCTGACATAGCTTGGCTAAGGCCGGTTTCAAGGTCTGATTGGTTCTCTACTTTCCCTGATGATTGGGGTCTCCACCCATTTCCCTTGTGTAGATTAGGGAATAATTGGATGGATCTGGCCTTTGAGATGTAAGAGGTTGTTGCCAAGACACTGTTTCTTGGGCCACCCTTTTGGCAGTTGCATCTACTCTGTTTACCTTTATTACCTCTGAACCCCCCCCCCCTTTTGGTGGCCCCTACAATGACTGGCTGCCACTTTTTTGGAAGCTGTACTGCTTCTAAGAGCTTCAATATGCTTAAGCCATGTTTCACCTGTTTATTCTCTGCAGTAAGCATACCTCTTTCCTTCCAAATAGCCCCTTCCAAATAGTGTATGTGTAGGATGGCAATTGTGTGAACGTTCAAGATCTTTCCTGTCCTGATGAATGGATAAAGAAGACATGGTATACACATACAATGGAATATTACATAGTCATAAAAAATAATGCCATTTACAGCAACATGGATGGACCTAGAGATTATCATACTAACTGAAGTTAAGTCAGAAAGAGAAAAACAGGGAATTCCCTGGTGGTCCAGTGGTTAGGACTCCATGCTTTCACTGCCGAGGGCCCGGGTTCAATCCCTGGTTGGGGAACTAAGATCCTACAAGCGGTGTGGCCGGAAAAAAAAAAAAAAAGAGAAAGACAAATATTGTGTGATATCACTTATATGTGGAATCTAAAATACGACCCAGGGACTTCCCTGGTGGCGCAGTGGTTAAGAATCTGCCTGCCAATGCAGGGGACATGGGTTAGAGCCCTGGTCTGGGAAGAGTCCACATACCATGGAGCAACTAAGCCTGTGCACCACAACTGCTGAGCCTGTGCTCTGGAGCCCGTGAGCCACAACTACTGAAGCCTGCGCATCTAGAGCCCGTGCTCCACAGCAAGAGAAGCCACCACAATGAGAAACCTGCACACTGCAATAAAGAGTAGCCCCCGCTTGTTGCAACTAGAGAAAGCCCGTGCACAGCAACAAAGACCCAACGCAGCCAAAAATAAATAAATAAAAAACGACCCAAATGAACATATCTATGAAACAGAAACAGACTCACAGATATGGAGAACAGACTGTGGTTGCCAAGGGGGAGGGAAGGATTGGGAGCTTGGGATTAGCAGATGCAAACTGTTATATATAGGATGGATAAACAACAAGGTCCTATTGTATATAGCACAGGGAACTGTATTCAATATCCTGTGATAAACCATAATGGAAAAGAATATGAAAAAGAATATATATATGTATAGCTGAATCATTTTGCTGTACAACAGAAATTAATACAACACTGTAAATCAATTATACTTCAATGCAATTAAAAAAAAAAAAAAGATCTTCCCTGTCCCGAACTCTAAGGCTCGGGTAAGGTCTATCAACTTCACCTTTTGGGCAGAAGTCCCTGGGGATACCCTTCATGCATCTGTGATTTGGGTCTGGGAGGTTACTGTATATCCCACCAGCCTTCTCCCCTCTCATAAAACTGCTCCCATCTGTGAGCCATTCCTCTTCCGTGTTTGGGAGAGGCTCACTTCCTAGGTCAGGCGACTGGAATAGATTGTGTCTATGGTTTCCATATAGTCATGCTCCAGGGGGCCCGTTTCTGTGGGTGGCAGGATTAGTGTGTGACAGATTTTTACAGTAACCACTGGGTTGTCTAAAAGCATTACTTGAACTTGAATCAACTTTTGGGGGATAGCCATTCTGTTCCCTTGGAACTTACTAAAGGCTGAACATGGTGTGGAGTCCAGATAATGATTGGCTGACCAAACATTAACTTTTCAGCAGGGTTGTAGTAGCTGCTACTGCCCATAGGCAAGGAGGCCATCCTTTAGCAGTCTGAACTAATTGTTCAGAGAAATTAGCAACCACCTGAGTAAGGGATCCCAGTTTTTGAGCTAATACCCCAAGGGCGATTCCCCTTCTTTCCTGAATGTAAAGGTCAAAGGGTTCAGCTAAGTCTGGGAGGGCCAGGGCAGGGACCTGCAGTAATTGCTTTTTCAATTCTTGAAAGGCCCCTTCACATTCTGAGTTCCATTCAAAAGGGTTATCATTCTTTCCTTTCAACTTTTCATACAGAGACCCAGCTATTAGACCATAGTTAAGGATCCAGATGCGCAAAAACCTGGCCATCCCCAGGAAGCCCCTAAGCGGTCTTCTATAGGAGAGGCAAAGCTGCAAATGTCTTTTTTCCTTTCCTGGGGTGGGCTTCTCTGACCTTCTGTGAGAATGAAGCCTAGGTAGGTCACCTTAGTTTGTGATATTTGAACCTTTTTCTTGGATACCTTATATCCTTTCTCGGCCAGGTGGTTCAGGGTGGTTACAGTATTTTTGTCAGAGGCTTCCATAGTAGGCCTGGTGATCAGAATGTTCCTTATACTGGAGGAGGGTTCCCTCCTCCAGATGTAGATCTTTTGGGTCGTTAGCTAAATTTTCCCCAAAGATGGTGAGGGAATTTTTGAGTCCTTGGGGCAGGACTGTCCAGCAGTATCCTTTTTGTTGTGTGTTTGGGTCCTGCCACTCAGAAGCAAAACTTTCTTGTGACTCTGGGGCTAATGGAATACAGAAGAAGGCATTCTTTTAAATCTAATACAGAATATCCAGTCCTGGAGGACAGTGGAGTGGCCAGCAGGGTGTAGGGATTAGGGACTGCGGGATGTATATCCTCGGGGCTTTGCTGACTGCTCTGAGGTCCTGTACCATCCGGTATTCCCCACTGGGTTCTTTACAGGGAGAATGGAGGTATTACAGGCTGACTGGCCTGGTCTATTAAGGCCCTGGTCAATTAGGCCTTGTATTGCAGAGGCAGTGCCCAATAAGGCCTCCCGACAAAGGAGGTGCTCTTTTCTATTGGGCAAACATGTTTAGGTTTTTGATGGACTATCACGCGATTGGCTCCTGCAGCACATCCCACCCGTCTGGGCCCAGACTTCAGGATTTACTCTGGGGAGATGGAATTGCTCTGTCTGGGGAGGTTTGCCCTCAGCCATTAACATTATCATCTTGTGCCCTTTGTCTAAGGGGACACCAATCTCCGATCTGTACATACAGGAAGGAATGGCGTTCTAATGGCTCAATGAATGCCTGTTCCTAGGCCTTCCCTGATACCCCCTTAATTTTACAACTCTTGTTACTGAGTTTGCCCAGTCTGGTGTTCAGAACCCAGTAAGTGGCACTAGTTTTGACTAACAATTCGACAGGCTTTCTCCCATGTCTAGGGTCAGCCGGGGCTCCTCGGGGGTCAATTGGAGCCCCCTGACCCCGTCGTTCTTCATCTATTTGGACCATCTGTGTTCTAGGCTAGTGGCTGGGATCTGCCATTTCCCTCCCTCTTTGAGGGTGGCTAGGGCGTCCTCCCTTCGAGCGTCCCTCTTGTTTACAGACGGCACACTGATTGGGTCCTAGTCCTTGGCTTGCTCTCCCTCATGGGGGGCAGGGGTCACTCACCGGAGTCGAGCGCCTCCGTGGGCGGTTAGTCATTGAAGGGCAACAGCCAGTAGGTGGGCTTGCGTGGGACCTTTTTATCCTCTGACTTTTCCTCTTCTGCATCCAGGTTATTAAATACCCGGTAGGCAATCTCAACCAGGCAAGAGGTAGGGTTATCTGGGCCTACTTCCAGTTTGGCGATACCCAAAAGACTTCCGATTCTGCAGGGTGCACCCTACTGGGCTGTCCTTCATAGGGTGGAGGTTTGTTCCCCATACGTTAGATGTTCTGTCTTGGATTTTTTTCCAGCTACTGAGGGGGCGGTCGGAGTGATTTGCTGGCCCACCAATGTCACAAGATTTGACCGAAATAAGACTTTCAGTTCGGGAAATTTGGAAGCAGCACCAAATGGTTAATGGATTCCTCAAAAGACCAAAGTAGGAGGCGTCTAAATGGCGTGGACTCTGATATAACTGGGGTCCCCCTTGACTCTGTAGCGGCCTGGGTTTGAGACAGTCAGCCCCTCCTCAGTCAGAATGTCCCACAGGAGGTGAGATGGGGCCACCTGTGGCCAGAGCAGCTCAGCTGCGTGAGTTCCCGACCAACTTGGTCCCTTGCGGGTTGGCACCGCTGTCTGAGGCAGGGTCGTCTCTTTCCTCCTTTGGTTGAAAAGGAGTTTTTGGACCTCCCGCCCGATGAGAGCTGAAAGCACGAGGGAGTCCGTGGCGTCTGCACCCGTTCGCTGGGGCAGCTGGTATTCCGTGCTGATCCCGGGAAGGGAGCCTGTGGAACCTCAGTCGATAAAGAATCACCCGAATACGGGTTGCTGGGCGGAGTTGCTCTGAATTCGGCTGAAGGCTGCGGCCGTCCTACCTGGGCAGGGTGTCCTCAGAGACCTGAGGTGATCGTCCTCACGTCAACCTCCCAAAGTCTCCGCCATCCTCCTGCTGGAGCCGGGGCGAGCTCGGAGCCTAGAGGATGGGCGCAGGCGAAGAGGCCATAGTCCGACCTGACAGAGTCGCCAGACCCGACAAAGGCCCTCCTGCCCGGGGTCGTTTGAGCCAATGGAATGGAGCCGAGTTCAGAAGCAAAAGAAAATTTTATTCTTTGATCAAAGAATGGAGAGTTGCGAGCTCCCGCTCTAGAGCACACGCTCTCCGGGGGCAGGGCTACTTTACCGGGATCTCGTCAGCCAGCTGCGGCGGGGGCGGGGGCGGGGCACAGCTGTGCTGCTCGGGGGCGGAGTCTCTGCACACGGCCCGCCGCAGCCACCATCTTGGATTGAGGTGTTGTGCGCAGCAGCTCTGCACCCGGCCCGCCGAGCTGAGGCGTCAGCGCAGGCATTTCCCACAAGGAATTCTGGTACGCAGTGCGAGGTGTGAGGACTCTGCCTGTGGCACCCTGTGAGCAAGTGAAACTAGACGAAGCACAAAGGGGGAAAAAAAAAAGGTTAGTCTTTATTACCCAGCCTCTATTTTTATTTCCCAGGAATTGTTTATGGGCTCTGCCGGTAACGCTTAGGCAAGTCCCTTACGCTCTCTGAGCCTCAGCTTCCTCAGGGTGATGAGAACTGCACCAGAGATTGGAACCACTGTACCTGTTTTGTAAAACAACCTTTTAGTGAAGCATAACATACATCCAGAGAGGTGTACACATCATAAGCGTACAGTTCAGTGAATTGTCACCAAGTATCCACACTCATTTAGCCGGCAACAAGATGAAGAAATTACCCCACAGGCCTGCCCCCACTATCTTGTGGAAAAGGTAGCACTATCAGACTTCTAACAAGGTAGATTATTGTGTCTGTTTTTTAAAATAGAAATAGAATCACACAGAATGTGCTCGTTTGTGTCCAGTTCCCTTTGTGCAGTATTGTATTTGTGTTCAATCTGTGATGTTGCATGTAGCAATGGTTTGTTCTGAGTTATTGAATTTTTTTTTTTTTTGGCCTGCCATGCAGCTTGTGGGATCTTAGTTCCCAGACCAGGGATTGAACCCGGCCCATGGAAGTGAAAGTGCTGAGTCGTAACCACTGGACCACCAGGGAATTCCCTGAATTTTCAGTCAAGTAGAGAGAACCTTCTCATTTACCAGAAAAGGGAAGTGAGGGCCAGAGCTGTTAAGTGTCTTCCCCAAATTTACAAAGCTAGTTAATAGCACAGATGCAATTAGATCCCAAGTCTCCTGACATCCATCCTAGAGGCCCTTCCTGAAGTTCTGCAGCAGTAGCCTACACAGTTCAAATCCAGCTCAAAAAAAGAGGTGTGGGAAAGCCAACCTCAGCACGTGTGGATATGTCTGAATCCTAGAGTTAGTGATTTTACAGTCATCTTTGAATCCGGTCCTTTCGTTTGTATCTCCTTTACATGAGAATGTATAGACTGATCTTTGCTTGGATGTTCTTAAGGTGTGAACTAAGTATATGTCTTCAAGTGTCAGGGCCAGGAATGAATAGTAAGAAATATCTATACCTAAACGTTCTCATATTGATAAGACAATATCCTAATTTTAAAAGTTCTAGAGGAGATTCTAATTCTGTAATGTCTACTACTTTTTATAGTCATGGGTTGTATCTGCCATCTGATTCTGAATCCCTCAGTGTACGTTTTAGGGTTAATTTACTTTTATTTAAGCCTAAAATTTCATTGGTGTTGCTTCATAATACCATATATTTGCATATTTATAATATCATATATTACATAGTACACAATTCAGTATCATTCTGGTTACCCCTAATTGGATGAATTCCTCCAGAGACCGACTTTTTTTTTTTTTTTTTGGATATTTGGTATTTTTGATGCTTTTGTTTATTTTTTAATTGAAGTATAGTTGATTTACAATGTTGTTGCAGTCTCTGCTCTACAGCAAAATGACTCAGTTATACACATGCATACATTCTTTTTTTATTCTTTTCCATTATGGTTTATCACAGAATATTGAATACAGTTTCCCGTGCTATACAGTAGGACCTTGTTGTTTATCCATTCTAAATGTAATAGTTTGCATCTACCAACCCCAAACTCCCAGTCCATTCCTCTCCCTCTCCTGCACCTTGGCAACCACAAGTCTGTTCTCTATGAGACCCCCGTTCTTATTTATTTATTTATTTATTTATTTGGCTGCACCCGGTCTTAGTTGTGACATGCAGGATCTTTGTTGCCGCATGCGGGATCTTCATGGCGACACACGGGATCTTTAGTTGTGGCATGCGGGATCTAGTTCCCTGACAAGGGATCGAACCTGGGCCCCCTGCATTGGGAGCGCGGCGTCAACCACCGGACCACCAGGGAAGTGCCATACCCACTCTTCTTAATGCAGCTCCCCAAACCTGCCATGGTGCCTGCAGCTTTATAGTTAACAGTTGTCCTTTAGGTTCAAGCAGTATTTGAAGGTCTCTGTTAAAACACATACGCGTTGGCTGTGAGTGTCATGCTTTGTGTCATCAGTATACTTTGCTGCTGTAACTCAGACATAAGACAGATCTATTTGGTTGGGATGGAAAAGGGAGAATGTCTGGTTGGAAGCTGCAGTGGGGTGGGCGTAGAACAGTTTTCCCCGAGTAACAAAATAGACTAGGCTGCATTTCATGTAACAAAAAGTCCTATTCAAAACCAGTTTCCATTCATAAATCATGATCATCCCCTAACAGAGGAAAGGGTTAAGAGCTTTTGTGCTATGGAGGGATAGGGGTGAGAGGAAAATCCAGGAGGACCTTAATTCCTCATAATTCTTAATAGTTAAGAGCCCAGACTCTGGAGTTCCAGTGTTTGTTCTTCCATATGCTCAGTGCGACCTTGGGCAGGCTATTTAATTCTTTGTGCCTCAGTTTCTTCACCTATAAAATGGAGATGATCATCGTATCCTCATAGGATTGTTGTGAGGATTAAATGTTATTTTATGGAAAGTGCTTAAAATAATGCATTAAATAATAACAGTCATTATGATTATTACAACTTCTCCTGTTGTTACTTCACTTCTCGCATCAAATAGTAGCTTCTTTGTAATTCTTACATCTCTTTATGCTCCAAAATTATACTTTTCACATAAAGAGATTCCACCTAAATAAAGCTACCCACCCCCCCTCCCCAAACAGGGGCAGGGGAAAGGGATAGCCCCAACTGGGCTTTAAATATATAATTTGATTTACTTGATTACATACTGCTGTGACTCAGGGTGGGCAGCCCTAAAATATGCCACAATGGCATGTTGATTATTTTGAATCAAAATTACTTAAAAAGCAGCCAGTGCAAGAGGGACACTCAGACCCTCCTCCCTGTCTCTCTGAAAGCAGGAAATAAATCTCCCATGTGAAATGTTCACTCCCTACATTTGGAAATAGAAAGACACTCTTATCGCTAGAGATAGGGAATTTGTTTACAGAGGTCAAGAAGCTTATGTAAACAAACCTTGTTACTTCTTTAATTTAATACCCCAAGCCCAGACTGTTCAGAGTCTTCACTAATTGAGCACCCCAAACCTATTTCTTTGTCCTGTCAATTCCTCACAAATTTATTGTTTCTTTGTCTAAAAAGTATAAAAGGTACCTGCTTTCGCCACTTATTAGGTACCATTTCTGAGACCTCTGTGCGTCTGAATTAAAATGTGTTGCTTTTTCTCCTGTTAAACTGTCTTGTGTCAATTTTATCATTAGTCCCGCCACAAGAACTTAAGAGGGGTAGAGGCAGAAATTTCCCACTCCCTGACAATACTAAAGTAAATTGGAGGTCAGTTCTGTTTTATCTTCGGGTCTGATAGGCTAGTAATATGCCTTCTACCAGAACAGTGAAATGCAATTTTACTATAACAAAATAGTAGGGAAACCTTTGGAGCTCCTTCCAGTAGGATTTTTGTTGGTTTCGGCCTTTCTTTACCTGTGTGTGTTTTATTCAAGAGGCAGTTAGTAGTTGTGTCCCTTGGGCAAGTTACTTAACCCCTCTGAATCTCAGTTTCCCTATTTGCAAAGTGGCAGTAGCAATATTTACCTTGAAGGGTTCTTATTAAGAATAAGTGGAATGATTTATGCAAAGCATTTAACCTAATTCCAGGCATATAGGAGGTCCCCCCAAATGTCAGTTTCCCTAGTAAATTCTTAACAAATGGATGACATTTTCCTTTATGCATAGATGATGACAGTGTTACTTGTAATAATTAGTCTTTTCAGCTCCTGGGATTTAGGTTGTCTGTTTGGTAACTTTGTGTTACTTTCAAGTCTGTAACTGCACGAACTACTCAGTTATGGAGTATTTGTCGTGCTTAACCTATGAGCAAAGGCTTGCTTCAACAAGGTATTTTTTTTTACTGGTGATGTTGAACATATAAAAGTGTAGATGTCTTTAAAATACATCTGTGGATGTATGTAAACATATATTCTAGGTTTGAGGGCAGCTGTCATATTTACATGTTCTGCTCCATTGTCTAACCCTGAGATGTCCTTATTTTTAATTCAAAAAACTGTTTTATCATATGTGAATTGCTGCCTCATCAAATGACACCTTTATGCTTCCCTCTAGTAATAATTAGCTCAAGCTGTGCTGGGTACCTCTTGAACTCTAGTAGATTGGGTCAGAAATAAGAGGCTATTGAGATAGCAACCCAGACTGTGGAAATAACTCCTGAGGAAATATCAGGTAAAATATGTATACACATATCCGTACACACACATACTAAAGAGTTATGTAACTGCTTAGACGAAAGAGCATTTGGGGTATTCCAGCCCATCTGGAATTTACTTGATGGCTCTGGATAAATCTAACCATAGTCCTGGGTTTTAGTTCCCTACCTGTAATTCAGGGATAAGGATAGATTTGTTGGTAGATTAAATTGGTAAAATAAGTGGAGTACTTTATGAACCAGAGGGGAAAAGTTTTAAAGCTCAGAGCCAGTTTAAAAAAATTACGATAAGAATGCATTGGACAATTTGGACTTTAGGTCTTACCCTAGGAATTATCAAGTAAACAATAGATTTGATAAAACTGGAAATACTTTGTTACTTTAGACAGTGAGCAGCTAATCACACACTGTCTTGCTCTGCTTCCCAAGTGCCAATGGTGTAAGCAAGATTAACACTGGGTCCAGTTCATGGGCTTTTGCTGGTGCCATTGTGCAGTCTCTGAGAGGGAAAAGGAGAAAGCCCTTCAGTTAATAAGGCTAGTAAGGCAAGGACATCATCTGGAAAATAAAACAATTTAGTCAACTGCTTCCACAAACAAGGGGTGGTGGGGTATGGTTCTGTGATTTTGTCCCCTGTCTACCTGTCCACTTTGGTTCTCTGCCTAAATGGAAAACCTTTCCTGTGTCTTACACCTGCACCCCTGGATGCTTGCAAACCTGAGCTATAACACAGCAGCCAGTTTTGTGTGCTCCTGAAATGAGCCTGTATTAGTTTACTATTGCTGCATAACAAATTGCTCCAAGCTTACTGGCTTAAAACAACGCATGTTTATTATCTCACAGTTTCTGTGGGCTAGGAGTCTATGCACAGCTTAGCTGGTCTCCTGCTCAGGACCTCACAAGGCTGTAATAAAGGTGCTGTCCAGGCTCCGTTTTCATCTGGAGGCCCTGAGTATTCTAAGCTCACTGGTTGTTGGCAGAATTCAGTTTCCTGTGGCTGTAGAGCTGGGGACTCCCAGAGGAGTCCTAGTGATGGTTTGAGGTGGTGGGGGAAGGTTATGGGTCTTCAGTTTTGAAGGCTCACTCCTGCTTCTCCTTACATTTCTACAAATTCTCATGTAAAAGTATTTGACTCTCTATGAATATAGACAATTCCATTGTTCATTTCAGAGTTTGAAAAGCTGGAGGAATCCTTTCAGAGTCCTTTTGTGTTTGAAAGCAGCAGTTTACTACCAAGTGGTGCCCCAGTAACACAGAGCATTAATATCCTCTGTCCGACAGGCCACTTTATTCCTAGAAGGAGGTTACATTCCAGGAAAATCTGGTGTATCTTCAGAAGTGGCTCAAAGTTCTTTAAAGAAATAGCTGAAGCATATTTTGTGGCCTCTTTCAATCTCCCTTCAAGGCTCTAGAGTCAGTCGGCCTCAGTTTCAGCCCTGACTCTTCTCCTTACTTGCTTTCTATCCTTGGGAAAGTTCCCTTATTTCTCTGGCTCTGTTCCCTGTCTGTTAAATGGCGGTCATAATACCAACCTCACTAGATTATTTAATTAGATGAGATAATATACAGAAATGATTTAGTTAACACCCAATAAGTGGTGGCCATATTTATTGGTTCATTTAGAAAGGGGTTTCCATTTTATTTTATTTAAACAAATTTTAATTGAAGTATGGTTGATTTACAGTGTTGTGTTAGTTTCAGGTAACGGAACCAAAGTGATTCAGTGATATATATGTGTGTGTGTGTGTATATATATATATATATATATATATATATATATATATATATATACACACACACACACATATATATGTATATATATAGGCTGTCAGGAGTTGGGAGCTGATAAAGTTTTCTATGTTACTGACAGTGTAATATCAGAAGGACTTTTGTTTGTGAGATTAGTTAGATCTTTTTTTTTTTTTGTCTTTTTTATTGAAGTATAGTTGATGTGCAGTATATGTTACAGGTGTACAGTATAGTGATTCACCATTTTTACAGGTTATATGCCATTTATAGTTATTATAAAATACTGGCTATATTCCCCTTGTTGTACAATATATCCTTGTAGTTTATTTTATACCTAATAGTTTGTACCTCTTAATTCTCTACCCCTATAGTGCCCCTCCTCCCTTCCTTCTCCCCACTGGTAACCACTAGTGTGTTCTCTATATCTGAGAGTCTGCTTTTTTTGTTGTTGTTGTTGTTATATTCACTAGTTTGTTGTATTCACTAGTTTTTTAGATTCCACATATATGTGATATCATACAGTACTTGTCTTTGTCTGACTTATTTCACTTAGCATAATGCCCTCCAAGTCCATCCATGTTGCTGAAAATGGCAAACTTCCGTTCTTTTTATGGCTGAATACTATTCCATTGTATATATATATACCACATATTCTTTATCCATTCATCTGTTGATGGACACTTATGTTGTTTCTGTATCTTGGCAATTGTAAATAATGCTGCTATGAACATTGGGGTGTATGTATCTTTGTGAAACAGTGTTCTTGGTTTTTTTTTGGATATATACTCATGAGTGGAATTGCTGGGTCCTATGATAGGCCTATTTTTAGTTTTTTGAGAAACCTCCATATTGTTTTCCACAGTGTCTGTACCAATTTACATTCCCACCAACAATGTACAAGGGTTTCCTTTTCTTCATATCCTTACCAACATTTGTTATATGTGACCTTTTTGATGATAGCCATTCTGTCAGGTGTGAGGTGATATCTCACTGTGGTTTTGATTTGCATTTCCCTGATGATTAGTGGTGTTGGGCATCTTTTCATATGCCTGTTGGCCATCTGCATATCTTTGGGAAAATGTCTGTTTAGGTCTTTCACCCATTTTTAAATTGGGTTGTTTGTCTTTTTGATGTTGAGTTGTATGAGCTGTTTATATATGTTGGATATTAACCCCTTGTTGGTCATATCATTTGCAAATATTTTCTCCGGTTCGGTGGGTTGTCTTTTCACTTTGTCAATGGTTTCCTTGCTGTGCAAAAGCTTTTAAGTTTAGTTAAAATATATTATAAAAAAGATTGCTACAATTTATGTCAAGGAGTGTTCTGCCTATGTTTTCCTCTAGGAGTTTTATGGTATACGGTCTTACATTTAGCTCTTCAATCCATTTTGAGTTTATTTTTGTATATGTTGTTACAGAGTGTTCTAATTTCATTCTTTTACATGTAGCTGTCCAGTTTTTCCAGCACCAATTATTGAAGAGATTGTCTTTTCTTCATTTTATATTCTTGCTGCCTTTGTCATAGATTAATTGACCATAAGTGTGTGTGTTTAGTTCTCTATTCTCTTTCATTGATCTATGTGTCTGTTTTTGTGCCAGTACCATACTGTTTTGATGACTGTAGCTTTATAGTATAGTCTGAAACCAGGAAGTGTGATTCCTCCGGGTCTGTTCTGCTTCCTCAGGATTGTTTTGGCTATTCAGGGTCTTTTGTATTTCCATACAAATTTTAAAATTATTTGTTCTAGTTCTGTGAAAAGTTGGTATTTTGATAGGGATTGCTTTGAATCTGTAGATTGCCTTGGGTAGTGTGGTCACTTTAACAATAATAATTCTTCCAACCTAAGAACATGTTATATCTTTCCATCTGTTTGTGTCATCAACCAGTGCTACCTAATAGAACATTTTAGCAATGATGGAAATGTTCACATTCTGTGCTGTCCAATATGGTAGCTACTAGCCACAAGTGTCTATTGATCATTTGAAATATGGCAAGTGTGACTGAGGAACTGAATTTTTAACTTTTTGAATTTAATTAATTTTAAATAGCTGTATGTGTTGGCTGGTGGCTATTGTATTGGACAGTACAACTCTAGATTGTCAACTTTGTGATTAAATGATCTGTTGATAAAAAGGATAAGGGGTCATGATAAAGATGATGGTACCAATTAAGGTCTTTCTTCAAAATATTTCTTATATTTCCCTAAACCCTGCCTCTCGCCATGGGGCTTAAATTCCTCCTCTCTCCATGGTCCAGCCCTTCATTCAGCAGCCTCTACACTCAAAGCAAAATATTGTCCTCAAGTCTTTTCATGGCTTGAATATCAATAATAGAATATCAATAATTAATAGAGGGACAGGAGGTTTCTTACGGCATATCGTGCTTTAGTATTGCAGGTCAGGAAGGGGCATTTGGAATGTTCAATCATAGACTGTTGGGTAAAACAAATTTCTTGTTATAGAGAAATCTGCAGAATAGCATTTGTTATAATAGTAGGTGTGTTCCATGGAATCATATGTTATTATAAATGTTGTATTCTAGCTTCCTTGGGAAGCAGGCTCGGAGATGGATTTGTGTGCAAGTGGTTAATTGGGGAGTGGTCTTAGGAACAGCTCTTACAAGGAATTATGCAAAGCAGGACTGGACAAAGGGGGAGGTGAACTGGGATGCAGCAGCAGCAGAGGCCATAAGTTGATCCCATGGTGTGCTCTGAAGCTGGGAGGGCTTTTAAAGTTGTCCCGAGTTGAGGCAGAAGGACCAGCCCACAGTTTGGCCGAGGGCAATGCTTGTAGAGGGACAAGCTTTGAGCTCTCAGTAGACGTTACTCCCAGCAGCCCCGGAAATGAGCACCTCGGCTATATCACAGCATCCACTGCAATCGATTTAATTTTCATTTGGAAAGGAAACCTGCCTGCTTTCCTTAGGCTTTATTTAGGTCTTTTGCAGGAGGCAGCACGACATCATGGTTTAAAAGCAGGACTTTGGGATTGGTTCAAGTCCTGTTCTCGGTGATCTTGGGCAAGTTACTTAGTCTCTTTAGGTTTCAGTTTCTTTGATTAGAAATTGAGGATGCTGCTGCCTATTAGTAAGAACTGCTATGGGAGTGGAAAAACATGATGTGTGGAAGGCACTTGGCACAAGACCTGATGCTTGGTAAGCACTCCGTAGTGGCTGCTGTTTTAGGATTCTAGGAATTTTATAAGACACAACTTTTGGGCATAAGCATTTCCCACTGGGAGCACAGTAGAGTCCAGTGATGGATTTTGGCAACAGAGGATGAAAAAGAGCTGTGCTTCAACGCTCAATGCTGAAGCATTTATGAACCCACCCCTTTACTTCTCCTAGCTGTTGCCTTTGCTCTGACAGAAGGGCCCAGAATTGGGTTAAGCTAAGTTTGAAAATCCAACCATAGAAACAAGGCCACTGCTGTTCCTGCATCCAGAGGGGAGAGAAGCCACTTGGAGAGCTCTTGATCCTTTGCTCAGGAGGAAATACACCCAAGAAACGATAAGAAGCTTGCTCATTTATGTTTAGGTCACTGATGTAATCCTTAGAGATTTCCTGAAATGCATCCTGCAGATACACACCCCCTCAGTTCTAATCACATTTCTGTAACCTTGATGGTGTGTGGCATGAATAGAACCTGTTACCACTTTCAAGAACTTCACAGATATTAACTGTAACAGTTAGTCCCAGAGCCAAAGGACACACCTTTTTAACTTTGTTACCACAGGCTTTCAAGCTGAAATTCCAGATGTAGGAAGAAATAGCTGCCAAAACCAGGCCACTTCAACTGACCCCCCAGTTGGGGTATTTCCTGCCCTTGCTTTTGTGATATTTGAAGACATCGTCATCTGCTAATCCTAGAAGAGGGGGTATTTTGGTGCAAAGCAGAACATTCCAGATTGGATTTTATAAACCAGTAGATTTTAAAAAGAAAAACTAATTTCTTGAGTGAGGACGTAAAAAAGCCCCTATAATCTTTTACCACTATCATTTCATAAAAAGGAAGGAAATTTTAACAAAACAAAATAAGAAAGATAGTCTTGAGAAAAAGGATACCTTTTAAAAGCTGAGTACATCTAGCTGCATGGAAACCTACACTCTCTGTATTTTTTTACCTTTTGCCTCCAACAGGTGCAAACCTTGTCATGGGCTGGCCTGGTCCCAGGCATAGGAGTGGACCATCAGTGGAGGTACACACCCTAGTGGTCCTTGTAGCCACTGAACCCCTGAAGGGCAGTGACGAGGCCTGTTTTGTTTATCACTATAACTGGTGCTTAAGACAATACTTGGCACATACTAGGGACTCAATAAATATTTGTTGAATAAAGTGATGAATATGATTATCTGGTTGTGACCTTGGCCAAGTCACATCATAGCTGGGGCTCAGATCTGTGCAATTAGATCTGTGAAGTCCCATCTGTATGATCTGTACAATTGGAAAGTCACAGTGGATGCCTGCCAAGTTCTCTTGTTTTTAACAAACAAAAACCAAAGCTAGGACTGCAAAGGAAAAGAAGAGTATTTTCTGTTCTTTTCCTTTTTTTAAAGGATAATTCAACTTTTTGGGCCACAATGACTTTTGCAGAGGTTTGTTGCAATGCTTATCTCCTAAACGAAGGTGCTGATTCTTTGTAGGTAAACCCTGCTTCTCAGGGGCCCCAGGTAAAGAAGGGACCCTTGCATATTGAGTTGTTAATTTAAAAACTAAGTGTTGGGGGATGGGGAACCTTGCCACAATTTTGATTTAGAGGACTAGATATTAACTTTAAACAACTGTTCTGTTTTTTCTTTTTAAACATATTTTTAAAAGATTTATTTTATTACACATTTTGTTATTATTGTTATTGTAAAGTATCCCATGGTCACTATGTGTAATTGAGTTTAAAGGTCTGATAAATCTTTGATGAATAATACAACAGTCACCCTAGCTTATACATATTTCAAAGCCAGTTAAATCCCAAGAGCTGGCAGCAGGCAGAGGGTTGAATACACATTATGTCTCTCTTTCCACATTCTTACTTAATCCACTTTCTTTAGGGAAAAGCTTCTTTTTGTCATGATCGGCCAGAGGTGAGGAATGAAAGAGAGATGTATTTTCATTAAGAATAGAGGCTTTGTATGAAATTTCTTCATCTGTCTGAACATCTGATAGGAGCAGGGCTTTGAAAATGATCTCAGATTGAATTGTATATGCATTTTGATTTTGAATGATGCTGAGTTGTGCAAACATTTCCCTGAGTTATGGCAAATGTTCAACAGAAAAAAGGATTCTTAAGACAACATATTAATATGGATTGCCTGCTTCTTAAAACAATAACCATAGTCTGCATCCTGTGTATTTCTTTGGGAATACAGAGCATTCATTTTCAATTAGGAAATTTCGTATGAATTTAAAGGATTTTTTTTTTCATTAAAATTTCATTGCATTTTTTTCTAGCTCAAACATGGTTAGAACATAATGATACTATTATTTGGCACTAGAAAAACTAACTAGTTATTATGATATATTCAGCCTGTTGTTTCGAGTGGAGGTGATTTTTATTGAGACACTGACAAATTGAGAGTATTTTAAAAATGTGATCTGTCTTTTACAGTGCTATTTCTTTAAAATTGAGCGAGGCTTCCTGTCCACTAAGAATGCCCAGCCTGTCTGCTCTGTCACCCTACTCCTAAGAGAAGTCTGGCTCTACCCTCTCTTGCTCTCACTTTGGTTGGTGCTAAACTGCTCCTGAACACATTTTTCCAGAGCTGGGATGCGAACCCAAACTCTGTTGATGTCACCGTTGACCCTGATCTGTGGGGGTATTTGCAAATGGGAGGAAGTTACAAAATAGCCACTGGCCTTCCTTTTTTCTCTGCGCAGCTCACCTCCCCACTCACACCCTCCCCTCTGTTCTTAACGGTTTGTGAGATGCTCCATGAAGGCGTGAAGGCGGGTGTGAAGACTGGGGTGTTTGCTGTAAAATTATTTAGCTGCTCTTAGCCTCAGTTTTGTCATCTGTAAAATGGGAATAAACATACATATTTCATGGGATATAGATTAGGTGAGATAATATATATATAAAGTACTACCATAGCACTGGGCATATAGTTTCTCTTTCACATGTCTGCTTATTTCTATAATCTGGTATCCAAATTAGAAACAGAATCATCTGTTGCCATTGCTCTAAGAAATTCCTTTTGTCACACGTTGAAGCTAGCCTTCAGCCAAAGGGTAGCTTGAAGAATATGATTAGCTGGCTGTCTGGGGACTGGCCACTGGACCTGAGGGCCAGTGGGACTGCATGCTAGGATGAAGACAGCCCCACAGGAGGAGGATGTTTTAAAAATGTCCATGTCTAGGTCACCGTAATTTCATTTATAAACTGCTCAAGCAATG
The DNA here is from genome assembly GCF_965194825.1 of Balaenoptera physalus. Lineage (NCBI taxonomy): Eukaryota > Metazoa > Chordata > Mammalia > Artiodactyla > Balaenopteridae > Balaenoptera > Balaenoptera physalus. The sequence continues at coordinate 59,714,977 of NC_138897.1, forward strand.
TGGGTCTTGGAGAAACTTCCTCTTTATGAAAGATTTCCACATTCAACCCACCCTAAAGCAGCAGGAAAGTTCTGCATTATTTTTTCCTTGCTGCTGTGAAGCAGAACACAGTGTTGAGTGGGACTAGACCAAAGAAATAAGAGCAAGAAAACGCTGTCCTTATCAATCTTTAGGCATGGTTGGGTTTCTGGTGTCCCAGTTCTGTCTCCTACCCTGCCACCCCGCCACCTACACCTCACCCTCCTTCGCTGAGTGTTCTTGTTGAGCCCTGGAGAAAGTCCTTAAAGCACTAACGCAGGTAGGTAAGAGAAATAACTTTTCTTTTTTAAAGAAGAAGAAGAAAAAAAACTAGCTCCAGGTCACATCTTATGGCTGTGAAATAATTGAAAGTGCTTTGGAATTTCTTTTGGTATTTTATGAAAAAATGATGAAAAGGCAAAATTTTCTTCAAATTGCTAGGGTGAAATTGGTGTTAGAGGACCCTGAAGAAGGTGGCGTTCTCTCTCTGAAGGAGGTCAAGGCTGTAAATCCGGCTTGCTCTGGAACACTGAGAAATCCAACCTTAGAAGCTGGTCCCAGCAGCCTAATACCTTAAAACATGACCACTTAGATATAGTATTTGCATTTGTTTCTGAACCCATGCTGGCCATTACTACATGGAACAAACTATCAGAGTATTGATCTCACACCTCCAAACTTACACCCACTGTGGGGGAAGCTCGGGCTGGAAATGAAGCTCTAGCCTTCTCTTGTCTGTGCAGGTAGATTTGATGTTTCAAGTCACCAGGAGTTTTACTAGGCTGGGTGGCTTAATGAAGGAAAATAGCTACTTGGTCTTTATGGTGTGCTTGGTGTTATCTTCTGAGACAAAGTTGTTCAGACAACAGTGTATTTTTGCAGGTAATAAGCAACAATGATAACCCCCAGTTTCAATGGCAAATATCATAACAGCTAATAGAGCTACTTTGTGAGAGGCACTGTGCTAAGAGCTGTATAATCCATTTATAATAATTCATTTAATTTTTGATTCATTTGATTTTTCTAGTCACTCTACTTTTATCCCTATTCCACAGATGAGGAATCTTATGCTTGGAGAGACTAAGAAATTGACCCATGATCACACAGCCAATGAGGGCCAAAGATTTGAGTCCCTGCAGCTTGGGGTCAAGCCTATATTCTCTAACTACTGCTTAGTTTTTAGCTCTTTGATATAAGTTGAGTCTTGAATTAAGTTCCCCTAAATTTGTCTGAATAACTTTCAGACATGCAGCTAAGTTTTACTGTATATTCCTGATAATTTTCCAATGTTCAGTCTCCTTAGACTGAAATGTTATTGATATATGCAGAAGAATGGATCAATGCTGATTATTATCCCATCAGACATGTGATTTAAAAAGTATTTCATCTTAATCTGTAGTAAGAATTACATTTTTACATTACGATCCAATACATACATACAGATATATGTAATATAAAACACAGTACAATAGCTTTTATTATGTGGAACATATTCTGATACTGTCTCTTTCATCCCGTTCCTTTCCATTCCATTCCATTCCATTCCATTCCATTCCATTCCATTCCATTCCAGTCCTCTGCTCTACTTTACTAAAAACGAGCCTCTTGAGATCAACTTCACTTCACCTTCCACTAATGGGTCAGAGCCCACATTTTTGAAAAACAGTCCCTTGGCTGGATAACTTTTGCTATTCTTTAGAAATCCTCTGCACAATGTTATTCATTTCAGCATCCTTCTAGAGGATTTTTCACATTGTGAGGAATAGCCAGGGTGAAATTGGTGTTAGAGGACCCTGAAGAAGGTGACATTCTCTCTCTGAAGGAGGTCAAGGCTGTAAATCCGGCTTGCTTTGGAACACTGAGAAATCCAACCTTAGAAGCTGGTCCCAGCAGCTTAATACCTTATATGGACAAATCCAGCCAGTGAATAAAGACTTGAAAGCCTGACCAGCTTCAGGCAAGGGTTCTTCAAGAATATTCAAGGATGAAAGTAATCTTGATTTTTAGGAGTTCCTCGAGCAGAAACACACTTCTCACCCTTTTGAGGCACGTTGAGAACTCAAGTGACTTGTGAAGTTCGTGGGGCATGTTATTTGGCTGAGAAATGCTGCCATGTTGACCTGTTGGTTCCCAGTGTCATGGGCTGCTGCCCCTAGCAAACAGGATGAAACTGGGGAATAAAAGTGAAAGTGGAGGAAAAATACGACAGTTAGGCACAGCCTCTTTTGATATTCTCTGGTGCCAGTTGTTTTGTTTATTTTCTTTCTTATTCCCCTTTTTGGGTGTAACTGATGGGAAAGGGCTTAATGCTAATAATAGTTAACATTTATCCAGTGTCAGCTCTAGCCTAGGTACTTGCTCAGTGCCTTGTGTGGATAAATTCATTTAGTCCTTGCAAAAACCTAGTGAGTTAAGTGATTACCTCCCCCACTTTACCAATGTGAACATTGAGGTTAGGAAGATCACCTTCCAAAGATGATACAGATAGTAAGTGATGCTTTGGGATGGAATCAAGGCATTCGGAACCCAAAGTCTGTATAGTGAGCCGCCACACCACAGTCTGACCATTCAGCTTCTCTTCATTGATGTCTGGTGGTCAGTTTCACAGGGAAGGGGCAGAGGTTGGGGTGGGGGTATTTGTGTGTCGTGATGGACTCTCAAGTTGTTCTTTCAATGTATGTTTTGAGCATCTTCCCTGTACTTGTCACTGTGGGTGTCTACTGTCTGCCTAGTGAAACTTTCAGATGCTGGTTCCTCCAGATTTGCAGTGTCTTTGGAATAGTTGAACACTCTGGATGCTTACACTCAAGTGCATGAAACTTAGTACTTTGATGGACTGTCTAGGTGGCTGAGGAAGGTACTGGAGAACAGACATGGCATTCAGGGTAACTAGGTCTCTGGGGACTATGCCTGGAGGCTGGAAATGGGAAATGATCTAAGTGAGTTGGCAGAGCCCAGGCACAAGAGCAGTGGGTGACAGAGGATGGAACTCCGTTGAGACTCTGTTGAGACCATGAAGACAGTGGGGGGCATCTGGGGGGGCTGGAGTAGCCAAAAGCTGAGCCTAGCCTTGGCATGAGATTCTGGGACTAGACTTCAGTTCCGAGGAGGCCTCAAAAGGCAGAAGAGCACCAGTGATAAAGGAACGGAGCATTACTCCACCATCAAACCTCAGCCTATGGATTCCTAAATTCCCTTTGAAAAGTAAAAGTACTGGCCAAGTATTAGCCTAAATTTAGAGATTAGGACTATGCGGTTAGGTGTGGAAGTGAGAACTTCTGGGATAGTGGGCTGGGTTGTCATTATGTTAGGAATGGAGACACAAATGGCTTTGCCCGAATAAGCATTTCTGCTGGGTAAAATGCACCAGAAGGCCAAGTTAAATGTTAAAAATAAAAATGTTACAAAATAAAAAATCCTATAGTTTCTGTTTTGATTTTTTTTTTTTTTTTTTTGCTGAAAGGAATAGAAATGTCCTGGCAGGGATGGGAAGATAATTGTGTGTGTGTGTGTGTGTGTGTGTGTGTGTGTAAGAGGATGTAAGGCACTGGGAAAGCTGTTAGGAAGGTTTTCCTTAAATGATAGCTTCCAAACCATTTGAGGGTAAGAATAATAACAATAACTCTGATTCAATAATCATTAACTCTTTTCAGCATATTCAATGAATGCAGGAGATTCAATTATTTTAAAGGATTTTAAGTTATTTTAACTGATTTGGCTGTATTGTATTTTATTTTGTGGCCTAGGGGAAACGACTATACTATCCCTGGTGGTAGCTCTTGAAAAGGAAAAGTAGATGGCTGTAAATTCATGATGGATACTGAGCTCTTTGGTTCACTGTGAGAGTTATATCACCAAGTGTTCTCTCCTCCTGCCTGGGGCAGGGGTTGGTGGGGGGAGTGTGTTGCTCCCTTAGCTTGTTATTCAGAATCTTTGAGGCGGAGATCCTTGATCAAATGTTCCTACTGAGGAGAAGATTCCATAGATAGCACTTTTCACTTGTTCTTTATTTTATTTTATTTTTTTCCAAGGAGATGGCCGTACACAGAGAGAACCATACTTTTAATTCACAGAAGAACGTTGCCATCCAGATGAAAGATTACATTCTGAAGGCTCAGTAAGTGAGTTTTTTTTCCAACTTTGCCTGTGACTCTAAGATGCCTTTTCTACATCTGTAAAATCTCCACCTGTGTCACAGTAGTGTTATGAAAATCTGTTACAAAAATGCTCGCAGTATACTTTGAGCTTCTTTTGGAGAAATACGAAATATTACTATTATGTGAAAATGGTAAAGCTTAGCATTTGACTGTAAATTTTTATAGCACTAGACCATGATAAATGGAAGTAAAATGGACAGACTTGCATTATAATGTATATTGACATAGATTTTCTGGATGGTAAGATAATCTCCCAAAAGGAAATTCCAAAAGTTAAGAACAAAATAAAAGTAAATATATACAACATTTAAACATTCTTAAGTCTTCTGGGCTCTAATTAAAACCCTAGGTCAGCATTTTCCAAACCGTGTTTATATTTTGTTATTTTTATTGTTTATAAAACAATAAAAATATGAGAAATTAAAAGGTATTTAATGAATAATATATTCAGGCTTATAATATATTCAGTGGTCAAATAAGTTAAGAAATGCCAGGTTAAACAGCTAGGTTAAATGCTAGATTATACAGCTCTTTTTCTGTGCATTGTGCTTCTCCAAAAGAGGGAGATGGTTTGTAGCATTTCTGAACTGCTTAATGCAGTTTGGAAAAAGTTGTTATGGGCCAGAAACAAATTTGAATAAGCTTATTTTTAAAATGACTGCTCAGTTTTTGGTTGCTTAAGTGTCCTTGGTAATTAGCAATACTAAGATAAATTATTTTGCTACTTTTGTATACTTGCTAAGTTAAGAAAATTTAAAAATAAGACATTAATCCCTTCTGGGATTTTCATTACATTATCTATACTTACCTCTAAGTATACTGAATATATAGTACATGATTCTGTTCTTACCTACATGGATATTCTACATATATACATATACATATGTGAATAAAGTATAATCCTTCAAGTTATATTCTAAGGCCATTTTCCTGCCCACATCTGAATTCATCCTTTTCTTCCCTATGTGTTTCTAAACGGTACAGATTTGGAAAATAGATGATTTTAGAGGAAGAAGCAAAAGTATTATTAATGATTGCCTCAAAAGTCATGCAGATGATGGGGACTAGCTGTGAGGTGTTAAAAGAATCACTTTTTTCTCCTTAAAATTAAAAAAAAAATTTGTAAACCATAATGAAGGTGTTTCAAAAAATAGTAATAGATATGTCAAGGAAGGTCAAGGTCCTAAAATATTCTCTTAATAGGTGTCGCCTGTATTTGGCAAGGGTTATAAAATTCTGGCTGGAAAAGAATTGTTTTGCCTTGGGTGGTTGGAGGCTGGCTGGTTGGAGAAATGGCTACGACATTTAACAGCGACCCCTGGAGTCTAGGGCGTGAAGTGTCACTGGCATAATTTTATTGTTTTAACTTTTTAGTTAAAGAAAGAAAATCATCCTTTGGCTTTCTCTTTGCCAGAGACACAGGGTACAGCGGCTCTGTGGTACAGTCCCCAGTTAGCTGCTGCTGCTTGAGTTCCTGTCATTCTGTCTTTCCATCAAAATGGTTCCATTTGATAATTGCTTGCTTGACTCTCTTGGGCTGTAGTGGTTGTTTTAAAGAGGGTCGGAAAATCCTCCTTTTCGAATGAACACTGCTTCTCTAATGAGAAAGTGATCAACATTTAAAATCTCTCTTGGGGAAGGAAATGGGAAGAAAACATCTTTCTCTGGAGTTTTCTGACTTATCCATGAGGAAGCAACAATGATGTAAAGCATGGGAGACACTCACACATCACTCCAAAAGCCATGTCTGAAGTCCTTATAATGGACATTTTCTACCTGTCAGTTTTGTGCCACTGCTGTCTGTTCATTTCAAGATATGATAAGAGAAATGGTTTGCCTGAGAGCCACTGCTGCTCATCCCACATAGAGCACTTAATGAAAAACAAAAATCGTGTTGTATTTGGAATATTTTGGACTCTTTATCCAAGGGAGATAAATAATCATTTCTCTCCAAACATAATATGCATCTGTTAAAGCCAAGCATCATATATCCTGAAAGGAATATGAAGGAAAAGGCAATCAAGGCTTTAACTTAAATGATTTTTATTATTGGTTTGGGATTCAGGTCCTTATAATGATTGCCCTTTACTGACAGTACAATAGGAAAGATGTATGGGGTCCTTGCCTGGGTCTGTCACTTACGGTCTGGTAACTTGAGGAAATCAGTGTGGGTAAAATTGAGTAAAAATATCTGTCTAAATCGCATCAGAATCCCTGTATTGTTAAAAAAATCAGTGAGATAAATCACACGTACTTGGAATATGGTAAAGGGCTAAAACACTGTGAGGTTTTATTGCTGTTAGTTTTCCAATACTTTTTACAGTGTGGAGTACGACTTGTTTTCTGATATCTTTGGCAACAGCAGTAAGTAGAATATTGAAGGACAATTTATACTTTTGGGGATGAGCGTGCAGGCAGTTTGGAGCTGTGGCGCAGAGTGAACTGCCTTTGCTGATGGAGGGAGAATTTGCATTTGGCAATGGAAAGAAGTCCCGGGGACCACAGGAATATTTTAAACACCCTTCTGATCACTTGCTAGAAGGTGGCACCTTGTCTGAGATGTGCAGATGGATGGTGTTAAGATTCACACCTGAGCAGCCATTGCTGACAGAAAAGAGGTATTTGTTTTAAGATGAGTTTGGCAGGGGATGGTGGCCTTCGGGGCATCAGAGACTAGCAAGGTGACGGTGGGTTGGGATGTATTCTTTGTGAGAGCTTGTGTCTCCTTTTGCCTCCCATATACAAGACTGCAAGGGATCCCAAATTGGCTATATTTAACAATGGTTCTTTCCATAGTACAAAGCATCTTTGGATTTATAGGGCAATTAAAGGGAAGGAGATTTAAAAAATAGCAACAAGCAACAAGATTTCATTGTCTATACTAAATATCTAGTGCTGCTGCCTAGGTGAGACATAGTTATTAGCTGTTGGCTAAGCAGGAATTCAATTCGATGAGAAATAGCCACACAGTAGCTGACTCCTTCCTTGCCTGGCAACTCATTTTACAGAAGAGTTTTGTGCTACTGGTAGTGAGAAGAGCTTGGCACAGCCCCTGGTACATATGAAGGACCCAGTACCTGTTCATCAGCAATATTGTTACTGTAGGTGTTCATCGTCATCATCAGTGCATGTAACCCCAAGTGGAAAGGTCAGGGTGAGCTGGCTTTAGGGACAACTAGATCCAGCATATCAAACGCCATCTCTCATTTCTGTCTCTTTGCCTGGAAGCCTCATTCTCTCTTATAAGCTGCTTCTATGCTCAGCTGGGGACATGGCAGCAGGCAGCTCTGTCCTCCCATCTTTGGAGCTTGTGACCAGAGAGATAAAGACACTCTTCCCCACAGCACAAACTAAGAAAAATCCTCAGGGAAAGACCCTGCTTGGTCTGGTGCAGCTCATATGCCCACATTTTAGACCAGTTACCAATAAGGTAATTGACAGTACAACATTTCGTAAATTGTAAAAATATACGGAAACGCGTGGTGCTGTAATTATAAATCTAATTATTGTTTCATCATTTTTTCTCTCCCTTCTTTATCTGTCTCACTTCTATTGATACTTGTTCTTCAGAATTTGGTACAGATGTGGCTTTTCCAAGAGACCTCCTTTGACCCCCTTAGGATAGGTTATATGTCCCTTCTTTGTGTTCCAGAGTATTGATACTTTGTGCTAAATTCACCTGTACCACAGTACCCCTGTCCCTGTACTTCCTGTGCTAAATTCACCTTTGGACTCTGAGCTCTTTGAGAGAAGCTATATTTCATGTCTCTGTCCTCTAGCATACAATGGGTACTTAATAAATATTTGTTGAATAAATTATTATTCTATAGATGAAGCATTGAACTAAATACATACTGAACCCAGAATGTCACTTAGAAGTTATTATTTAAAATGGGGGGGAGGGATAAATTGGGAATTTGGGATTAACAGATACACACTACTATATATAAAATAGATAAACAATAAGGACCTACTGTATAGCACAGGGAACTATATTCAATATCTTGTAATAAACTATAATGGAAAAGAATTTGAAAAAGAATGTATATATACATACATACATACACACACACATATAACTGAATCACTTTGTTGTACACCTGAAACATTGTAAATCAACTATACTTCAAAAAAAAAAAAAGGAAAAAAAATCTATGAACAGGGTTTGTTATCCTGTGATTTGTCTCTGCCAATATTATGATTATATGCTTTATGAGTAACTGCACTGAAGCAAAATTACTTAAGATAATAGCAAGAGTTAATTTTTGTTGAGGACTTACTATGTGTCAAACACTGTTCGGAGTGTTTTACATGTATTAACTCATATAATCTTTACAAGAATGTGTTCTTACTAATAATCTTCTGTTTTACAGATAACACAGAGGCACGGAGAAATTAAGTAACATGCTCAAGGTCACACAGCTAATAAATAAATGGTAGGAATGGCTTTCAAATGTAAACAGTCTGGCTCGAGAGCCTGTACTCTGAATTATAGGTTACTAGTTTGTAGTGCTTTGCTTAAATGAGTTTTAATCCTCTAATATGTTCATACAGACACACCTTTCTATTGGTATTGAGGGAACAAATTCTCTCCAACCCTTTTGCTTCTCTACTCGGTCCTAGTGTAATTGCAAACATTCTCCTGCCTGAACACCACAACCAACAGTATCAAAACCCACCTATGAGCCAGCCCATTAAGTGCAAGGTACAGTGCTAGGTAAGGGGATGCAAAAGGGTTCATGACACATGCCTTTGCCTTAAAAGAGCTAAAAATCCAGTTAAAAGTATGGCCCATAGAAATAGAACTATCATTTCAGATAGTTTTGCTACATCCCAAACAAACAAAACAGACAATAGGTGATTTGGGGTAGTTAATGGTATTTTAAAAAGTTGCCAGAAAATCTGGATTTGAAACCCATGAGATGAAGCACACCCCAGTAGACTGTCAATTCCCAAGTATGGGGCAGTGTCTTAGTCATCTTGGATAAACACCGTGCCTGGTGCAGAGGAGACCCCCTGGACTGTGCTGTGAAGTGACTTGGATCCTAGCTCTGCTAACTTACAACCTGGATGTGGGCAAGTCACTACCCCACCTGTGCCTCAGTTTACTCACCTTACTGTCCTCGCTGTGTTACTCATGAAGAGTAAGGAGAGGTACCTGAAACTTGAGAAAGTTGGGAGCAGAAGTCAAAGCACCCAGGACTAGGTGTCTTCCCTGAGGAGGGGGAGACAGCTGTGCTCTGGTTCACATGCTCCTGTGAAGTAAGCCTGTAGCCCTTCAGGGAGGAGCACGCTATTTAGTACTGTGCTTTGGAAGGAAATACGATTTAATTGAGTGTGATGTCCCCGGTGACAAACTTCTTTGTGGTTACACTGCCGACTCGCCTGGGCATTGGAGGGCCCTGGAGACGTAAGCTGCTGGGATGAACCCAGATTTCAACTCAGAACAAGCCATCACAAGTCAGCTGCCAGTTCTTCACACTTCTCCAGACTGAGCAAAGCATTTCACTGAAAAGTTGGCCCACAAAAAATTTCTGATGAATCCCAACTGGTTCATAATTTGTATATGAGATTGAAACCAAGAACATTTCATGTTCTCTTACATTCTGTTCCCCAGGCTCCTGCACACTGGGGCTCTGGAGCCTGAGAGGTGTGGGTTTGAATCCCACCTGCACTTATTAGCAGTACCTCTGTGCCTCAGTTTCCTTCATATATAAAATGGGGAGGGGAATAATATATATCTAGTAAGATTCTAGTAAGAATTACATGACATGAGCATTTGAAGAACTCAGTAAATTGTCTGGCATGTAGTAAGCATTGGTATTATTATTTGGTGACCGTACTGAGCCAATAAAATTTAGGTAGAAGTTGGTAAATGGACCATAGTGTTCTTGTATCTCCCTGAGGAGGGTCTGAGCAGATACACAGAGATGTAGAAGGATCCAAAGTGATGGCTGCTGGAAATGGCTTCTTCTGCAGCTATTCCCTTCAGTCTTTCTTAGTCTATATCTTTGGCTCAGACCACCAGCCCACCTCCATCTTTCTTGAAAGGACGCACCTGGAACCTCATCAACAAAACAGGCTCACAGTAAAGAAGCAATGAGATGCAGGGGATTGTTGACAATTCTGGAACACTGCAACCAAAGCTTCCCCCTTCCTCTTGAAATACTGAAATATTAAAAAGAGGAAATTAGCATTACAATGACATTTGAAAGAAAAGCCGTTCTGAGTCTGTGCATTTTAGTCTCCTAGAAGGATGGAGATTGGGCCTTGGGACCCCAGGGCTGCCCTTTTCGTGAAGTTGGCATATTTTTTCAGGTACACAGTAGGACGAAGATGGATTAAATTAGAGCAGTTTGGCCACACTGTTCCCACGTCAGACCTGGATCTATGTAGGCATGGACTGCACCCACCTCTGATGCAGAAGCTTCTGGTCCTCCCACTGTCATTCCAGGATTAGCATCAGTCAGGGAGACCTTGCTAGGTTGGCAGACTGTGGCACAAATTACAATCATGGGACATTTTGTAGCTTCTAGCAGTTATTAGTTGAATAGGAATGAAGTGATAACCGATTGAATAAGTGAAATAGGTAATTATTGGAATCATATTCATCTTCCTGAGAAGCAAACTTTCTGTGGGATTTTAGCAGGGATCAGTTAGCCCGCTGTGGAAGCATTCAAACACAACACTTGTATTCTGAATCAGGCAAGACGGAAATCTCAGACTTAATAAATTGCCATTTTTTTTTCAATTTTTTTAATTTATTTATTTTATTTTTGACTGTGTTGGGTCTTCGTTTCTGTGCGAGGGCTTTCTCTAGTTGTGGCAAGCGGGGGCCACTCTTCATCACGGTGCGCGGGCCTCTCACTATCGCGGCCTCTCTTGTTGCGGAGCACAGGCTCCAGACGCGCAGGCTCAGTAATTGTGGCTCACGGGCCTAGTCGCTCCGCGGCATGTGGGATCCTCCCAGACCAGGGCTCGAACCCGTGTCCCCTGCATTGGCAGGCAGATTCCCAACCACTGCGCCACCAGGGAAGCCCATAAATTGCCATTTTTAGGTACCTGATATCATCATGGACCAAGCTCCCTCTGTTTAAGTGGTGGGCTCTTATCTTAACCCTTCCACATTTCTTTATTTTATTTTATTTAAAAATTTAAAAAATTTTTTATCTTATTTTTTTTAACATCTTTATTGGAGTATAATTGCTTTACAGTGATGTGTTAGTTTCTGCTTTATAACAAAGTGAATCAGCTATATGTATGCATATATTCCTATATCCCCTCCCTCTCGCGCCTCCCTCCCAGCCTTGCTATGCCACCCCTCTAGGTGGTCACAAAGCACTGAGCTGATCTCCCTGTGCTATGCAGCTGCTTCCCACTAGCTACCTGTTTTATATTTGGTAGTGTATATATGTCAATGCCACTCTCTCACTTCATCCCAGCTTACCCTTCCCCCTCCCCGTGTCCTCAAGTCCATTCTCTATGTCTGCGTCTTTATTCCTGTCCTGCCGCTAGGTTCATCAGAACCTTTTTTTTTTTTTTTTTTAGATTCCATATATATGTGTTAGCATATGGTATTTGTTTTTCTCTTTCTGACTTACTTCACTCTGTATGACAGACTCTAGGTCCATCCACCTCACGACAAATAACTTAATTTTGTTTCTTTTTATGGCTGAGTAATATTCCATTGTATATATGTGCCACATCTTCTTTATCCATTCATCTGTCGATGGACACTTAGGTTGCTTCCATGTCCTGGCTATTGTAAATAGAGCTGCAATGAACATTGTGGTACATGACTCTTTCTGAATTATGGTTTTCTCAGGATATATGCCCAGTAGTGGGATTGCTGGGTCTTATGGTAGTTCTATTTTTAGTTTTTTAAGGAACCTCCATACTGTTCTTCATAGTGGCTATATCAATTTACATTCCCACCAACAGTGCAAGAGGGTTCCCTTTTCTCCACACCCTCTCCAGCATTTATTGTTTGTAGATCTTTGGATGATGGCCATTCTGACTGGTGTGAGGTGATACCTCATTGTAGTTTTGATTTGCATTTCTCTTGTGATTAGTGATGTTGAGCATCCTTTCATGTGTTTGTTGGCAATCTGTATATGTTCTTTGGAGAAATGTCTATTTAGGTCTTCTGCCTATTTTTGGATTGGGTTATTTGTCTTTCTGATATTGAGCTGCATGAGCTGCTTGTAAATTTTGGAGATTAATCCTTTGTTGCTTCGTTTGCAAATATTTTCTCCCATTCTGAGGGTTGTCTTTTCATCTTGTTTATGTTTCCTTTGCTATGCAAAAGCTTTTAAGTTTCATTAGGTCCCATTTGTTTATTTTTGTTTTATTTCCATTTCTCTAAGAGGTGGGTCAAAAAGGATCTTGCTTTGATTTATGTCATGGAGTGTTCTGCCTATGTTTTCCTCTAAGAGTTTGATAGTGTCTGGCCTTACATTTAGGTCTTTAATCCATTTTGAGTTTATTTTTGTGTATGGTGTTAGGGAGTGTTCTAATTTCATTCTTTTACATGCAGCTGTCCAGTTTTCAGATCACCACTCATTGAAGTGGCTGCCTTTTCTCCATTGTATATTCTTGCCTCCTTTATCAAAGATAAGGTGACCATATGTGCGTGGGTTTATCTCTGGGCTTTCTATCCTGTTCCACTGATCTATATTTCTGTTTTTGTGCCAGTACCATACTGTCTTGATGACTGTAGCTTTGTAGTATAGTCTGAAGTCAGGGAGCCTGATTCCTCGAGCTCCGTTTTTCTTTCTCAAGATTGCTTTGACTATTTGGGGTCTTTTGTGTTTCCATACAAATTGTGAAATTTTTTGTTCTAGTTCTGTGAAAAATGCCAGTGGTAGTTAGATAGGCATTGCATTGAATCTGTAGATTGCTTTGGGTAGTAGAGTCATTTTCACAACGTTGATTCTTTGAATCCAAGAACATGGTATATCTCTCCATCTGTTTGTATCATCTTTAATTTCTTTCATCAGTGTCTTATAGTTTTCTGCATATAGGTCTTTTGTCTGCTTAGGTAGGTTTATTCCTAGGTATTTTATTCCTTTTGTTGCAGTGGTAAATGGGAGTGGTTCTTTAATTTCTCTTTCAGACTTTTCATCATTAGTGTATAAGAATGCAAGAGATTTCTGTGCATTAATTTTGTGTCCTGCTACTTTACCAAATTCATTGATTAGCTCTAGTAGTTTTCTGGTAGCATCTTTAGGATTCTCTATGTATAGTATCATATCATCTGCAAACAGTGACAGCTTTACTTCTTCTTCTATGATTTGGATTCCTTTTATTTCTTTTTCTTCTCTGATTGCTGTGGCTAAAACTTCCAAAACTATGTTGAATAATAGTGGTGAGAGTGGACAGCCTTGTCTTGTTCCTATCTTAGAGCAAATGCTTTCAGTTTTTCACCATTGAGAATGATATTGGCTGGGGGTTTGTCATATATGGCCTTTATTATGTTGAGGTAAGTTCCCTCTATGCCTAGTTTCTGGAAGGTTTTTATCATAAATGGGTGTTGAATTTTGTCAAAAGCTTTTTCTGCATCTATTGAGATGATCATATGCTTTTTCTCCTTCAATTTGTTAATATGGGTATTTAATTTTTGATAGTTTGATTAATATGTGTCTTGGTGTGTTTCTCCTTGGATTTATCCTGTATGGGACTCTGTCTTCCAGACTTGGTTGACTATTCCCTTTCCCATGTTAGGGAAGTTTTCAACTAAAACCTCTTCAAATATTTTCTCAGACCCTTTCTTTTTCTCTTCTTCTTCTGGGACCCCTAAAATTTGAATGTTGGTGTGTTTAATGTGGTCCCAGATGTCTCTGTGATTGTCCTCATTCTTTTCATTCTTATTTCTTTATTCTGCTCTGTGGCAGTTATTTCCACTATTTTATTCTCCAGGTCGGTTATCTGTTCTTCTGTCACAGTTATTCTGCTATTGATTCCTTCTAGAGTATTTTTAATTTTATTTATTGTGTTGTTCATTATTGTTTGTTTGCTCTTTAGTTCTTCTAGGACCTTGTTAAATGTTTCTTGTATCTTCTCCAATCTATTTCCGAGATTTTGGATCATCTTTACTATCACTACTCTGAATTCTTTTTCAGGTAGACTGTCTACCTCTTCATTTGTTTGGCCTGGTGGGTTTTTACCTTGCTCCTTCATCTGCTGCATATTTCTCTGTCTTCTCATTTTGTTTAACTTACTGTGTTTGGGGTCTCCTTTTTGCAGGCTGCAGGTTCGTAGTTCCCATTATTTTTGGTGTCTGCTCCCAGTGGGTGAGGTTGGTTCAATGGCTTGTGTAGGCTTCTTGGTGGAGGGGACTGGTGCCTGTGTTCTGGTGGGTGGGGCTGGATCTTTTCCTTCTGGTGGGCATGGCCACATCTGGTGGTGTGTTTTAGGGTATCTGTGAACTTAGTATGACTTTAGGTAGCCTCTCTGCTAATGGGTGAGGTTGTGTTCCTTTCTTGCTAGTTGTTTGGCATGGCGTGTCCAGCACTGGAGCTTGCTGGCCATTGGGTGGAGCTGGGTCTTAGTTTTGAAATGGAGATCTCTGGGAGAGCTCTCGCCGACTGATATTATGTGGGGCCAGGAAGTCCCTGGTGGTCCAATGTCCTGGACTCTGCTCTCCCACCTCGAAGGCTCAGGCCCGACACCAGTCCGGAGCACCAAGTTCTGCCAGCCACATGGCTCCCAAGAAAAAGAAGAAAAACAAACAAACAAAAAACTGAACAGATAGAAACCGAAACCAAATGGTAAAAGCAAAACTAAACAAAATCACACAGAGAAACATACACATACACACTCATAAAAAAGAAAACAAGCAACAACAACAAAAGCAAAACCGAAACAAAACAAAACAAAAATGGACAGAACCCTAAGACAAATGGTAAAAGCAAACCTAAACAGACAAAATCACACAAAGAAACATACACATACACAATCACAAAAATAGAAAAAAGGAAAAAAAATAAAAAAAAGAAGAGAGCAACCAAACCAATAAACAAATCCACCAATGATAATAAGCACTAAAAACTAAACTAAGCTAAGCATAAAACCAGAAACAAATCAGACTCAGAAAGCAAACCCCAAGTCTACAGTTGCTCCCAAAGTCCACCGCCTCAATTTTGGGAACATTTGTTGTCTATTCAGGTATTCCACAGATGCAGGGTTTATCAAGTTGATTGTGGGGATTTAATCTGCTGCTCCTGAGGCTGCACAGAGGAATTTCCCTTTCTCTTCTGTATTTGCATAGCTCCTGGGGTTCAGCTTTGGTTTTGCCTCCACCTCTGCATGTAGGCCCCCCTCGGGCATCTGTTCCCCGCCCAGACAGGAGGGGGTTAATGCAGCAACTGATTAGGGCTCTCTTACTCACTCAGGCTGCGGAGAGTGAGGGGTACTGTAGTCATAATTGGAATGTGGAGCAAGCCTGCGGTGGCAGAGGCCACTGTGACATTGCAACAGCCTGAGGTGCACCATGTGTTCTCCCGGAGAAGTTCGCCCTGGATCACTGGACCCTGGCAGTGGCGGGCTGCACAGGCTTCCAGGAGGGGGTGTGTGGTTAGTGACCTGTGCTTGCACACAGGCTTCTTGGTGGCTGCAGCAGCAGCCTTAGTATTTCATGCCCGTCTCTGGTGTCCGTGCTGATAGCCATGGCTCGTGCCCATCTCTGGAGCTCATTTAGGCAGTGCTCTGAATCCCCTCTCCTTGCGCACCGCGAAACAATGGTCTCTTGCCTCTTAGGCAGGTCCAGAGTTTTTCCCAGACTCCCTCCCGGCTAGCTGTGGCGCACTAGCCCCCTTCAGGCTGTGTTCACGCAGCCAACCCCAGTCCTCTCCCTGGGATCTGACCTCTGAAGCCTGAGCCTCAGGTCCCAGTCCTCACCCGCTCCAGCGGGTGAGCAGACAAGCCTCTCAGGCTGGTGAGTGCTGGTCGGCACCAATCCTCTGTGCGGTAATCTCTCCGCTTTGCCCTCTGCACCCCTGTTGCTGCGCTCTCCTCCGTGGCTCTGAAGCTTCCCCCTGCCCACCCCCCATCTCCGCCAGTGAAGGGGTTTCCTAGTGTGTGGAAACTTTTCCTCCTTCACAGCTCCCTCCCAGAAGTGCACATACCATCCCTATTCTTTTGTCTCTGTTTTTTCTTTTTTCTTTTGCCCTACCCAGGTACCTGGGGACTTTCTTGCCTTTTGAGAGGTCTGAGGTCTTCTGCCAGTGTTCACTAGGTGTTCTGTAGGAGTTGTTCCACATGTAGATGTATTTTTGATGTGTTTGTGGAGAGGAAGGTGATCTCCACGTCTTACTCCTCCACCATCTTGAAGGTCGCTTCCTATATTTCTTTATTTTAAAAGCCTAGACGTTTCAAGGTTGAAAATTGGGGAGAGTGGGTGAGAAGTTCATAGTAAAGGAGAACCAGTTTTCCTCTGTCCTGTGCCCTGGAGAAGATATGAAGATTAAACCCTGAGAATTAGAGATTCCTTGCCAATGTGAAATTGCATTGCTCTCTCCCGGCCTGAGACCTCTCATAAAACCAATACCAAGACCTAAAGATTCAGTGTGCCCATTTATTCACTTTCCTGTTATGTCAGAAAAGGTGACTGCATTTCTGATTTGTTCTTGAGGGGCTGGGGAGGCAGGAAAATGACAGTAAAGAGAAATCGTTGCATGTCTTCTCCCCTCTCCTTGTCTCTTTGAGCAAGAGAAAATCAGTAAATTGGTTTATTCTGTATGTTTTCCTTGTTCCAGTTCAACAAATACTTGTTGAGCAACTACTATGTGTGAGGAGCTCTGTCTGTCAGACTCAGGGAGACAAAGATGAATGATAGGGCTTTCACATGTTTGTATTCTAGGAAGGGAGGGAGGGGAGGGAGACGGAAGGGGAGGAGAAGGACCAAGGCCAGGTCTTTCCTAAGGACACAGGATGAAATGATCACCTTCGCCTGGATGTGGCCGTCCACCATAACTGTCATCACTTCATCATTACCCCACAGAATGATGGCTTCTCCAAGACCCCTCTGGATAGAAATAAAGCAGTGCATCCTGTCAGTATGATAAACCCTCGAGAACATTTCAATAACTGTACTTATGGCTTCATCTCTGCCATTTATAAGACATATGACTAACACAGGTTACTTTAACTCTGTCTGAGCTTCAGTTTCCTCATCTGTAAGATGGGAATCATAATACCTAACGGTTTTTGTGAAGTACTGTGTAAAATGTTCTTAGCGCAGAGTTGGCACTCACAGCATTTGTAGTTTTTGTTACATATTCCTTGAGGTGCTCTTGAGTAGAGGCTGTTTTCTCATATATGATTTATCTTGGGGTTGGACAGTGGGTAGATGCCCTCCTTCCTTCATCGTGACACTTTCAGACCATAACTACCTTCTCCTTGTACAAAAATTCCTGGTCTTTTCCGGCTGCACCACTTTCTCCCCCTCCTGTTTGTTGTAATTTACTTACTCTTTTGTGAGTAAATCTCTTTGGTATTTACTCTCTCTCACTAAAGATTTTAGAACCATGACTCTCAATCTTTCTGTCAGCTTTAACTTCCGCCCTCATCAGAGGTAATGTAAATATCCACAGTTACATTTATTCATTCCAAACTTTTGTTTTTTGAACATTTCATCTGTATTGGCTTTCTCCTCCACTCCTGTGTTAAGCAGCCCTCTCCCATAGCCACGCCCTAATTGCTGTCATCACCAGAGACTGCCACATCTGCACGGTATGTAAATGCCACACCTCGCTCCCTGAGTGCCACTTTTTGTATCTTCCCTGCCCACTTGCTCCCGTCCCCCCTGCATCTCCAGTCCATTGGCCCTTTTGTTTTCTCTCCGCATCAGAATCGTGTTCACATTCCTTGGTCTAGGTTATCCTTCACTGTCCATTATGACCATTCTTTTGTTGCAAATACCCTCATGTTTCAATCTCTTTCTGTCCTGCCCACCTGACACAACTCCAGCTCTGGATGAACCCAGCCATCAGCCTTCTCCAGGCCCACTCCGAAGGTATTGGCTTTGTTGGACACAACCTGGCAGATGCCAACACTATGGATTCACAATAATCAGACTTAATTAGTTTCTCCTCACTGTGTGGCAAGCTTAGTACTACTCTTTCTAGTAAGCTCCATCCTGCTTTCCTCAAGGACTATTTCATACCTTTTCCATTCTCCTTAGAACTAACTTTCCCTCAGTCTCAGAAGATGACCTTGTCTCAAATGTAAAAGGGAAGTTAGAAGCTCTCAGATGGAAACTCCTGCTTGTTCCCTTTGCATGATCTACACAACAGCCTGTGTCTGCAGGCTCTTTTCACAAGTTATGGTGGGGGGACACAACCTTCCTCTTATCCAGGGCCACTTGCTCCACGTGTGGTTTGAACCCCATTCCCTCTCGCCTTTTCCATCTACCTGGATTTATTTGATCAATATTAACATATGTTGTAGTATTTCCCACCAGGAACAACCACAGTGACAGCAACAACAAAGACCATGATGACAAACAAACAACCACCACCCTCCTTTGACCCAAGTCTATCCTGTTACAGTACTTTCACAGCCACCAGCCTGGTCTGCTCATGGCTTGTGTACTTCCTCACCGCTGTCTTTTTAACCCACTCCAGCCTGGCTTCTGTTTTCACAATTCTATTATATCTGCACTTACTAAGGTTACTTGCATGTGTTAAATTCAGTGGACTTGTTTTCATTCTCATTTTACTTTATATGTAGCAACATTCAGCATTCCTTTATTGAAATGCCTTCTTCTCTGGCTCTGCCTGGCACCACGCCCTCTTGGTTTCCTCCCATCCATGGCGGCTCTTTCCCAGTCTCCTCCACCACCGACCTTGAAATGCAAGCCTGCTTCTCTTCTTCCTCTGCACTTTCCGTGGGCAATCTCAGCCCCTTCTGTGATCTTAATTACTGTTTGTCTCTGCATGGGATGCCCCAACTTAACAGTTTCAGCTCTGATCTCTCTTTTGAGCTCTAGACATTTATATACAACTGCATTCTAGACACATCCACTTTAGTGGTTGCAGAATTTCAAACTCAAATCATCTAAAATGTAGTTCTTGATCTTACCCCACACTCCCTCCCCCCAGGCTGCTCTTCTTCTCTTATACTCGGTTTAGTGGGCAGTATCACTGTGTGTCCTGTTGCCTGGGCCACAGCGAATTGAACTCCAGGTTTGTCAATTCTGCTTCAGAAATGCACACTAAATCCATCTCCACATCCTAACGCAGGCCGACATCAGCTCTTGTCAGGGTTACTGCAGTAGCTTCTTAATGGTCTCTGCAATCCACTTTTATAGTTCTGATTCATTCAGTACACTGTAGTCAGAATAACATTTTAAAGGCGAAATTTGATCAAATCAACGTTTCCCATTGCATTTAGGATAAACTACAAAGTAAATAACACAGCCAGTAAGACTCTGACCAGTTTGGTTCCTGCCAACTCTTGCCAGTCTTCCCTTTGCTTAGGATATTCCAGCCATTGAGGCCTTCTTCTAGCTCCCAGAATGACCCAAGCTCTCTCCTACCTCAGGGACTCCCCACATGCTATTCCTTCTGCCTGGAACTCTACCCCACTCTTTACTTGTTTAACTCCTACACATACTTCCGGTCTCAGAAGTTAGCTTCGTAAGGTGTAAAAACTCTCTTGTAGTATTCTGTACTTTTCCATCATAGCACTTATTATGATTTTTATCTTTAATTATGTGATTATTTATCTGTCTGTCTACTAGATTATGAGCTTGTAAGGCAAGGACTATTCTGTCTTCCCACCCCTGTATCAGTGTCCGGCACATGATATGTGCCCAGTAATATATTATGAATCAATAAATCATTCATTAAAAAACCCTGAACCAATAGGAGGTGATTATGTCAGGAGTGTTTGTTTGTACACTTGTTCATTCATTCATTCATTCAACAAATATCTAGGTATTTTTGAATCCAAAGGAAGAAATTACTCTCTTCAACTTTCCTTTGACTCTTTCATATCTTAATATTCCTTAGCAAGTTAAATCTAGCTCTCAGGGACCCAGTCCCTGGCAGTGGCCACATTTGTCATATCTGCCTGGCTCACTGGATTTATCAGGTTCCAGGAAAGCATTTTCTTCTCTGTGTATGGCATTGCTTTGTTCCTAAATGTCTTAACTGTTCTTAATTCTGTAACAGATAATATGAATTCATCTGTAAAAGATGAAATCAAGTGTGTTTAGAGGGTCACTTACATCATTTGTGTGTTTTTTTAAACAAGCATTTATTGGACACCAACTGTGTGCTAGACTCTCAGACTTTTCTCACTTAATTCTCACAATAACCCCTTACAGTAGGTTAAACTATTCCTAATTTATAGGTGAGAAAATTGAGGCTCAGGAAATTAAATTGATCCAAAACACAGAGATAAAAATGCTTTCTTTTTGTTCTGATATGATATTTGCATTTTTCAAAATCATGAATTCATGTTAAAAAATGAGCACAGCCAAATGTTGAATTATGCCTGGTAATACTTCTTTCAGAGGACATTTTAAGGGATTCTATTTTATAAGAGTAGGATGTCAGTGTCCCAGAGATCCTGCAGATTGTCCAGAATTTAGCTGTGTGCCGTGCTTGGGAGAGTTGGGGAGGGGGGTAAATGAGCTTGATTCACTCTGAACCAAGTCAGGCAGAAATACGGTACCACCCTTCTAGACAGACATCTGTTCAAATATAAATTTCCTGTTTATTGAGGCTTCTGCTCTGTTGAAGTAAAGGTCTCGATAAGGCTGAACAAGTCAATCATTATAAACCTTGTTAGTGTGACAGCCCCCTGTGTATTGTTTAACTGGAAATGAAACACAAATACACCAAACCCCTGCAGTATCTGCTTCACAGTGCATAAATCGACTGTGCATCATGTCACTTGAAATTTGATGGCAATCTACCAAATGGCAGAAAAGACTTCATCCTCGGAGGGCTATGCAAATGAGTCCAGGCTCTGAACAATAAGGTGAAAGGATGAAGCCTGTCCTTTGCTCCCCTCCCCCAGATCCTTCCCAGAAAACATTCCCTAGGGTAATTTCTTAGTGGCAACTGGTGAATTATCCAAATACAAATGACCAGTGTTCATTCAGTTCCACATGCAGATATGGCTTTAGAGGTTCTAAATAGCATTGAAATGTTCTTCTTGCTTTCCATGTTCCAAGCTATATTATTGCTTGCAGCAAAACCTTCTCAGACCCTTATTAAGCCGTCTTAATTGCTTTCCTCAGCTTTCTTTCTCTTTTATTCAAACCTCAGAGGTGAGGGATAATCTGCTCTTAGTTAGGTTAAGATAAAGATGCTCATCTTACTCTCACCCCTATTTGCCCCCCTCACCTAATTTATGACACATCTATGCCATAGAAAAGCCTGTAGTTTGAAAGGACTAAACCAGTCTGCTACTCTGCTGTTGATAATTGGTCTGGACTGAGGTTAAAATATTTTAACGTTTAAAATATGACTGGTCCTAAAACATTCTATAGGACCAGTCATATTTTCTCTGTTTGGGGTTTAAATGTGTAGGACGTATCTCTATCCAGCTCTAGTGGGAAGATTTATCCATAAATTGTTATTATGGAAACTGGAAGTCTCAAGATATTATCCATTCCAGCTGCTAGTCTTGAGCAGATTAAATCATTCAAAACAAGCATTTGGCTATTAGAATCAGCTTTTCTGGGTCGTGGTCAATGCTTGTCAGGGCTGCCCCTGAAGGCAGGGCCCAGGTGTAGGGAGGATGGGACAAGCCAGTGTGGGTCCATTAGCAGTTCATGGGAGGAGCAACCTGGCTGAAGTCTGGAAAGGTTAGGCCCTTTGAGAGTATATAAATGGGCATGCCAAGCCCAGTGAGCAGAGCTGCAGAGACTGGAGAATGAATCGAGTTAGGAATGGTGGCCAGATTATGGACTGTCTGCTCCCCTTAAAGCCACTGTCTACCTCATCAATTCTTTTAGGAGCATCTGGGGAGCTGTAAGCCTCTTGAAGGGTTGAATGTGTGTGACAATCTCCTTTATGTTCAGTGACTTTCTTGGAAACAGTTAATGACCTTTTTTTCCTTTGTCAAATATAACCTCACCTTTAATCATTCAATACCTCATTCTTGAGAAAAGGAGGAATTTATTGAATTTTATAACCCAATTTATTCCTATTCTTCCCTAAGAAGATATCAGTGTAACTTTTGATAAAACATGGAAAACTATATTCCATAGAATTATTTGAAATATCCAAACAATGCATGAGAACATTCTTGAACCATTTTAGGTTAGATGTACCTTATGAGTTAAAAGCGGCTGACTCTGTCTCTTGTTGATGAAGAGAGAAAATAGTCTCTCTTTGGAAGGCGAATGATTTTTGTCCTGGAGAACATTTTGTTCCTTAGGAAAGCTGTTGATTTCTCAGAAGAAACAGTTTATTTTCTCATCTCAGGATGCGGAAATTTTTTGAAGGATATTTTATGTAATTCAGGAGTAGGTGGATTTCAAAACTGTAGTATTCTATAGGAACATACACATGCTATATGAAATTACATAATGCCAAGAAGTTCCATAGGATTAATAATCTTTTCATTGCTTCTGGGGCCAGAGAACGTGTTGTTTTAAGTGTAGACTGCTTTGCATTAAAGAGAGAGAAGAGCAAAACTTTAAGCTTTCTGTTTTGGAACTAGAGCAAGGCACTTCAGTCATGCTAATCATTAGTTTACGAGTCTTACCTCAGTGGTACCCCATTAATTCTTCCTGAGAAGCATCATAGCTTACAGTTCTCAACTATGTAATTTCCTGGCATTTTTCTTATGGATGGTCTAGGATATTTGTATGGGAACTCAGCTAGCCATCACTGTGCTACAACCAGTTTGAAGACACAAAAGAAAAAGAAGACATGGTTTCTGCCCTTAAGAATATTCACCTTTAGCTGGGAAGGCAATATGCTTGTGAAGGACAGTTAAAGACAAATCTACAAAGACAGTGTATCCATCAGCATTTACACATTAGTTTATAATAATTATGACTACCATTTTCGAGTGATTACTATGTACTGGAAAATTTACAAAACATTCTATAGGACATATTACATTTCTGTTTTACGGATGAGGAAGCGGAGGCTCAGAGAGGTCATGTGACCTCCCCAGGATCACCCAGCGAATAAATGATGGACTCGAGATTGGAATCTAGTGGGGTCTGACTCCCGTGCCCATCACTGTATCTCCATGGACAGCAACTGTGTCTGTCTTCTTCACTGGCTTACCTCAGCACCTTGCACAATGCTTGACACATGGTAGGTATGCAAGGATGCCTTACAGATTGGCTGGCTACTGCTGAAGCACACAAAGGAATTCTCTTGTTCTAAAGCTGGAACCTTATCATTGAACTAAATATGTTTTCTTTGAAATAGCCTTTATATGATCGGGTGCAAAACAGTTTTTTTCTCCATAGGGCACATGGTTCTGCTTTCTCTGTTAGCTTCTTCATCTGCTCCTGCCTTTAGCAAACCGTGAGGCTCTGACTTTGAGCTTGGGGAGGGCAGTACTTGGGTGGTACTGGCTGGTGTACCCTCTCCCCTCCCCCCAGCTCTGTAGACCCACCAGTACCTGGACAGGAGCTTGGCTGCAGCTGGGGTAGGGCTGCCATTCTCTGGACGTCTGACCTCAAAGGCTCTAGCACGGAGGGGAGAGCAGAAGGACCCTTTTCTCTGAGCCAGAGAGCTGGCTCTGCTGTGGCTTCCTAAGTGCAGGCTGGGAAATGCGACTTATTACCCTTCATTAGAAGAGCACTCTAATTTACAGACCTTAGAATGAAGTTATGTGCATGATGCACTTTTGAACTTATTACTGAGTATATTAAATCATATTGAAATGCTGTTCCTGCAGCAGGTGTACTGGTGACTGGGATCTCAGACAGGGCCTTGGGTATGAAATGTCAGTCTGGCAACATTATTCCCTCTTCTATTGTCACATTCCTTCCACAGTTTGGAACATCTGTTCATATTTGTTTATTGAGCTCCTGGGGCTCACTTATCCAAAATCATGCTTAACTTCATGAAACTGCCAGTTTAAGGGCAACTTTTCCCCCCACTCTGTAAAAATGAATGATATAATAAAAAAGAATGGGTGTGGGAGGGATCATGACATTTTACCCCCTTTCATTTGCTACAGGTTATTAGATGGAGTACATTCACAAAGAGAAGATGGTCTTGGACACTTGTGAGGCTTGGGCTGGCTGGACTTTCAGTGTGGGTTTTAAACTTAGCCCTTGGTATGGGGAAGTCAGGAGCAGAAAATGACAAGGATAGCAAGGTGAGTGGTAGGGTGTGTTAGTCTGCTAGGTGCTGTTAGATGCAGAAACAAAGCACCGCAGACTGGGTGGCTTGTCTCCCAGTTCTGGAGACCAGAAGTCCAAGATCAAGGTATCAGCAGGGTTGCTTCCCCCTGAGGGCTGTTGGGGAGACTCTGTTCTTGCCTGTCTTCTAGTTTTTAGTGGTTTGCTGGCAATCTTTGGTGTTGATTGACTTCTGCTGCATTATCCTGATATCTGCCTTCATGTCCAAGTGTGTGTGTCTGTATCTAAATTTCCCCTTTTTATAAGGATACCAATCATAGTGGATTAGGGGCCCACACTCATGATCTCATTTCAACTTGATTACGTCTTTAAAGACCTACTATCTCCAAATAAGGTCATATTCTGAGACACTGGGTTTAAAGCTCCAACGTATCTTTTTTTTGTTTGTTCTTGGCTGCACTGTGCAGCATGCGGGATCTTAGTTCCCCCACCAGGGATCAAACCTGTGCCCCCTGCAGTGGAAGCGCGGAGCCCTAACCACTGGACCGCCAGGGAATTCCCTCCAATGTATCTTCTTTGGATACAATTCAACTCATAACATAGGAGTAGGGGAATGTAAAAAAAAAAAAAGAAATTTTATTTTTGAGAGAAAAAGAGAAAAAAAAAAAAGTGCCAACTCTCTGTCCGGCACTGGGCTGAGTACTATAAATGTTGGCGTGAAGTGTCTTCTGCAGACTTTGTTGACATTATTCTGATGCCCCGGGAATGATGTTCTTCTGATTATGTCTCTTGTTCTCCCAGGATTTGAAAACTAACACTGACCTCCAGCCCCCTTCTCTGCGGGGGCTGCCTGCCCTCCATCATTGGGGTGTGTGAGCACGTTGGCCAGTGGTGTTTAGATTCACTCAGCTGAGCAATTGGAGTTTATCAGCCATTATTGGTTTTCTCCTAAATAACTTCTCTAACAGCTGACAAAACCCAACACAGAATATGTGAAGTTAACGTCTGTGCCTATCAGGGACAGATTGGCTTCCATCCACACTAAGCTTTCAATGAAAAGGTTGGCGTTTGCCAATTAGCACAGCATCATGTGCAAAGATATGCTTAATAAATTCTTTGTGAGGATTTGTTAACTTGTGCACCAGGCGTTTGTTGACATTTATTTATTTATGATTGAGTGCCTGCTTTGCATAGGGCACTAGGGGGTACCTAACATGACAAGAAATTTATGAGATAGTCCGATCTCAAATGCAGTGTAGGAATTCCTCCTGTAGCACCCCCGACAAGCTTATCTTGAATAATGCCTGGGATAGGCAACTCACTACTGGAATGAGGAATTTGTTTCCACAAGTGGGCGTGTCTAGTTCTAAAAGTAGAAAGTACTTAAAAAAATTGAACCAAAATCTACTCGGTGATTTATACTTTGTAATGATATAATGTCTACCCAATCCTCCTAATTATTTTTAGAGGCACTTAAAAATTGAGATATAATTCGTGTATCATAAACTTCACCTTTTTAAAGGGTACAATTTAGTGGTTTTTAGTACGTTCACAAAGTTCTGAATCGTCGCTGCTATCTAATCCGTTACCCTCGGAAGACACCCTGCATCCACTAGCAGCCACTGTCCGCTCTTCCCTTCTCCCAACCCATTAAAACCACTACTTCCTGTCTTTGTGGATTTGCTTTTTCTGAACATTTCATATAAATGCAGTCATATAATCTATGGCCTTTTGTGACTGGCTTCTTTCATTTAGCATGGGATTTCACGGTTCATCCCTGTTGTAGCATATAGCACTACTTCATTTCTTTTTATGGCTGAATAATATTCTATTGTATAACTAGACCATATTTTATCTGTAAATCAGCTGATGGACATTTGAATTGTTTCCACTTTTTGGCTATTACGAATAATGCTGCTATGAACATTAGGACTACAAGTTTTGATGAAAATGTATATTTTCAGTTCTCTATACCTAGGAGTGAATTGCTGGCTCGGATGGTAATTATATGTTTAACTTTCTGAGGAACTTCTAGACTGTTTTCTACAATAAAATGCGGCACCATGTTACATTCTCATAAGCTATACATGAGGGTTCTGATTTCTCCACATCCTCCCCAGCACTTGTTATTGTTCATCTTTTTGATCATAGCCATCCTAGTGAGTGTAAAGTAGTTTCACTTTGTGGTTTGGATTTGCATTTCCCTAATGACTAATGTATCTGTTTTGCATGAGAGGCTCATCCTAAAGGCAGATTGTCAAGGCCCTCGAAGCCTCAGGTGAGAAAGACTATTCTGAGGAGAGGAGGATTTTAAGACTCTTTTGGCTTCTGGTTTAACCCTCCGTGGGTGAGGGAGCCACAGATAAGACTCAGAATCATTTTACAAAATTTCAGTGATGAGCTCACAGAAATATTGCCTCCATAAAGCAGATGGCAACGAAGAGCTCAGTTCTCTTTACTTTTGGAGCTCATTAGATAAAGGCAGAGAAAATGCTGAGACTTGAGCAGAGGACTGGGCCAGCAGGAAGCTGTAAGTGGATTGACTCAAGGACAAGGGCAGGGACATTGCCTTCTCTGGTGGATTCTAGAGGTAATCCACATGGTAGCTTCATTGGACATGCTGGTGCTGTCAGCAGTTTCACAGGAGGGACTTAACTGTCACAGAAGGCACCACTCCTTGAGCTGGGGCAGGATCAGAAGAAAAGGGAAATAGCAGAGAGCACATGGTGACAGACAGGACTAGCTGAGTACCCCTAGGGGACTCCTGAGTGAGGAGAAATTTGAAGGGATTTGGAGGATCCCCAAAGAATACGTAAGAACAGAGACAGAGAAATAACAGTTTTGACTGTTAATTTCATCCTCCTTTTATGCCTTCACTGGTATGGCTTGGGGAAGTATAGATTACAGATGAGCATACAGAACAGAGGGGGAAACAAATAGCAATACATAATTTCAATAGTCACACCTAAAATTGGCTCCAATAGTTAATTCAGACTCTGTTCCTCATGTTCATTTCAGATATTGGTTATTTGCTGGTTTCTCTCCTTTCCATCCTGTTGATTTTTACTGAATTCTACCTTTCTGTCTGGTTCCATGAGGGCAAAGTCTCATTTACATAGTTTATCTGAATCTAGCCTCCTGGGTGGTCCTCTCTATTGCATCCTGTGTCTTCCCTGCTCTCCTGCCTGACCCAGGGTATTGGAATACTTTATATATATGTATACATATACACACACACACACACACACACACACACACACACACACACACATACTTATATTGCAGTACTGTGCTAGTGTCCTTCAGACTTTTCTGTCTGCGAGAAAAAAGCTTTAGGAACTCTAATGATGGAGTAGAATTTTGAGCAGAATTTTGAAGGGAATGTTGGGGTTTTTCAAGTGGACATGGAGTGAGAAGATAGAGACACAGAAGCTTGAAATTATTTGGCATGTTTTAAAGAGCCTGCCAGTAGTTTGGCATAAGCATGGGGTATTTGTGGGAAAGTAATGAGATGAGGGTGGAAAGACAGGATACGGACCAAACTATGAAAGATTTTCACTCTGAAGGCAAGCAGGGAACACTGAAGGATTTTAAGTAGGGGAGCAACTTGGTCAAGTTTGTTTTTTTAGAGAGCATATTTTGGGAGCTGTACTAGGGAACAGTGAGACTGGAGGAAGACCTATCAGGAGGCTTTGCAGTGGTCCAAGTGAGAGATGATGGTGGCCTAAGATGTGACATTGGAAATGGAGAGAATTAGGGGGATTTGAGAGACTCTAAAAAGATAGAGCCAGAAACCTTTGTAATTTACTAGATATGGAGGTTAGGTGAGAGAAGGGAGGAGTGAAAAATGACTCAGTTTTTGACACTGGCACTTGGGTAAATTGTGTAATTATAGAGATAGAGAATGCAAGAGGAGGAATTTTGTGACACGGTAGGGCAGAACATTTTGTTCTCTTGTCTATACAGCATCAAAAACCTTCAGACGTTTGAATTAGCCATCATGATTCTTTCTGTCTTTTATTACACAGCCTCAAATAATTAATCTATTTTCTTAAGATATATCTTTGTTCATACATCGTTTTAATTGCTACTTATACTTGACTTTTCCACTGTGCCTCCTAACATATACTACCCTGATCTAAAGAAAACTTACTAAATAAAGTTGAACCAAGAGACTATAGAATGTTACTGTTGGTCTCCACGATACTCCAGTGATATATGATTTATATGATACATAAATATGTACACCAAGACTTTTTTTTTCACCAGTTTTAGAAGCTTCACAAAACTTTTTTTGCTAACTGCAAATTCTTAGGTCATTTTGTCATCTCTTGAGTATTTACAAATATTTCAGTTAAGATGTCCTCAGCTAATAGTGACTCAGACCATAAAGAGATCTAGTGTTTACTTAAAAGAAGCTTGGAAGAATGTGCTCTCAGTCTTGTTTGTTGGATAAATCATGTCATCAGGATCTAGGTTCTTTTCTTCTTTCTACTTTGTTATCTTCAGAGGATTAGGTTCATTTTCATGTTTGTGACCTCATGGTTTCAAAAATGGCCACCACAGCTCCAAGCATCACATTCTTGCATAAAAATATCCACAGCAGGAATGAAGGGGAAAACAACTTTCTTCTTTCACACCTTTCTTTTTTTAGAGAGGAAAATCTTTCCCAGAACTGTCCAGCAGACTTCTTTTTTATGTCTTATTGGGCCAAATCACTGGGCCAAATGGATTGAGATTGCTATGCTTGGTGTAGACCAAGATTGATTGCCTGGAAAATGAACTATTACTGTCTAAACAAAATCACTGTTTTGTTACCAAGGAAAAGAGGGAGTTGGCTGTGGAATGGGCAATCAGCAATGCCTACAGGAAACCAAAGAAATGTTTGATCAAATAAAGGAACAAGGAACAGAATGGATCAGTTTGCAGTGGTCTTAAATCTTTATATCTATCTATCTATCTATCTATCTATCTATCTATCTATCTATCATCTATCTATCATCTCTCTACCTGATTTCTAGTTCTACTGGCTTAAATCCTTATAATTCCATTATCATCTAACTTGCATTTTATCATCTTATCCAGAAACAGTATGGGAGAATTTGTCAAATGCTTTATTAAGAAAGAAAATGAGAATAAATTGCCATAACATTATTAGTGACCTAGCAATGTTTTTTTCCTTCCAGTTGTTTTGAGATATAATTGACATACAACACTGTATAAGTTTAGAGTGTACAGCCTAATGGTTTGACTTACATATGTTGTGAAACGATCACCACAGTAAGTTTAGTTAACATCCATCATCTCATATAGATATAATAAAAAGAAAAAGCAAAAAAGAAAAAAAAAATTTGTGATGACAATTCTCAGGATCTACTCTCTTAACAAATTTCATATATATCATATGGCAGTGGTAACTATAGTCACCATGTTGTAGATTACTTATTCATCTTATAACTGCAAGTTTGTATCTTTTGACCACCTTCCTCCAGTTTCCCCACCCTCCACCCCCTACCACCAGTAACCGCAAATATGATCCATGAGTTTTTTACTTTAGATTTTATATTTAAGTGAGATCATACAGTAATAATTGTCTTTGTCTGACTTATTTCATTTAGCATAATGCCCTCAAGGTCCATCCATGTTGTTACAAATGGCAGGATTTCCACATTTTTTTACTGGCTGCATGACTTTCCATTGTATTTATATTCACCACAACTTTTTTTACCCATTCATCTGTTCATGGACGCTTAGCTCATTTCCATGTCTTGGCTATTGTGAATAATGTTGCTATGAATATGGGGTGCCGATCTCTTTTCAAGTTAGCATTTTCATTTTCTTTGGAAGTAGAATTGCTGGGGCATATAATAGTTCTATATTTAGTTTTTTTGAGGATCCTCCATATTGTTTTCCGTAGTGGCTGTATCAGTTTATAATCCTACCAACAGTGCACAAGGGTTTCCTTTTTTCCATATCTACGCCAGTATTCTCTTGTCTTTTTATTTTGGCTGCACCATGCGGCATGTGGGATCTTAGTTCCCCGATCAGGGATCGAACCTGCGCCCCCTGCATTGGGAGTGTGGAGTCTTAACCACTGGACCACCAGGGAAGTCCCTTTCTTGTCTTTTTGATGGTGGCCATTCTAATCATGATATCTCATTGTGGTTTTGATTAGCTTTTCTCTATGATTAGCAATGTTGAACAATTTTAATGTACCTGTTGGCTATTCGTGTATTGTTTTTAGAAAAATGTCTATTCAGGTCTTTTGCCCATTTTAATTGGATTATTATTATCATTATTATTATTTTGTTATTGAGTTGTATTCTTTATATATTTTGGATATTAACCCCTTATCAAATAGATGGTTTGCAAATATTTTTTCCCCACTCCATAGGTTGTCTTTTCACTTTGTTGTTTCTTTTGCTGTGTAGACATTTTTTAGTTCAATGTATCCCACTTGTTTATTTTTGATTTTGTTGCTTGTGCCTTAGGTTTCATATCCAAAAAAATCATTATAGAAATGGTTTTAGAGATTACTAACACATTATTTTCTGTATATTCATGAATCCATTGTTTCATAAGTTGGTCTAAAACTTTTCTGGTGTTCCTGGGATTCATCCTTTACTTCTTTTTTGGTAAATTGGAGCAATGATCTTTTTTCCTAATTATTCCTCAAAAGATATCTTTGGTGGTTCAGAGATAAAACCTGGGTAATCTTTCATCCTCTTGGAGTAGAATTTGTGTGGTCCTTAAGACTTGAACTCATTTAAAGTAGTAAGTTCACTGGATTTATTGTGGTGATCATTTCTCAATATATACAAATACTGAATCATTATATTCTACACCTGAAACTAACGTGATGTTATATGTCAATTATATCTCAAAAAATTGTAAAGAAAAAGGAAAGAGAAAGTAGAAGGTATTTGTAGCACATATAACAAACAAAAGACTTATAAAGAATAGCTAATAAGAAAAAGAAAAAAAATTAATTGAAAAATGAGCAAAATACTTGAGCTGGTACTTTAGAAAAGAGGATATCCAAATGGCCAATAAGTATAATATGGGGTTCATTAGGCATTAGGGAAATTATTAAAACCACAGTGAGATACCATTACACAACTATCAGATAGACTAAAATTTATGTGTCTGACAATACTAAGTATTGGAAGGATGACAAACAGTGGAAACTCACATACACTGCTAGTAGGAGTTGTGAAAGGATACCAGTTTGGGAAACAGTTTGGCAATGACTAATTTAAAAAAAGTGATCTGATCCTGCCTTACTTTCTTATTTCCCTTGGGATGCTTGATCATTCCCCTTCCAGCTAGTTTCACTCTCTTTCTCTCTGTCTCTCTCCCTTTCTCTCTCTTGCACTCTGTCTACACACACACACACACATGCATACATGGAATTGTGTAAGTAGTTCTTTATGTTACCTATTAATAGTCACCATTGCATTTACTTTTTAAGGTATGGACCTATCTTCACCTTGTTCCTCTGGCTTCAGAAGAACATTCTTAACCCCAGTCCCTGGTGTACTCTCTATGACCATGCCTTCTTTTTCTTGATTACTGTAATCTCTATTGCACTGAAGGGAGGATAAAAAGGGTTAAAATTTGTTCACTGGGGCATGGTAACATCTGAGTCAAAAGACTTCCTGATCCAGATAGGTAAAATTCCTTGTTTGCATGTAGATTGGCTGGAAATATTTCCGTTGGTTTCCATTTCAAATCATTATGAAGTTTGTTTTTATTTGTGCAACTTTAAAAAATAAACACAATCATAACCTAAAGTTTTGTGTAAGGCAAACCTCTGTTCATACTGAGTTAAAGAAATGACACTTAAAAATGATTACGAGATTCAGGATAGTGCTTACCTCTGGGTGGGGGTAAGGGAGGAGGGTACAAGCAACTTTCCAACTGTATTGGTCTTGTTTAGCTTCTTAAGAAAGGTGATACCCTAATGTTTATTGTGCTAGTCTTCACATATTTGTGCACATTTATGCGTTAAACATAACTATATAAACAGAAAAAGATTAAAAATAAAAGGAATAGGGGCATATACCCTGAGAAAGCCATAATTCAGAAAGAGTCATGTACCACAATGTTCATTGCAGCACTATTTACAGTAGCCAGGACATGGAAGCAACCTAAGTGTCCATTGACAGATGAACGGATAAAGAAGAAGTAGCACATATATACAATGGAATATTACTCAGCCATAAAAAGAAACGAAATTGAGTTATTTGTAGTGAGGTGGATGGACCTAGAGTCTGTCATACAGAGTGAAGTAAGTCAGAAAGAGAAAAACAAATACCGTATGCTAACACATATATATGGAATCTAAAAAAAAAAAAAAGGTTCTGATGAACCTAGGGGCAGGACAGGAATAAAGATGCAGACGTAGAGAATGGACTGGAGGACACGGGAAGGGGGAAGCTGGGATGAAGTAAGAGAGTAGCACTGACATATATACACTACCAAATGTAAAATAGCTAGTGGGAAGCAGCTGCATGGCACAGGGAGATCAGCTTGATGCTTTGCAACCACCTAGAGGGGTGGGATAAGTGGGGTGGGAGGGAGACGCAAGAGGGAGGGTATATGGGGATATACGTATGCATATAGCTGATTCACTTTGTTACACAGCAGAAGCTAACACAACACTGTAAAGCAATTATACTCCAATAAAGATGTTAAAAAAATAATAAAAAAACTAAAAGGAATAAATTGGCTAAGCAGTCTTACTTATTACATTGACTAGATAAAGAGTTAATTGGCTGATCCTGAGAGATTCCTGCATTCTTTTATTCTCTTATTCATTCAACAAACACTGATTGAACACTTACTGTGCTATGTGATGGAGCTATAATGTAGAATAATGTGGTTGCAGGCCCCAGCAGATCTCCCAGTACAGTGGAGTACACAAATGTGTAAAAAATAATTGTGTGATACTATGACCAGCAATATAATAGAAATACAAAACGTGTTATGATAACTGAAGGGGCGTGTGCCTGTGTGTGCCTGTGTGTGTCTGTGTGTGTCTCTTTGTGTGTGTGCCACTAAGTATGTTAAAGCCATGGATGGCTTCACAAAAAAAGACCCTAAGCCTCTCTTTTTCTTAGTTATACCAAATGCATGCTCCCTGTGAGCCTCATTCTTTGCATTGCGAGCTTATGGGAACTATTTATCTTGAGGACCTAAAGGTTGATGGGAGAGGAGATCTTAAATGGCACAAGTGGCTGGTCTTGTTTTCAGGTGCCTGTCTGTGTGTTTCTGAAGCTTCCCTTTTGATGCATCCTTTTGTAAATTTCTCTCCAGTCCAGGACCAATCGATGCTCTACCTTAAGGAGGAGAGATTTATTCAAGTCACATTGGAAGACCATGAGAAGGCAGTAACTGCTGATCTGGGTCATATGAAGAGGGAATTTGGGCCTCAGTGATGGATTTCTGCCTGGCCCTCTTTCTATTTTTTCCTCCTTTAGTTCAGAAATACAAGAAAGTAGTAGGGTGTAGAGAGAAGGAGAAATCCGTTTAGGGATTCAGTTAGACATAAGATTCAGTTTCGACATGACTTGCCTCCAAAGCATCATCTGGAGCATTTTCACTGAAAGAGGTAACACTTGGGGTTTTAGAAATTGAATTTGGTGCTGATGAAAGACCTGACTTAGAATCTTGGTGTTAGTTTGTTCCCTAAAGGCAGAGCTGGCCAAAAGGCAGCAGTGAGGGATAAGTTAAACAAGAGGAGTGCCTTGTTGACTCAAGTGTCCTTGAGTCCAAGGTCCCAAGGACTTAATGAATGTCCTATGTATATTTGTAGTTGGGAATTGCATTACAAAGTTCACATCCAAGGACATAAGGATAGGGAGGTGAGCTGATCAGAGGCTGAATCAGAAAATACTCACTCCTACCACCCACCCCCCCAACACCATTTGTGTGTTTTCTCTGGTTTTCGTTAGACTGGTGTACCTGTCTACCTACTTACCACTAGAAACATTCCTCATTCCCTTTCCAGTGGTCTCCAGGTTAGACAATGGTTTGGGGACCTCATTAAATGTCTAAGATTGACGTATGTGAGACACTTGACTTAGGATAGTTATAGAGAAGTAAAGCTGATGGTGATTCAAAACTTTTCCACTGTATAATACTCAGGGCTGATATCTCATTTCTGGAGAGTATACCAAACATTTCTTAGCTTCTAGTTTCCTTGACCTGCTAATAATTCCCCCAGAAAGACTATCAAGACTGTCAATTTTACTTGACATCTTATAACTGTCATGGAAATAATAAGCGATCATTCTTAACAATCCAATTTGATAAGTAGATAACTTTTCTCCTCTAAAATTGATGAAATTTGAGCAGCAGTCCCAAATTATATCTTCACAAAGTACAATAAAGTTAAGAGGAAAATGTGTAGGTTTTTGAGCAAAAGCAATAATGAGAAAAATGCCTCACCATTTTCCCCTGCTTTTATTCATCCATTAAAGAAATATTTATTGGGTACCTGTTAGGTGCTAAGCACTGAGTGAAATGTCAGGGATAAAGTGAATAACAAACAGAAGTTTTAGCCCTATAAAACTTTCTGGTAAGAAAGAGAGATATTGAATAAATAACTACCTTCATTCATCATTACAAACTATGATAAGTGGTATAAAGACAATTCATGAGGTACCATGAGAACTTGTAACAGAAAGCCTGTGAGTCAGAGAAGGGCTCCCTGAAAAAGTGGTTTTTGAGCTGATATTTGAAGGAAAAGTAGGAGTTAACTAGGCAAAGAAAATGAAGTGTGTTTTAGTTAACTTGGGCTGCTATAACAAGTACCATAGACTGGGTGGCTTAAATAACACTTATTTCTCATAGTCTGGAGGCTGGGAAGTCCAAGATCAAGGTGCTGATAGATTTGGGTCTGGCGAGGGTCCTGTTTTCGGGTGTAGGATTTCAGCATATGACTTTTGAGGGGACACATAAACATTCCATCCATAACAGAGTTCTGAAGCTCTGAAACAATATGTGCAAAGGTCCTGAGGTGGGTGGGAGCTTTTAAGAAACTTAGAGAAGCCGGTGTGGCTGGAGCTCTAAGGGAGGAATAGAGGGCTTACACTATGAAGCTGCAAGATAAGTAGGGGCCAGATGATCCGGAGCCTTGTAGTAACAGTTAAGGATTTTGTGATTATTCTAAGAAAATAGGGAAATCATTTGAAGGTTTTAATCAGGGGAATAGTGTGATCATATTTTTATTTATATTTATTTATTTTTAAAACTAATTTTTATTGGAGTATAGTTGCTTTACAATGTTGTGTTAGTTTCGCTGTGGTGTGATCATATTTTTATTTGAAACATCACAAAACTGTAGTGTGGAGAATGGATATGGGGCAAGCAAGGATGTCGGGGGCCAGTGAGGAGGCTATTAACTAGCACAGGTGAGAAGTCATCATAGCTTGGATTAGGTGGTGGAAGTGGAGCTGGAGACCCATGGATGGTCTGAGTTATTTAGTGATAAATTGATGGGACTTGATGATAGATTGGAAGTAGAAGGTAAAAGAGGTGGAAGGAGTCAAGTCTTACTACAGCTACCTGATTTATTGTAATTATTAGGCAAGAGTGCTGGTCACTGTAATAAGGATCACTGGAGGAGAATCAGATTTTGGGAGAAAATCATGAAGTTTGTTTTGCATTTGAGGGAGCATTTGAGGTGTCTTTCAGATATCCAAAGGGATATATGGAGTAGACAGTTGTATACGAGTCTGGAGCTAAGAGGAGAAGTATATCTGGGAGATGTAAATTTGGAAGTTGTTGACATATAAATTGTTACTGAAACCACATTTTGGGTGAAATATGGGCTGAGATTGATTAACTAATGCAATTTAGCTCACCATGACTACATGCAAGTTCATAAAATTTTAGCATTTGAGAGAAACTTAGAAATTACCTTTATTTTTCAAATAGTAAAATACTTTAAATTATTTCCACTACAAAGTAATACATGCTTATTAGAAAATCATTTGGAAACATTAGCCCTACCTCTACTTTCCCCATTTTTGTAAACAGATGATGAAAAGGAGATGTCAGGAGATGAAAGTGGGTCATCTTCAGCAGCATATATAGGCCGAGAACCCTAAACGCCTTAACTATGGTTATTTTATATCATGATAATCCATTGTTTTTAGTCCAGGCATTTCTTTGATATAGAGGGGTGAGATCTTGGGAAACAGAGAAGCCATATATTACTATTATTTTGATTATGAACAGGACCATTTCTTAACAAACGATCTTCAACACTAGAAGATTTGTAGGTCCTGGGTGACATAAGTGGTATAGCACACAGAACTATCCTTTTATCATCTCTTCTTTTCTAGTCTAAAGTTACTCAGTTACCTAATTTCCCTGACACCATTTTGATATGGAGAGGGCCAGGTCATACTTGGAACTTTCTGTTACTTTGTACAGATTTGTAGTTTCATATCTAGTTGAATTACTGCTTTTCCACCTGAAATTAATCAACATATAAATTCATGTAATTCCGGAGTTGGAAAAGACAGCAATCTTTTAGGGGAAGTGCCATGTTGGGGAACAGGGATAGGAAGGGTGAAAGACAGTAGCTGTCTTGCTCTTTCCTAGAAATTAAAAGATCCCGGAGTGCTTATGTGAGCTGCAGGCCAACCTAGGTAATAGGAGAGTACTTTGCAGGAAAAAATGAACTGAGGAGGTAGAAGAGAGTCCTTCTGTGCCTTCTGTTTTTCTAGGACAGCCAAGATGGGAGATCTTAAAACAAGAAACTTCAAGAAATCACAAGCAATGATCTGACCCCAAGTACTGCTGCTGAAAACCAGAGAACAACCTGGTAATTGAAAGGGCTAGCCCATTGGAAGTGTAATTAATCTTTTTGGCAGTTACCTACTTTCAAAACAAGAATGAATCAGATATTTTATCTGAGGTCGGTAGTGAGTCATCTTTGAAGAAAACATCTAATTGAACTCTGGAAATCTGGAACCACCTTGGAAGATGGCATTCTGACCCCTTACAGTAAATAGTGTCTCATCAATATTTATATTTAATAAAAAGAAACTATGACAAACTATGTAGGCAAGTTGGACGGTGAACATATTGGTGTTTATCAAGTACCATTCAAAGGAGAGAACTTATCTGGCAGACACAGATGTTTTTGGTTGCCTGTATTCTGGTGCACGTCACAGGTTGAGTTCCCTGAAAAACAGACTCTGAGATGAAGAGGAACATACGGGAACATTCAGGAAGCAGGACAGGGCAGAGGGAGAGGTTGAGCTGTGTTGCATCTCAACAGACGTCTCAGCCAACTCTCTGGGGAGTTCTGAACCTGGGATGACTCTTCAGAGTTGCCCTGAGTTGAGCCAGGGACCAGGCCATTATACTCCCATGTCAATCAGTTGTTAGATTCTGGCCATCCTAGGAAGGAGGCATGATCTTGGGTGAGACAACTCTCTTCAGCAGAGGTGGGTCTACATAGGGGTCTGACAGCTGAGAGCTTCTGCTTTCAGCACTCTCAGAGGCTGGGAGTAAGTCTTCATTCCTAATGGGGATCTGGGTAGCAAATCCCCGCAGTCACCACAGTCCATTCCTTGGGCCATTATGATCTACTTCTTTGTGTCAGTTCTGGAAGCAACTTCTCTAGGATTCCAGTGGGCCGTTTTCTCCCTTATGTAAACTTAACAAAAGAAAGGTAATTTGACAGCCATAGCCCCTGATTTGCAGCAAGTCTTAGGGCCACAATTGATGTTCATCATCACCCTCCTCTACTCTTCATTTTCGATTCCCACCACCCTTCATTGATACCTTTGCGCTGGTCTTAGTGGCTTACTTGTTGGTGTGACCCAGACCTTCATTCTGGGTCTAAGGGGTCTAAGCCCTTGGTATGAGGAAGCTATAGTGCCCAGGTGGAAGCTACAGCTTGCTGTTCAATGAAACTCTTGCTGTGTCTCTTGGAGGAAGCATTCCCTCTTTGGGTACCAGGACCTGTAAAACCACAGAGCCCCAAGCTGTAGGGCGGGGAAGCACAAATTCCCCAAATGGGACTCTGGGAATAATGGTATGTGGGGCCACGCCTGATTCTACTCCTTATTTCTGAGACCCATATATTCTACCTGCTGGGGACACAGTACTCATGTAAACATCATTGATTTAAAATATGTACTGCATCCTGGAGGATGGCCCTTGACAGGTAGTTTTTCTGAGTTGGCACTTCAGCTGTGCTTTCGATAGGCTCTTCCATCATCCTATCAGGCTCTCAGCTTCTGGGTATTGCAGTACATTATATGAGAAATTGATCCTATGGTCAGTTCCTTCTGCTACAGCTCCTTTGCTGTAATATTCATTCTTTGGCCTGATGCAATTTATGTGGAATACTTTGCCAGTGGATCAAGTATTCTGTAAGCCTTTGGATAGTAATGCTGGCTAAGGTCCTATTGTAGGAAAGGCAAATCTTTTGTAGATGTATCTCCCAGAATATATGTCTGTTCCTATGAAAATGAATAATTATCCTTTCTATGGAAGAAGGGGTCCAATGTAATCAGCTTGCTACCAGTGGGTGATTGGCCCCTAGAAGAATGGAGCTGTACTGGGGACTCAGCATTGTTCTTTGCTGTTGGTGGGTTAGACATTCAGCAGTCAGAGTACTAGATCACCCTTGGTGGGTTAAAGGTCATTCTTTGAACCCATGCATAGTCTCCATCCCTGCCACCATGACTACTTCTTTCATGTGTCCATTGTATCTGTCATGGGGTGGCTATTGACAGAGGGTGGCTTATATCAGCTGGCTGAGTCATTCTATCTACTTGATTGTTTACTTCCTCTTCTGTGATGAATTATCTTTGATGGGCATTGACATGTGGTATAAAGATTGTCATACCTTGTCTCTATTCCTGTATGTCCATCTACACACCTCTGCCCAAAGCTCTGCATTTTGGGAGGATCTTCCCTCACCACTGAATTTCAGGGCCAATCGTGAGTAGGGATGTAGTACAGCCACCATCCATTTTTGGTTTTCACCCACATAATGAGCTGACCCATCTACGAACCAAGCTCAGGCTTTTTCCCTCCTCCATCAGCTGGTCAAAAGGGATCACTCCTGTGACCATACATGTGCACTGAGGAAGAGGCTCTGGCGCCACAGTGGTGGATAACATGTGGGTCTGGGCTACTTGCTGTGCAGCCTGCTTGTGCTCTCTGCTCCCGCTTGTGTTCAGTCCCCCATGTACGTTTCCATCTGATAGCTGGACCTGTCCAACCTATGACTTGGTGGTGCTGACATCCCCAGTTCATAAGGGGCAGTTCTAACTTGGCGTCCAATGGTCCTACACTCCATTTCTACCAGGGCTCAGAAACGTGCCAGGAACCATTTCCCAAAATGTGTGTAATTCTCCGTTACAGGTGTCATGCCCAAGAACCCTATGAATCCGTGTTATGATTCTCCTATTGGTACTTGCCATAAATTGCACATGACATCTTTTCTCATCACTGAAACCTCTATCACCATAGGATCTGCTGGGATATATGGTCCGAAAGGCCGGGTTGCTTGAACTGCAGCCTGGACCTGCTGCATAGCCCTTTCTTGCTCTGATCCTAATGAAAATCTGACAACTTTTCCTGCCCTGGACCCCCACTAAAAGCTGGAAACTTGGTGTTGAAGCAATATTCTCAATATTCGCAGGTATGGAATATGCTGCCTTCATAACCCAAAGAAGACTATCAGGCCTTGTGCTTCCTTCTTCACAGTGGAAAATGCAAATCTTAGTATTTGTCCTTTACTTTGGAGGGGAAGTCCTGGCTTACCCAAGTCAATTAGACATCTGAAATTTTTACTGATATGTTGGGGTCCTGAACTTCAGAGGGAATATCTCTCATACTCTGGAGTTCATGTGTCTTACCATGGCCTCCAATGTACCAGCCAAATTTTGCTTATCTGCTCTGATGAGTATAGTGTTATTAATATAGTGGGCCAGTGTGATGTTTTCCGAGATGTCCAGTCAGTCCAAGTCATGCTGGATTATATTATAACAGAAGGTGGGAGAGTTATCATGGTCCTGGGGCAAGACTATAAAGGTTTACTGTTGTTCATTTCAGGTGAATGCACACTGTTTCTGCTCTCTTGTTAGATGGAAAAGAATGCCTATGCCAGATCAAATGCCACATACCGTGTACCCAAGGCTGCTCTAGCAAAGACTTCACATATGGCACAGCAGCTGCAAGCGGGGTTATACTCTTTGGTTGAATTTGTGGTAATCCTGTCTACTATGGAATACTCGTTTTTGTAGGGAATCAGAATGGTTAATTAAAGGAATAGAATTTAATTATTTAAGTATGTTACTGATCTCTGCCTCTCTCCCTGGGAGGCGGTATTATTTTTGATATTCTATGTTGGTGGTGGTGGTAAGGGTTTGCAATTTCAGCAGTTACCACTTGGCTTTCCACATGGCTCTAGTGTTCATCACATAGTCCAAGGAACCAATGTGGGCATTCTGGCAGCTAGAAGTGGGTCCATTCCAATTACATATTTGGAGACCGGGAAAATGACCACCAGCTGGGTCAGTGGACCTACTGCACTGACTGTGAACTGGACCTGGGTCAGGACCTCGTTTATTATTTGGCTCCATATACCTCTATTCTAATGGGACCCATGATGGTACTTTAGTTTTCTCGGTTTCTGTGTCAACTTGGACCTACGCAGAGGGAGTAATCTTTACACCTCACAGGATACCACAGGAAGGAGAATGTGCCTTGGGTGAGCAGCTTTCGTCTGAGGCAATCCCTGTAGGGGCTCACAGCTGAGGGAGCTCTTCTTGCAGCTGTGGAGTAAGTTCTTCCTTCCTGAAAGCTTCTTTTTCTTGCAAAGAACCCCCTACATATAGAAACTTTACAAAACTTAAACCTTCCCCCCATTCTGCTTCAGTTACTCAGAGTTGGGGAAGGAGAAGAGAAAGGAAATTGACATTTGAGTGCCTACCCTGTCCCAGGCATCAGGCTTGGTATTTTGTATATACTAGATCATTTCAATTTGGGAACCTTGTTTGCATTTCTCCAGTGTTTGTACAATCTTTGATTTCTCAGTATCTTCTTTGTATATGCTTGTCCTTTTGCCTGGAAGGTCCTTCTTCACTTTGCTTGTCTATGGAAGCTGTTCTTGTCCTTTTTGATTTAACTCAAATATTGTCTTGTCTTGGAGTCCCTGATCCCTGAAAAAGGGCTGGGTGCTTCTCATAGCACTTTATGGCCATCCCTCGCCAAGCTCTGCTCACAGATCACAACTGCTGTGTCTGCCTTGCAGAGTCCTCTCTGAGTTCTGAGCAGCTGTGCTGCTCATCTTTGCATCCTCAGGGTCTAACACAATCCATGTCATAGAGTGGGAGTGCATTAAATGTTGGCTGAGGATTCTCCAGTCTGGAAAAAAGTCTCAAGCACATCAAATTCCCTTTCTTTCGAGGACTGAGCTCATGACATAACTTCTGATTAAAAAAACTTCATTTCCTAGTTTCTCAATAACAGGGTGAAGAAGCTCTTAGAGGAAAGAAACAGGCATTTCTAGTAGCAAAATTTCACTGCATATTTTTCACTGTGTATTTTCACTGCAGAAGAATAAATCAGCATTCTAATTTGTCAATCGGTCCCTTCAGAATTTTTTATCCAGAGTCAATTCCTCAGACCTTGAATGCTTCCAAGTTACTGGAAAAAATTGAATTTTAGAATCCATAATAAAAGGTGGAGAATCTGGACTCTACATGGTGATTCACCAATCTATATATTTACCAGATATTTTTGTTATAAAAATGGGCTCATCCTGTATATCCTGGTTTGTAAATTCCATATCAATCAATCAATAAACATTTACAGCATCATTCTTGAATTGTAAATAGTGTTTAGTATTTTATTATACAAATGTGCCAGAATTTATTTAACCAGTCTGCCTAAAAACATTTTTTAGGTTGTTTCTAATTTTTTTGCGAACATAAAATGTCAGTAAACATCTTTATGCACATATCTTTGCCCACATATCTAATTATTTACTTTAAATAAATTTTGAAAAATGGAATTGCTTGGTCAAAGAGTATAACTTAAAAAAATTATGTATATATGTACATATATATGTGTGTATATGTATATAATATTTATTATTATACTGTTTATGTGTTTATTTAGCTACCTTTGCAGAGACAATCTCATGCCCTCCATCCATCCATCCATAGTATAGATTTATTGCTGGGGAGCAGCTGTTCCCAGCCCTCTTTGCATCTCAGTGCACCCATGTGACTGATTCTCATCCATGCACTCCTAGCAGAAGTAATGCGTGTCAATTCCTGGTGTGCCTTCTCTACGGCCTCCCTCTTTTCCCATGTCTCAGCTGAATATTGATGCCCAGGTGAACCTGGAAGCCACACAAAAGATGGTGGAGGCTCTGTCCATCAGATTCTGTCATTCTCTTTATGAGTGAGAGGATGTGAGCCCTACCACCAATCAGGATTACCTATTTCAGACTCTAGGTAAGTAAGAACTACTCACTACTCATTGTGCGAAGCCACTGACATTAGGGGTTCATTCTTTACAGCACCTAGTACTTCCTTATCTAAATCAGCTAGCTTGTCCTCCACCAACAGCATATGAAAGTGCCCCTCCTTATTCCTTTCAGTCTCACCAGTGCCTCCATAGTGCTTAAAAAAGTGCCAATTTCATAGCAGGTAAGTGGTAGGTGTCTCGTTGTTTAATCTTTCAATTCTTTGAGTTCTAGTAAAGTCGACATGGTGATTGACTACTTGTATTTCTTCTTAGTCCAGAGTTCTGTGACTTCAAAAATTCCTGGAAGGCCAAAAAAAAAAAAAAAAACAGAAAAATTCTAAGTTTTAAAATTTCTCCCATATGCATATTTATGAACACTTGGAGATACTATCTTTTAGCCAAAAAGCTAGACTGAATTAGCAGAAATATGAGAATAACTTGAATATAGTTTATTTGGAGCTGCCAACAGCCTCTCAGTGGGGCTGTGAGCCAATCTGATGGGGTATATGAGCAGAAGGAAAAAAAACTCAATGGAAGTCATTCAATTGTTTTAATTAGTCTTGAATCCAGTGGACTAAATGAAAATTCATCTGATTTAATTGAGTGACACTAATTGGTGAAGAGAAGGCAATCAAATAGGCTGTGCATTGTAGTTATTCAAAATTCTTTTTTTTTCTAATTTACTTCTGATATTTTACCCTTCTTGCTTTGTGCTCTGTGGTCAGACTGTAAAAATAGTTGAGTATTTATTGGAATATATCACAACAGATTAGAGAATGCTCTGTATACTTGGGCTTGCTTTTATGTTTCTAAATCAAGTGTTGAGATATTTTGTTCTTTGAGTTGGATCACTGAACACAGAAATAGCCAGTGATGCATCATCATGTTTGTCGCTAAAAACCTAAGTCCACAAGAGGATGAGATGGTTTGCAGAGGTAATAGAAGGGAGAAGAGAAGGTTTATAGGAAGAATCAGACTGATTTGGAAGAAGCAGTAGGAAAATATGGACTTCTACCAGACTGAAGACATGATTCTCCCAGATGGGCCCTGTGAGTGCAGAAACAGTGAGGACCTAGGCCCATTTTCATGGTGGTAATTAGTGAGGCAGCAAGATCCCAAAGAGAACAGCTGCCTGGTGCATAGGAGAGGGCCTGACCTCGGGCTTAGAGTTCCCAGCTTTACACGTATCTCTCTACCTCTGGCAGAGCATAGAAGCCATAAGAAGTTTCAGGATCTGAAGAGACCATGTAGTTCATGACAG
Source organism: Balaenoptera physalus (assembly GCF_965194825.1). Classification (NCBI taxonomy): domain Eukaryota; kingdom Metazoa; phylum Chordata; class Mammalia; order Artiodactyla; family Balaenopteridae; genus Balaenoptera; species Balaenoptera physalus. Next base: position 59,759,219 of record NC_138897.1, read on the forward strand.
TGGGTTATCTCAGCAATAAGTTATGAAGACAGATGACCTCAACGTGACCCTGGAGAAAGGGGCATCCCTCACCAAGCTGCAGGATGGGGGCCGAGCCAGAAATTAAGTTTATTTATTAAAAAATTGATTATTTTGCACACCTGAGTCAGTGGACAGAGATTAATGTCTACTCTATCCACATTTCCTGGGGCCAAACATCTCAGATCATTATGTGCTCATGAGGAGACATAGCTTTATTTAATTGCATTTGTTCATTCACTATAATTTGATAATATTTCCTATGAGCACACATTTAAATAATTATTCAACTAAAACAATGTTTTCAGAGTTGGCCTGGCAAAGGGGCTTTGAAATCAGAAGACGCCAGTAATATATGATCCCTTAGCACGAGGTTTAGATTTGAATTTCAGCATGACTTAGCAGAAATCAGAGCAGATTTATTGTGCGTAATTAACTGTGGGTAGAGTTATGTGCAGAAAATGCTTCTTACGATCATGAAAAGTAGCACAAAGTGTCATTGAGTTGCTGTCATAGGACACTAGATCCTAAATTTTAGAAAAAGACCCTAGAGTATCCCCCTGTATTTCTTTCTTTGCTTAGAGGTATCTGAGATTTCAGTCATTGCATAAGCTTTGAGTTACCTTGAAAAGGAGAAGTTAGAGGAATGTTCCTGGGAATAGGGACTGTGGCTGGCCCTGGTTTTAGGGCCAAAGCCGTCTTGATTTCGGAAGCCTGGACTCCCTGTCCTAGGAGAACGGACTTTCCTACTAAGTTATGCACTCTTTTGGTTTGATGTGAGACCTGGAACCACACTGGTGGTGCCTGGGCTCCCACCTTGGGTTCTGAGTGACTACTCCTTTTCCATGTATGTAGTTGCATTTCGCTTAGTATTTGGAAATTGATTTTACTATTGTGGATCACATTGCAGGGCAGGAAAAACCAGTCCCTCGTTTGTTCCCCATCAACAGTCTGCAACATTTCCAGTCGTGGTCGGCATCAGTGTTGTTTGTGGGAGAGAGTGGCTAAAAAACCCATATTGATTTCTGTCCACTTGGACTTCCAGCTGCTTGCAAGCCTACCTTGACCAAGGTCCTTCCTCCTCACTTCTTGGGCCACCTTTATATGGGACTGCTGCTGTTGCTGGTTTTATCAGGTCACGGTTAGGCTGAGGCGCCTGAAGCCCTGCTTGGAGTGTTTCTCTTGTGTGCATGAACCGTGGTTCTTTCACTTAGACAATCACACAGCAACTGCAAGGGCATCATCCGCCTTCCATGTAGGTTCTGCTCAGCAGGCCTGGATGTAGCACACACCCAGGCTTGTTGGTATAGCTCTGTAAGGAGATCAACATGTCTAATGCCTATTTTCTGAGTCCTGTAAAGGCCACTTCTAAGGCAGGCATGGGTCTGGGAGTTCACCTTTGTGCAGGGAAGTGTGGGAATTCTGTGAATTACCAGTGTGAAGGGAAAGACTTAACTCATAGTAGCTTAATCCTGTATTTGCATCTGTTGTGAAATTAAGGATTTTGAACATATCCAAGGACCTGGGCTGATTTGGAGCAGCCTTGAGCCTCTACTTTTGTGATTGAACTGTGTATTTTTTAAAAAGACAGTCACTCTTGCTTGAGAACCTGAAACCAGAATCATAATGTTGGGACTTCACAGAGACCTCTGTCTCTTTTACATTCTCTTTTCTTCTACCTGTGGATTAAGTTAAAACAGGTGTTTAGTCTTAATTTCTTTCATTATCTTGATAGATAACATCACAAAGCAGGTGATCCATTAATACTTCAGATCCCACTTTTTAAAGAGGAGCTGGCCAATGAGAATGAAGCCCCTGATACTGATGTAACAATCTTGGGGAGACACACAGGAGAAGGGAGGGGTAGGGTTAGGGAGAGGAGGAGAGGAGTCAGGACAGGCTAAGGATTGCTCAAGAAACAAATTAACCTTGCAATCTCAGTGGCTTGATGCAGTGAAGAATCACTTCTTGATCATGCATAATATGTTGCAGACCCTGATGCTCTGTAGGGTAGCTCTGTTCTGTCCTAAGCAGCGATTTAGGAACCCCATCTGCTCCTTTCTAATATTTCTGTATATCAGCACATGGATTCCAGTGCACAGTGACAGGGAAAGCAGAGCCAGAGTGTTGAGTGGGAGCTTTTTCCTGCTTTCACCTGGAAGGGACTCAGGGTACCTCTACGTTCATTGGCCAGAATTAGTCACCTGACCCTGCCTAATGGCAAGGAGGCTGGAAAGAGTAGTTTGCCAAGAATGAGAATAGACCCTGCTACTTGTGACCAATTGTAATGTTTACCCAGTGGAAGATACATGATAAAAGGACTGTGGCTCCTGTCTTGAAGAGGGGCTGCTGTGGCTGGCATTTTCCCACACTTTTCTCCTTTTCTCCCCAGCAGGGACCATATTGCTGGTTTAGCATTGCCAACACCCAAGGTCCACCTTGCAAGCGTTATCAGCTACATCTCTCCCTGAGAGTTTCTGCTACGGGGCTCATGTTGAGAGAGTGGGGAGCAGGGGAATTCCAGGGGGACAGTTGGTGCAATTCTTCATGTGTCTCCTGCACCCAGTAAGTTCTTTTCCTATTTCTAAGACTCATTAAAAGTACTCATTTTGCTTAGACCATGTGGGTGGGTATGTAGGATTTTGAAAAGCTGCTGCTGATTCCTCCAGCTCATTTAGGAGCCATCTGGAAGAGGCCTTAGGGCCAAGGCGGACATGCTGTTTCCGCAGCCTCTGAGAGCTGTCCCTAGGGAACACACACACACACACACACACACACACACACACACACACACACACACACACACACACACCTCCCCCCCCACCCCCCACCCCCACACCCACACCCAGGCTATAAATCACTTTTCTCATTGGTGCTAAATTAACTTTCAAGCTTTCTTAACTCCTGAATCAGCTGAGATGAGGATCCCGTGTGGCAGGAGGCTGAGCCCCGTGCTCAACATTGATTAAATATAAATTACTTTTGTTGTGAGATTTAATGCATGCATTAATAGAGGCATCAGTGGTTTCTAAATGCTGGTCTGTGGACTGGCTGAATCAGAATCACCTGGAACACCTGGTAAAATACATACTCCCAGGCCTCATCTCAGACCAACTGAATTGGAATCCCTGGATGAAGGCTCAGACGTCTTTACTTGAATGAGCTCTTTAGATCATTTAGATGCACAGGCAGGTTTGGGAATCACTGCTGCTGTGGAAAGAGCACTAGGAGTTTGAATATCTGCTAGCTGGGTTCCAGTCTTGCTCTGATGCTAGCTGTGTGGACTCGACAAGTCACTCAACATTTCTGATCTCAGTTTTGTCATCTTCATGATGGAACTGAACCTAGTTTTTCAAATGAAATATTAGCCAGAGCCTCAGTATGCAAAGCATATAAAAGTAGGATGGCTCAGGTGGAAGCAGTGGTCAAGTTATCCTTTAATTCCCAGCATGGCCCCTAAAGTCTGCCAAAGAATTCTAGGAATTTCTGGGACACAGTCTGAAACACCTCTGGGTGAGTGATCATTACGTTTCTTTTCAGTCCTGGAAGTGTTTGAATCTTGGTCCGTCTTGGGGGTGGGGGGGCATGATAATCAATGACAAATAATTGTCTAGGAAGATTCATATTCTTTCTGTTTCTCTCTCTGTTTCTTTTTCTCTCTTTCTCACTCCCTTTCCTGGAACAGATGAAAGCCGAGGATGTGTATTTCTTTCCAAGTTCTCAGGTGAAAAGTGGTGGGGATTTGAGGGGAGAATATCTGAGTCTCATTTGAAGGTGCAAAGTTGTTCTTGCTTGTAGACTTAGTTTCTACTTTCCATGGAATTTTTGGGTTCAGATCACAATTTTTTGAGGTTGAATTTATCAATTTGCAGGTTTTAACATTTCCTAACATATTTGACAAAAGCCTTGGCAGGCAAATCAGGCTCATATTCAGTAAAAATGTATCATGTATGGTATAGACTGTGTAAGCAGACTTTTGTTCTATTATTGCATCTCACCACTCAAACATCTTCTGGAATCCTGACTATTTTTGGTTTTGGGATGTCAGGTATTTATTATATTAGAATTATATGAGATTAGGCATGACAACTCCTTAAGGAATTAAGAAGCCTTAATTAGGTTCCAGAATTGTCCTGGTTTAGTACAGGACCAGATCCTACAAAATCTGAATTTATTACATTATTTAATAGTTTTATTTAAAAAATAAAGTCATTACTTCCAGCATCAACAATAATGATAACTACCATGTGACTTCTAGGTTTCTTAATATTTTTACTCCTAAATACTCTAGCACATAGTTCCTAAGAACAAGGACATTCTAATACCCAATCACATAACTTTCTAACATTTAGCAATAACAAAATTTAGAAAAGTCAACATTAATATTATCAAATATTCAGTCCATATTCAAATTTTGCCAATTGCTATCCACTTTTCAATAATGGTATCGATGAATTTTTATATTCATTTTCAAATTTGAATATGATAGCCCCATAGTAGTAGTATGAAAAAAGTGCTATAGGATAATTAATCTATATATTCATTCATTCAACATTATTAAATAACAATATTTAAGGATATAGAAAACGAATTTCTGGGTATTTCTTGAAGATCTCAGTCCAGTGGTGCCCATGGAAGTAGGCAGAAAATCACAAATAGCAGAACATGTTATGATAGAGAGAACCACAGGGTAATAGAAAATGAATGGGCATCATTAACAGAAATGGGGAAACCAGGAGAAGGAGATGGTTTGTGGATGCTGAATTAGAACATGTTTTGGTAGTATGCAATACAGGTGGAGACTTCCACCTGTGGGCACTTGGATCTGCAGGGAGATTAAGGTTAGAGCCATAGCTTGGGAAATGTCATAGAATAAAGTTGAAATCTTAGAGGGGATACATTTTTTTAAAGGGGAGAATATAAAAAATTAAGGACCAAAAATTGGAAAGAAGATGAAGATCCAGAAAGCCTCAACACATAACTACTTTTTTCATCAAATATTTTTGTCAGATTATTTATTTATTAGAGGACTAGGTCATTGCAATTCATGTTTTGGTATGCCTGAAAACTCTGTAATCTATCTTCTGCCTTGGATAGAGGGTTTGAAGAAAACAGTCCACATGCAAGTTTAAATAGGAAGTTAAAAATTCACACTGACCTTTTTCTGTTGAAATTATGATATGAATCACTATTATTTGAGAAGCTTTTTGCCGACAATAGGTAACATCTGCAGATTTGCCTCTAACTATTCTATTAATTGAACTGCTGGCATGTTTATGCTTTGAGACCTAGTCTAGAACTGTTAGACTTGCCAGATGAAAATCACAAAGACCAGTTCAATGTAGGAAATAATCAATTTTTCATGCTCATTATCATTTAGATGAGTCTCTTACAAGGGAACGTTGCAGCATGACGCATGTGGATGCTGAGGACACCTCATTCCTCTAGGTAGCTAAGAGGAAGACTTAAATGCTCCAAGAGAAAAAGCAAAGATCTTAAATTTCAGAGTAAAAGAGAAAATCAAAGGAGATTTGTGGAAACAAGAGCCAAGGAACGAATACAATTCATTGCCAGAAAACTTTTCAGTTTCATCAGTATTTTTATAGTTGCTTAACTTTATCATTCTTTGTGTGCCTTCTCACTGTCCTGAAAAAAGAGAATACCTTTCAAAGCTTAAGTATTTTATTAAATCTTTTGTATTTTGACACCATTTGGAACCATTTTAACAGTTCATATTGAAAAAAAAAAAAGGTATCTCATGTCTCTCCCAAACATGAAAAGAAAAACAGGGACCCAATTATACTGCTTTTAGCAGTCTTGGCTAAAGGTTGAGTTTTTACCTATGTAACCAGTGAGGGATCTCAGAGACTGGATTATTGGGAGAGGAGAGAGTCTTATGATTCTGGATTTTTGTCTATTTACTAACATTTCCTAAATCTTACATCTATAATGGGAATATTCCAAGTAATTTCCCCTTCTTTTATTCCAAATGTTTAAGGAAGGTATTAACACTACACTGGCCTGCCTCCTAAAGAGTATGATTTACAAAGCTACTCCATAGTTGTGCTTTATTCTATTTTTAAAATGGCTGTTGGCCTTTGGCTCTGGCTACCAGGCCTGCAAGCTTAAACTCATTCTGCCTCTGTTGAAACCATACTGCCCCTTCTCCCAGGGGATTACCCAGCGAAGTGTGTGCCTGTGGTGCTCAGACATGTGCACTTATATCAGATATATGTGCCCATGCAAGGGAATAGGTGGCAGAAGAAATGACCATTTAGAAACATGAGGACTGAAATGGGGCAACCAAGACACACTGCTGCCTTCTCCTAATATCAGATTGCATTTTTTAAATATAGAAACTATTCTTTTCACAATAAAAGCCTCTGGCAGTGATAAACGTGATTTCCAAGACTGTACATAGCACCAGAAGAGCTCCAACTAATGTGCCTGGTTTCACTTTCAGCGTAGCTCATTAGAACAACAATGCAAACCAGCTGTTCCCTGGTGTTTGGCGAAGAAAGAGCCAATTAACTGGCCATCATCCACCTGGTTCCAGATTTTGCCATCTCCTTATGAGCCTGGAAGAGCAGCCAGTTTGCATGAATTCTAGTCATTAAATGCAAGCCAGGGGGTGGGGAGATGGGGCGAATGGGTATTCTCTGAACTGCCGTGAGGGCGAAAATGTGAAAGGCCATCTAGAGCTTGGATACCTGGAAAGGCAACAATGAATTAATTTAGCGAGGTATTGACTTTGTAAAACTGTTCCTTATTTTGTGTATGTTGATTTGAAGACTAGAAATACATTGTTTCTACAGATGCAAATATAGAACCATTTTGTAATACATTCCTTTGGATTTTTCTCTTCAGTGATAGTGACATTTAAAGTGTGAACCACCCATCTATATTGTCATTAACCATATACCTATATTGGAGTATTTAAATTTCACTGGAATTCATCAGTAAGGCTTTCCTTTGTGGATTTGTTAAAATACCATGATTAACTCAGAAATAAAAGCAATGATTGGAGCCCTTAAGCTATTATTATTTTACCTTTTGAAGTAAATCACATAATTGGTATCTGACCATTTAGTCCCTGAAATAAAACATCTAATTATGTGGCCCCTGGAAATGTTACAGGTCTACATCTCTCTGGAGTAATATCATTCTCAATAGAGCCGTCAATAAGACAATCATTTCTCAGCCCTGAAGACTGAAAAACCTGTTGTATTACACTTTCCAATCTTTTCAAAATCACATTTTAAAAGTCCACTTTGTTGCAAGATGACCAGTCTCATCTGATTTATAAGCCGTGGCCTCAGAGGAAATATGGAATGCTTGGAGTTGAAGTCGCAGAACAAACGTGCAGGCTGGAAGCAGACACTTCCTGCATTTTGAGCAGTTTCCAAGATGTGCTTCGGAATATGTCAGTTTACAATGTTTAAGTCATGTGGCAGGTGATCATTTACTTGGCAGCCTGAGTACGATGCTTATTTTCCATGATGAGTTCGTATTTTGGATTTACATAGACCTACCCTTTCTATCTGATCAAGAAAGCATATATGTGGATGATTACTTTCTAGAAATCCCCTTTCTTACCATTTCATATTTTAAAAGAATTTCATGAATTTTCACTCCTCAAACTCTCTGATGATATTAAAATGGTCTCATTTCAGACGGCGTTTTTCACCTTCATCTCTTTCCTCATTCTTAGTAATGTTGCAATACATTTTAGAAAAATGTCAAGATTCCTCTGATCTAGAAGTTGTACCCTGTAATGCACAAGAGATGGAGTTCTTCATGAAGAATACTTAGTGGAATTTCTTTAGATCACTTGAGGGTTGTATATTCTAATTCCTATAATTAAAAAAAGTTAGATGTTTACATCCTACCCACAACTAAAAACAAACAAACAACTTGTGGATCTTGGATTTCTATGACCTTAAATAAGAAGTTGAATAAAGAAAACAAAGCTCCCCAGACTATAGTCACAGCCCTTTTTTATGTTAATATTTGAAAATTGTTCTTCTAAGAGGAGTTATTTATTTGCCATTGTGAATTGATTGCTAACACTTGATTTGAGAAGTCTGGTCAATATCTTAAATACTTTTTGGTAATTCTCGTGTCCCTTTCCATCTTTTATCACTCAGACCTGTTCTTCAGGATAGTCTCATCACATTTCTTAAGGACTTCACCATCTGTCTGAAAGTTATCCTCTTCTTTCTTTCCTAAGTCTTCTTCAGAGGTCCTGATTTCTATGGTGTCAACCCTTCTAAAATTATAGCTTCATAATATTTTCTTGATGTCCTTAACTCTAGTCACCTTCATATCACTTTGAGCTTCTCGATAAAAATTACTCTGAACTTGGGTAAAATCTGAAATTTTGTTCTATGGTAATAGTTTCCTTACCTTTGCAACCACTTTCACTTACTACTGTGGATTGAATTATTTTTGTGCATCGTGACAGTCCGATGTTTTTGTCTGCCCCTCATTATCTGCTCCTTCAGACTTAATTTGTTTCCTTACTGGCCCTGATCCCAGGGTTAGCCGTTACAACAAAGTCCTCACCAGAATCTTAAAATTCTTCGCCTGACTTCACTAACCTTCTGTGTCCTTGTTATTAATTGCTGCTTACCAAAAATTGATAGAGAAAGTCAGGACATTACACTGAGTAAACCCACACTTATTCATATCAGGATAAAGCCCCAAATCCCTAATAGAGTCTGTTAAACCCTTTGTGAGCTGGCCCAATCTAGTGTCTTTGCATCCTCCTCTTAGCCTTCTGTTCCAGCCACGCTGGTCTCCTTGTACTTCCTCAAACACGTCACTCTTCCTGTTGGTTGGGGGCCTTTCTTTATCTTCTAGTTAACCAGTCGTTAGATGTCAACTTTAAATATCACTTTCTTAGGGAGAGTGGTAGTTTAGCTTAAGCCTCCTCGCCCTTCTAGTATATCATAGACCATGTACCTCTATCACAGTTACAATTATACATTCCTTTTTGTGATTATACGTTTGCTGTCGCTTTGATGAACACATAAACCGGAAGTATTTCTGCTTTTCCATGTATACACAGCAACTGTGCTGTGTATAATAAATATCTTCTGTGGCGTAAGAATAGTAAGTACTTCATAAGTGGCGCTTTTATTAGTAGTAACCTCTGAAGCAAATGATATTTAGACATCTCCAACTATTAGAAATGTTTTTATATTGAAGTGAAGTCTCTTTTCCTAAATTTATTCCTTGGGGTCACACAAAATAAACTGATTTTCAGTGTGGTGTTGTCAAGTAGAGTGGTGTAGTACAGAGAGCATTGCTTTGGAGTAAGATTTAGCTGAAGCTACCATAATTGGGGGCTTACTATGTTCCTGACACTATGCTCAACTGTAAAGTGGGAATGATAATAATTGTTTTACACAGTTCAGGTCAAAGGGCATTTGTTGAGAACCTATTGTGTTCTATATAGTGCATTAATATTTGGGATAAAAGATTAAACAATATGCTATACTCGAGGAGTTTACAGTTTATTGGAGGAAGTATCTCAGGTGGGCTTTTTGCTACGAATATGGTTTACTGAGGGGTTGGCTTGATTTTTCCAACTCTCACAGTAATAATAAACACTCAGGTATGTATTGGGACTCAGATTATTTCCAGTTGTCTGCCCAAGGTGAGCAGACAAACTATTTAGCAAGACCTTCCAGATCAGTAGTGACCCAGGAACCTGTAAGATCCTCTGAGGATGGGGTAGGTGGATGGAATTCTTGGTAGAACCTCAATTTGTATCATTGGCCACTGGGGGCTTTTAAAAAATTAATTAATTAATTAATTAATTTTTGGCTGCATTGAGTCTTTGTTGCTGCACGTGGGCTTTCTTTAGTTGTGGCGAGTGGGGGTTACTCTTCGATGCAGTGCTTGGGCTTCTCATTGCGGTGGCTTCTCTTGTTGGGGAGCATGGGGTCTAGGCGTGTGGGCTTCAGTAGTTGTGGCACATGGGCTCAGTAGTTGTGGCTTTTGGGCTCTAGAGCACAGGCTCAGTAGTTGTGGCGCACAGGCTTAGTTGCTCTGCGGCATGTGGGATCTTCCTGGACCAGGGCTCGAACCCGTGTCCCCTGCATTGGCAGGCGGATTCTTTTTTTTTTTTTTTTATTTTGTTAGGGAATTTTATTTTATTTTATTATTTTTTTCCACACACACACACACACACACACACTGTGTTTTATTTTTACAAGAGATAAATAAACGGACACCAAGCATTGTAAATGGATGACCACAACAAAAGCAACAATGATTGCAATTACCAAACACGAAACACACTCATACTATGTCATAATATTGACATTCAGTCCAGTAATCCTCCACTGTAACAGCTCCTTTACTTTGCAGTGAAAATTAATTTGTATATTTTTTGCCTCTTGAGTCCTTGTGGGATTTAAAAAAAATTTTTTTTATTCAAACAAAGTCACAAAAATTGTAATCATCCTCATCAGTTCACTCAGTCCCATGTAATTAATTTTTTTTTTCATCTTGATCTTTTGTTAGCACTTTTATGAATTCATCCGTTTTCCATTAGAGTTCTGAAAATGCTTATTCATTCAGTTCAGCAGTATAGTCAGTTACCAGAAACCTGTACTTGTCAGGGTCTTTTCCATGAATTCCTTGAAGATGAAACCCTTTTATAGGAACATTTTTGCAAAAGCATCAGAGTACACCCAGAACTGTCTGTAAATGACAAAAGACTTAAAAATGACCACTGTTAAAGATTTGATGACAGTTCATAATAATGCAATTGACAAGGAAATTTAGTTATTTCTGAGATATACATTTTAAAGTAATAACTAGAATTATGACTTATAACATTATACCAGAACATATAAGATTTTTCGAAATTTCATGTAGTGTCTGAAACATTTATACTAACATATTTCCATACAAATAACCCAAAGAAAGTTTAGTATTAGTTGTTTTTTGTTTGTTTGTTTTTTATACTGCAGGTTCTTATTAGTCATCAATTTTATACACGTCAGTGTATACATGTCAGTCCCAATCGCCCAATTCATCACACCACCATCCCCACCCCACCGTGGTTTTCCCCCCTTGGTGTCCACACGTTTGTTCTCTACATCTGTGTCTCAACTTCTGCCCTGCAAACCGGTTCATCTGTACCATTTTTCCAGGTTCCACATATGTGCATCAATATACGATATTTGTTTCTCTCTTTCTGACTTACTTCACTCTGTATGACAGTCTCTAGATCCATCCACGTCTCAACAAATGACTCAATTTCATTCCTTTTAATGGCTGAGTAATATTTTTTTTAATGTTTTTGTTGGAGTATAATTGCTTTACAATGGTGTGTTAGTTTCTGCTTTATAACAAAGTGAATCAGTTATACATACACATATATCCCCATATCTCTTCCCTCTTGTGTCTCCCTCCCTACCACCCTCCCTATCCCACCCTTCTAGCTGGTCACAAAGCACAGAGCTGATCTCCCTGTGCTATGTGGCTGCTTCTCACTAGCTATCTATTTTACATTTGGTCCACTGGGAGCTTTGTTGGAAACTCCTTGCTATGGAAACCTGCCTGCCTTTTCCTCCCCTCACCTAGGACTATGTTGTGCCCCTATCCTGTATAGTTTTCTATATGCAGATGATTACTTTCCTCCACATATATAAACTAATTTTTATTTTTTGCCTGTGTCTGATGGTGTCTCCCATCATACCCTTCATCCCTGTATCAACCACTTAAGGAGATGCACATGTACGTTGATCATTTAAATATACGAGGTAAATGATATAATAGGGAACTCTTGTGACGCTGTGGGAGTATAAATTGGTACAACCTTTTTTGAAAACTGGCATTACTTACTAAAGTTGAAGATATGCACTTCTGTGACTCTGCATTTTCACACTTAGCTATATACCCAACAGAAGTGTGTCCATATGTTCATCAAAAGATATGTACTAGGATATTCATAGAAACACTATTTGTTATAGCCCCAAACTGGAAACTACTCAAATGCCCATCAATAGTAGACTTGACAAATGTGTATTCTATCCATACACTGGAACACTATACAGCAACAAGAACAAAGAATTTACAACAACAAATTACAATATGGATGACTCACATAAAATACAGAACAGAAAAAACATACCTAGATGTCAGAAGTTGGGATAGTGACTACCATTGTTGTGACTAGTTCTTAGAAGAGAGCACAAGGTGGCATTCCTAGGGGTGCTGATAATCTGTTTCTTGATCTGGGTGCAAGGTAGTTTGTGAAAATTCATTGGCCTTTACACTTTTGACCTGTATGTGCGTTCATATTTCAATAGAAAGTTTAGAAAGAGTTGGTTCTACTGGTTCTATTTTATCTTCTTACTGAACTCAGGACTCCTAAAAGCAGCTTTACAGGAGTAAAATGTGGGAAATTACCATCTGGGAAAGGAGCTGTCTTGTTACATATTTCAGATTGGCACTTGGTCTGAAAAGCAATTGTCAAGCTAGTAGGGGGGATCTTTGAATGATGTTCTATAGATGATAATAATTGTCCCAGTAAGTGAAAGCCCCTGAGATGAACTGACTTGGAATCTACTTCCCTATTTTATTCTGGCTCTAGTTGCTATTTTTCTTTTAAAATGGATCTGATAGTCTTAAATATTAAATACATCCACTTTTATTTTGTAATGTGCTTTTAAAAAATGACAAGCTAGCCACAAAATTGGTATTCCTAAAGAAAATTGCTAGCTGCTCCTTGAACATCCTGTAAAATGAGACTTTGGAAAATGAGTTAACTATTTTTTTCAGTTTTAAGAGTTTATTTGAGCAAAAATCGATTTAAATCAGGTAAGCCAAACTGGAAGTGTATATATATATGTATGTATTTATTTACCTACCTTCCAGTTGTATTGAGATTTAATTGACATACAGTGCTGTATAAGTTTAAGGCGTACAGCATAATAACTTGACGTATGTAGACACTGTGAAATGATTATCACATTATGTTTAGTTAATATCCGTAACCTCATATAGTTATAAAATTTTTTTCCTTGTGATGAGAACTTTTAGGATCTACTCTTTTTCAAATTATACATGCAGCATTGCTAACTATAGTCATCATATTGTACATTATATCCCCAGTACTTATTTATCTTATAACCAGAAGTTTGTACCTTTTGACCACCTTCATCCAATTCCCCCACACCTCCACCCTGCTTCTGGCAACCACAAATCTGATCTCTGTTTCTATGAATTTGTTTTTTGTTTTTTTTAGATTCCACATATAAGTGAGATCATACAGTATTTGTTTTTCTCAGTCTGACTGATTTCACTGAGTTAACTTTTAACGTTAAGAATTACGTATTAAATTCTAAAGTTGCTGCACAGTCACATTTTTAGGAAATGGAATATTTAAAAGTCCCATAAAAAAGTGGGTTGGTCATTGCAAAGTAACTTTCCTTTAGGGCATAGCAGGGGTCCATCAGGCAGATTACCTAAGTAGTGCTGATTAGGTAATTCTTGATTGGTTTAAGATTCTGTTTATGGGAGAGCAGAAATGGTAATTAAGTCTTGGTTTGCTGACATGGAGCTTAGCATAAGTGACTCCATTTTGGGCATTTAAAAATTATTTATTTATTTATTTATACAGCAGTTTCTTATTACTTATCTATTTTATACATATTAGTATATATATGTCAATCCCAATCTCCCAATTCATCCCTCCACCCTCTCACCTGGCCACTTTACCCCCTTGGTGTCCATACATTTGTTCTCTACATCTGTGTCTCTATTTCTGCCTGGGCATATTGTTTTGTTTTTAACATAATCTTGTCCTGGACCTGACTTGTGAACTAAAGGAGAAATATTTTCAAAATCCACACTCAATTGTGCATTTTCACACAAATGTCTTTCCTATTTTAATAAGTTAGGGAGTTTTAATGATTCTAAATGTGTGCCTGTGTTGAACTGGTCAGTTGATGTTGCAGTCTTTGACTGTAGAACTTGGCACAATTAACTGGCCTACTGAGTGCATAATCAACCCTGTTGACCTAATAGGAGAATGATAAACAGAACCGTTTGGCCGGTTAGTTCGGCCAAACAGAACTAACTTCTGGAAACAGATCTTCATTAGGATAAAATTACATAGGTTAGACCTGGGTCTGTCACTCACTGATTTCATTTCATTCATATAATCATCATTCAGCAAATATATTTAATGCTTACTCCATACTGAGCACTGGAATCCAATGATGAACAGGTTGTCTAGTGAGCAGTGTGCTGATTGCTGTGACAAGGATAGTCACTTCAGGCCAGGAGCATATTCTCTAACTGCTGTGTGCTCTGTGTGCTTCAGAATGTCATGTTCTATGCATCATTCTACAAGAGTGAGGACACAGTGTAAGAATTCTCTGCCAGCAGTTTGTTGGAGCAGCAGTTTTATTTTAAAGTCCACATTGTGTTTCCTTGTTTGGAAACTTCTTGTTCCACATCAATTAGGTCTTTAATTTGGATCTTACTCTCCTTTCACCAAAAGTAATATTGGGTAAATGCACCCCTTTCTCCACTAATTTCACATTGTGGTTAAGACACTTGGATAGTCAGAACAGTCAGATTGCCACTTTCAGTTTATCATTGCTTAAATTAATTTCTTAATCTGGAATAATACTTTTATTTTATCAGTGCTTAAATTAACACTTTCATTTATCAGTGCTTAAATTAATTTCTTAATCTGGAATAATAATATTGCATGACCCACCTAACACAAATATGCCTTGTCATGATAAGAAATTGGGTAATGTGTAAGTTCAGAAGGTATATGAAAAATGCTTAATATCCCCCCAGTTTTAAGCTCTCGGCATGTTATACCCATGACAGTTGACACATTTTATAGCAAAGGAATGAACAGGTACAGTTTGCTTTTCATGAATTTGAATGCTTCTTACTCTTGATAAGTAGCGATAGTTTTCCAGTGAAGACTCATGGCTTCTGAATAGAGGACTGCTGATTTGAGATGAGTGCATTCTGTGTTGAAAAGAATTAAGTTGGAGGATGGTGGATTGCATTCATTATTCACCTTGACTGTTTGGAGAATACTGAGTATACACATCTGGCTACTCCAGAGGATGTTGTGACAGGTAGCGAAGAGGATAGCAAGGCAACCGCCCATCACTATTCACCACTCTCTCAATTGCAAGAAATTATTGTCAATACTTAACTTGATCCAGAATTGTTTTCAGGGTAAAGTCTAATGAAGTTCAATGATCATTTGTGCCTTGAGTTTTACCAAAATATATGGTTTTGGGCTGAATGATTAATCAGTTGGTTCGGGTGAGGAGTTTCCTTGAGAAGAAATATATCTTGAGAATCACACTGTGCATGCTGAGCTGAATCCTGCTATTTTCACATAACACTTATAATTAATATCTTCCTATCCCATTACAATGTTTTCAGAGTAGTCACGAATATGTCATCATTTGATCACTTGGTTATTGTTGGACATGTAAATTGTATGTAATTTTAAAATATTTTCAATGACTTTCTATATATATTTATCTGAATCTTTTATTTTTTCTTTTAAGATAGTTCTCTAAAGTAAAAATTACTGACTCAAAAAATAAGGTATTTTTAAGACTTGTGATACATATTACTACATTGTCCTTAGTACTCACATCAATTATGTTCTACAGGCAGTGATACAAATATCTAATTTTTTTCACCTAATCCTGCTTTGGGTGTTATCATTTAAAGACTTTTCACTATTTTGAGTTGGCTTTTTTCACTCAGCACAATGTTTTTGAGATTCATCCATGTTGTAGTGAGTACCAGTAGTCTGTTCCTTTTCATTGTTGAGTGGTATTCTCTTGTATGGGTATAGTACCACAGTTTGTGTATCCATTCACTTATTGAAGGGCAATAAAGTTGTTTCTAGCTTTTGGTTGTTATGAATAAAACTGCCATGAATAAGTCTTTGCATGGACATATGTTTACTTTTCTTTAGGGTAAATGCCTAGGAGTGAAATTATTGGGCTGATAGTAGGAGCAGATTTAGATTGATAAGATACTGTCAAACTGTTTCCCAAAGTGATTGAACTATTTTACACCCCCAAAGCAGGACTAGGGTTCCAGTTGTGCTGCATCCTTGCCAACACTTGTTATTTTCAGGCTTTTTAGTTTTAGTTATTTTAGTGGTTGTGTAGTTGTATCTCGTTGTGGTTTTAATTTGCATTTCTTTGAAGACTAATGATATAGATCATCTTCTCATGTGCTTATTGGCCTCGGTGGCATTTACTTTAGCAACACTTGATTTAATGTTGTTATGTTGTACTTAAAATTTTTGCAAAGTTGGTAATATGTACAAAAGGTAAAATTTTAAATAATACAGAAAAATTTGTGGTTAAAAAAAGATATTAAAGTTATTAATCCCATCCTAAATTGTCTTTGTTTTCCCAGTTTTTTTTAAAGGCATCCATTGTTGCAAGTTTACATGATGTGTTTTAAATACTTATAAATCCTATCATATCTTTTAAATATACAGGTGATTTTTTTTTCTCTTTCCTTGGATATAATACACAGATAAGCGCACATAAGTGTGCAGCTTGAGGAATTTTCACAAACTGAACACATTTATATAACCTGTATCCAAATAGAACACTACTAACACCCTGAACACTCTTCCAGTCCTTCCTCAGCGCTTTTCCAAGAGTAACTGTCACCTTGATTTTAACAATATAGGTTAGTTTCACATGTTTTTATACTTTACATAGGTAGTCACTATGTACACTCTTTGGTGTCTGGCTTATTTTCCTGAACATTTTGTTTGCATGATTCATCTATACTGTTGGGTATATTTGTAGACTGTCCATTTCTATTGCTGTTTTGTATTACAATGTAAGGATATACTACTATTTATCCATTTTATTGCTGGTGGACATTTACCTATTATTAAGATGTCTCTACACATATTCTATTACACATCTTTTGGTGAACATTATATGCATTTCAGTCGAATATATATCCAGGAGTAGAATTTCTGAGTTACAGGTACTGCCCATGTTCAGCTTTGCTGGATACTGCCAAACAGTTTTCCATAGATGTACCAACTTACATTCCCACCCACAAAGTTCTGGTTGCCTCTTCAACAGTCCCAAAGTATTTTCTATTTTTAACTTTTTATGAGTGTTGTCTCATTGTATCTTTTTAGTTTCTGGCAAGTGTGTTCTCGTGATTTTAATTTGCATTTCCTTGATGACTAATGATGTTGGGAACCTGTCATATGCATATAAGCCATGTAGATATCCTCTTTTGTGAAGTGACCATTTTCCCTATTGGCTTGTTTGCCTTTTATTTATTAACTTGTAGAAGTTCTTTATGTATTCTGAATATGAGTATGGTGGCAGTAATATGTATTGTAAATATATAGGTTTGTGTGTTGGTTTTCACTCTTAATGGTGCTTTTTCATGAATGGAAATTCTCAGTTTTAATATATTCCAATATATCAGTTTTTTCTCTTATGTTTTAGAGTTTTCTGTATCTTCGTTAAGAAGTCTTTTCCTCCAAAGTGATGATCTACGTTTCCTCTAAAAGTTTATTATTTTTTACCTTTCATGTTTAGATCTGCAATTTTTTAAAAAATATTTTGAATAAACATTTTATTGTCATTATAAAAATAATTAGAAAGTGTTTCCTATATTTCTATTCTTTGGAAGAACTTTTGCTAAATTTCTGTTTTGTTCCTTGAATGTTTGGAAGAATTCACTAGTGTGTGTGTGTTTAAGTTTAAATCATGAATTCAGTTTTGTTAATGAATGTCACACTATTCAGATTTTTCTCTTTCTTCTTCTGATAGCTATGATAAATTGTATTTTTGGAGGAGTTTTTCTTTCATCCAAATTGTCAAATTTATTGGCCTGAAGGTTTAAGTACTCTCATCTTTTATTAGTTTTCTTGTCTGTATTATCTTTTCATGTCTGCAGCATCTGAGATGCCGCTCCTTTTTGATTCCTGATATCAGTAATTTATGTTTCCTTATTTTCTTCCTTGATCAATCTTAAGGATTGTCCAATATTATTATTTTCAAAGAACCAAATTTTGGCTTTGATAATTGTCCATCTTACACATTTGTTTCAAATTTTTTCAAATTAATTTCATTAATTTATGCTCTTATTTTTATTATTTCTTCCCTTCTACTTTCCTAAGGTTTGATTTATGGTGAAATTATGTGTTTTCGATGCAGGTTTTATGTACTTGTGAAAACATTTACAATATGTTCCATATATATATATATATATATATATACTATATATATATATATATTTTTTTTTTTCTTTCCAAACTTGGTGACAGTGAATTTCTTTCACAACCTAAAGGTCAATGTGGGAGATAAACAAAATGAAATCTTTTCAAAAGTTACCTCTGAGGAGTCCAGCTTCTTGCCAAAATCTATGTGTGATCTTTTAGCCTGACTATTAATAATTTTTGCAACTGTAATTACATGGCAGGCCTCATGGGGGAAACCTGCCCTCCACATACCAGACTTGGGGCATGGCCAATGCATTGCCACCTTTGAAAGGAGTTATCGTCCAGGGCTTGGGCCTCTCTGTCTGCCCGTGCTCTTACACATGGCTGCATCCCTAGCCCAGCTTCTTCCATTTGGAGGCCTCTTTACCTTGGGCCTTCGGCAGAGGTTTCTTTATGGCGAAGGCAGCGGAAGACCTTAGAGACACTTTCCTGCGCTCTGACGAAGTACTTAGTACTTTAACACGCCTAGCACTTCCCACTCCCTTCCCCTTATCCTCCGGGCCCATAAAGCTGCAGGAACGTTTTGTTTGGGGCTCCTTTGGCAGTGAAATGACCCCATCTGTGCTGGTTCACCTGACACTCGATTGGTGACTGATGAGTGGTGATGTTCCATGGGGGAAAATGGAATGGGAGGAGTTGACACTTTCTTTGGTTTGGCCTCTTGCTGATACTATTGGCAGTAAGTGATTAAAGGCTTGACTGTTACTTTCATTTTGGTTTGTTGTCTTAATCGGCTACCCTGACACCTGACAGCTAGGCTCTCTCCAGCTTAGCTCAGGGCTTAACTATCACACTGATCAGTGTGGAATCTTTTTGGAAATTTTCATAGCAGACAATCTGAGATCATACTTTGCATCTTGAAAAGTAAGAAGCTGAATAAAACATAATTTGGTAGAGATTGACAATATTCATCTTGTTCCTTTGGTGCAAATATCAAATTTCCCTCCAGAGGATTACCCCACTCAAGTCAAAATATTTTCAGAATCTTTTTAGCATTCAGGCAAAGAATTAAGAACTCTCACTAACTTCTCTCTTCCCCTAAGGAATGGGAAAATACAAAAATATTTTTTTCCTGCATATTGATTTAGAGTGTGGCTTTAAATGAAAAAAAGCTCTGGTTCTTAAACTGCTTAAGATTTAGGTGAAAGAAGTTTGAGGCTACACAGAGTTCGGAAGATATCAAGAGAAATATGTGACTAACCTCCTTTATAGCGATTATTGGGGATTTACACATTGTTTACATGTTTCACATGGTTTGTGTCCTATAACCGGTCTTAGATTTTTCAAGAGATACTTCTCTATGTTGGTTGTTACGAACATCACATATACTTTTCTGCCTCTCTTTGTTGTGTTTCCTCTTTTGTTTTATCATCACAAAACCTCAGAATGATAAATGTCAGTAAAAAGTGATCTGATTTGCCTGTTGTTTAGGATTTCACATAGAATCACTGTAATTTTCAGATGAAAAACACTGATGGGAAAGGGTGCTCCTCTTTTGTCACCCGCTTCTGCAGCTTTGCTTCATTGTTGTTGTTTCATCCTGTTCCATCAGACTTCCCTGGGGAAGGGCTGGGAAGCATTAAGCTGAAAAATGGAGGAAAAGACCAACAAGGCTTTTTGTTCTCTCTGCACAAAGGCTATAAAGGACGAATAACACAAAAGATTGAATGGCCACAGACGAGAATTGTAATTGTGGTAGGTTATTTGTTTCTCCTTTCCTCTTTTCCCTCCTTTCTTCCTGCATTTAGACTTTCTAAATTGGGTTACATTTAGCTTGGAGTGATCTTTATTTTAGGTCTCCAGAGAGGCAGATCAGCAGCCCGTGAAGTTCACCTGTGGCCTCCCCAGCCTAGGCCTTCAGGGTGGAAAAGGAGGATTCTGAGCAAAATCTGTAGGAGTTACAGTTGTATGTATGATTAAGTGGTTCTTTGCTCCAGAGTGCAAGTTAATACCACGTGAATAACACTGAGTTATTAAAAGTAATACAGCAGACTCATATGACTACTTTTCGTTGGTAAATTCTTTAAAGCTTTTTCTTAAAAAATTGAGATACAACTTACCGTACTAAACTGCAGAGCTCAATGGATTCTTTCTTTCTTTCTATCTATCTATCTATCTATCTATCTATCTATCTATCTATCTATCTATCATCTTCAGGCATCCAGAAACAGAACAAGAAATAAATCAAGATGCAGAACATTTCCAGCACTGCAGAAGGCTTTCTAATGACCTTTCCCAATCAATATTTTCCCACCTCGAGGTTTCCACTATTCGGGTTCCCACAGATTATTTCACTATTCCTGACCTTTATGTAATTGGAGTTGTAAAATATGTACTCTTTTGCTGTTTGGCTTCTTTCACTTATCATTATGTCTATGAGATGCATCCAGATTTTTCTCTAGGACATTCTTTCCCTCCCAATATTTTAGTTAAAAAGTAGCCATTACTGTGTAATAACTTTAAATGGAGCATAATCTATAAAATATTGAATCACTGTGTCACACACCAGAAAATAATATAATATTGCAAATCAACTATACTTCAATAAAAAAAAGTCAAACACTGAGACATTGAAAGGATTGTGAGTGAGCACACACAAACTCTCCTTCCAGGTTCTACACTGCCATCACTTTGCTATACCATCTATCCATCCATCAATCCAGTTTTTGATGCATTTCAAAGTATGTTATTGGTATTCGTGTCCTTCATTCTGGTCCACTTCAATATGCATGTCTTTCCCTTAGTATATTCTTGATTTCTGAAAAGTTTAGTAGTGTTAGGAAAATCTGTGTGACTTCTGAGAGACAAGGTGAAAATTATTGGAACATCGTGATTGAATTTAGGTTTCCCTGTTGTAACATTTCATAGTTTGGGCTTCAGTATTTTTGTTTATGGGGTAGAAGTTGAGGGAGGAAGCAGTCTTGATTTCTAGCTTGTTTTTTGGGGGAGGAGGGTTGGAAGAGGAGTGAGGATCTGTAGATCCCACAGGAAGGAAGTGGGAGGGATTCAGAATTGAGAAAGGAGGAGGACGAGATGCAGCAATGCAGGGAAAAAGGAATGAGGTCTGAGTTGTACTTTCTGATTTCAGGAAGAAGAAAATAGAAGCTTCTTTCACTTAATCCTTAAATTTGCTCTGGCTAAGTGCATTTTGTTTAGAGGAAACTCTGCTGAAAATAGCAGATGTTTAGTCAAAGCGTAACAAATGTGTATGCAGAGTTATTGAGAACGGAATACTTTTTCTCAATTTTTACTTTTAACGTGAGTAGGCAAGATCATGGAAAGCATCTTGGGGGAGGAAAATCTTCAATGTATTTCTAAAATGAAGGACAGGTGAAAGGGACCTCAGAGATCATCTGATCTCAATTCAAATTAGAATGCCTTGAGGAGCTTTCAAAAAACCACTGCAGAGGGAAGGAAATCCAAATAAGAGGGGATATATGTATACATATAGCTGATTCACTTTGCTGTACAGTAGAAACTAACACAACATTGTAAAGCAACTATACTCCAATAAAAATTAATTAAAAAATAAAATAAGATAAAATTCAATAACAATTAAAGAAAAAAAGCACTGTAGAGCTTCTGACCTAACCAATCTAGGGTGAGGCCTAGACATTTGTATTTTTAAAAAGTTCTCCAGGTGATTCTAATGTGCAGCCAATTAGAGAACTGCTAATGCAGTTCAAACTTTTGGTACCTACCTTTAGAGGATACTGTCTTTTTTTTTTCATAAATTTATTTATTTTTGCCTGTGTTGGGTCTTTGTTGCTGGGCGTGGGCTTTCTCTAGTTGTGGTGAGCGGGGGCTACTCTTCGTTGCGGTCATGGGCTTCTCATTGTGGTGGCTTCTCTTGTTGTGGAGCACGGGTTCTAGGCCCGTGGACTTCAGTAGTTGTGGCACGTGGGCTCAGTAGTTGTGGCTTGCAGGCTCTAGAGTGCAGGCTCAGTAGTTGTGGCGCACGGGCTTAGTTGCTCTGCGGCATGTGGGATCTTCCTGGAGCAGGGCTCGAACCCGTGTCCCCTGCATTGGCAGGTGGATTCTTAACCACGGTGCCACCAGGGAAGTCCCGTTAGCAGATACTTTTAATCAGATGTAGGAAGATAAAGTGACACTTGATGCATATTTCTTGGCTAACTAATGCATAATTAAGACAAGACAAAGTCAAAAATGTTAGTCACAAATTACCACCTGAAGAGGAACCTTTCCACAAATATCTGTGCTTAGAGGAATTCTTTCTATAAATGGCTTGTTTTCTGATGTCAGCAAACATGACTGATTTAGAACTTCTTTTCCACATGAATTGAAATGATCATATATAGACTCCATGGGGGTGTATTATACAGAATCCAATAATAGCTGAAAAGATCACATTCTTACATTTGTTCAAGCTGCCATCTGTGGTGATATGCTGATATCGTGGCATTAGAAAAAAACGACATTCTCTGAAGGGCAGTTGACATAAGTTTAGTGCCTGCTTTGAGAACTTTTAACTCCACAAAAACTTCAGTGCAGTCTGTCATATGGATCATCTCAGGGTCCTTGTGAATGTCTTCTTTAAGCAAGGTGGTATTTAACAAGCCTGTTTTTAAATGTTTGCATTTAAATTCCTAAGTCAGTTGTAAATGAGTATTATGAACCGAGGTGGCTTAACATCTATTTATATCAAAAAGATTTAAGTTGACCACAAGCTAATAGAAACCAACTGTATAGTGATCCCTGTAGTCCATCTCTTACTGAATAACAATGTGTGAGAGCAGGAAGTCACGCCGTATGAGAACGGTAGTAACAACGGGATGATTCTGAAGAGCTTCATTGCCATATAAGAGTTATCCTGTGCTTTTCCAGAAAGCCATTCATTCACCACGGTGAATGAATAGGTACCAGTTACAGTGAAGCTAGTTTTACTCTTTGAAATAATTATAGCTAACATTTGTTGAACATTTGGTATGTGCCATCACTGTGCTAAACATCTTATTTTACTTCCTTAAACTCTAACAATAACCCTATGATAGATACTTTATGTTACAGATAAATGGGGAGGCTGAGGCTCAGAGAGAAATTTCCTTGAGCTCACACATTGATAGAGATGAGGCTCAAACTCAGTCTGATTCCAGAGCTAGAGCTTTTCACTAATGCCTCCCAAGGAAAAAATTTTCCACCGTATTTTGTTGGCTGCCTCGAAATTTAGCTGCCTCTCTCCCTTGTTGGAAGGAGCTTGTACTACTGAAACTTTAACTCTTCCAACTGTAAGATCCAAAGCTGCACCGGAAATGGACTTTGGTAGTTCAAGTTGACAGTGTAGTATCATGTGGTAAAGAGTATGGATTTTGGAGTCAGGAGATTCAGGCTCGATTCCCAGCTTTATCACCTCCTGGCATTCTAGCCTTGGACAACTTATTATCTCTTCAAGTTTCTTCCCATTTATGAAATCAAGATAAAAATTTCTACCTTTCATTATTGTGGGTGTTAGAGATAATTCATATAAGATGCTATCTGACAAAGAGTATCGTTATTATTTTTCAACGTAATTTGACATATATGTGGCTAGGGACAGCATTCACAGGTCCAGTTGTCATGATTTAGTGGAGGGCAATGAAGGAAGGAAGAATTTGACTTATCATTAGTCTTTTGCTGAACTAAGCCACTAATGAAGTTTTACCACGTTTTCATATCCCTAAGTGAATATGAATGGTTGTTTTGGATTGGCAAAATTGATAAAAAAGTCAGTCTAGTTACTTTGAAAGCTAACCTTATTTTTTATCAAAGAAAGTATACTTACCCACTATCTTTAGTCAGAGGTCTTATCCACTCAGAAATAGAGCCCATTAGTTTGCAAATTCCGTGCTTTACAGTTGTCCTTTGAGTCAGGATGCTTGTTCATAAATGCATGCCATTTTGGCCACTTTAAGAAAAATAGAAATCTAGTGTCTGCCTTAGGTTAGTTTCTAATCATCTGTTAATTTCAGTAAAATCTTCTGTGCGTAGACAGGGCCAGGCCTCTTGCTTTGTAGGTATAAATGAGGAGCTTCCTAATTATCCCAGGGAAAGAAGGTTGCTTTAAGAGTAATTGCCATAATTTATACCAATGTATTTTTTACCTTTTAAATAAATTTTAAGTAAGAAGGTTAAATAAATTAGATAATTTTTCTTTATGTCATGTGGCTATATAAAATAACAGTTAAGAATCACTGTCACTTCTGCCAAAGGTGATATATTTCCTTTGAAAAAATTTTTTTTGGGTCTCCATTGAGTATTCCTGATTCTTGTGGGGAAAAAAAACAATTGAAAAGCTTTATTTTTTAATTTTTATTTATTTATTTTTTAACATCTTTATTAGAGTATAATTGCTTTACAATGGTGTGTCAGTTTCTGCTTTATAACAAAATGAATCAGTTATACATATACATATGTCCCCATAGCTCTTCCCTCTTGCATCTCCCTCCCTCCCACCCCTCTAGGTGGTCACAAAGCACCGAGCTGATCTCCCTGTGCTATGCGGCTGCTTCCCACTAGGTATTGGTTTTACATTTGGTGGTGTATATATGTCCATGCCACTCTCTCACTTTGTCCCAGCTTACCCTTCCCCCTCCCCGTATCCTCAAGTCCATTCTCTAGTAGGTGTGCATCTTTATTCCCGTCTTGCCCCTAGGTTCTTGAAAAGCTTTAGATAAAAGAAATAAATTTTTATTGGAGTTTCAAAAAGAGACCAGGAGACAACAAGAGAAGTGGAAGGAAAGAGAGTTGAATAAATGGAGGGAACATGTCAGCTTGGAGGTGAGTGTATTAATGACTTGGTAACTGTTGATGTTCATCATGAATGAACATTTCAGTCTGGGGAACTATTATCCTTACAACTAGAATAATCAAATTTTATTCTCTTGGGGGAGGAGGTACTACATGCCTCCAGACCTTGACATTCAAGTTAGCACCACTGATGAATTCATAATCCTCCATTAAAGACAAAAAATAAACTCAACCCCACTGGCCTATGCCCTGTGCACCCTTTTGCAGAGGATGGCCCCATTTTCTTCTCTTTCACCTAGGCATTGGTCTTCCTTTATTCTTGCTCTATAACACCTATATAATATCCTTTTCATCACCTAGATATATTTCATATCCATCCATCTCTCACCATTGTCACTGCTACTACTCTAGACAACATATGTTGCCTGGGTGACTGTAATTGCTTCCTGTCAGGTCCTCCTCAACTGCATGTGTCCATCTGCAGCCTGGAGTAATCACTTCAAGACACAAATCTTAATTCATACACCCCCTTTGCTAAGAAAGCTCCAATGGATTTTATTGCCTTTAGGATAAAGACTATGAGCTACGTGGCTCAATGTTGCCTGCTTGTCTAACTACTTCTTTAGCTTCATTGCCTACCTCCCTTTCAGTCTTCCTTTTTTGTAACAGTGGGCCATTCCCAGTCTCTCTCAAGCATCCTTGTTTCCTCCTGTCCCAGGGCATTTGCATGTACTCTTTTCTCTTCCCGGAATGCTCTTTTCTCTCCTGTCTTTACCTAGTTAATTCCTGCCGATGGATCTTAATTCTGCTTAAGAGTGTCTACCTCAGAGAGACCTTTCTTAATCGCCATCCCACCAGCTCAAATCAATCCCCTGCTTAAATGTTCTCCCAGAAGTGGGTGGCTCTCCTTAATTTCACATTTCTGGTGCAATTTTACAATTCTAAACTTTGACTAATGCCTACTTCCTCGCTAGATTATAAGATCCGTGAAGGTAGGGACTTTGTTCTTGCTTACCATTATATTTCTAGCATCTCGCACCGTGCCTGGCACAGAGCAGGTTCTCAAATGTCACTTGAATTATTGAAAACTATCTTAGTATCATACTCTATTTCAAGGAAGTATGTCTTGCAAAACTTCTGACTGAGCCACCGACTTACAGCCCAAGATCTGTAATCAAGATTGCCTTTAGTCTCTGTTTTAAATCTTTGTCTTGGTTCTCTGTCCAGTATCCCAATCCATTCCTGTTTTTCCGTCTGGTCATTGCAGGATCTTAAATCTTGTCTCTTGAAACCCAGTTCCTGTGTTTGCCCACTATCTTCTCTATACCTAAGGGGCTAGTGTTTAGTGTTTTCTCCATTCAGTCCCATATGGTCTGTCCATCTCCCAAGCTCCCACAGCCTTTGTTGTGATATTTACCTTTTTTTTTTAACAACTCTTTAAAACTATTATAAAATATGTATAAATAACTGCCATTCGCTACTCTTCAATTAAAAAATTCATTTGTAACTTTATAGTCAAGTATTGAAAACTGTGACTCAAACTGAGTCAAAACATAACAGAATACTGTCTCACGTAACTGGGAGTCCAGAGGTCTGCCAGGGCACAGGCATGATGAAGTCATGAGCTCAGTGATGACGACAATGTCCAGGGTGTCTTTAGTGTCTGTCTTCTGTCTTCCTCGGTGTTTTCTTCATCCTAAGCCTGATGTCCCTTGTGATTCCAAGATGGCTGCCAGTGTCGATGAGCCATGTATTTCCTGGTCATGTCTAGCAAAATAAAGAGAAAAGGACATTTTTTCCCCCTCAATCATAGAGTACAAGTCTTTCCCTTCAGTCTGGTTGTACCAACTTTGGTTACATTCCCACTCCACACAAATAATAGTCATCTGGGGAATACAGTGCATTGATTGGCTTAGAAATTAATCAAGATGCCCTCTGGAGTTACCTGAATAAAGTCAGAGTTTTGTTAGGAAAGGAAGGAAGGGGTGGATGTTGGTTAGGTAATGAACAGTGTCCACTACCAATATCTATTAGGGGCATATGGCTGGGTGTGGCACCAAGACGAAACAGAACTTCTATAAGTTTGGGGAGGCAGACAAGTAAATAAGTAGAGTAGGAAGTCACAAATGTCAAATAAAAGTGTAGACCACAGGAGTCCTTTCCTTTTGGGGCATGGGGGTTGCAGGGGCAATAGGGGCAGTTTTGCTGGCTGTCTTGTGGAGTCCTACTCTGTGGTTGATGCACCTTGCTGTTCAGTGGCCCTCAGAGAGGAGGTTGATTAAATGACAACAGCAAGAGTTTTTAACCTTCTTTGTCTTGGGTAATGCCTCCCTAATAAACCTGGATGAAAGTTTAAGCAGTTCTCTACTGAATGGTCCAGGTAATTTTCCCAAGCCACCCTGAGCTGGGGAGAAATTCAGCTCTAGCTTCATTATGTATATCTAGCTATGTTCTTTTGCATTCTACAAAATGAGGCTCCCTGCCTAAACCTTGAGGGCTGTCCCTCATGGAAGCTGTTCGCTGTTCCCTAACTCTTCCTCCTCTTTTTCACTTTAACTTGTTCCCTGTAGGTGTCTTCAGTGTCCTTCTGTTCTCCCAGACTTATCTTGGGATGTTCCATGCTTTTCCCTTCCATCCTCTCAAATATTTGAGTCTCAATCCACTATTCTCTCCTTGCATTTTCATTGCCCTCATTGTCAAATGAATGTCAGACCTTTCTCTTCTGCTCAGCTGTGTTGGCCTTGCAGAAGGGAGGGGTGAGGACAAACCCTTGAATGGGTACAGCATAGGGATAGGGAGAGAAAACATAAGGGGTTTTTACCCTGTTTGGCGGTTGGCTTTCTCCCCGAACTTGAAATGGGTGCCTCTTTATCAAAGAATTGTTTTTTTCTTCCACACTGAGTAAGAAATTACTATTTTAATGTTAATTATTAGTATTTTAAATATTAATTAAAATATTAAAAGTATTTCTTACCAATATTTCTCAGGAAAGACTTGGCTTTTTTATGCTAAGGCAGCGTTTCCTTCTCCAGTTTATATTATAAGGCACCCTTGCATAGGTTCTTATTTCTCTTGAAATGCTAGGTTTATTCTATGACTAGTGAGGAGGAAGATAGGAGTAGGAATTAGAAAAATGACCTGGGATCTCTTGATACAGGAAGTTTCCAGGAAGGAGGTAGCATTTGGACTGGGCTTTAAAGAAGAAATTATCTGTGATTAATAAGAATAGGGTTCAGGATGGGGAGGTTTGGGGTTGAGGACCAGTTGGATATAAAACCTGGAGGCGGGCTTCCCTGGTGGCACAGTGGATAAGAATCCGCCTGCCAATGCAGGGGACACGGGTTCGAGCCCTGGCCTGGGAAGATCCCACATGCCGCTGGGCAACTAACCCCGTGTGCCACAACTACCGAGCCCACGTGCCACAACTACTGAAGCCCGCACGCCTAGAGCCTGTGCTCCGCAACAACAGAAGCCACCGCAATGAGAAGCCCACACACTGCAACGAAGAGTAGCCCCCGCTCGCCGCAACTAGAGAAAGCCACACACAGCAACAAAGAACCAAAAGCAGCCAAAAATAAATAAATAAATAAATTTATATTAAAAAAAAAAAAAAAAAAACCTGGAGGCATAAAATTATATATCCTGTGCAGAAAAAGTTATCCTTGAAAGACTGAAATTGCATTTTGACAATTTGCTGATTGTTCTTAAATCTGTCCTTTTTAAATTCTGTGTAAAATGCTTCCTTGTGAAAGTATTTTTAATTGAATCTAGTAGGGCAGTGCTCCTAATCTTATTTTTAATTCTGGACTTGATTCTTTAGGTACGAGTGACAAATGAAATTGGGTTTAATTACATTATTTCTTCCAGTTTAAAAATAAAAGTGGTTGATGATATCATATTGTAAATCAAAATCTTAAAAGTGGAGATGAGGGTTGGTGGGTGGGAGTACAAAGTAATTTTGCTGAGGAGAATTATGACTAATAAAAGATATTTGATTTTAGTTATGTCTTAATTCTTCATCTGTCAAATTAAAGTTCTAGGCTAAGAAATTAATTTCATATCCTGATGATTTCCCCAAAGTATCAATCATTATATGGTAATTCCCTAAAGTCTGGGAATATAAATCTACAAGTCATCCAGATTCTACATATTAAAATCTGATTGTGCTTCTTTGCTGTCTTTTATTGCTTTTCATCCTTCTCTCTTGTCTATTTAATACTTTACTGCTAAATGAAATGAAAGGAGCTAATAGACACCTTCCTCTTTCCTTTTGTGGAAAGATCAATTAAAATACCAGTGGAAAATTTGTTACAATCCTTGGCTAGGTTTGGGGACGGGTGAAAATGTGTTCTTCTAGCCTGCCTTTTGATAATAATAGAATATTTGAAAGAAACATACCTAAAATAAAAAGGATAGTTCCTTAGCTCAGGAGAGTTTCTCGGTTCCACATTTTGTGCCTGAGCCATGTAGTTGGAGTAGGAGATGCTAGAAATGATGTGAAGCCTGTAGCTGGTTGTGGGCAAAGACTAGCCAGTATTAGCCTAATGATCCCTGAGATCTTCAAAGGACATTTTTATCATATTATGACAGGGAGCATTAGTTATTCTCTTGACCTCTTAGCTTAAATCTTGTAAAAACACGTTTATATTCTAGCTTTATTGCCAATTACATTAAACGCCTGATCCATCAAATATTAAATTTGGAAGGGATCTCAGACATCACTTAGTCCATCTTCTATATTTTACTCCTGGGATAAGCTTAGACAGTAGGGAGTGAATTCCAATTGCATTTTGAGGAATGGATTTAGAGGTTAG
Source organism: Balaenoptera physalus (assembly GCF_965194825.1). Lineage (NCBI taxonomy): Eukaryota > Metazoa > Chordata > Mammalia > Artiodactyla > Balaenopteridae > Balaenoptera > Balaenoptera physalus. The sequence continues at coordinate 59,789,087 of NC_138897.1, forward strand.
GAAACAAAAATCATTTTTTAAAGTTACTTTTGGTGTAAAGTGCAGTTTTCCTCTAGAGAAGCTTAGATTTGAGAAGTTAGAAGAACAGTGAGTAGACTTGCAGGCTAAGGAAATCTAAAGCTAGTAAAAGCTAAATTCAGTGTAGAAGATGGCCTTAAATTTGTCAGGTTGGGTAGCTGATATCCTAATGTGGATGGCTCTGTGGGGTGGCTGGAAGAAAAAGGCCAATTGTAGTAAATGGGACAAGGGTAAGAGTTAGTTTTCAGAAAACTTTCTCTTTCCTATTAATCTGCTCCACTACTGAAATTCAAGAATGTTCAATCCTTTATTTTTAAAAAAGATACCTATATTCGGGTGTGCTTTATTTAATGATGCTGTTTTATTTCTCCCCCAAATTGGTTGTAAAACAAATTTCAGACCATGAAATTGTTTTCACCGTGGCTGGCATAATGGATTGGAAATACTCTCTCAGGGAAATTTTTTGATCTCAACATGAAACGCAAAACAAAACAAGAACTCTCTATATAAAGTATTCTACTGCCTTTTGGAAACTTATATTATGTAGAACTAAAATTGTGTGAAACGTTAATGACTTCAAGTCTCAAAACGCGAATAACTTCCCAGAAGTTTTATTCTCATGGGACTAAACTGATTTGAAGGAAGTGCTCCTTCAAATGACCCTGCCTGGAAAGCCATTCTTTATTGGCAGAACAGAATAGGGATGTTGCTGCATAACAAATTACAATAAACACAGTGGCTTAAAAAACACCCACTCATTATCTCACAATCCTGTGGTCAGAGGTGGGATGGGCTTCTCTGTTCAGGGTTTCACAAGGCTCATACGTAGGTGTTAGCTGTGTTGGGCTCCTATCTGGAGGCTCTGGGGAAGAATTAGCTTCTAATCTCATTTAGGTTTTTAGCCGGATCCAGTTCCTGTAGGTCTGAGGTCCTTGCTGGCCATCAGCCATGGACCACTCCCTGCTCTTAGAAGCCACCACATTCCTTCTTACATGGTCCTCTCCATCTCCAAAGCCACAAGAGTGCTTCAAGTCCTAGTCATACTTGGACTCTCTCTAAATACCCCTTCTGCCATCATCTGGAGAAAACTATCCACTTTTAAAGAGCTCATGTGATTAAATTGGGCCCATCAGCTTAATTTCCCTTTTGTTTTATAAGATAACATACTCACTAGTGATTCTTACTATATTCATGGGTTCTATTCACGCTCAAAGAGGGGGGAGACTACACAAGGGTGAGGGTCATTGGAAGCCATTCTTAAGAATTCTGCCCACCATGAGGGATAAGCTTGAATCTCTGTAACCCCAATAAATGTTTTCCTTTAAAATCCCAAGGCGTGAGCTAAGTACTGGACAAATGTTAGTTTCTGCATTGTTTCTATAGCTAAGGCATTTTCAGTATATCCATAGTTTGAAGAGCTTTAAGCTTTAAAAACTTAAGCAAGTTTAATTTTTAGTTTAATATGTATTAATTTCCGATATGTATTAATTTGTATACTATATGTATTTGTATACTAATTTGTGTATAATAATTTGTATACTAATATGTATTTTCTAATAATAATAATGTATTTCTATTATTACAAACAGCCTATAGTCATATATAACATATATACATAGATACATAATACATAAGGAACATAAATACCTACTGTTAATGTTTTTGCCATATTTTAATCTTTTTCTTGTGTGCGTGTGTGTATCATATATTTAATTTTCAGCCATATTTGTAGACACACTATCTGTATTTTTGCATCTTTACTTTTCATTATTTTTATATCATAACAATTCCTCATACCATTTAACACGTTTCATAGACATACTGTTAATAGTTGCATAATAAATGCTGCCTGTTAATCTTCTTTAACTTGTGATTTTCTTGATCTAGAGGAATACATACAGTGGAAAATATACACTATGTTTTTTTAAAAATATCTTTATAGGAGTATAATTGATTTACATTGTTGTGTTAGTTTCTGCTGTATAACAGAGTGAATCAGCTATATGTATACATATATCCCCATATCTCCTCCCTCTTGCGCCTCCCTCTGACCCTCCATATCCCACCCCTCTAGGTAGTCACAAAGCACTGAGCTGAACTCCCTGTGCTATGTAGCTGCTTCCCACTAACTATTTTACATTTGGTAGTGTATATATGTCAGTGCCACTCTCTCACTTTGTCCCAGCTTACCATTGCCCCTCCCCATGTCCTCAAGTCTATTCTCTACATCTGTGTCTTTATTCCTGTCTTGCCCCTAGGTTCTTCAGAACCATTTTATTTTTTAGATTCCATATATATGTGTTAGCATATGGTATTTGTTCTTCTCTTTCTGACTTACTTCACTCTGTATGACAGACTCTAGGTCCATCCACCTCACTACAAATAACTCAATTTCATTTCTTATTATGGCTGAGTAATATTCCAGTGTATATATGTGCCACATCTTCTTTATCCATTCATCTGTTGATGGACACTTAGGTTGCTTCCATGTCCTGGCTATTGTAAATAGTGCTGCAGTGAACATTGTGGTACATGACTCTTTTTGAATTCTGGTTTTCTCAGGGTATATGCCCAGTAGTGGGATTGCTGGGTCGTATGGTAGTTCTATTTTTAGTTTTTTAAGGAACCTCCATACTGTTCTCCATAGTGGCTGTATCAGTTTACATTCCCACCAACAGTGCAAGAGGGTTCCCTTTTCTCCACACCCTCTCCAGCATTTATTGTTTGTAGATTTTTGGATGATGGCCATTCTGACTGGTGTGAGGTGATACCTCATTGTCATTTTGATTTGCATTTCTGTAATGATTAGTTATGTTGAACAACCTTCCATGTGTTTGTTGGCAATCTGTATATCTTCTTTGGAGAAATGTCTATTTAGGTCTTCTGCCCATTTTTGGATTGGGTTGTTTGTTGTTTTGATTTTGAGCTGCATGAGCTGCTTGTAAATTTTGGAGATGAATCCTTTGTCAGTTGCTTCATTTGCAAATACTTTCTCCCATTCTGAGGGTTGTCTTTTTGTCTTGTTTATGGTTTCCTTTGCTGTGCAAAAGCTTTTAAGTTTCATTAGGTCCCATTTGTTTATTTTTGTTTTTATTTCCGTTTCTCTAGGAGGTGGGTCAAAAAGGATCTTGCTGTGATTTATGTCATAGAGTGTTCTGCCTATGTTTTCCTCTAAGAGTTTTATAGTGTCTGGGCTTACATTTAGGTCTTTAATCTATTTTGAGTTCATTTTTGTGTATGGTGTTAGGGAGTGTTCTGGTTTCATTCTTTTACATTTAGTTGTCCAGTTTTCCCAGCACCACTTATTGAAGTGGCTGCCTTTTCTCCATTGTATATTCTTGTCTCCTTTATCAAAGATAAGGTAACCATATGTGTGTGGATTTATCTCTGGGCTTTCTATCCTGTTCCATTGATCTATATTTCTGTTTTTTTGTGCCAGTACCATACTGTCTTGATTACTGTAGCTTTGTAGTATAGTCTGAAGTCAGGGAGCCTGATTCCTCCAGCTCCATTTTTCGTTCTCAAGATTGCTTTGGCTATTCGGGGTCTTTTGTGTTTCCATGCAAACTATGAAATTTTTTGTTCTAGTTCTGTGAAAAATGCCATTGGTAGTTTGATAGAGATTGCATTGGATCTGTAGATTGCTTTGCGTAGTGTATTTATTTTCACAATGTTGATTCTTCAACTCCAAGAACATGGTATATATCTCCATCTGCTTATATCATCCTTAATTTCTTTCCTCAGGGTCTTATAGTTTTCTGCATGCAGGTCTTTTGTCTCCTTAGGTAGGTTTATTCCTAGATATTTTATTCTTTTTGTTGCAGTGATAAATGGGAGTGTTCCCTTAATTTGTCTTTCAGATTTTTCATCATTAGTGTATAAGAATGCAAGAGATTTCTGTGCATTAATTTTGTATCTTGCTACTTGACCGAATTCATTGATTAGCTCTAGTAGTTTCCTGGTAGCATCTTTAGGATTCTCTATGTGTAGTATCATGTCATCTGCAAACAGTGACAGCTTTACTTCTTCTTTTCCGATTTGGATTCCTTTTACTTCTTTTTCTTCTCTGATTGCTGTGGGCAAAACTTCCAAAACTATGTTGAATAATAGTGGTTAGAGTGGGCAACCTTGTCTTATTCCTGATCTTAGTGGAAATGTTTCACTTCTTCACCATTGAGAATGATGTTGGCTGTGGGTTTGTCATATATGGTCTTTATTATGTTGAGGTAAGTTCCCTCTATGCCTACTTTCTGGAGAGTTTTTATCATAAATGAGTGTTGAATTTTTTTCCACATCTGTTGAGATGATCATATGGTTTTTATCCTTCAATTTGATAATATGGTACATCACATTGATTGATTTGCATATATTGAAGAATTCTTGCATTCCTGAGATAAACCCCACTTGATCATGGTGTATGATCCTTTTAATGTGCTGTTGGATTCTGTTTGCTAGTATTTTGTTGAGGATTTTTGAATGTATGTTCATCAGTGATATTGGCCTGTAGTTTTCTTTTCGTGTGACATCTTTGTCTGGTTTTGGTATCAGGGTAATGGTGGCCTCGTAGAATGAGTTTGGGAGTGTTCCTCCCTCTGCTATATTTTGGAAGAGTTTGAGAAGGATAGGTGTTAGCTCTTCTCTAAATGTTTGATAGAATTAGCCTGTGAAGCCATCTGTTCCTGGGCTTTTGTTTGTTAGAAGATTTTTAATCACAGTTTCAATTTCAGTGCTTGTGATTGGTGTATTTATATTTTCTATTTCTTCCTGGTTCAGTCTTGGAAGGTTGTGCGTTTCTAAGAATGTGTCCATTTCTTCCAGATTGTCCATTTCATTGGCATAGAGTTGCTTGTAGTAATCTCTCATGATGCGTTGTATTTCTGCAGTGTCAGTTGTTACTTCTCCTTTTTCATTTCTAATTCTGTTGATTTGAGTCTGGCTAATGGTTTATCAATTTTGCTTATCTTTTCAAAGAACCAGCTATTAGTTCTATTGATCTTTGCTATCGTTGACTTCATTTCCTTTTCATTTATTTCTGATCTGATCTTTATGATTTCTTTCCCTCTGCTAACTTTGGGTTTTTTTTTTTTTTGTTCTTCATTCTTTAATTGCTTTAGGTGTAAGGTTAGATTGTTTATTTGAGATGTTTCTTGTTTCTAGAGGTAGGATTGTATTGCTCTAAAGTTCCCTCTTAGAACTGCTTTTGCTGCATCCCAGAGGTTTTGGGTCATCATGTTTTCATTGTCATTCGTTTCTAGGTATTTTTTGATTTCCTCTTTGATTTTTTCAGTTAGCCTTTGCTTATTTAGTAGTGTATTGTTTAGCCTCCATGTGTTTGTATTTTTTACAGATTTTTTCCTGTAATTGATATCTAGTCTCATAGCGCTGTGGTCAGAAAAGATACTTGATACGATTTCAATTTTCTTAAATTTACCAAGGCTTGATTTGTGACCCAAAATATGATCTATCCTGGAGAATGTTCCTTGAGCACTTGAGAAAAAAGTGTATTCTGTTGTTTTTGGATGGAATGTCCTATAAATATCAATTAAGTCCATCTTGTTTAATTTATCATTTAAAGCTTGTGTTTCCTCATTTATTTTCATTTTGGATGATCTGTCCATTAGTGAAAGTGGGGTGTTAAAGTCCCCTGCTATGATTGTGTTACTGTTGATTTCCCCTTTTATGGCTGTTTGCATTTGCCTTATATGTATTGAGGTGCTCCTATGTTGGGTGCATAAATATTTACAATTGTTAATCTTCTCTTGGATTGATCCCTTAATCATTATGTAGTGTCCTTCTTTGTCTCCTGTAATAGTGTTTATTTTAAAGTCCATTTTGTCTGATATGAGAATTGCTACTCCAGCTTTCTTTTGATTTCCATTTGCATGGAGTATCTTTTTCCATCCCTTCACTTTCAGTCTGTATGTGTCCCTAGGTCTGAAGTGGGTCTCTTGTAGACAGCATATATATGGGTCTTGTTTTTGTATCCATTCAGCCAGTCTATGTCTTTTGGTTGGAGCATTTAATCCATTTACATTTAAGGTAATTATTGCTATGTATGTTCCTATTATCATTCTTAATTGTTTTGGGTTTGTTATTGTAGTTCTTTTCCTTCTCTTGTGTTTCCTGCCTAAAGAAGTTCCTTTAGCATTTGTTGTAAAGCTGGTTTGGTGGTGCTGAATTCTCTTAGCTTTTGCTTGTCTGGAAAGGTTTTAATTTCTCCATCAAATCTGAATGAGATCCTTGCTGGCTAGAGTAATCTTGGTTGTAGGTTTTTCCCTTTCATCACTTTAAATATGTCCTGCCTCTCCCTTCTGGCTTGCAGAGTTTCTGCTGAAAGGTCAGCTGTTAACCTTATGGGGATTCCCTTGTGTATTATTTGTTGTTTTTCCCTTGCTGCTTTTTATATTTTTTCTTTGTATTAAATTTTTGATAGTCTGACTAATATGTGTCTTGGCATGTTTCTCCTTGGATTTATCCTTTATGGGACTCTCTGCACTATCTGGACTTGACTGACTGTTTCCTTTCCCATATTAAGGAAGTTTTCAACTATAATCTCTTCAAATATTCTCTCAGTCCCTTTCTTTTTCTCTTCTTCTTCTGGGACCCCTATAATTTGAATGTTTGTGCATTTAATGTTGTCCCAGAGGTCTCTGAGACTGGTCTCAATTCTTTTTATTCTTTTTTCTTTATTCTGCTCTGCAGCAGTTATTTCCACTATTTTATCTTTCAGGTCACTTATCTGTTCTTCTGCCTCAGTTATTCTGCTATTGATTCCTTCTAGAGAATTTTAAATTTCATTTATTGTGTTGTTCATCATTATTTGTTTGGTCTTTAGTTCTTCTGGGTCCTTGTTAAATGTTTCTTGTAGTTTCTCCATTCTATTTCCAAGATTTTGGATCATCTTTACTATCATTACTCTGAATTCTTTTTCAGGTAGACTGCCTATTTCCTCTTCATTTGTTTGGTCTGCTGTGTTTTTACCTTGCTCCTTCATCTGCTGTGTGTTTCTCTGTCTTCTCATTTTGCTTAACTTACTGTGTTTGGGGGTCTCCTTTTTGGAGGCTGCAGGTTCGTAGTTCCCGTTGTTTTTGGTGTCTGCTCCCAGTGGGTGAGGTTGGTTCAGTGGGTTGTGTAGGCTTCCTGGTGGAGGGGACTGGTACTTGTGTTCTGGTAGATGAGGCTGGATCTTTTCTTTCTGGTGGGCAGGACTGCATCGGGTGGTGTGTTTTGGGGGTGTCTGTGATTTTACTCCGCCTCTCTGCTAATGGGTGGGGTTGTGTTCCTGTCTAGCTAGTTGTTGGCATGGGATGTCCAGTACTGGAGCTTGCTGGTCATTGAGCAAACCTGGGTCTTAGCACTGAGACAGAGATCTCTTGGGGCGCTCTCGCTAATTGATGTTACTTGGGGCCGGGAGGTCTCTGGTGGTCCAATGTCCTGAACTCAGCTCTCCCACCTCAGAGACTCAGGCCTGACACCCGGCCAGAGCACCGAGACCCTGTCAGCCACATGGCTCAGAAGAAAAGGGAGAAAAAAAAGAAAGAAAGATAAAATAAATAAAGTTATTAAAAGAAAAAATTAAAAACATATTATTAAAATAAAAAAATAGAAAGAGTAATAAAAAAAAGAGAGCAACCAAACCAATGAACAAATCCACCAATGATAACAATCGCTAAAAACTAAACTAAGATAAACATATAAATGAGAAACTAGTCAGTCACATACAGCAAACCCCAAGTCTGCTGTTGCTCCCAAAGTCCACTGCCTCAATTTTGGGATGATTCGTTGTCTATTCAGGTATTCTACAGATGCAGGGTGCATCAAGTTGATTGTGCGGATTTAATCTGCTGCTCCTGAGGCTGCAGGGGGAAATTTGCCTTTCTCTTCTTTGTTCGCACAGCTCCTGGGGTTCAGCTTTGGATTTGGCCCTGCCTCTGCATGTAGGTTGCCCTCTGGCATCTGTTCCCACCCAGACAGGACAGGCTTAAAGTAGCAGCAGATTAGGGGAATCTGGCTCACTCAGGCCAGGGGGGAGGGAGGCGTATGGAATGAGAGGTGAGCCTGTGGTGGCAGAGGCCGCTGTGACGTTGCAACAGCCTGAGGCATGCTGTGTGTTCTCCCGAATATCCACTATGTTTCAATGATCATGCTCCTAAACTATTATTTCCTTGACAGTGAATTTTTGCATCGTGAGTTTTCCTTAAGTGGATTCATACAATTTTTTGTCAGTCACATATCTGTTTGCAGGGAGGCAATTCCCTAATGAAGATTTAAACGTTTTCCTTTCAGGTTTTTCATGTTTTTTTGGAACGTTATGGTTAAAATTTAATCAATCTTTGATCTGTCCTTGAATGAAACAGATCCATCCAATAATAGCACATTTAAATACATGGTTTAAAGCAGTCTCTACTTCTGTGGCAAACAGAAAAAAAATAAAGGGTCTCTAGGAGCAAAATTAATTGCTCTGCATCAAGTTGCATTGGTACTTAAAGCAAATTTATATTATGATTGTATTTTCCAGTATTTAAAAATTTCAGGCATATCTCACTTTCAGTATTGTGTGGTTTCTATTGTCAAGCTATTATTTGTTATTTGTTGAATCTTAAACTTCATTAACCTCAAATGAGTGCATTTTTGGTGCAAAAAAGTACTCATAATATCCATGGGCTTTTATAATTTTTAAAAAGGATTTCTTATGTCCCACATTTAATTTTGAAAGTATATAATGATGTGGCTAATATTATTATTTTAGTAAACTGTTAGTGTTCCAAATTTGGTAGTTAAAACATTATGATTCCTATACTTGATTCAGAAAATTTTGTGGAATCACAATTTTAATTGGACTGCTTACGCTTATGAATTTTATTTTCACTTCATATTCCCTTGGCTCTGATCTTAAACTATTTAATCAGTAGATAAAGAGAACGCAAATATATTTCCAACCCACAATGACCTCATTCTCCAACATAGATTTCCAATGAAGAAGGGGGAGAATGGTGTGTTTCTTCTAAATCTATCCCCTAATTGCTTTTATCTTCTGCAAAGGTTCTGTTTTGTTCAGGTGGTTGTTTTGAAGCATATTGTGCTTTCAGAATCTCTTGAAATATTTACAGATGATGAGTCTGCAGCCAAAACACTCAGTAAACAGCACCTGTAGAACTTAGACTTTGTCTAAATTTGGAAGTCAACTGGGGACTGGTCATTTGGATAGGTCTAGGGAATATGACTTTTGGAAGAGAATTTCAGACATTTGACATAAAAGCTTGTCATATTTACAACTTAACTGCTAGATTTCTTTTTATATAGTGTATTTTTGTCATTTTAGTATAGTTCCGATTGTTTTTCACATTTAATATGCCAGGTTACCACTCTTTTTGGTAATTAAGAGATTGTGTAAATATTGCAAATTTGCAGAACAGTACTTTTAAGTTAACCTGGCGGAAAGTGAGGTTCCTCTGTACTTACGACACAGCAGGGTGGGTATTTGACTCTGCTCTCATCTTTCTTCCAGTGGTATGCTGATAAATGTTTAACAACCTGCTCATCAGAAATAAAGCCCTGATTTGTAGCATTTGCTGATTTACATGTAAATACTTCCTCCATGACCGATTTCAAGGTACCAACAATTTAATTGCCACCTTGCAAAATTTCTGAATATTTAATAATTGGCAAAACTGGTATAACAAGCTGGTATAATCATGAACTGATACAAGTCTGGTATAGCACACCACTGCCTGAATCTCTAATACCTCCCGACGTACACTTGCTTGTCTGAAACATCCACAATTCAGGAATTTTCATTTTTTTTTTTTTTTGGTTGCATTGGGTCTTTTTGTTGCTGTGCACGGGCTTTCTCTAGTTGTGGTGAGCGGGGGCTACTCTTCGTTGCGGTGCATGAGCTTCTCATTGTGATGGCTTCTCTTGTTGTGGAGCACAGGCTCTAGGTGCGTGGGCTTCAGTAGTTGTGGCACGTGGGATCAGTAGTTGTGGCTTGTGGGTTCTAGAGCGCAGGCTCAGTAGTTGTGGCGCACGGGCTTAGTTGCTCCGTGGCATGTGGAATCTTCCCGGACCAGGGCTCGAACCCGTGTCCCCTGCGTTGGCAGGCGGGTTCTTAACCACTGTGCCACCAGGGAAGCCCAGGAATTTTCATTTTTATTTGTATATATCATAGTACTTTTTCCGTGTTGTAATTATGTTAGATTCATGGAAAAGCTGAAACTTTGTTTTCAGTCTTCTAATTTTCATGCAACAAAATTGCCAGGAGTTACTGCCTGAAAAATACCTTAGAATGATTCCTTTTCATTGAGAGCAAGGAATTCTATTTATAGGAGAAAATAATGTTCATTATCCATCCAGCACCCCACCCCCCCCACCTCAAAGAAATAAATGTGTATGTGAGAGAGAAAGGGGAAGAGGAATTTTAAAGATAAAATTTAGTCTAATGTCATTTCTTTCTCTTTATAGCATTTATATGGACTTCTGAAGTGCAGGCACTTTGTATGACAAAAGGGTTGAGTAAGAAAGCTGGCTTGCTTAGCCTGAAGACCAAGAGTCAGTCTCTTGTAGAAGTTACAGGAGCTTTCTGAGGATGTTTTATTGAGAGGTCTTTAGATAGAGAAGCAGAATAAGAGAAAGAAAATGATGTGAAAATGGCATCATCAGCCCTCTCTCATTGCTCTTGTAATGAAGTAGACCTCTGAGAGTTTTGCGGCTTCAGTCCTCAACTGCAGTTAATTAGGTCACATCAGCAACGGAGGTGGTGAGTGAGAAGTTTTGAGCCTTTGGTCAATACTGGTTACGTCAACTAGTAAGAGAGATGAAGACAACCCAAGTTTCCATTCTCTTGGCTTTATCAACATATCATTTATTTACTAGTAGTTGGGTGATTGTGATTTAATCCATCTGGGCTCCTAGAGACACATGATTGTACTATTGCAGGGACCTCTCCAGGAACATAGAGGGAACTTGGTGATCATCCAAACCAAAGCAAATGTTTAAAAGAGTGAAAATATGAGCCCCTTTATATTATTCTTGGGAACTCAGATGCTTGCTTAAGTTGTACTTTCACCATGATTATCTAGTTTCTTTTGACGAATTAAAATTCAAAGAAGGTGGATTTTTGGGGTGCATTTAGTATAATTGGGGAAAGTTGAAATTATGTTGGCTTGAAAAATTTTAGAAATTCTTATTGTTTCCTTATTTCCAGAAACAGTGACATATATCATCCGAATTGTATTGATTCTTGGTTATTGAAACATGAAAATAATCTTTGTTGATTTCTCTATTCCCTAGGCATGACCTTTTCACATCAGAGGACCAAAAGCTCCATCCTCGGCATGGTAAGGCCGCTATTTTCTGAGTATGTGGCACACGAAGAAGCCTGTAGCTTAGTTGCATCTGTGCAGAACCAGGATTACCTCACTTTTTCTTGTTTTCAATTATCTTTCCCCACGCTTCTCACGCCTCATCTATATCCCATAAATATTCCCCGTCCCTTGCCTTTGAGGAGGCAGATTTAAGATTTGGAGGCTTGGTGATTAAACCCTTTCTTTGCCGCAAACCTCGGCATCTCAGCGTTTGGTTTGCTGTTCCTCAGGGAAACGGACCTGGTTTGGTAACATATCTCTTTTTTTTGATGAAGTGTCTCTTAAAATATTTTGCCTTTTTTCCCTAAGATTCGGATATTTGTTTCCTTATTGTTGAGTTTTGAGAGTTCTTTATATATTCTGGATATAACTCTTTTATTGGATATGTGATTTGCAGATGTTTTCTCCAGTTTGTGGCTTGTCTCTTCATTCTCTTGTGTCTTTCAGAGCATAAACCCTTAATTTTGATGAAGCTTAATTTATTAATTTTTCCTTTTATGGGCCATGATTTTGGTAAAGTATTCAAGCTCAAGGTCACAAAGATTTTTCTGTTATAATTTCTTTTAGAAGTTTTATAATTTGAGGTTTACATTAGGTCTGTGAATCATTTTGAGTTATATCATATGAAATATGGGTTGAAGTTTATTTTTTTGCATGTGGACATTGAATTGTTCCAGTACCATTTGTTGAATAATAGTATCTTTCTCTACTAAATTGCTTTTGTACCTTCTGAAAAATCAATTGACCAAATATGTGTCTCTTTCTGTATTCTCTACATGTATTCTGTTTCATTATTTGACTATATATCAATACTACATTATCTTAATTACTGTAGCATTATAATAAGTCTTGAAGTCATGGAGTATAAGTCCCCCAATTTTATTCTTCATTTTCAATGTTGTTTTGACTATTCTAGTTTATTTCATTTACATACAAATTCATTTTTCCCCAGCTTTATCGAGGTATAATTGGTATTTATATGAATTTAGAATCTTCTCAATTTATACAAAAAACCTGTTGGGATTTTGAGTGGAATTGCATTGAATTTCTAGAGCAATTTGGGGAGAATTAATATCTTAAAAATATTAACTTTTTAGATTAATATTAACTTATTAGATCTAGCTTTTGTTTTTGTAGTTGTCATTGAATTGACTATATAGATGATCTTTCATCTGTAAAATAAAGAGAGCTTTACCATATCCTTTCCAATCTAGATGCCTTTACTTCATTTTAATGCCTTATTGTTCTGGCTAAAACCTCTTGTACAGTGTTTACGAGAGAGTGACATCCTTACATTGTCCCTGATTTTAGAGAGAAAGTTTAGTCTTTCACAAAGTTTTCTGAGAGTTTTTATCAGGAATCATGTAGATTTTGTGAAATGCTATTTCTGCATCTATGAGATAATCATATGGTTTTTTTTTTTAGTCTGCTAATATGGTGAATTATATTGATTTTTTTGGAAAGGTTAAGCCAACTTTGAATTCTGGAGATAAACCCCACTGAATCATGATGTATTATCCTTTTTATTTATTTTTACATTCAGTTAGCTCAGGTTTTAAGAATTTTTGCAGATATGTTCATGAAGGATATTGTTAGGTAGTTTTATTTCCTGTAATGTCTTTGTTTGGTTCTTTTATGAGGATAATGTTGGCATTATAGAATGAGTTGGGAAGAATTCCTTGGCCTTCAACTTTCTGGAAGAGTTTGTGTAGAATTGGTAACATTTCTTTCCTAAATACTAATTAGAATTCACCAATGAAATAATCTGGGCCTGTACCCGTAAAAGGATGTTAAATTTTGTCAAATGCTTTTTTTCAGCTTTATTGAAGTATAATTGACAAGTAAAGCTATATATAATGTATTTAAAGTGTATAACATGATTTATATATGTCATATATATGTATGAAAGGATTTCCCACCATTGAGTTAATAAACACATCCATCACCTCACATATTTACCTTTTTCTTTTTCTCTTGGTGAGAACACCGAAGTGTTACTCTCTTAGCAAATTTCAATTATACAATACAGTATTATCAACCACTGTCACCATGCTGTACATTAGATCCTCAGACATTATTCATCTTATAATTGAAACTTTTTACACTTTTGCCAACTTCTCCTAATATCCCCAGCCACAGTCCCTGGCAACCACCATTAGATTCTGTTTCTATGAGTTTACTTTTTTTTTAGATTCCACGTGTAAGTGATGCCATGTAGTACTTGTCTTTCTCTGTCTGGCTTATGTCACTTAGCATAATGCTCTCCAGGTTTACTCATGTTGCTGCAAATGGCAGGATTACCTTCTTTTTAAAGGCTGAATAATACTCCAGTGGGGTATGTGTGTCTCTGTGTGTGTGTGTGTGTGTGTGTGTACCACATTTTCTTTATCCATTCATTTGTCAGTGGACACTTAGGTTGTTTCTATACTTCTGCTGTTGTGAATAATGCTGCAGTGAACATGGGAGTAGAGATCTCTCTTCAAGATAATAATTTCACTTCCTTTGCACATATATCAGGAAGTATAATTCCTGGATTATATGATAACTCTATTTTAATTTAATTTCTTGAGGAAACTTCATACTGTTTTCCATAGTGATGGTACCAGTTTACAACCCCACCAACAGTGCTCAAGGGTTCTCTTTTCTCCACATCCACATTTGTTGCTTATCTTTTTGTTAATAGACATCCTAACAGGTGTGAGGTGATAGCTCATTGTGGTGTTGATTTGCATTTCCCTAACGATTAGTGATGTTGAGCACTTTTTCATGTACCTGTTGGATATTTACATGTCTTTGATGGAAAAATGTGTATTCAGGTCCTTTGTCCAGTTTTCAATTGGGTTATTATTCTTTTTTTGCTATTGAGTTGTATGATTGTCTTGTATATTTTAGATATGAACCCCTTATTGGATATGTGGTTTGCAAATATCTTCTCCCATTCCATCCCTTTTTGTCTTGTTGATGGTTTCCTTTGCTGTGCAGAATCTTTTTAGTTTGCTATAGTCCTACTTATTTACTTTTGCTTTTGTTGCCTTTTCTTTTGGTGTCAAATCCAAAAATTCACTGTCAAGACCAATGTCAAAGAGACCTACTCTCTATGTTTTCTTCTAGGAGTTTTATAGTTTCAGTTCTTTCATTCAAGTCTTAAATCCATTTTAAGTTGATTTTTGTGTGTGGTGTAAGATAGGGGTCTAGTTTCATTCTTTTGCATGTGTATATCCAGTTTTCCAACACTATTTATTAAAGATGAAGAGACTATCATAAGGCTTACATAAAACATCTTACAGTTATAACTGCCTATTTTAGGCTGATAGTAACTTAACTTCAAACACATGCAAAAGCTCTACATGTTTGCACTCAACACCATATTTTATACTTTTGATGTTGTAATTTATATATTTTATATTGTGTATCCATTAATATGTTACTGAGTTATAGTTTTACTTTTAATACTTTTGTCTTTTATACTAGAGTTGTTAGTGATTTCCCACAACCACTACGGTATAAGATGTTCTGAATTTTTATATTTATCTTTACTGATGAGTTTTATACTTTCATATGTTTTCATATTAATAATAAGAATCCTTTCATCCTTTCACTTCAGCTTGAAGAACTCCCTTTAAGTTTCCTGTAAGGCCATTCCAGTGGTAATGAATTCCTTCAGCCTATTTTGTTCTGGAAACTCTTCGTCTCTCCCTCAATCCCGAAGAACAACTTTTCTGGGTAGAGTATTCTTGGTTGGCAGTTTTTTTTTCTTTCAGCACTTTGAATATCATCCCATTCTCTTCTGGCTTGCTGAAAAATCCACTGATTATTTTATGGGGGTTCATTTGTACATAACAAGTTGCTTTTTTCTTGCAGTTTTTAAGATTCTTTGTCTTTAAATTTTGACAGTTTCATTATAATGATTCTTGGCATGGATGTTTTGGTATTCATCTTTTTTGGTATTTTTTCGGCTTCCTGGATCTGGCTGTCTGTTTCTTTAGCCAAGTTAAGGAAGTTTTCAGTCATTATTTCTGTGAGTAAGCTTTCTGCCCCATTCTCTCTCTCTTCTCTGGGTGTTTTGTTGCTTGCCTGTACTCCACTCCCCGGATCACTTACTCTGGAAGAAGCCATGTTGTGAGCAGCTCTATGGAGAAGCCCACGTTGCAGAGGATGGTAGCCTCCTGCCAGTAGTCATTTGAATGAGATTGAAAGCGTCATCTCCAACCATAATTGAACCTTGAGATGATTGCAGCCTCATCAGAGACTCTGAGCTGTATCCATCTAACTAACCCACTCCTGGATTCCTGACCCTCAGAAACACTGATAGAATGTTTGGTGTTTTAAGTGTCTAAGGTTTGGGGTAATTAATTACCAGCAAAAGACGATTAATACATTTATTCAACAAGCACATATTGATGATATGTGTTGGTTGTTGGGTGTTCACCATGCCTACAAGATGAAGTCTAATTTCTCATACATGACACCCAGAATTCTTTATTATATGCCTCCTACCACTTCAATCTCTTCTTTCACTATGCTACACCATCAAAGCTCTGTTTTACTTATCATAACTTGCTGCCATTCCTCAAATATACCAGGCAGTTTTTTGTCTTTGCATATGTTCTTCCCGCTATCTTTATTCTCTTGTTTATTTACTAAACTCCTGTTCATTTACTAAACTCCTGTTCATCCTTTAAGACTCAGATCAACATTCCATCATTCTTGATCCTGCCAGGATGATTTATATCTTTTCCCACTGCTTAAAAGATTGCCATTTCAAGTCACCAAGCCTTATCGTTTTCTTAAAACTCTTCCTATTTCAAGACAAATTATTTTAAAGGTTATTACTTTCATGAAACTTATT
This sequence comes from Balaenoptera physalus, assembly GCF_965194825.1. Taxonomy (NCBI): domain Eukaryota; kingdom Metazoa; phylum Chordata; class Mammalia; order Artiodactyla; family Balaenopteridae; genus Balaenoptera; species Balaenoptera physalus. Next base: position 59,805,317 of record NC_138897.1, read on the forward strand.
CCCTAGCCAAAGTAGAATTAAACCCTCATTACCTTAAATACTTACCATACTCTATGTATTCTATCAGAGCATGTGTGACACACTTTATTTTTGCTTATTTGTTTGTTTGTTTTTATACCTCTCTCCATTTATTAGACTTTAATTCTCATGAAGGCATTAACGATTTCTCATCCTTTGTGATTTTAAAGCATGGTGCTTAGCCTATAGTAAGGGTCAAATAAATGTTGTTTGAATAAATTGAATGTTCTTAGCTTTGTTACATTTCCTTTTAAATTGAATATTTGTTATTTAAGATCATAGTTTTGTTTTTTAAAAAAATAATCAGTTTTTCATTTAAAGCTTTATTATTAGTTTATAATTTAATTGCATTATCTTCAGAGTGTGTGGTCTCTACATTTTACCACTTTGGGTTTTTCTCTGAAGATTCTGTTCCAAAGCTTTCAAAATATCATTTTTTAAAAATACACATTCTGGAGAAACTTGAAAGGATCTTGTATTTTTTGTAGGAAATAGAGCATACATGTGTGTTTAAAACCTACTTTCCTCATATACACATTTACTTTATAATGCCATAGACTGACAGAAGTACATCTCCCACTACACTTCTGATTTCTGTCAATTTCTCCTTGTATTTACATTAGGCTTTGCTTGGTATGCTTAGTGCATGATGGTTCATGTCTTCTACCTTTTTATCAATATAAAACAACTATCTGATCTTATTTATTCATTGGATTTTATTTTCTGGCCCGGGACTCATAGTTTTATGTTAATATGATTGTTGACTGCAAATTACTGTCTATACTGGGGTGACAGTGAGAAGTTGTCTGAACTTGGAAATAGGACTCACCTATGCGTGTTATTTTAAAATACTCATAATAGTTTAAAACAATGACAAATTAGGATGACTTTCTATCTAGAACATCCTCCTTTTTTTGTCCTTAATTCTAATTCATGTTTTATTCTGGAGCACATCTCAAATCAGAGTTTATGAAACAGTTATTCAGGGCAATAATTTGTACTGAAAAAATATTTTACTTTAGTAATGCCCCTTCTTGTGTATTTTGCATTTTTCAGACCATTAGCTGTTTGTCTTACCAGCTTAGCAGAGAAGCCTAGAGTGGAAATGTTAGAAAACGATTGATGATCCATTGGAAACTGAACTGTCTTTAAAATTATAATGAATAGGTCGGAAAAGATTTGGTGACGGATACAAATTTTCCTTATTACCTTTAGTATATCTCGCTGTCACATATGACAAGGCACATTTGCACCTGATTTAACAAATGGGTTGATGTTTGATTTGATTTTGTTCATAGCTATGGTTCTGAAGTTTAAGTGCTCATAAAATGCAATAGTAAAAAAGTTAAAAAAAAAACCTTTGCATTAAAAAAATGCAATAGTAGCATCTTAGATTATAGTAGTTCTTCAGAATATTCTGAATTGTCAAATGCTTTTGATTTAAAGAATGGAGTAATCTATTTTTTCTTATTGTCAATAATTTAAGAATAGAAAATAATGGAAATATCTATATTTTCTCTATCATTGGCCAGTAATTTTATGAGTACTTCATCTCAAGTTGGAAAAACTCTACTTATAGTAGCCACCTCTGTGTCCACAATGTTCTCCTACTCTTCTAGAAATACTTCTGTGAAATCTTCCAATAATTTTTAGTCATACTCTGTATATCAGCTGTATTAAAATGCCAATACTTGTCAAGAATGAAAAGACCCAAAACTTGAGAAAGGATTAGAAAAATAGAAATTGATTGAAAAGAAGAAATATATACAAATAATAGTAATGCGGTATCTAGTAATTAGATTTAAATTACCCCAACTCTTGAAATAGTCATGATTCTCAGAAAGAATAAAGGAAAAAACTTATAAGTGTGTAAATTGTTGACATCAAAGTCTGTATTATATATTTGATTCTACATAGAGTTTCTAGGCTTTCACTTAGAGTGAAAAAGCAAAAGCACTTCAGACAAAGCACAAACATTTAGACAGTTGATAGAGCTAATAAATAGTGTAAAGAATTAAGATAGTGGCTAGCCTGACAGCAAAGGAAGAGATAGAAACCTATACATCTGAATACATAAATTAATGGTGAATCCATTTGGTCTCTTCAGTGTAGGGCAGTATCCTCTGAGAGCATCACTGTGTTATTTCACATATATATTATTTATATATTCCCATATTATTTTATGATATAATCATCTGTAAAGATTACCCTGAAACATAAAGAAGGAATGACTGAAGGGATTAAGTAAAGCTTTAGCATAATCTGGAAAACATACCTTCCTGGGTTACTTTATTCGACAAGTGAGTTGCTAGGCAAGTGAGTTGCTGCACACGTGCATTTCCCTTGTGCCTCTTTCTATGCAATGTGCTCTCTGCCTAGGTGTCATTCCATTGTGCCGTCGTATGCAAACTTTTCCATTGTCTTCACCCTTTTGGAGCCCGGTCAGGTGGAAACAAACTGGGGTTTGAGACTTTATAAATAGAGATGGGTCAACGTGTTCTATTAATAGCAGAACTGTCCTAAATCTTTGGCCAGGACTCAGAAGAATTCATAACTTAAAGTTTGCAAATATGGACAAATTTAAGGGCTAAAATAAAATAGCAAAAACATATATACCATTATGTTTCTAATTATAGGAGAAACAAATAATTTATTTTTTTGTCTCTAATTTGATTTGAAAAAATATATTTTATAGTATAACTCTTTGTCCTCTGTGTTGGTGTTTTATTTTAAGCAATGCAAATATCTTAGTAAATTTTCTTGAACCACTGGGTATGGAATACCACAAACATTTAATTTTGTACTTGAAAGCTGGAGTGACTGAATTTTCAAAATTAGAGAATAAAATCTCATTAAGACTTAGGAAACACTTATTTTATTTTTATTTTCATTTTAAAAATGATAAATTCAGGTTGTGATACTAATAGTTGAATTTTTAAAATCACTGCATACTGCATAGTATTCCTCTGTCTCTGTCTGTATATACACAGTATTGTATGGTTGTACTGTGTTTTTCCTTTTACTGCTGAAGGGTATCTTGATTGTTTAGTTTTTAATGATTATGAATAAAACTGCTATGAGTATTTATCTGCAGTTGTATGGAAATAAGTGTTCAATTCATTTGGGTAAATAACTAACAATGTCATTGATGAACTGTATGTTAAGTCTGTTTAAGTTTATAAGAAAATACAGACCGCCCTCCTAAGTGGCTTTACTATTTTCTCATCAGCAGTGAATGAGACTTCCTAGTGCTCTGCATCCTTGCCAGCATTTTTAATTGTCATTAAAATTTTTTAAGCTATTCTAATAGTGTAATAGTATCTTATTGTGGCTTTAATTTGTATTTTCCTAATGAAAAATCATGTTAAGCGTCTTTCCATGTGTTTATTTACCACCCATATATCTTCTTTGGTGAAGACCTTTCTCTCACTCACTTTTTAAATTGGAATTTTTGTTTTCCAATTGTTGAATTTTGTTTTTCTTTATATATTTTGATTGTAAGTTCTTTATCATATGTATAACCTCCAAACACTTCTTCCAGTCTGTGACTTGTCTTTCATCTCTTAAAATCTTCATGGATTAAAAGTTTTTAATTTTGATAAGTTTTTAAATTGTGATATATCATTTTAAAAATAGATTGGGTTTTTGGTGACTTACCTAAAAATTTACTGCCAAACCCAATGTCATGTAGATTTTTTTCCTTTACGTTCTTTTAGAAGTTTTACGGCTTTACATATTATATTTAGGCCTATGATCCACTTTCAGTTAAGTTTTTATGTGATGTGAAGTATTGTTTAGACTTATTTATTTTTTTTGCATATGGATGTCCTGTAGTCTCAGGACCATTTGTTAAAAAGACTGTCCCTTCTTTATCGAATTACTTTTGCACTCATATTCAAAATCAGTTGACTGTATTTGCATAGTCTATTTCTGGCCTCTCCATCCTGTTCTTTGATCTGTGTTTTTATCCTTTTGCCACTACTACAGTGTCTTAATTACTGTACATTTAGAGAAAGTCTTCAAATAATATCTCATAATTTTTGCAAAATGTTTTTATTACCATTCAGTTGAAAAGTCCTAATTTCCCATGTGTTATCTTCTTTGATCCATGGGTTATTTTGAAGGGTGTTTTAAAATTTCCAAATATTTGATTTATTTATTTCCCTGAAATCATATTTCTAATTAATTTTGGCCAGAGTATATACGATCTCAGTCTTTTGAAATTTATTATTTGTTTTTTGGCTCAATATATGATATAGCTTAGTGAATAAAGAGACATTCTAAAACATAATAGGGAATACTTTAAAATTATGGTCATATTTTGTACAAACCAACAACATAGAGTACTATTGTAGTACATTTTATTAAAATAAACTCTCTTATTTGATGCCTCATTTCAATTTATTAAAAAATGTAAACAAGTAAGAATTGTAGGTCTTCCCCTGCCCCCCTTTTAAAATTGAAACCTGGCATTCTTTTGGATTTCATTGTTAGATTGGGGTGTTTTCCCCAGCAGTTAATATTAGTTAATACCCAGCTTTTACTAAGAGTTCAATAAATACTAACTGATTTAATTTTTATTCTAGAAAATAGGTGTTTAATGGGGTAGGTAAACATTTGAGTAGATTGAAGTATTATATCACCAAAGCTGGGGTGAGATGTTTTGAGATCATCTAGTTCAACTGTTTCATTGTACAGATGAGAAAAAAAAACACAGAGAGGTCGAGTGAGTTATCCTCTGTATAAAGACCAGTTAGTGTCAAGATAGAGCTAAAAGTGTCTTGCCTCAGAGCTTCATGTTTTTTGCCCCATTGGTACAGTTCTCTGAAGTTTCCATGTTTGTTAGGTTAAAATTTGAAGACTTACCTTTAACCATTTATATATTAGAACTATGATGGGTTATGAGTCAAGATGGTGACAGAAAGCTACTTTATGATGCTACTTAGCTGGAGTATCTTCAGTTCATCAAATGAATGCATAGTAATTCAGTTTTCTCATGGAAGTTCCGGCAACAGTGGGAAGGGTCATTATGGTTCAGTTCAAACTATATTTTCTAGTTAAATGATGTCTCAAATTTTCCCTATTGTCGGTGGCTCACTTTTACATAGACAGAAAAATGTAAGGGATTGAGCACCCAGAGGGCAATTGTGATTATTTTACCTTTACCTATTAAACTTCTGGGGCTGGCTCTATTTATACTCTTGCTGATAATTTTAGAGGAAGAATAATTCTGTTTTATGTGAACATGGATGTATCTCTTTAATGATATATCTTTTTTGAGTTTGCCACTGATTCCAGAAATTTTAGACCGTCTATGGCAATTTTCTTGACCTAAAAAATTAAATTTCTTCCAAATTTGATTAGATTGTTATAAGTGAAATAAAGTCCTAATTTCTAAACCTTTTAAAAACATTTGACTTTTTCTTTATACCATAGTATAGTATTATGTTCCCACAAACACTTTTTACAGGTATTGTTGAAATCCAGGGGACCATAAGGGTTAATATTTAGTTTGAACATTTTCCCCAACCAATAAAATTCACTTTATTTTCCTGTGCATATCACAGTTGCTCTGAGCTCAGCCTGCCTACTAATTGAGTTACTTATTTAAATGGTGAAATGGCTTCTTAACAACTTCTTTAATTATTTAGCTATTTAACAGAGCTCAATCTTCTTGTCTAGAAAACAGTGATGTTAAAACTGTTAGTGTGTTGTGATCCTAAGTTCTGGCATTGTTTCTAGTTAAATGATAATAACCTAGAATTTCTAGTAATGCTTTCATATTTGTATTTAACTTGTTTTCTTTGCTTTTGTGTTACCTTAGTTCAAAATTCAGAGGCTCTACATGTTGAAATAGGCTATCTTTAACCACTAAAAGCAGAGCTTAGCTCCAGACTCATTTATTTTGAATTAGGCAAGGTTGGCACCATCCCTGCATAGATGAATGGCTTTTGACTAAATTGTGTTGTGTTCTTTTCAATAGGAAACAGCTTCCTCCCCCACTTGCTCCCTGAACAAACACTACCACTTTTATTACTGATCATTAATGGGTAGACATGAAGCTGACTGTTCTCTTAATGTTACCGTAGTGATTGCATATTCATTTACTATATGCGTATAAGAAATAGGCTCCGTGTCTGGTCTACTTGTGATCGTTTTCAGATAACAATCTGCAGACAGATTGTTCCTGAACTGTAACCCTATAATATTGCTTGTGTGGTGTCATTCTGTTTGTTAATTCATTCCTTGATCACATAGCTCTTACGTCTAATACATTTCCACCATATTCTGTAGCAAATTTCCATTATCCTTATAGCCCAAAGCTCATATATCTATCTTCGTTAGAGTCAGTTTGGTAGTGACTGCACCAGCATATAGCAATATAGTAACAAGGTTCTGAAACAGGATGGGAGAAGGAAATGATGCTCTATATTCTTAGTTCTTATATTCCAGAGACTTGGCAGTGGGGAGAAACTATACTCGCTAAATCTGTTCACAGCCAAGTGTTTTTAGAATCTTGGAATTTTCTTTTTTGGAGTTTTTCATACTGTGGATTCATTGGAAAGCTGATGAAACAGATTGCTTGTAAGAGAGTCAATATAAAAATAGTCTGCAAGAAAGCATGCCACCATCTGTGTTGTCTTATCTAGAGATTGTATCCCTGTCTTAGATTGACTTCCAAATTATTATGCTTATAAATATTAATTGATGGAAAGAAATTAGAAAAAGTATAAAAGTGTGTCTGTGAATATTACATATACATATATATTTAACACATACACAGTTTTTTTTTTTTTTTAACATACACAGTTTTGGATGAGAATTTCTTCTGTCTTGGTAGATAAATTCAGTTTGAAGTTTCCATTAAAGTATCTATTAATCAAAGCACATATAAGACTTTAGAAATATTCTGTTTTGCTAAGTCAAAGGCTAAGGATGAAGACACACATCAACCATAGCATCTTTGGTGACTCACAAAAGCACTAAGAAATGCATTTGCTTCTGGATAATGTATGAATGTGTACATGATATACAGCTACGATCTATCATGACAGGAGAATAGAGGTAGAAATTATTTATTAGGCAACGAAGAAAAAGTAAGCCTGATGTGGCATAAAGGAAGAAGCTTTACTTGACCAAAATAAACTGATATTTGAAGGAAAACAAACAGGTAAATATAATTATTAGAACAGTAACTTGGGCCAAATATAAAAGTGAGTAATATTTCTCTTAAAAAATTTTTTTTTTGGTGAGAAAACTAGTAGCAGTGCATCCCAGAAATTCTCTTTGGATTTATTTATTGACGTTGAAGCTTCACGCCTGGAAAACATCTCTCTGTAAATGTAGTTACTTAGTGCTTATTATGAGTTTTCCCATGTGTTTTTCTAATTAAAATGGGTTTCCTTAGCATCATAGTTGTAGGAGAAATATTTGAAAATGAAGTTTGCTAATCTCTTAGTCCCTGTTTCACATAGTTTCATTTTCTACATTGTGCAAAGTACTTTTAGTTGGACAACTTAGGAAAGATGGTTCTGGGAGCAGTGGAAGGAAGCCGTGACACTAGAACTTCCAGACTTGTCTTCAGTTGTTTGAATGGAAGCAACTGAACCAGACTAAAGGTTACTTTTTTTCCTTTCTTTATCTTTCCATCTCTTCTGATGGTTTTAATAAACAGTTAGCATGTATTCTTTCTTTTTTAAGATAAGGTTTTATTGATTGATTGATTTTTAACATCTTTATTGGAGTATAATTGCTTTACACTGTTGTGTTAGTTTCTGCTGTATAACAAAGTGAATCAGCTATATGTATATATGTATCCCCTTATCCCCTCCCTCTATGTCTCTCTCCCACCCTCCCTATCCCACCCCTCTAGGTGGTCACAAAGCACCAAGCTGATCTCCCTGTGCTATGCGGCTGCTTCCCGCTAGCTATCTGTTTTACATTTGGTGGTGTATATATGTCCATGCCACTCTCTCACTTCGTCCCAGCTAACCCTTCCCCCTCCCCGTGTCCTCAAGTCCATTCTCTACGTCTGCGTCTTCTTAACATGGGGTGTATAGTATTCTTAGCATGGCGTGTGGGAGTCAATATCTTCCTACTGTATGTTGATTCAGTTGTGCCAGGAAAGACTACCCATCTAAAGGAAATCTTCCCTACTTGCAAGGAATCCTTTTACAAGGGAGACAAAACCCTGAGTTCCACAATTAGAGTTGAAGTCTGAAGAGGCAACACAGCACACGCAACACACACTAGTGTTAAGGGGACAATTAAGCACCTCTTAAGAACAGGTTTAGAAGAAAGGGATGTACTCAGAGCATGAAAACCTTGAGTACTTGAAGGGGACCAGTTAAGGGGCCATAGTGGGGAAAGTGTGATAAAGGGAGACTGAGATATCCTGGGAGCATTTCTATAAATATGTCTATGATTAGCAATTTCTGATAGGTATTCTCTGGTCAGAAAAATAAATGAAAAAATTCCACCAAGGAGGTTTATGTGAGAGTGTGTGTGTATGTGTCCTAAGTAGGACGTCTCTGTGTGAACAATTTCAGAAAATGCTTCTCTTAGAACAAGTCATTCCTTCTGTGGTAAAGGCAGGACGAATGACACACAGGTGCAACAAGCCAGTCAAGAAGCTAAAACTCGATACAAAAACAAGACCCATATATATGCTGTCTACAAGAGACCCACTTCAGACCTAGAGACACATATAGACTGAAAGTGAGGGGATGGAAAAAGATATTCCATGCAAATGGAAATCAAAAGAAAGCTGGAGTAGCAATTCTCATATCAGACAAAATAGACTTTAAAATAAAGACTATTACAAGAGACAAAGAAGGACACTATATAATGATCAAGGGATTGATACAAGAGGAAGGTATAACAATTGTAAATATTTATGCACCCAACATAGGAGCACCTCAATACATAAGGCAAATACTAACAGCCATAAAAGGGGAAATCGACAGCAACACAATCATAGTAGGGGACTTTAACACCCCACTCTCACCAATGGACAGATCATCCAAAATGAAAATAAATAAGGAAACACAAGCTTTAAATGATACATTAAACAAGATGGACTTAATTGATATTTATAGGACATTCCATCCAAAAACAACAGAATACACATTTTTCTCAAGTGCTCATGGAACATTCTCCAGGATAGATCATATCTTGGGTCACAAATCAAGCCTTGGTAAATTTAAGAAAATTGAAATCGTATCAAGTATCTTTTCCGACCACAACGCTATGAGACTAGATATCAATTACAGGAAAAGACCTGTAAAAAATACAAACACATGGAGGCTACACAATACATTACTTAATAACGAAGTGATCACTGAAGAAATCAAAGGGGAAATCAAAAAATACCTAGAAACAAATGACAATGGAGATACGACGACCCAAAACCTATGGGACGCAGCAAAAGCAGTGCTAAGAGGGAAGTTTATAGCAATACAAGCCTACCTCAAGAAACAGGAAACATCTCGAATAAACAACCTAACCTTGCACCTAAAGCAATTAGAGAAAGAAGAACAAAAAAACCCCAAAGCCAGCAGAAGGAAAGAAATTATAAAGATCAGGTCAGAAATAAATGAAAAAGAAATGAAGGAAACAATAGCAAAAATCAATGAAACTAAAAGCTGGTTCTTTGAGAAGATAAACAAAATTGATAAACCATTAGCCAGACTCATCAAGAGAAAAAGGGAGAAGACTCAGATCAATAGAATTAGAAATGAAAAAGGAGAAGTAACCACTGACACTGCAGAAATACAAAAGATCATGAGAGATTACTACAAGCAACTCTATGCCAATAAAATGGACAACCTGGAAGAAATGGACAGATTCTTAGAAATGCACAAACTGCCGAGACTGAACCAGGAAGAAATAGAAAATATGAACAGACCAATCACAAGCACTGAAATTGAAACTGTGATTAAAAACCTTCCAACAAACAAAAGCCCAGGACCAGATGGCTTCACAGGTGAATTCTATCAAACATTTAGAGAAGAGCTAACACCTATCCTTCTCAAACTCTTCCAAAATATTGCAGAGGGAGGAACACTCCCAAACTCATTCTACGAGGCCACCATCACCCTGATACCAAAACCAGACAAAGATGTCACAAAAAAAGAAAACTACAGGCCAATATCACTGATGAACATAGATGCAAAAATCCTCAACAAAATACTAGCAAACAGAATCCAACAGCACATTAAAAGGATCATACACCATGATCAAGTGGGGTTTATCCCAGGAATGCAAGGATTCTTCAATATACGCAAATCAATCAATGTGATACATCATATTAACAAACTGAAGGAGAAAAACCATATGATCATCTCAATAGATGCAGAGAAAGCTTTCGACAAAATTCAACACCCATTTATGATAAAAGCCCTGCAGAAAGTAGGCATAGAGGGAACTTTCCTCAACATAATAAAGGCCATATATGACAAACCCACAGCCAACATTGTCCTCAATGGTGAAAAACTGAAACCATTTCCACTAAGATCAGGAACAAGACAAGGTTGCCCACTCTCACCACTATTATTCAACATAGTTTTGGAAGTGTTAGCCACAGCAATCAGAGAAGACAAAGAAATAAAAGGAATCCAAATCGGAAAAGAAGAAGTAAAGCTGTCACTATTTGCAGATGACATGATACTATACATAGAGAATCCTAAAGATGCTACCAGAAAACTCCTAGAGCTAATCAATGAATTTGGTAAAGTAGCAGGATACAAAATTAATGCACAGAAATCTCTTGCATTTCTATACACTAATGACGAAAAATCTGAAAGTGAAATTAAGAAAACACTCCCATTTACCATTGCAACAAAAAGAATAAAATATCTAGGAATAAACCTACCTAAGGAGACAAAAGACCTGTATGCAGAAAATTATAAGACACTGATGAAAGAAATTAAAGATGATACAAATAGATGGAGAGATATACCATGTTCCTGGATTGGAAGAATCAACATTGTGAAAATGACTCTACTACCCAAAGCAATCTACAGATTCAATGCAATCCCTATCAAACTACCACTGGCATTTTTCACAGAACTAGAACAAAAAATTTCACAATTTGTATGGAAACACAAAAGACCCCGAATAGCCAAAGCAATCTTGAGAACGAAAAATGGAGCTGGGGGAATCAGGCTCCCTGACTTCAGACTATATTACAAAGCTTCAGTAATCAAGACAGTTTGGTACTGGCACAAAAACAGAAATATAGATCAATGGAACAGGATAGAAAGCCCAGAGATAAACCCACACACATATGGGCACCTTATTTTTGATAAAGGAGGCAAGCATATACAGTGGAGAAAAGACAGCCTCTTCAATAAGTGGTGCTGGGAAAATTGGACAGGTACATGTAAAAGTATGAAAATAGAACACTCCCTGACACCATGCACAAAAATAAACTCAAAATGGATTAAAGACCTAAGTGTAAGGGCAGACACTATCAAACTCTTAGAGGAAAACATAGGCAGAACACTCTATGACATACATCACAGCAAGATTCTTTTTGACCCAGCTCCCAGAGAAATGGAAATAAGAACACAAATAAACAAATGGGACCTAATGAAACTTAAAAGCTTTTGCACAGCAAAGGAAACCATAAACAAGACCAAAAGACAACCATCAGAATGGGAGAAAATATTTGCAAATGAAGCAACTGACAAAGGATTAATCTCCAAGATTTACAAGCAGCTCATGCAGCTCAATAACAAAAAAACGAACAACCCAATCCAAAAATGGGCCGAAGACCTAAATAGACATTTCTCCAAAGAAGATATACAGATGGCCTACAGACACATGAAAGAATGCTCAACATCATTAATCATTAGAGAAATGCAAATCAAAACTACAATGAGATATCATCTCACACCGGTCAGAATGGCCATCATCAAAAAATCTAGAAACAATAAATGCTGGAGAGGGTGTGGAGGAAAGGGAACACTCTTGCACTGTTGGTGGGAATGTAAATTGATACAGCCACTATGGAGAACAGTATGGAGGTTCCTTAAAAAACTACAAATAGAACTACCATACGACCCAGCAATCCCACTACTGGGCATATACCCTGAGAAAACCATAGGTCAAAAAGAGTCATGTACCAAAATGTTCATTGCAGCTCTATTTACAATAGCCAGGACATGGAAGCAATCTAAATGTCCATCGACAGATGAATGGATAAAGAAGATGTGGCACATATATACAATGGAATATTACTCAGCCATAAAAAGAAATGAAATGGAGGTATTTGTAATGAGGTGGATGGAGTTAGAGTCTGTCATACAGAGTGAAGTAAGTCAGAAAGAGAAAAACAAATACAGTATGCTAACACATATATACGGAATCTAAGGGAAAAAAAAAAAAAAAAAGGCCATGAAGAACCTAGTGGCAAGACGGGAATAAAGACACAGACCTACTAGAGAATGGACTTGAGGATATGGGGAGGGGGTGGGGTGAGATGTGACAGGGTAAGAGAGTGTCATGGACATATATACACTACCAAATGTAAAATAGATAACTGGTGGGAAGCAGCCGCATAGCACGGGGAGATCAGCTCGGTGCTTTGTGACCACCTGGAGGGATGGGATGGGGAGGGTGGGAGGGAGGGAGATGCAAGAGGGAAGAGAAATGGGAACGTATTGTATATGTATAACTGATTCACTTTGTTATAAAGCAGAAGCTAACACACCATTGTAAGGCAATTATACTTCAATAAAGATGTTAAAAAAAAAAAAAAAACATGTAAAACAAAAAAAAAAAAAAAAAAAAACAAAAAAAAAAAAAAAAAGAAGCTAAAACTCATCTCTGAACCTCCCCCAGCTAGAGGAGCACCTGGAGACAGCAGTGTGACGCCAGTTGTAGGAAGCATTCCTCATCCTCTGTAGAAAAGGTGGACAGTACACCTGTGGCAGAAGTTAGTGCATTATCTCAAGCCTGGTCCTTAGCCTGGCTTCAGAAACATTTTTGCTGCTGCTGTGTTCTTCCTGAATTACCTCACACCTAATCTTAATCTTAATGTCTGTGGTTACAATAAGACAGCAGTCTCTTGCAGAAAAGCTTTGGACAAAATTCAACCCCCATTTATGATTAAAAACCCTCCAGAAAGTAGGCATAGAGGGAACTTACCTCAACATAATAAAGAACATATATGACAAACCCACAGCCAACATCATTCTCAATGGTGAAAAACTGAAGCCAGTAACCCTAAAATCGGGAACAAGACAAGGATGCCCACTCTAACCACTATTATTCAACATAGTTTTGGAAATTTTAGCCACAGCAATCAGAGAAGAAAAAGAAATAAAAGGAATCCAAATCAGAAAAGAAGTAAAGCTGTCACTGTTTGCAGATGATATGATACTATAAATAGAGAGTCCTAAAGATGCTACCAGAAAACTACTAGAGCTAATCAATGAATTTGGTAAAGTAGCAGGATACAAAATTAATGCACAGAAATCTCTTGCATTCCTATACACTAATGATGAAAAATCTGAAAGAGAAATTAAGGAAACACTCCCATTTACCATTGCAACAAAAAGAATAAAATACCTAGGAATCAACCTACCTAAGGAGACAAAAGACCTGTATGCAGAAAACTATAAGACACTGATGAAAGAAATTAAAGATGATACAAACAAGTGGAGAGATACACCATGTTCTTGGATTGGAAGAATCAACATTGTGAAAATGACTATACTGCCCAAAGCAATCTACAGATTCAGTGCAATCCCTGTCAAACTACCAATGGCATTTTTCACAGATCAAGTGGAAAAAATGTCACAATTTGTATGGAACCACAAAAGACCCGAATAGCCAAAGCAATCTTGAGAAAGAAAAACAGAGCTGGAGGAATCAGGCTCCTGGACTTCAGACTATACTACAAAGCTACGGTAATCAAGACAGTATGGTACTGGCACAAAAACAGAAATAGAGATCAATGGAACAGGATAGAAAGCCTAGAGATAAACCCACACACCTATGGTCAACTAATCTATGACAGAGGAGGCAAGGATATACAATGGAGAAAAGACAGCCTCGTCAGTAAGTGGTGCTGGGAAAACTGGACAGCTACGTGTAAAAGAATGAAACCAGAACACTTAGGTCAAAATGGATTAAAGACCTAAATGTAAGGCCAGACACTATAAACCTCTTAGAGGAAAACACAGGCAGAACACTCTATGACATAAATCACGGCAAGATTCTTTTTGAACCACCTCCTAGAGAAATGGAAATAAAAACGAAAATAAACAAATGGGACCTAATGAAACTTAAAAGCTTTTGCACAGCAAAGGAAACATAAGATGAAAAGACAACTGTCAGAATGGGAGAAAATATTTGCAAATGAAGCAACTGACAAAGGATTCATCTCCAAAATTTATAAGAAGCTCATGCAGCTCAATATCAAAAAAAACAAACAACCCAATCCAAAAATGGGCAGAAGACCTAAATAGACATTTCTCCAAAGAAGATATACAGATTGCCAACAAGCACATGAAAGAATGCTCAACATCACTAATCATAAGAGAAATGCAAATCAAAACTACAATGAGGTATCACCTCACACTGGTCAGAATGGCCATCATCAAAAAATCTACAAACAATAAATGCTGGAGAGGGTGTGGAGAAAAGGGAACCCTCTTGCACTGTTGGTGGGCATGTAAACTGATACAGCCACTATGGAGAACAGTATGGAGGTTCCTTAAAAAACTAAAAATAGAACTACCGTACGACCCAGCAATCCCACTACTGGGCATATACCCTGAGAAAACCAGAATTCAAAAAGAGTCATGTACCACAATGTTCACTGCAGCACTATTTACAATAGCCAGGACATGGAAGCAACCTAAGTGTCCATCAACAGATGAATGGATAAAGAAGATGTGGCACATATATACAATGGACTATTACTCAGCCATAAAAAGAAATGAAATTGAGTTATTTGTCATGAGGTGGATGGACCTAGAGTCTGTCATACAGAGTGAAGTAAGTCAGAAAGAGAAAAATAAATAGTGTATGCTAACACATACATGTGGAATCTAAAAAAAAAAAGGGTGTGAAGAACCTAGGGGCAGGACAGGTATAAAGACGCAGATGTAGAGAATGGACTTGAGGACACGGGGAGGGGGAAGGGTAAACTGGGACGAAGTGAGAGTGTGGCATGGACTTATATATACTACCAAATGTAAAATAGCTAGTAGGAAGCAGCTGCATAGCACAGGGAGATCAGCTCGGTGCTTTGTGATCACCTAGAAGAGTGGGATTGGGAGGGTGGGAGGGAGATGCAAGAGGCAGGAGATACGGGGATATATGTATATGTATAGCTGATTCACTTTGCTATAAAGCGGAAACTAACACACCATTGTAAAGCAATTATACTCCAATAAAGATGTTAAAAAAAAAAAAAAAAAGACAGCCGTCTCCAGCCTGGCTATGCATTAGAATCACCTGAGAAGTTTTCAGAAATGCTAACGCTTAGGTCCCACCTCCACCACTTGAACCAGGGTCTCTGGTGGTGGGCTTGGACTTTGGGTCTTTTAAAAGCTCCCCAGTTCAGCTACATGTAACAGAATGAAATTAGAACATTCTCTGACACCATATACAAAAATAAACTCAAAATGGATTAAAGGCCTGAATTTAACACCAGATACTATAAAACTTTTAGGGGAAAACATAGGCAGAAAACTCTTTGACATAAGCCGTAGCAGTATTTTTTTGGATCCGTCTCCTAAAGCAAAGGGAAAAAAAAGCAAAAATAAATGGGACCTAATTAAAGTTAGAAGGTTTTGCACAGCGAAGGAAACCATCGACAAAATGAAAAGACCAACCTACTGAGTGGGAGAAGATATTTGCAAATGATATGACTGATAAGGGGTTAATATCTAACAAGTATAAACAGCTCATGCAAGTCAACATCAAAAACAAACAACCCAATTAAAAAATGGGTGGAAGAACTTTTTCCGAAGAAGACATGCAGACGGCCAACAGGCACGTGAAAAAATGCTCAACATTGCTAATATTCAGGGAAATGCAAATCAAGACCACAATGAGATATCACCTCATACTTGTCAGAATGGCTATCATCAAAAAGAACACAAGTAACAAATTTTGGTGAAGATGTGAACAAAAGGGAACCCTTGTGCACTGTTGGTTGGAATGTAAATTGGTGCAGCCACTGTGGAAAACAGTATGGTGGTTTCTCAAAAAACGAAGAACTATCATAGGACCCAGCAATTCCACTCCTGGGTATATATCTGAAAAAAACCCACTAATTCAAAAAGATACATGCACAGCAATGTTTATAGCAGCATTATTTACAGTTGCCAATATAAGCAAGCAACCTAAATGTCCATCAGCAGCTGAATGGGTAAAGAATATGTGGTATATATACAATGGAATACTACTCAGCCATAAAAAAGAACGAAATTTTGCCATTTGCAGCAACATGGATGGACTTGGAGGGCATTATGCTAAATGAAATAAGTCAGACAGAGAAAGACAAATACTGTATAATATCACTTACATGTGGGATATAAAAAATTCAACAAACTAGTGAATATAACAAAAAAGCAGACTCACAGATATATAGAGGACAAACTAGTGGTTACCAGTGGGGAGAGGGAAAGGGGGGCAATATACGGGTAGGAGGGAAAAAAAGGGGGTTATTATGAGATTATATGAAATCATCTGTGTGAAACTTTTGAAAACTGTAAAGCACCATAGAATTTAAAGAATCTTTCATTCAATTAAAAAAACAGCTCCCCTGTTGTCTATTGTGTAGTGAGATTGAAAGTCATCTTTAAAAAAAAAAATCCTGAATGCACAGATGAAGCTAGTTGATAATATTCAAGGATAATTTTTTGGTTACCGAAAGGAGGAAAAGTATATTAACATTTTGAAATAATGTCTATGAAAGGTATTTTTGTATTTAAAACCTGTCTTTAAATTGCAGTGTTTCACTAAAGAAAATAACTGGTAATTGACTATGGAAGGAAAAGCTACACACACAACTTTTATATATTTTAAAAGGGTATTTATATATAGTAGTTGTAATGGGAGTAACAATTTTATATTTTGATTAACTAGAGATGCCTTAGGGTTAAATGCATTAAATATTAGCAGTATTGAAAGCCACTAATTGCCATAAAACTTGGTGTTTCACGTTAGGTTGTGCTCACATCACATTCATAATGTGTCTAAATGAAATTATCATGTGAAAGAATATGACCTATGTCAAGAAATAAACTCGCTAACAAATTTATTTAAACTTTCTCTTATTCCTACTAGATGATAATAAGGCATCCCATAAAGTTGTGAATAGTCTTACATTTTAGAAAATGCATTATCGATTCTTAAGAATGAATAACCACATTTGAGTTTATTGAGTGAAAGGCTAAGAACATTTTTTAAGATTCTTAGAACATATTGCTAGATTAATTTCTAAAAAGATCTTCTAATTTACACTTTTATCAGCAACATGTGAAAGGTCTGTTTTAAGACCACTTCTCTGTGGGTTACTGGACCAAGAGGTGAGAGTTCCATTGGTTCTGCATCTGCACATGCAGAGGGCCAACTGTACTATGCCATTTTATATAAAGGACTTGAACATCCGCGGATTTTTGTATTCGCAGGGGTCCTGGAACCAATCCCTTCAGATACCGAGGGACTAAGACATTTTTTGCAGGCTCCATTTAATGGTTCTGCTCTTTACTTTCTTGGTCAGGGTCAACTCTCTTATTGGGAACATTAGAGGATGGATGGGGCTTCCCCTTCCACTTGTGCAGTTTTATTTTAGGATGCTGACTTTTGGTTAGATGTTAATGTTCTTTCTAAATCTTTTTCAATGTGTGTGAAATTTGTCAAAAGCTGTATGTGAATCTGGTCCACATTAAGTTTTTATCAGTAATTTTGAGAACTATGTATGTGTGAGGGTATATATGTATACAAGTATGCATATGCATATATGTACAGTATGTTTTTGTAAAATATTTTTTTAAAAATTGGATAAAAGATTTTTGGTTTTTATTCACTCTATTCCATCTTTATGGAAGTATTTATACTTATGTTCTTAAGGGCTATCATTTTGAAAGAAAAATACATCTACTTTATTATCACAGTCATGGGGTTCTGCAAAACTTAATAACGGAGTTTGCTGGTGTTTTAGACATGTTGATAAGTAACTGTTCATCCTACTTTAAGACAAGTTATTTTCTTAAGGTAAAATAGAGTCTAGGTGCATACCAGGTAGCATGTTTCACTTTTCTCAAAGAAAAAGGTTTAAGACATTTGTCAGAGCATCTGTGTTACTACATAGTCTTTCTGCTGTCTCATTTGAATGTTCGTGGCTGGATTTTCATTGTTCTAACTTTAATCACATCAGTCACTTGAAAAATATCTGATCTTTCTTTTGGCCTCATTGTTCTTTGTGCACATATTGGAAATTTAAATTGTCTTTTCTCACATTACCTTGACTTTTCTTTTCTTGAGTGAATGTTTCTAATATATAGCACACACACTAGTGGGATTATTTTGATCAGTGTCACTTAACTGAACAGTTTTTTGCCCAGCCTCTGTACTGACTACAACTCTGGCTTTTCTTAACATGTAACTTACTAATAGGTTCCTGGTTCCCAAACATCTTTCCTCCATCTAAACCTTTACTGCATTTTCACGGGCTTGCTCTATTGTTGTACACCTAACTCTTCTATGCTGTTGACCATTACTTTTCTTTGTGATTTATTTTATTTTTATATATGTATCTATAAAGAGTGGAAAACTCATTCACTCACAGAAAGACACTTTGAACTGTTTTGCTGGTGGAAAAGATAGATTTTTAATATTCTGTTTTTGTAGTTTTATTTTTATATCAGTGGCATGCGTTTGTGTGTTGGTAGTTGTGTGTGAAGGCTGTGGTTTTAGGGCAATAATGTCTTCTTAGAATAATAACTTTATAGTGTGGTTTATTCATGACACTGAAACTGGAGGATTAATCTCACAGAACATCTAATCTAACAATCCTCTACCTTTCCTGTCACAACACATTTGGAGGATACACCAGTCATATCAGCAACAGTGGTTTAATACTGCAGATCCCAAAAGAGAAGAGAAGTGGGCATGGTTTTTGGAAGTAGTCTGAAAAAGTCCTGGGGAAATGACACTCATTTCAAATCCCTAAACCACACTTTCATTTTAGAGTGAAGGGAATTGAGTTCACTTGTCTGTAATCTTTATGTCTGTATTATTTACCATGGTACCCCTCCTATCTTGCATAGCACTTGCTCAATAAATACTGTTGAATGAATAAAGGTGATACTAAGGTACAGAATGATGAATGGATTGAGCAAAGTCAAATGGCTAGTAAGTTTTATTGCTGGGACTTCGGATTGCTTTCTTTTGTTCTTTCGTTAATTCTGTTCTGTCAATTCTTCTCTATAAGGAGAAGAAACATTAACATTTCTGACTGGATAGCCATTCACTTTCTCTCATTAAAAAATTTCCTTGCTAGCTGAGAACTCTGACAGCAGCAGCAGCAGCAGATACTGAAATAGTGCTTCCTATGTGTTAGGTGCTCTTCTAGTCTTCACAACAATACCATGACTATTCATGACACTAGGTACTATGATCCCCAGTTTACAGCTAATGAAACTAACTGAGGCATAGAGAGATGAAGTCACTTGATTGAAGAGACACAGCAATGTTGCTCTTGTTGCCATTGTTACTCCAATATTCAAAGCACATTTTGGGATTCTTATCTGTACAATTCTTCTTAGACTTGGTCTGTATGAACAGTTGAAGGGGAAGAGTTTTTCACTCATTTATTAACTTGTTAAATATTTGTTGAGCACAAGTTCTTTGCCGGAACTGGAGCTAAGCACCAGGGGAAAAGAATGAATATGATAGCTCCTATTCTTAAGGAAAAGGCAGAATATAAATGTTATTGTAAAGGTGTTCATTTATTCAATTATTTGAGAGCTTGTGGTGCATCAGGCAGTGTGTTCTAGGTGTTTTTGGAAAATCAGTGAGTAAGAGGCAGTGCCTGCTATCAAGGAGATTTTAGCTAATGGGGTCACTGGCACATAATCAGTTAAAATATACCATACACGTTACAATGATGGTATGCATAAAGTGCATTGGGAACATTACGTTGGTGTGCCCAAGTCTTCAGGGAATTCAACAGCCAACTTTTTTGTGGGAATGATGTTGAATTCTGTCGTGAAGGAGAGTTAAAATTTATGGGTGGATAAATTAAGAAAGGGAATGCCAAGCAGAGGCAGAGGCACAAAACAGGGACAGCATGAGTATTACTGAGGCATGAGGCTGGAACAGGCAAATGAGGCTCAGGTTATGAAGAATCTTACCATGTGAAAGACTTCTGCCTAAGTCACTGTTCTTTGTCCCCTGATATCCAAACCCTAGGATCCTGACTATACCTTCCTACTCTTCAGTCTTTGCATTTTTTTCTTACCTTGACTACACTATCTGCTTACTTCTCTTGGCCTTGGTTGATCTCATTGGTCTTTGTGTTTGACTTACCTGAAGTTTTTGTATATTCTGTCCCTTTTCTGCTTGGAGCTCCTGAGTCTGGGCTGGACATCTTGAAGTCCTCCAGGAAGTAAGAGAGTTGCATATATGGCAACTAGGGGAATTGTTTCCTTAAGGGAAGAGTTTATCACCTGGAAATCATGTAGTTTTACACACAGTGTTGGCTAAATTATGGTATCTTCTTGAGTGTGCACTGACTCAGTGTTCGTTTTTTGCCCCAATTTCTGTTCTTATTTGGGTAATTTTCTTGTCTCAAGTTAGGCAGTAAAATGTTTTTGCTTTGGTGTCAGAGTAGTAATACATATCCAATCACCTCTGATAATAACTGAACAAAAATGATGACCAAACATTCTTATGACAAAATTATGATGTACAATTTTTCCCCCCAATATTTGATTATTATAGTATTCATAATCTTCTCTTTCTTCTTTTTTGGATTCCTTGCCACTCACTTTTGCTAATTTTGCACTTTTACCTTCTGGAATTTCCTTTCTAAATTTCTGTATGATGTTATGGACATGTTTTTAAAGTATTGTATAGATTTTTTTGGGAAATGTATGCTTCTCTATTAATCCTTCTCTGTTACTTTGTGTAAAAACTGGGCCATCACTTGCAACAGCATGGATAAACCTTGAGGGCATTATGCTAAGTGAAACAAGTCAGACAGAGAAAGACAAATACCATATGATCTCACTTATACGTGCAATCTTTAAAAAACCCCACAAAACCCAAACTCATAGATTCATGAATATAGAGAACATATTGGTGATTGCCAGAAACCAGGGGTGGGGGTGATTGAAATGGGTGAAGGTGATCAAAAGCTATAAAATTCCAGCTTTAAATTAAGTCCTAGGGATTTAAGGTACAGCATGGTGACTACAGTTAATAATACTGTATTGTATTTTTGGAAGTTGCTAAGAGATTAGATCTTAAAGTTCTTATCACAAGAAAAAAATGTAGCTATGTGATGATGGATGTTAATTAGACTTATTGTCGGGATCGTTTTGCAATATATGCATATATTGAATTATTTTTTTAACCTGAAACTAATATAATGTTATATGTCAATTATCTCAAAAAATAAAAAAGCTGGGGCATTTAATCTTTTTGCCTCTAAACACTATTAGGTACATTTTATGATATTCTGTTTTGGCCTTTAAATAGGAAAGAGTCTTTAAGAGCCCAGAGCAGAGTTTAAAAGGGGTAAGTTAGCAAATTTAATAAAAATGTAGCTGAGATTCAGATATATGTGTGCTTAGAATTTGAGGTTTGTGACCTAAGGATCATAGATTATTCTTCCTTACACAATCAAAATTATAAAATCATTTAGCTTTCTTATAAAGTAAAGGTTTCTTGTACTTTTTCCAGTTTCTAGATGGAGTTAAGGAGTAGAATACGTTTGAAAAATAATACAAGTGGGAATAACATGATGAAAATTTCTTTTCCTTTTCAGTAGAAACCAAGAAAGAAAACCAAGTATCTTAGTCTAAGTTCAGATGCAACATACAGCAGTTGGCTCACTCATAATTACTGTAGAATTCTATTTACCAGACCTACATAACAATGATTAACCGTATCTAAGAGATAGCTAGAAGTACAAATTCTATATGAAGTAGTACAGCATGGTGGAAAGAACATTTTATTTGCAGTCAGATGCATTAAGCTCTAGTTTTGCCTGTGTATCCTTGGACAAGCCCTTTGGTGTGTCTGGGCCTTCCCTTCTCATCTGTGAAATGAAAGGTTTCATTGGATGATCCCTATGGAACTTTCACAGAAAAATTTCATAAATGGACTCTAGAAGGAAAGGGAGGTGTTTGTGGTGGCAGACCCCCTACAGGAAAACACAACATGAGGGCACTATATTCCCTAACTTAGGTCTGACATCTAAATAACATAACATTAAAAAAAGAGTTTGCCTATTGTCTTTGAGGTAGGTCCTCAGAAGAGGAAATATTTTTCTCTTAAATTCTCCTTTTCTTCGCAGAGTTCCTCAGACTTCTTGGATTTTATATTAAGAAGTTAGAATATCCTATACTCATTTTTATATTTATATGTTTGCTAGCAAGAGGATGCATGTTATTTGTTCACTGTTAATACCAACCTTTTGTTAAAATACTAATTATTAGTGCTGAGCTGTGGTCATTAGGGTAAACCCATCTGCAACAAAATACCCATCTTTGTGACTAGAATAAATTGTTATGTAGTGAGAAGAATGACCATGGGATGACTCCTACAGTGATAGCATCAAGAAAAAAAAAAGTAAACAATTTAAGCTATAAATACCTGGTTATCAAGGGGGCAATTAGTTAAATAAATTTAAATGTATGTATGCATTTTCTAGGGTGATACCATGCTGGTACATCATTTTTTTTTTTTTTTACTGGCTTAACATTTTCTAATTTAAGATGGAGGCCAAGCAAGAATCCTGCTGTGATGTCACAGTGTATAATTATTGGGCAGCCAGCAGCAGTTTTTTTTAAAAAAATAATTAATTAATTTTATTTTTGGCTGTGTTGGGTCTTCGTTTCTGTGCTAGGGCTTTCTCTAGTTGTGGCAAGCGGGGGCCACTCTTAATCGCGGTGCGCGGGCCTCTCACCATCGTGGCCTCTCTCATTGCGGAGCACAGGCTCCAGACGCGCAGACTCAGTAGTTGTGGCTCACGGGCCTAGTTGCTCCGCGGCATGTGTGATCTTCCCAGACCAGGGCTCGAACCCGTGTCCCCTGCATTGGCAGGCAGATTCTCAACCACTGCGCCACCAGGGAAGCCCAAGAAGCAATTTTTAAAGCAAATTTCACACTGTCTCTGAGACTAGTGTCATGCATTGCTAGTTTGAATTAGTTTGTGAAAGTTATTTATATATCAGACAATTTAAATTAATGAGACCTAGCATTCCATTAATAAATTAGGCCTGGAAATTTATGTTTGCAAAGGTGATATAGCTATAAATAGGTATGTTAAGCAAAGATAAAATATTCAGATTTTTGTTTTCCTTTGTGACAAATCACTAATAAATTATTTTCTCCCTTTTATGTTTTTTTTTTGTTGTTGTTGTTAGGACCTGAAGCTTAGTTTTCAATATCCACTGCAAAACAAATAACATGATTTGGGCTTAGCTTCCCCGTGGGAGCTTCCCTGTTATCTCCTGTTTCTCACCCCAACCCAAGTCAGTTCCAACAGTGTCTCCCATGCCAGTTCCTACCTTCTCACCTTGTGACTCCTTTCCCATAACAACTTTTAAGTAACACTTGGCTGGGGGCTTTGTGGTTGCCAGAGGGGGATTCTCCCCCCACCCCCCCACCCATATATCTAAGCAGTATTCTTAGGGACAAATGACAAGGATAATCCTAATATTCCTACTATTTACCATGTGATGTTGTTTACATTTTCCCTTCTTAAAGAGAACCATAGACAAGACAGTGGTAGGCTGACTTGTCAAGAATCCAAGCAGAAAATGAATCTGTGGTGGCAGCACAGGCAGAACTTAGATAAGATGCACAGTCGGCAGGCAGAGATCTGGACAAAGCAAGATTGTAATAGGAATGCAGATAAATAAAGGCTTGTTTAGAAGCAAGATCTACAGACAAGGAAGACTGGGCTTTGGTTGGCAGGCAGAATCTGAGTGGAAATACGGAAAAGCAAACTCCAGCCAGGCGTTTTCAGTCAGCACCATGGACGGCTCCCTGTGCCACCTCTGAGTGCAGGTGTTCACACGCATAGCTGCCTCTGGCAGCACAGGTATGGACAGTGGTAGTTCTTGGCCCAGTTACTATAGGCTTGCTAACATGCCATAACTGTACCATACTGTGAAGTGGATTTGAAGTTGATTATAATTAGTGAATACTTCTTTGTGCACTTTAGAAGTACAGTAGTCCTTATACTATAACTCATACATAGCTTGCAGTTTCAGGGATGAACAACTAAGCTTGGCCTCAAGGACTGGAAAGGTATGATAGTATCTTGTAGGTCTCTACGGAAACTGGGAAGCAGTACGTCATCATGGTTAGGAGTGCAGGCATTTATGGCTTCAACTGTCAGCTCTACTTCCAGTTATCTGAGTTCCTTAACCTTTCCAAGGCACATTGTCTACATTTTGAACATAATCCATTTGTAACTCATGGGTGATAATAATAGTACTGACACTAGAGGGTTGGTGAGAAGATTAAATGTTAGTATTTATTATTACAACAACAACAATAATTGAAGTAGTCTGTTGTATTTATTATGTAAGATAATCCTACCTATTCCATCAAACTTTCCAAAACTGGCCACACCATCACATTGGCCTGAGGAGCCTAGTGAATGTCTTAAATATTCTAGGCTTGTTTGTATGAAAGGCTTTATAAAAGTTAGTGTATAATACTTCTTCCATCAGAGAAGTGTGGTAAAGCCTCTATGTTTTGGCCTGTGTGAAAACCACTGTTAAAATACTTTGTAATACAAATTAAAAATAAAACTGCAGGGCTAGAGGTATAAATGTGCCTGCACCCTTGAGTGACCAGAGCTTAGACTGGCAGTTTCAACTTAGAGAAGTGTACAGTGATCTCAGATTCACTTCTTTTAGCCTTGGTTGCTTCTTAATCATGTAAGGAAATACCTTAAACAGCCCTACTTGAGTGTACTGTACAGTAATAGAGCAAAAGTATTTGAATAAGCTGGGTGGGAATAGTAACAAGCTTGCTATAAAAACTCATAATTCCAATAACTGGCTGTGTGTGACTGTGGTGTGTGTGTGTGTGTGTGTGAGAGAGACCATTCTCTTTTTTTGCTAATAAAGAAGGTACAATTCACTGATGTTATTTTGAGTGCCTACAATACACAGCCCATTGGTGCAGGTAAAAGAGAGTATGGTATAGTGAAGAATGGTCAGGATTGTTTTGAAACCAGGATAACTTAAGTTTGAATTCCATAACAGAAGCTTACTTCACCTTGGGCAAGTCATTGAACTTCCTTGAACTTCTGATCCCTCCTCAATGAAATGCAGATAACATTTTATTTTGAGAGCTGCTACAAAAATTAGAGATGGCACATAGTAGGAATTCAATAAATGGCAGCTATTATTTTCATTAAATTAATGTACCAATTCAGCTAGTCATTTGCACCAAATTTGTTTATATTAAAAATTCTCTTCTTTTGTGATTTTGCCAAAAGTTAAAATGATTCTCTTAAAGAGTCATCTTTAATAATGGTTTAACTTTTTAAAATTAAAGTGTTTTTAGAGAGTTTAGTTTATCAGATTTAGATATGTGAAAGTGCACATTTTCCTTCTTTTTTGATTTTTTAAAAAGCCTTTTATTGAATTTGTTTCAATATTACTTCTGTTTTTGTTTTTTGTTTTTTTGTTTTTAATGTTTTGGTTTTTTGGCTGTGAAGCATGTGGGATCTTAGTTCCCCAACCAGGGATTGAACCCGCAACCCCTGCATTGGAAGGCGAAGTCTTAACCACTGGACCACCAGGGAAGTCCCTTTTTTGATGTTTTTACTGAAATTTTAGTAGTTGCTTTCAGACATTTCCATGAACAGTGTTCACACTATTACTTTTTCAGATCACGTGACAGTACATATTTGTGTGTTGTAATTGAAAAATCTACATGGCTGTTGAATTTAAAAGGACTGTTCTTTTTATTAACTTTTACATTTTCTGATTACTGTGTTTAAAATGAACTTCTCCATCACAGGGAAAACGTATTTTCCTTGGTGGGATGACTCACTGTTGACAGATTCATTTCCCTCTCAGGGCGGAAGCTCGGTCTAGTGGTTCAAGCTCTGATGTGTGAGTCAGCTCTTTTGGTTCCATTCCCCTTTTGGCTCGTCAATAGTTGGTTAAAATCCCTTGTCCAATGGAGATGGTGCCTCCCTATGTATACCTCACAGGGGGCCTGTCAGAAGTGATGAATTTGCACAAGGGAGAGTGGGGAATGGGATGATGGGGAAAAGTGAAATAACAGCAGTCCTTATTTAAAGTAACACATTTGATAGTCACCTTTTCCCATGGATCAGTGTTGACTTCAGGGATTTAGTGGTAAATCAGAAGTGGTTGAATATTGGGACTTAAATTGCAGATCAGAGGAGATAATGATATATACTCCGCTCCAATAGTGACACTGAAGTGACTTAATAGGCAATAAGGATTGATTGCTAATCTGAAGACAGGAGGCCTGTTAAGCTTTTATGACGGTGTTTTCCTTTTAAACACCATTTAACTGAAGATTTTCTCAGCGTGGTTTTATTCTCTGACAGAAGGGGTACACAGGGCTAATAGCAAACATATTGTTAGTACTTCACAGTACTCAGTAAGCTTTCAGTTCCAAACAGGCTTACATTTAGCGTATACAGTAAGGAGAGCTTTAAAGTATGCTGCAGCGGTGTCATGTCATTATACAGCCATTTACAAAAGGGTCCGAGAAAGAAGAGATTTTCTTTAAAGATACATCAGTAGAATGATAAATTCAGCATTAAATAAGCTAGTCATCTATTTATTAGATAAATACATGGCAAAGCACTCTTCTAAGTTTCATGATTTGATATATTGTTTTACTTAAATGTATAGGAAAAGTATTAAAGTCAGTTTGTGTCATATTATTTAATTTTTCTCCAACTCTGGGCTTCTTGGATGTTAAAAGGAATATGTTTTTCTCATGATGTTTTTCCTATCTGTGCCGTTGGCAAGGGGAACTTTCCTCAGAACCTTGAATTTTTATTGTCTTAGTTTGGATTCATCCAGAAGGAGACCCTAAGATAAGGACTTGGATGCAAGTAGTTTATTTGGGAGGTGATTCCAGGGAATAGGGGAATGAGGGAGGGAGACAGAGAAGAGAAGGAAGCCCCTAGTGTGTTATTAAGCAAGTTACTGGATGGGCGACTGCAGCCCGATCCTACTGGGGATCTCTGGGCTGCATGTAGAACACGCTTCAGAGTCACCCTCACAGAGGCGCAAGGAAGGTGATGTTTACCTTCATCCAGTTGTGGCTGAGGGCCACTTCCTGGGACATTTACTCTTATAGCTTGCTCAGGAACAGGTGGAGATGCTCTCATGGCTAGAAAAATCTCACAGGCAAGGAGACACAGGTGTTCCTAGTAAGCAGTCTTCAACATGTAGGGTGGCACCATGGGAACATGAGCAGGTGTGGACACTCTTTGCCACATACTTTTTCCCTCATAGTTATTTTTTTCTGGCAGAAATTTCTCCCAGGTCTCTGGTAATACATCCGTCTTGCTTCGTCCTTTGGAAGTATTGCCTTATTAGCTTCTTATTTTGTCTCTTTTTAAAAATTGTGACAAAATATACACAAAATTTACCACATTAACCATTTTAAAAAAGAGGACCTGGATTGGAACTTCGACTGTGGAATGAAGAGTTTTGAGAGATGAAGTGTTAGAATAGTATTTAGTGACCCATAGATATGGAGGATGGGGGAGAGGAATGTAGAATAATGTAAGCTTTCTGGATCGGGTGAGTGGAAGGATTGGAAATATGAAGTAAGTGTGGCCTTCCTCTCCTCCTGTTTTTGAATGCAGAGGAGGAAATGGAGACAAAGGATTTCAGTTTGGACATGTTGGATATAAGGTGGTTGAAGGCCACGTATGAGCTTGGGGCTAATAAGAATCTTCTGGGCTAGAAATACACATCTGAGAGAGATTAGTGTATAGATGGCAGTAAAGCAGTGAAATGCCCCCTCTGCCCCCACTGATTTCTTCCTCATCTCCTCTTAAGGCTTTATATTTGGTGATTCAGCTTGAAAGTTACTTCTCCAAGAGACTTTCTCTCCTCCCCAAGTGAGTGAGGTCCTCTCCTCACACACTGTCTTGAGCCCGCTGGCCCTCAACACTCTCCTAAAATGCCTGTCTTCCTGGCATGATCAGTGAGGGCAGGGATTTTGCTCATCTCATTCCCCTTTGTGTATCCAGTGTCTAGCTGGATGCTTGGCACATGGGAGGCACTTAAGTAATATATGTTGATTGAATAAATGAATAAGGAAGATTGTCCAGGAAAAATGTGTACAGTGAGAAGAAAATGTCAAGGTCAGATTGAGAGAGATCAAAATAAGATGAGCATGTAAAGTGTCCTTTAAGAGCCAGTGATTTATCTTGACCACTTATATTTATTGTGTTTCTTTCTTTTTCTTCACTATATAGTTAAAAAATTCAACATAGTTATCATTCCAGATATACAAAATTTATTTTTCCCACTTAATATTCTAACACAAGAATTTTCCTCATTATTGAGATGTCTTTATTTTTTTACTTAGACTTTATTTCATTTTTGTGGTTAGGTAGTAAGTTCATAGGCTCTCATTGCTGTATAGCAGTGCATTTTATTCATACAGAGATGGTTTCTGAATTCCTATCTCCTGGTTTTTATGCATTTGTTCATTCACATGTGCCTACAGTCATTTAACAATGCGATGTTATATAAAAGATTTGGATGTCGACCTCATAGAGCTCATTATAGGATGGAAGAGACAGACATGCACACAGTTAATCACGAAAAGAGAACATTAAGTACTCTAAGAGAGGTCTATGCTAAGTACCAAGAGCCTACAGTGAGGGAGCTCCCTACAAATGTTCACTAAAGTTAAATGCCTGCTTCGCGATGATATTTTAAATTAAATGCAGTTGTGTTCTCTTCTTAATTTTCACAACATACAAATTCTACTTTTGGATATTTCTCTTTTTAAGCTTTAGATCATATATTTGCCTCTGTGCTTAGAGGGAAGGGAAACTGGCATTTATTAATTACGTGTTATGAACGTGGCTCTGTACTAGGTGAAATTATTCATATCACTTACGTTAAGCTTCATTATTTCCTTCCAACTAGCTGTAGTTAGCTTTATTTGACAGAAGAGGAAATTGAGGCACAGAAAAGTTAAATTATCTCCCTTTGATTATATATGAGTCATAAGTAAGGAATTCAGGGAATTAGTATTCAAATTAAGGTCTGCCTAATATTAAAGACCTTGTGGATCTATTATATTCTAAATATGTAACTCAGTCTGATTCTTAAAGAAAACCGGGACCTTGAAAAGAGACTTTTGTATATGTAGAATAATATCTATATATCATATTTTACATATAATATTTTAATGTTATAGTACCCAATAAAGCTATTTGATTTTCTATGATAATATGGAAATGTTATGACACAGAAAATGACAATCGTAGATAACCTCATACCTTCTTTTTACCAATAATTTTATTTTCTTCCCCTCCTCTCCTATTAAGACTTTTTCCAGACCTATGAAATAGGAGAAAAATAACTGACTTGAGTCCCAATTCTCTCAAATACCTTGTGGTAGTAGTAATGATAGACAATGAATAATTATTAAATAATTTAATAATTATTAAATAAATATTAAATAATTATTGGTCAGAGGAGGAAAGAACATGGCAATAGTTGAGTAGTGATCTTTGGTTGTTTCCTGTATGTATGTCTCATCTTCCAACTAGGGCAACATTCCTCGGGCAGTGTTTACTCTCCCTCTCTCTCTTTCTTCCTTCCTCTCTCTTTCTTCTCTGCAGCCTCTCACCAGAGTGCTAGGTATAGAGTAAGGCCTTGATAAATATGTATTGAGTTGATAGGAGTAGGAGTCAGGGGCTGAGCTGCTCTCACACTGTAATGTCAACTGCTGTGTGATTAATGTATTTATGTATTCAACTTGTACTAGCAGTATCTTCCCTGCCCCATGTCCCTCATTCCTTAGCCATGCACTTGAAGAAAGGCATTCTATAAAGTGTGCTTATTAATAAAACAAGCTAGAGGAGGAATGTGTTGGGATAAAGGTGTTAGGGAGTTATTTATCTGAAAATATTTAAACAATTCATATAAATGTACTGCTTCATATGCATACAGAGGTTGGGTGTATCTACAATCAACAGTTTCTCAGCAGCAATGACTAATATATTCATGAGATGGTGACTTTACCACACCAGCAAGGGCTAGTTTTTTTTGTTTTGTTTTGTTTCTTAGGAATGTAACACACAAAGTATTTGATAGCTAAAAAAAAGTCTCTATCCAAGGTCATAAATGATGTTTCATTTCATAGAAATGCATTGTATAAGGCAGTAAGCAACGATTCCTGTTACCTAAAATATCCCAGCTGAAAAAAACATGAGAAGAAATTATAAGTAACTGTTCTTTAGTTACCAGGAAGAGAGACAGAACATTTCCTGGATGACTCTTCTTTTTAAAAACCACTTTACTGAGATATGATTGACATTCCAAAAGCTGTGCATATTGTATGTATACAACTTGAGTTTGGGGATAAGTATATACCCGTGAAACCATCACTACCATCAGGTCATACACATGTTTGTCACCTCCCAGTTTCCTCCTGCCCCCTTTATTATCATTTGTGTGTGTGTGTGTGTGTGTGTGTGTGGTAAGAGCACTTACATAAGATCTACGCTCTTAGCAAATTTTAACCTATTTTTTGAACCCAGCGGGTGGGAGCAAAGGTAGAATCAATTAGGATTATTCAGTTTTTACATGCACAACAATACAGAAAGGATATCGCTGGTCAGGTCCACTTAGATTTTAGCTGTTTTAGGTTCCACAATACCTAACAAGATACTTAAGGCAGTACCTTCTAGCAGAAGGGATTGTAAGAGAATTATTTGATTCACACAATTTGTGGGGTGTTATAACTAATGTTTACAAAGCAGACATAGCTGTCTGCATGTCTTTTGCTTACATTGTGAGCTTTTTAGACCACCAAAACCTTTTTTTACCTGGAAGGTTGGCATCTCTTCACTGGCCAGTCATCCTTAATGAAGCACATGTTGTTCTGTTGGCCCAGTTCTGTGGGATCCTCCTTTATCCTAATTCTGGATCCATTTCACAGTGTCTTGATCTACTTCTTCAGAAACTCTGGCTGTTGGCCTCTAGAGAATTGAGGTTCCTGTTGCTAGGTAAATTATTGGGACTTTAATGTTCTCACTCTAGACACTTTTGGGTCAAAGCCAGGGCTTTGCTGGTTGTTAAGGACCCCACTCTTTTGGCTTTATTGCAAGGGCTTCCTTGTCCTTGCTGGTGGCATTTCTACCCTCAGCTATCTGCTGTCCTCTGTCTATGCGCCTGGTGGAAGGGGAGAGGTAATATTCAATTCTTACGGAAAACCAGCCATTATTGGCAGGGAATGTTTTGCTGGAAGTATCACATGGAAGACTAACTCCTTCAGGAAATACTTCTGACGTAGCCTGGTCCTGGGAACATACATTCATAGTTTACTTTCAAGTAATTCATAGCCACGGCTATGCTATGCTACTAAAATCAAAGAACCTTTGATTATCCTTTTATTTTAAGCAATATCAGTCAACTTCAAACCATTATGTGAGTTACACTTTCTATTCAGATGCATTTTATTTAATACTGTTTATTCATTCAATTTTAGGATTACAGTTCTAAAAGATTTCTTTTTTTTTTTTTTTTTTGGCAACTCCTAGTTCTTCTTGCAATTTCACTGTTCAACTCAATATTGGATAGAGATGGACACCTGACCCAAAACCACTCAATGCGTTTACTTGATAATGGACGATCATATTCTCTTTCTGGGAATTTGACTGATGAGGAATCAGACTAGTCATTTGGCAGTGGCCTGTGGCTCTATATATGGCCATGAAGACTTCAGACTAGTGGTTATGTTAGAAATTTGATGAGCTTGACTTTGGCCAAATTCCAACTTTAAACAAGTGTATGACAAAAGGGTCTTGTACAATGATTGGTACATATTAAGGGAGTCACTTCTGTGCCAGAAAAAGGGGAACAGAAAACAATAATAAATGTCTCTTCACATTTGTTAATATTTGAGAATTTACTATATTATTTACCTGTCTTACTATCTCACTTGACTTTCCTTCCCTCTGCTAACAGTTTTGAGGCTAAGTTTATTTGGATAAGTAACCTTAGTTATCTAGATGCAAGAATCATGTGCTCTTTCCTAGAAAAATTATAAGGTCTCAAGGTAGGCTAGTTTTGGAACATGCTTAGAAGGAAATCGGATTTGGGGTGGTGGTTATACATGGCATTGTAAGACAGGTTTGTTAAGCTCATCTACGGCTCAAGAGAAATGAGCTGCAAGACAGTGGATAAACTCTTGGAGTCCTTGAGAGAGCAGGGAGTAGTACTTTGGAAAAGGAGCACCAGGCCAGTTTTGAAGAATATCATGGGTAAATCACCACTTTTGTTCCATATCTATAAAGTTGCTGGTACTGACATCCTGTTCCTCAGAGCAGAAAGTAAACTCTAGAGGAGGAGGAGAACTTTATTCCCCTAAAAAACATGAAGACTTTATTCATGGAGGCTTTGAACTTAAGTATGGCTAAATTAAGCAGAGGCAATAAAACTGAAGTCAATTGGGACAGTGTCAAGGGGTAGAAACATCTATTCTATAGGGTAAAATAATGACTACCATTTATTGTGTGCCAATATGTACTGAAAATGATATTAGGTAACTTAAGATGATTTCTATCCTTACAGTAAACATGTAACACAGATATTAGTATTGCTATTTTACAGACCAGGAAATTAACACTGAGAAAGATTCTTATTATTTACCAGTAAATGAAATGAAAACCTAGGCATTTTGATCCCAATGACAGTCCTGAAAAAAATCCTGCTTTGTCAGACTCTAGAGGATTTTTTATATTTTTCAGTAAAACCCAGAACACAGAATAGATCATCTGTATTTAATTTTTGGACAAATGGAAAAGTGACTAAGTCCTTAGATATATCCTAAAACAAACAAACAAACAATTAAAAAAACACCCCAACCAACAATCTATGAATTTAACAGGCATGGCTCCTGGCAAATGTCATACAACTATCTGGGGGTATAACATGGAGATCTTTCATACTTAAATACTCCCCACTATGTGTGGTTTCCTTAGAGATCCCATGTATTATTCTGGGCCAAAGAGCACATGTCCAAAGTAGGAAGGAACCTAGGGTGCCAGACAGTATCTCAGACCTCTCTCTGATTTGCCTCTGCCTCTTAATATTTTGTATCTCCTGAAACCTGTGAATGATTATGTTCTATTACATGGTAAAGGGGAATTGAGGTTGAAGGTAGAATTAAGGTTACTAATCTGCTGACCTTAAAATAGGGAGATTATTCTGGATTATCCAGATGGGCCCAATCACAAGGATCCTTCAAGGTGGAGGAGGGAGGTAGTAGAGCCAGTGTCAGAGTGATGCAGAGAGAGAAAGACTTGACCAGTCACTGCTGGCTTGGAAGATGGACGTGGCCTCAAACCAAGGAACGCAGGCATTCTCCAGAGGCTGGAAAAGGCAAGGAAATGGATTCGTCCTACAGCTTCCAAAAGGAATGCATCCCTGACAACCTCTTATTTTAGTCCAGTGAGATCTGCTTCAGACTTCTGACTTCCAGAACTGCAAGATAAATTTGTGTTGCTTTAAACTGCTAAATTTGTGGTAATTTGTTACAGCAGAGATAGAAAACTAGTACAATAGGATATATCCTATATATCTCCATTTGTAAGATGACTTGCCCAAGCAGACATAACTATTAAGCGGCACAGCCTGCATTTAAACCCAGGTTCATCTGACTCCAAAGTCTGTGCTCTTCTGTTCTGTCTCAGGAGCTCTGCTCTTATTAAAGGATGCCCCTGTGGAATTTTCTCTTGGATGACAGCTACAGTTTTTGGTTTTCTGTTTTTATTTATAAAACTTTCTTCTGTGGCATTCAGGCTTGTTTGCTTCCTAATGGGAGAGATCGTTTTCACCCACTGTCATGCCTAGCAGAGAGTTTTCCCCAGGTTTTTGGATGGAGCTTAAAAAGTAGAATTAAGATCACTCTGAATATTAATTTTGAGCTGTTGAGGTAAGAGTGATTCTGACTTAGAAGTCATATAAATTAAAAGTATATGCAAGTCTTTGAGAAAAAATTTCTTACCTGCCTAAATTAAAGATAAACTTAAGTTATAAAAACAGTAGTTTAATATGGTATGGCTTTAGATGGTATCTTATGTCGAGAACAGATTTTACTGTTTATGAGATTAGATAAGAAGCATTTAGAGTCAGAAAAGTTTTTGTTTAAACTTAAGCTTCTACTTATTTGTGTGATCCTGGAATGATTATCTCTGAGATTTAATTTCCTGATTTTTAAAATGGGTATAACATAACTAAGGTTCAAATGAGAATTCATGTGGAGCACAATATAATCCATAAAACACTATACTGAGATAAGGTGTAATACTTATTATTGTTATGAGATTTGAGGGAGAATATATGAGTCTGTTTGAATGCAATTCACTTGTTGTATGAAAAGTCTGGTTGATTATTGTACCCCTAAGGAATTACTACTCTCAGTTTTGTTTGTACAATTACTGGCTGATCAAGAAAAAATTATAAATCAATTTCAATAATAAACATGATTATTAGCTTTCCCAAACTAATTTAGAGCACAGGGGTCCCTCAGTGTTCAGAACTCATAACATTTATTGTTTATAACAGCGGTTCGCAGATTTGACTACACATCAAAATCACAGGAGGAAATTAAAAAAAAAAAAATCCTGGGCCCCATGATGAGATACTCTGATTCCGTTAAAAAAAAAAAATTTCCTAGTGATTCTGATTACTTCCCAGGTTTGGACACCACTAGTATATGCCGTCTTTTGATAGCCAGTAGCCTTATTTAACTTGTTCTGATAGGTAAGTTTTAATGTTTTAAAAAATTTTCTGTGTTGTAAGGTTTGTATTTCCACAAAAGTAGCTTACCTTGAGTAATACTGCTGATGATGTTTACACAGGGAAAAGTCTGGATCGCTCACAGACCACAAGTAGTGGTTTGTACTTCAATTATTTGGAGAGATAATAGCAAGTTTTTAATTATTCATAACACATGCTTAGAACACTTAGAACTTGAAGAAACCATGGAAATTATCTTCTTCAACCTCTTTTTTTTTTTTTCTCTCCCAGATGAAGAAACTTAGGCTGAGAGAAGTTAAAAGGCCCTTCTAAGGGTGACTGTACTAGCCACCTAGGACTAGAATTCCCAGACTTTGCCTTTTTCCTCTATTCATGGTAATTCTAGAGACATAATTGAAATTCACAAATAGTCAAATCCCTAATTTTAGCAGGAATTCCATCTTCTCACTTTTACTATAATTCTTAATAAGTGGCAAAATGCACTATAAATTAAATATAATTTGAATTGTAGTCTAGATTTATAATTAATTATAACAATATATGTAGTAATTATACATCATATGTTATAACTATTATTTAAAGACTGTAATTAAATTTTTCCCCTTGAATAGTATATGGTGGGTGTGCTAAGCATCTACAAAATGATAAAAGTGAAGGAAAAACCATCTAAGTCAACAAGAGTGTTTGTACCCTCCATTGTTTTTATGGTGCTTTTTCTGCTCTCCCATATAATACCCAGCATGGAAATTACTGCAATATTAACCTCCTCCAACATCATTAATGGGACTGATTTAAACGAATGTGAACAAATTGGATATTAAAATGCATAGTAAAAATCATATATAGAAGCAAAAGAAAATTTTAACCTTGCTAAATAATGAAGCACTTTTCTACTTGAGGTTTCACACATCTATGTAGGAAGAAATTGCTCTTATATAAAAATTTGAAAAGTAGACTGGTTATGTTTCAAGAACTACACATTTCAGAAGGTTCCATTTATTCTAAATTCCTCTTTTGTCTGTTCCTGAAGTAACATAAGTGGTCTATTTCTTTGTTATTCCTACTCAACTCTACACGTAAGGTATAGATCATGTCTTATTCATCTTTGACCTTCTAATACCTACCTCATGGTTGACTGTCAAGAAATATCTGTCCAACTGAACTGGTAAGAGAAAAAACAAAAACCTTGAGAACCAGAGTTAAACAGCATTTTTCCAACTTCAAAGCTACTTTTTTTCCAGCACTATTCCAATGAAAACCTTTTTTGGCATCTTTGCTTTTTTTTTTTAAACAAATTAATTTTATTTATTTATTTATTTATTTTTGGCTGCATTGGGTCTTTGCTGCTGTGGTGAGCAGGGACTACTCTTCGTTGTGGTGCGTGGGCTTCTCATTGCGGTGGCTTCTCTTGTTGCGGAGCATGGGCTCTAGGCATGCGGGCTGAGTAGTTGTGGCTCTTGGGCTCTAGAGCACAGGCTCAATAGTTGTGGCGCACGGGCTTAGCTGCTCCACCGCACGTGGGATCTTCCCGGACCAGGGCTCGAACCCGTGTCCCCTGCATTGGCAGGCGGATTCTTAACCACTGTGCCACCAGGGAAGCCCCGGTTTCTTTGCTTTTTTATCAGATTCATTTTGATTTGAGTCATGACAATGAAACATATAATAATCAAGAGATGCTAATGTTTTGAATTTTAAGGACTAGAGATTAAATTGTTATTTGAAGTAGGTGTATTAAAAACCAGACTGCTAAAATAGAGTAATTAGGGAGTGACAAAATTCTTTATTTCATCCAATATCAGGCACTGTCCCAGGTAATGAGGATACAGAAAGAGTTCCAAGTCTGTACCCTCCCCAAGGGGAAGATAGAATATGGACATACACATGCTATCAGGTGAAAGTGTTAGGAAGAAAAACAATGGAGTAGAGGGATAAGGATGGGGGAAGGGTGCTCCGTTCATGTAGTGGTCACAAAGACTTCTCTGAGGAAGTGATATTTAAATCAGCTTAAAATGTGATCACTAAGCATAAGTCATTTCGGAGGTAGCATTTGCAGTTAAGTTGTTGACCCCTTATTTTTTGTGAGTCTGGGATAACCAAATATTTTTAAAATTGGAAGATATTTTAGAGTTCATTTTCATTTACTGCAAGTCTTCCCATTTCACAGATAAAGGAAACTGAGGCCCGGTTTGGACAAAGAGTGCTCAGATCACATAGCTTTTTGGTGACTGGCAACTAGAACCTGGTTTCTCAGTCCCCGGGCCAATGATCTTTCCACAATACCAAACTCTCCTCCATCAGTTTTTGCCTGGGAAACCTCTTGAAGGGGGATAAAGCTATGTAATTTTGGCCTGAGAGAATGTATGGAATAAGGGAGCAACAAGGTCATTCCTTTGCAGAGACAATGAAGAGAAATTATATCAGGGACCAGTTCTGTATATTTGAGCCTCAGGTGTGCTTTCTCAGCACAAGGTGGTAGAGAAAGTTCTTTTTATAACTGGATGTTTCTTTGCATTGTTGCCTAGTCACTAGCACCATGAAGCCACTAAATGTTGAGGCTTTGAAAAATCCCCTCTATTTATTCTACCTTTACATAACGGATGGCTCTTGCATCTCAGGCCATTTCTGTTTTTTAGGAGCATTCTGGCTGTTAATTAAAAAAAGAAAAAAAAAAATCCTGGAACCCAGCAAAGGCAATCAGTCATCCAGAGACTCAACTGGTTTATATTATCTCAGCTGCACCTGTTCCAACCTTCAGATTTCAATATATGTGGCACATGTGAATCCATGACAACTGACAGGATAAATCAGAATTTTCTTTTTCACAGTGTCACCAGTTTACTTCAATTTCTTTGAATGTCATCAGTACTAAGATATCATTGAAAGAAAAAAAATTAATGCATTCTGTCTTAGTCTCTTCAGGCTGCTATACCAAAAATACTATAGACCAGGTAGCTTAACATAACGAATATTTATTTCTTAAAGTTCTGGAGGCTGGGAAGTCCAAGATGAAGGTGTTGGTAGGTTTGTTACCTGGTGAAGGCCAGTTTCCTGGGTCACAATTGGCTGCCTTCTCTCTGTAGCCTCACATGGCAGAAGGTGCAAGGGAGCTCTCTGGGGTCTCCTATAAGGACACTAATCCTATTTGTGAGGGCTCCACCCTCATGACCTAATAATCTCCCAAAGGTCCTACCTCTAAATGCAATCACACTGGGGATTAGGTTTCAACATATGAATTGGGGTGGTGATGGGGAGACATAAACATTCAGTCTATAGGACACTCAAAAAATTTGGCAATCTTATTCGAAAGGTTTGTTAAGACAGTGCTAATGAGATCTTGATGTAGTTCTTGTCAACTGAAGTGTCTATAAAAGCACATTTTAATAACTTTACCTGTCAGCTTTTTGGTATCAGAAAAGTCTACTAGGACAAAGAGGATAAGGAATTATCTTGAAGTTGCTTTTTTTACAGCAAAATATGTTGTTTTACCTTACCCTGTACATCTATTTCATATGGCTCGACACTGTTTGCATAATAAGCTTTCTGGTTTTTTTTCTTAAACCAGTAGTCAGTATAGCATAGTTAGTAATAACATAGTTTCTGGTGCCAGATTATGCCTGGGTTCAAATCCCAGTTCTGTTGTAACTTAGCTGTTTGCCCTTGGGCAAATTTCTCAAGTTCTCTGTGCCTCAGTTTTATCATCCATAAAATGGAGGTAATACTAGTCTTTATTTTGTACAAATGTTATAGAGATGCAAGGAGTTAACATAGGAGAAGCATTTAGAGCAGGGCCAATAGAAATATGCTCAATGAATATTGGCTATTTTTATTATGTTTATTAGGGGTTGTTGGTGAGCTTGTTGTGGGAAGAGAGGACTGGATTAAAGTTGCCAGTTAAGCCTTTTTTTTTCTGCTGCTGTCTGTGCCAAAATGAAGAACAAAATCTGTAGAGTTGGGGAAAATTTGGGACTGGATATGGAAAACAGAACTGAGTTTTTTAATCTAGGTAAAAGTAGGACTGGAGAAGGAGGTGAGGACAAAGTGGGAAGAAGATGAATGCAGTCTTGTCTGGGTTAAGGACATTAGTTCAGATGAATCTTCTAGATAGATTCTTCAATATCAATTGATACCAAATTACTCTGAATATAATTTAAAACTTTCTCATTATTGGGAGGGCTCTTCCCTCTGATGTGTGATGCATAGCGTATGCCATGGTGAGGAAATTGATAATTTTTTTTTTTTTGCAGAAAGAATACAGGATTTTACACACTGCCAAGCTGTAGAAATTATGTTTGAGATAAGGATATGTAAAGGGAAAGAGCTATGATGGGCTTTTGGTAATGTGATTTAAATTATTGTGAATTGTTCTTTTAATAAGACAAAGAGATGCTTTTAAAGAAGTTTTATCTGATTATGGGGTATAAGAAGATTCATGGATATAATAGTTTTCAGAATTTCGACAAATTGTTGAAAGACATCTGTTAAGTAGAATGTCTTTTTTTTTTTTTTAATGCTTGAAGTATAATTCACCTGAGGTTTCCTTTATCTGCTACTGACTCTTATGGTTCTTTTCTAGTGAGACAAATTAGTGAGACAAATGTGTGTGTATCCTAAAAAATGATGTACCTTGGTTACTTTGATTATATATCTTCAGAAAGGTATTTAACATTCTATGTGGATCACTGAAACTCAGCATTTTGTTGGTCATAAGCTATTGCACGCTTCTTGAGTATTCTGTGTGGCATGTGGTCATAATTATTTTTTGATATTTCACATTTTTTCCAGCCTAAAACCAAATTTAAGAAAATTCCATAAGAGATAAGTATAAAAATGAGATTATATTTTAAATATCCAACTTTTTGTTAATTGTACTAATGGAGCAGAGATGACAGCTATGCTTTCTTATTAATTATTTAGATTTGGGATATTAAATAATGAACTTGGGAGGAAAACAATATAATTGTGATGATAGTAATCACAATATAATTGTAATATAATTTCATCCAACCCTCCACTTTCGATGTACATAGGGTTGAGTGAGCAGAGGCTAAATGAGAGACAGAAATCTTCGTGGTAAAGGTTAAAGTAAACAAAGGAATTTTGAAGAGGTTTATCTGCATATGTATCAAAAGCAGGGGATATTACCTTGATGTTACCAAGGTCTTGTGATTTCAGAAACCAGATGTAGTCTGTGGTTTCTCTTACTCTTGAAGATAGTTTCATGGAGTCGTAGATTGGGAAGAGACCTGTAATGTATCTCCTCCATCAC
This sequence comes from Balaenoptera physalus, assembly GCF_965194825.1. Classification (NCBI taxonomy): domain Eukaryota; kingdom Metazoa; phylum Chordata; class Mammalia; order Artiodactyla; family Balaenopteridae; genus Balaenoptera; species Balaenoptera physalus. The sequence continues at coordinate 59,845,829 of NC_138897.1, forward strand.
TCATCTCACAGAGGAATTGTACTGGAAATTCTCTCAGAAGACACGGTCTCCTTATGATAAAGGTAGAACTTCCCAAATGTGGCTCTTAGTAGTTTTTTTCTATATCTTGTCACTCAAAATGTGGGCAGCTTTCTTTGTGTCTGGCATCTGTTACTCAAGTCTTCTTCTCTTTTTAATCTTCAGGGCAAATGGAAAACAGTGTGATACCCTTTTCTAAATTCACAGAGTTACCACTGACCTTCTGTCTTCTTAAATCTCTACAGAATCTGTAGTTCACTGACCCTCATGAACACTCACGCCCCTCAGGACTTTGGGATTTGGAGAAAGGCAGCTTGCTGGCTTGAGTGATTAGAAGTGAATTCATGCACATAATGTTTGGATGCTCAGTGGAATTCAGAGATGTTTATAAAAGCCCTGTTGACACAACTTGTGGCTTTTACACCCAGAGCAAACTTGAAGATGTATCCCCTGATATATAAGCCACATATAATGTATCTAAGGAACTTAATCTATGTTATGGCATGTGGTGATAAATATGAGTGTTACATCTTCAGGAACTAGAATTGTTAAGGTTAATACAGCTAAGGTGTGTAAAACTTCTCTGCACAGTAGCTAAGAGGTGATGTTATTTGTAGTAAATTTTTCAGCATGTGGACCATGATGCACCACTAAATTAAGTCTTGTCTCTAATCATTGCTTGGCCTATTGTTGGAACAGAGAGTGTGTATTATACTTATTTTTGATGAAAAGGAGACTCTAAACATTCTCAGACTTGTTTGCTTCCATAGAACTCTGTTAGAATATAACCTCAGCTTGCCATGCAACTCTCACCTGGACCCATTTTAAATGATACCAGTAAATCCTAATTATTCAAGTGTGTATAAAGATTTCCTAAAGTGTGAAATGCTGGATTAACAAACATATATGTGGCTTGTATAATCTCCATCAGATTATAGATGGCCTGAGAGGTGAAAAATTTTAGGTTAAGGAGTACTATTTTCCTCACTTTTGGAAGTCTAGACAGTTTATATTTTAGTTGTTTACCAAAACATGAATAGTCTAAACTGCTATTTTATTATTTTATAATGTTAAGAGAAAGCTTAAAAAGCCAAAATTATTCAAGATACTGTGTGACAGATTTTGATGATAGGGAACAAATAGTGTACTGTGACAAAAGCCAGATCTTAAAAGAAAACCAACATGGTGAGACTAACATTGTTCTCCACTTTTCATTGAGAAAGCCCATTTGCTCCATGGGAGAGCATATTTATATCCTTAAATGGCATGCATGTGTAGAAATAAATGAGAAGAAAATGTTCTTTGAAAAATGAGTCATATTGGCAGCAAATAGTATTTGGATTTTGCTTTAATGCTTACCAGATAAATGTCATTCTAAGGCTATATTCATTGGTAATTATCTGGTAGTTATGTTTGAGGACTCTTGCTAATTAGGAATTGGGTAAATAAAATGGGGAAACATATCTATATTCTACGTATGTCTGTGACTATATTTTATATGACATCATGGAAATGCTAAGGTTTCTCAGGTATAGCAGGTTCTATGGTTGTCCCATTTGGTCATAACAATTTTAGGCATGTTTGGGAACACCTCTTGTTCCTCAATGGTTAAGGAGAACCACAACTAAATTAAAGGGGCTGAGAGAAGAAAGGAAGACAAGTATATATTTATAAAGTTTGTTACATTAACCTTCTTATTTACTATTTCTGGGTCTCTCAATTTCTTCTCATGGCTTTGAGTTACCATCTGGTGTCGCTTTCTTATTCCAATATGGCCTTGTTTTTACAAAGCTCTTCTGTGCTGCTATTGTCAAATACATTACATTTCTATATGTTATTGGCCCAACAGTAGAATTATATACATATTGTCTTATGCAATTGCTTTTTAAATCAGTTAAGTGAAAAAAACACGCAATTAAACTATCTTTTATAATTACCAACAGAATACCTTTTACTGGCACTTTTTTTTTCATGTGGATTCAAATTACTGTCTGATATTCTTGCTTTTAGTCTAAATAATTTCCCTTAGTATTTCTTGTAAGGGGGGTCTGCTAACAACAGATTCTCAGTTTTTGTCTATCTGCAAATGTTTCTTTCTCCTTTTCTTCTGGTACTCCCATTATGCATATGTTAGTGTGTTTAATGGTGTCCCACCTTTCTCTGAGACTTTATTCCTTTTTCTTCATTCTTTTTGTCCTCAGGTTTATAGAGATTATGCAATCTGTAAAACAGTCTTCAAGTTTGTTGATTCTTCTGCCAGCTCAAATCTGCTGAGCCCCTCTAGTGAAATATTCATTTCTGGTTATTATACTTTTCAACTCCAGAATTTACATTTTTTTGGCTTTATAATTTGGCTCTTTGTTGGTATTCTCTATTTGGTCATCATTTGTTCCTTTAATTCTTTAAGACTGGTTTCCTTTAGATCTTTGAACATATTTATAATAGTTTCCTTGAAGTCTTTGCTAACTCCAACATCTGGGTCCTCTCAAATACAATTTCTATTGCCTGCTTTCCCTGCCCCCCCTTGTGTATGGGTTTCTGTTTCTTTGAATCTCATATATTCCATACATACATTGTGACAACTCTGGATACTGATCCTTTGCACTTACTGGCTTCTTGTTGTTTGCTTCTTTATTTGTTTAGTGCTTTGGTTGGACTAATTCAGTGAGATCCGTTTCCCCTGAAATGCGCAGCCTCTGTCTTCTCTGAGAGGGCACACTTTTGATTATCAGAGGTAATTGTCGGTTTAGCTAAGGTCTCTTTGACTTCCTCTATTCATAGCATACCCTTCTGTAGCTTCCAGTAATTGCTAGCTGATTGCTTTATTGTTTTTGATAAACCCTGGGGCATTAGTTGTTCCACATTCAGATTCAATTACAGTTAAGTCCCTTGGCATAGACAAGTTGTTGCCAGTCTTTTGAGGCTTTTGTGACCCTCTCGTGGGCAGAACCTCTGTCCTATGGAGGGGGAACTGGTTGGGGGATGGAGAACTCATTCTTCACTTGCTGCCCCACCTAGATCCTATGAAGACAGGACTCTGTTTTTGTATGTGGGTAGGGAGAGGCAAGAACAGGTGCCACTGTCTGGCTGTGGCCACTACCCAGTATGGATCTTCTGCAACTCAGCGCTGGAGAGGCAGGGGAGTGCTGATATCCACCAGCTGCCACATGGTCTCTGTCCTAGGAAGCTACGAGACATGGGAGCTTCCACTTCGCTGTCAGGCCCACTGGAGCAGCTCAGAGCTGTGCAGGAAAAGGGGGCTGCACTCTCTACCAGCTCTCATGCTCATGTGGGTGTCAATGTGGGAGTCAATATGTTCCACCCAGCTGTCACCAACAGCTAAATATAGGCCCCCCAGCAGCCCAGAGCTGTGGGAAAGGGATCTGCTGATGTCCACTAGCTGCTGAAACCGCCGTAATAGTTCTTCTCTAACAGAGAGCTGGGGAAATGGAAACTGCCACTTGGCTTCCGAGCCTGCTGGGCCTGCTGAAATAGTTCTGAGAGGCAGAGTTGGTGGTGGATGGGTATAGTCCCATTCTCAAATGCCATAGCCCCCTGCTGTTCTTATTGAGTTTCCATAGATTTTGTTAGATAAATGCTTCTCAATTTGTTGTAAGCCTTTTTGCCAATCTCCAAAGACTTTGGATAATTTTTTGTTGTTGTTGTTAACTTTGACCAGCTTAATAGATATCTCTCCAGGAGGGAGGTTTCACTGAGTTACTCACAACATCATTCCAGAAGTCCTGCCTCCTGCAGTTAAATCATATAACGAGTTAGCAGAGCTAAAGCAAGGAAGAGAGCAAACACTTAAACAACAAGGGATTATGTTTTCAGTAATTGAAAACAACCTGCCTTATTTTTAAAAGCATTTATTACTTTTTGAATAATTTTCCAGCTAATTAGCCCATTTCACCTCTACCAAGGCACAGAGGGATAGGTTGGTAAGTTATTATCATTCCTGTGATGTTCTTTTTTGGGACCAGTCTGTTCATGTGCTTAGATTACACTATTCATGTGAGATCATGGCTAGTTATATCTGACTTTCTTCCAAGAGGCATAAACTCTATCTACTGGGCCACTCTATTTATGCTTTAAATCCTTAGAAAATCAACTCAATTTTTAAGGTCCTTACTCACTACCCAAGTACCCAACCTTATCTTTTCATTTTAGGAAAGATATCCATAAAAAAATCCTCTCTTCATATATTTTCTCTTTTCCTTGGGAAGTCATGGCTGGCCTCTCTGGTTTTCCTGGGAGTGTTGCCTTCGCCACTAGAAGCAGAGAGTTCCGGGTGAGCCTGGATCTGTACCTGCAGCAACAATATTTCCAGCATATGCTGCAGCATCAGTCTCTACCATGGAGTGTGCTGGGGCCAACAGAGGCAGAAGCCAAGTGGAGATTTGGATCTGAGTCCCAGAAGTACCAGTTTATTCCCAATAGTCAAAGACCTGAGAGTATTTTCTCTGTGCTATTGCAACTAACATCAGTTAAAAGAAAAAAAAAAAACTTTCTCATTATTGTAGCAATTATTTCTACTTTTATGCATTATTGTCTTATTCTTGTCCATATGCAATTGATCTTATATTATTGAAATCTTAATTTTTAAAAACGTTGTGCCATAACCATTTCTTTTAGATCTACAGGCTTTTCAGGCTGGAGGTAGTGATGTTAAACAAACAAACCAAAACCAACCCCCCCCCCCCAAAAAAAAACCCCACCATTGCTCACCTTTTAAAAGAAGGAGACAATTCGTTTTTCAAACTATACATAATTTTTTTTAGAAATTCATTTTTGTACTTGGTAGAATTTTGGAGTGGAAGGAAGAGATCATCAATCCAATTATTTCATTTTTATAGAAGAGGAAACAGAGGCTCAGAGAGGTAGTAACATGACTTGCCCAAAGAGAAAAGTGGCCAATGGCAACATTAGGAAATCAGTTTTTTTGACTCTTAGGTGCTTTTTCACATTTTAAACAATACACTTTATACTAACAAACATCATCAAGAAAAAGCTAAAAAAGTTTCATTGAATCATTTTTCTCCCACATTTGGCACAGAGCTCAAATAGTGACTTTTCGGCTTTAAACATGTGCTCTATGAAAACCTATCTTTGCACACAGTAAGAATATGAAGATGATTTCTCTTTCCTGGAAATTTTAGGTTGTCTGGGATACAAACAAAAGGGCTGCCAGGTCGCCCAAAGCACATGCTGAAGCATGCCAAGGCAGGATTCTGATTGGCCCCAGCCTTCTGGGTCTCTGTGGGCCTCATTAATTTGATGTGCTTTGCTTCTGTGACAATAGAACACTTGCCTAGTCAATTACTTGCACCTGCATTTCTCAGCTTGTCAGACTCCTCCTCTCCTTTAGGATCTGGAAATAACCGGGAAAGAAAAGCCTTGTTGAAAGGAGATACCTCCAGATTTGTTTTCCTCTTGCACCCAATGAAAGGAAGTACATTTCCCTTAAATAAGTAAAGGTAAACATTCATTTAACATTTAAAAGTTGTTTTAAATTGCAAGATATGGGAATATCCAAGCCTGCAGAACAGGCAAACTCTTTGGTATAATTTACACTTATCTCTTTCTTTGCTTTTTAATAGGGGTTTTTTATTTGTTTCCACACGTAAAGGTAAAGCAATGTAGCTTCTCTATGCTTAAAAGCATTAGACCAGTAAATACTGCCAATTCCAATATTTTATAATAGCTATTGTTTGTAATAGTTTTATTCCAGACTGACATTATCATTCATATATTTCATTTTATTAGAATGCAAATGGTATCCCCTTCACTTTCCATAGGGGGAAAGGGTTATAATGAAAATAAGCACTAGTGAAAACGGGTTTTTCTATTCTAATATTACGATACTGGAAAGTCAGAATCTTAGTATTTCCTTCAGTCTTATAAGGGATTTGAGGATTCTTACGTAAGCATTGAATTTGGCTCTATTTTAGTAAAAGACAGTTTCACTGTGAAAAAGTAAAGAATCTACTGTTAGTTTTTCTGCTCACATGCTATCTATTTAAAACATAGCATTTCTTTTCAAAATCCATTATATCCTTCCTTCCTGATATTTCATAAGTTCAATTCCTCTACCTGTGTTCTTAATTCTTTCCTTCCTAATCTCCTTGAATTGGTTTAATAGATATTTATTGAACTCAAATTAAGTAAACACTATAAAAAGTTAAAATCATTTCCTTCCATTTTATAGCTGAGGAACTGATCTTGAACAGTTTAAGTGGCAAGGGCAAAGTGTTATGAAGAATAAGTGACTGAGTTGAGACTCACATAGAAGCTTAAGCTTCTGTCCATGGTGCTAAACCATCAATTCTAGTTCTTTCATCATCTCTCTGCATTCTGTTCTTTCCCCTAACTTCCAAGCATGTACCAGTGTCTCCTTCCTTGAACCAGTAACAGAAATTTATTCTCTTGATCCTACTTCTCAAGTTCATCTTCTTTCTTCCTTTAATTATTAAACATCTTGAAAGATTAGTCTACACACACAGACTCTACTTCTTCACCTCTGTATCCACTCCTCAATCTACTACCACTTGGCTTTTGCATTTACCACTGTAAAAACCTCCTTCCATAAGAGTGAAAAATTAAACGCTAAATCATATAACTTTTAAAATGATCTAATTGGCTTTATTAGGCAATCCATAAACAGAGAAGCGTCCCATCTAGCAACTAGAAGGGTGCTCCCATATAAATTTTTCTTTAGAACATTTTAAACTTGAAGTGTCAGTGCATAGATCTTAAGTGTACAGTCTGATCAATTTTTACATATTTACAAAACACTTAGATCAAGTTATAAAATATCTGCAGTACTCCTGAAGCTTCTTCATGTTCCTAGAGAGTCTTACTTTTACTCTCATTTACACATGCCCCCTCTTCTGACTTCTGTCAACACAGATTAAATTTAGCCTCGTCTTGAATTTTCTATAAATGGAATCATATGGCTGTGCCCATTTGTATCTAGTTTTGTTCACTCAACATTATATCTAGTAAGTTTTACAATGTGGTACATTTCAAAGTAGTTCATTCTTTTAAATTGCTAAGTACTGTTGAAGGTATGAATAAGTCACAAATTACTTATTCTTTCTACTCTCGATGGACATAAGGGTTATTTCCACTTCTTGTTATTATAAAGTGGTTATGAGCAATCTTGAACATGATTTTGTGGACGTAAGCACTCATCTCCCATGGATGTTATACATAGGAGTGGAATTGTTGGCTCATAGCCTGGGCATTTATTAAGTTTTAGGAGATGCTGCCAAATAGTTTTCAAAGGTGATTTTACCAATATAAATGCAATGCAAGAAGGTTCTAGCTGCTCCATATCCTCTCCATAACTTGGTCTTCTACTACGTGGTATTGTTTTTTAAAAATGTATTTTCCTAATGTTCCTTGCTAGTATATAGAAATATAACTGATTTTTAAAAAAATCTTTATTGAAATATAATTCACATACCATACAATTCACCCATTTTTTTTTAAACATCCGTATTGGAGTATAATTTTTTTGCAATGGTGTGTTAGTTTCTTCTTTATAGCAAAGTGAATCAGCTATACATATACATATATCCACATATCTCTTCCCTCTTGCGTCTCCCTCCCTCCCACCCTCCCTATCCCACTCCTGTAGGTGGTCACAAAGCACCCAGCAGATCTCCCTGTGCTATGCGGCTGCTTCCCACTAGCTAGCTATTTTACATTTGGTAGTGTATATATGTCCATGCCACTCTCTTTGTCCCAGCTTACCCATCCCCCTCCCCGTATCCTCAGATCCATTCCCTAGTAGGTCTGCGTCTTTATTCTCATCTTGCCCCTAGGTTCTTCATGACCAATTTTTTTTTTTTTTAGATTCCATATATATGTGTTAACATATGGTATTTGTTTTTCTCTGTCTGACTTACTTGACTCTGTATGACAGACTCTAGGTCCATCCCCCTCACTACAAATAACTCGATTTCATTTCTTTTTATGGCTGAGTAATATTCCATTGCATATATGTGCCACACCTTCTTTATCCATTCATCTGTCGATGGACACAGGTTGCTTCCATGTCCTGGCTACTGTAAATAGAACTGCAATGAACATTTTTGGTACATGACTCTTTTTGAATTCTGGTTTTCTCAGGGTATATGCCCAGTAGTGGGATTGCTGTGTTGTATGGTAGTTCTATTTTTAGTATTTTAAGTAACCTCCATATTGTTCTCCACAGTGGCTGTATCAATTAACATTCCCACCAACAGTGCAAGAGGGTTCCGTTTTCTCCACACCCTCTCCAGCATTTATTGCTAGCAGATTTTTTGATGATGGTCATTCTAACCGGTGTGACATGATATTGCATTGTAGTTTTGATTTGCATTTCTCTAATGATTAATGATGTTGAGCATTCTTTCATGTGTTTGTTGGCAATCTGTATATCTTCTTTGGAGAAATGTCTATTTAGGTCTTCTGCCCATTTTTTGTATTGGGTTGTTTGTTTTTCTGATATTGAGCTGCATGAGCTGCTTGTAACTTTTGAGATCAATCCTTTGTCAGTTGCTTCATTTGCAAATATTTTCTCGCATTCTGAGTGTTGTCTTTTCGTCTTGTTTATGGATTCCTTTGCTGTGCAAAAGCTTTTAAGTTTCATTAGGTCCCATTTGTTTATTTTTGTTTTTATTTCCATTTCTCTAGGAGGTGGGTCAAAAAGGATCTTGCTTTGATTTATGTCATGGAGTGTTCTGCCTATGTTTTCCTCTAAGAGTTTTATAGTGTCTGGCCTTACATTTAGGTCTTTAATCCATTTTGAGTTTATTTTCGTGTATGGTGTTAGGGAGTGTTCTAATTTCATTCTTTTACATGCAGCTGTCCAGTTTTCAGAGCACCACTCATTGAAGTGGCTGCCTTTTCTCCATTGTATATTCTTGCCTCTTTTATCAAAGATAAGGTGACCATATGTGCGTGGGTTTATCTCTGGGCTTTCTATCCTGTTCCATTGATCTATATTTCTGTTTTTGTGCCAGTACCAAACTGTCTTGATTACTGTAGCTTTGTAGTATAATCTGAAGTCAGGGAGCCTGATTCCTCCAGCTCCATTTTTCGTTCTCAAGATTGCTTTGGCTATTCGGGGTCTTTTGTGTTTCCATACAAATTGTGAAATTTTTTGTTCTAGTTCTGTGAAAAATGCCAGTGGTAGTTTGATAGGGATTGCACTGAATCTGTAGATTGCTTTGGGTAGTAGAGTCATTTTCACAATGTTGATTCTTCCAATCCAAGAACACGGTATATCTCTCCACCTGTTTGTATCATCTTTAATTTCTTTCATCAGTGTCTTATAATTTTCTGCATACAGATCTTTTGCCTCCTTAGGTAGGTTTATTCCTAGGTATTTTATTCCTTTTGTTGCAGTGGTAAATGCGAGTGTTTTCTTAATTTCACTTTCAGATTTTTCATCATTAGTGTATAGGAATGCAAGAGATTTCTGTGCATCAGTTTTGTATCCTGCTACTTTACCAAATTCATTGATTAGCTCTAGTAGTTTTCTGGTAGCATCTTTAGGATTCTCTATGTATAGTATGTCATCTGCAAACAGTGACAGCTTTACTTCTTCTTTTCCGTTTTGGATTCCTTTATTTCTTTTTCTTCTCTGACTGCTGTGGCTAAAACTTCCAAAACTGTGTTGAATAATAGTGGTGAGAGAGGGCAACCTTGTCTTGTTCCTGATCTTAGTGGAAATGTTTTCAATTTTTCACCATTGAGAACGATGTTGGCTGTGTGTTTGTTATATATGGCCTTTATTATATTGAGATAAGTTCCCTATATGCCTACTTTCTGGAGGGTTTTTATCAAAAATGAGTGTTGAATTTTGGCGAAAGCTTTCTCTGCATCTATTGAGATGATCATATGGTTTTTCTCCTTCAGTTTGTTAATATGGTATATCACATTGATTGATTTGCGTATACTGAAGAATCCTTGCATTCCTGGGATAAACCCCACTTGATCATGGTGTATGCTCCTTTTAATGTCCTGTCGGATTCTGTTTGCTAGTATTTTGTTGAGGATTTTTGCATCTATGTTCATCAGTGATATTGGCCTGTAGTTTTCTTTCTTTGTGACATTTTTGTCTGGTTTTGGTATCAGGGTGATGGTGGCCTCATAGAATGAGTTTGGGAGTGTTCCTCCCTCTGCTATATTTTGGAAGAGTTTGAGAAGGATAGGTGTTAGCTCTTCTCTATGTGTTTGATAGAATTCGCTTGTGAAGCATCTGGTCCTGGGCTTTTGTTTGTTGGAAGATTTTTTAATCACAGTTTCAATTTCAGTGCTTGTGATTGGTCTGTTCATATTTTCTGTTTCTTCCTGGTTCAATCTCAGAAGGTTGTGCATTTCTAAGAATTTGTCCATTTCTTCCAGGTTGTCCATTTTATTGGCATAGACTTGCTTGTAGTAATCTCTCATGATCCTTTGTATTTCTGCAGTGTCAGTTGTTACTTCCTCGTTTTCATTTCTAATTCTATTGATTTGAGTCTTCTCCCTTTTTTTCTTGATGAGTCTGGCTAATGGTTTATCAATTTTGTTTATCTTCTCAAAGAATCAGCTGTTAGTTTTATTGATCTTTGCTATCGTTTCCTTCATTTCTTTTCCATTTATTTCTGATCTGATCTTTATGATTTCTTTCCTTCTACTAACTTTGGGGTTCTTTGTTCTTCTTTCTCTAATTACTTTAGGTGTAAGGTTAGGTTGTTTATTGAGATGTTTCTTGTTTCTTGAGGTAGGATTGTACTGCTATAAACTTTCCTCTTAAAACTGCTTTTGCTGCATCCCATAGGTTTTGGGTCATCGTGTTTTCATTGTCATTTGTTTTTAGGTATTTTTTAATTTCCTCTTTGATTTCTTCAGTGTCTCTTGGTTATTAAGTAGTGTATTGTTTAGCCTCCCTGTGTTTGTATTTTTTACAGATTTTTTTCCTGTAATTGATATCTAGTCTCATAGCGTTGTGGTCGGAAAAGATACTTACTACGATTTCAATTTTCTTAAATTTACCAAGGCTTCATTTGTGACCCAGGATATGATCTATCCTGGAGAATGTTCCATGAGCACTTGAGAAGAAAGTGTATTCTGTTGTTTTTGGATGGAATGTCCTACAAATATCAATTAAGTCCATCTTCTTTAATGTATCATTTAAAGCTTGTGTTTCCTTATTTATTTTCATTTTGGATGATCTGTCCATTGGTGAAAGCGGGGTGTTAAAGTCCCCTGCTATGATTGTGTTACTGTCGATTTCTCCTTTTATGGCTGTTAGTATTTGCCTTATGTATTGAGGTGCTCCTATGTTGGGTGCATAAATATTTACAATTGTTATATCTTCTTCTTGGATTGATCCCTTAATCATTATGGAGTATCCTTCTTTGTCTCTTGTAATAGTCCTTGTTTTAAAGTCTATATTTTCTGATATGAGAATTGCTACTCCAGCTTTCTTTTGATTACCATTTGCATGGAATATCTTTTTCCATCCCTTCACTTTCAGTCTGTATGTGTCCCTAAGTCAGAAGTGGGTCTCTTGTAGACTGGATATATATCGGTCTTGTTTTTGTAACCATTCAGCCAGTCTATGTCTTTTGGTTGGAGCATTTAATCCATTTATATTTAAGGTAATTATCGATATGTATGTTCCTATTACCATTTTCTTAATTGTTTTGGGTTTGTTATTGTAGGTCTTTTCCTTCTTTTGTGTTTCCTGCCTAGAGAAGTTCCTTTAGCATTTGTTGTACAGCTGGTTTGGTGGTGCTGAATTCTCTTAGCTTTTGCTTGTCTGTAAAGGTTTTAATTTCTCCGTCGAATCTGAATGAGATCCTCGCTTGGTAGAGTAATCTTGGTTGTAGGATTTCCTCCTTCATCACTTTAAATATGTCCTGCCACTCCCTTCTGGCTTGCAGAGTTTCTGCTGAAAGATCAGCTGTTAACATTATGGGGATTCCCTTGTGTGTTATTTGTTTTTTTTTCCCTTGCTGCTTTTAATATTCTTTCTTTGTATTTAATTTTTGATAGTTTCATTAATATGTGTCTTTGCATGTTTCTACTTGGATTTATCCTGTATGGGACTCTCTGTTCTTCCTGGGCTTGATTATTTCCTTTCCCATATTAGCGAAGTTTCCAACTATAATCTCCTGAAATATTTTCTCAGTCCCTTTCTTTTTCTGTTCTTCTTCTGGGACCCCTATAATTCGAATGTTGGTGCATTTAATGTCCCAGAGGTCTCTGAGACTGTCCTCAATTCTTTTCATTATTTTTTCTTTATTCTGCTCTGCAGTAGTTATTTCCAGTATTTTCTCTTCCAGGTCACTTATCCGTTCTTCTGCCTCAGTTATTCTGCTATTGATCCCTTCTAGAGAATTATTCATTTCATTTATTGTGTTGTTCATGATTGTTTGTTTGCTCTTTAGTTCTTCTAGGTCCTTGTTAAACGTTTCTTGTATTTTCTCCATTCTATTTCCAAGATTTTGGATCATCTTTGCTATCATTATTCTGAATTCTTTTTCAGGTAGACTGCCTATTTCCTCTTCATTTGTTAGTTCTAGTGGGTTTTTACCTTGCTCCTTCATCTGCTGTGTGTACTCTGTCTTCTCATTTTGCTTAACTTACTGTGTTTAGGGTCTCCTTTTCGCAGGCTGTAGGTTCATAGTTCCCGTTGTTTTTGGTGTCTGCCCCCAGTGGCGAAGGTTGGTTCAGTGGGTTGTGTAGGCTTCCTGGTGGTGGGGACTGGTGCCTGTGTTCCGTTCAGTGAGGCTGGATCTTGTCTTTGTGGTGGGCAGGACCGCATTTGGTGATGTGTTTTGTGGTGTCTGTGACCTTATTATGATTTTAGGCAGCCTCTCTGCTAATGGGTGGGGTTGTGTTCCTGTCTTGCTAGTTGTTTGGCATTGGGTTTCCAGCACTGTAGCTTGCTGGTCATTGAGTGGAGCTGGGTCTTGGCGTTGAGATGGAGATCCTGGGAGATTTTTGCCATTTGATATTATGTGGAGCTGGGAGGTCTCTTGTGGACCAGTGTCCTGAACTTGGCTCTCCCACCTCAGAGGCACAGCCCTGACGCCTGGCTGGAGCACCAAGAGCCTGTCATCCACACGGCTCAGAATAAATGGGAGAAAAAGAAAGAAAGAGAGAAAGAAAGAGATAAACTAAAATAAAATAAAGTTATTAAAATAAAAAGTAAAAAATAATTATTAAAAAATTTTTTTAAATAAGAAAAGAAAGAAAGAAAGAAAGAAAGAAATTAGCAACCAAACCAAAAAACACATCCACCAATGATAAGAAGCACTAAAACTGTACTAAAAAACCGAAAAATGGACCGACAGAACCCTAGGACAAATGGTAAAAGCAAAGCTATACAGACAAAATCACACACAGAAGCATTCACATACACACTCACAAAAAGAGAAAAGGGGAAAAAAGTATATATATCGTTGCTCCCAAAGTCCACCTCCTCAATTTCGGATGACTTGTTGTCTATTTAGGTATTCCGCAGACGCAGAGTACATCAAGTTGCCTGTGGAGATTTAATCCACTGCTCCTGAGGCTGCTGGGAGAGATTTCCCTTTCTCTTCCTTGTGGGCACAGCTCCTGGGGTTCAGCTTTGGATTTGGACCCGCCTGTGCATGTAGGGCGCCTGAGGGCATCTGTTCTTCGCTCAGACAGGACGGGGTTAAAGGAGCAGCTGATTCGGGGGATCTGGCTCACTCAGGCCGCGGGGAGGGAGGGGTACGCATGTGGGGCGAGCCTGTGGCAGCAGAGTCCGGCGTGACATTGCAAGAGCCTGAGGTGCGCCGTGTGTTCTCTCGGGGTTATCCCTGGATCACGGGACTCTGGCGGTGGCAGGCTGCACAAGCTCCTGGGAGGGGAGGTGTGGACAGTGACCTGTGCTTGCTCACAGGCTTCTTGGTGGCTGCAGTAGCAGCCTTAGCGTCTCATGCCCTTCTCTGGGGTCCGTGCTAATAGCCGTGGCTCGCGCCCATCTCTGGAGCTCTTTTAAGCGGCGCTCTTAATCCCCTCTCCCCGCGCACCAGGAAACAAAGAGGGAAGAAAATGTCTCTTGCCTCTTAGGCAGGTCCTGACTTTTTCCCAGACTCCCTCCCGGCTAGCCGTGGCGCACTAGCCCCGTTCAGGCTGTGTTCATGCAGCCAACCCCAGTCCTTTCCCTGGGATCCGACCTCCGATGCCCGAGCCTCAGCTCCCAGCCCCTGCCCGCCCTGGTGGGTGAGCAGACAAGTCTCTTGGGCTGGTGAGTGCTGGTTGGCACTGATCCTCTGTGTGGGAATCTCTCCGCTTTGCCCTTCGCACCCCTTTTGCTGCACTCTCCTCCGTGGCCCCGAAGATTCTCCCCTCGCCACCTGCAGTCTCCGCCCATGAAGGGCCTTCCTAGTGTGTGGAAACTTTTCCCCTTTCACAGCTCCCTCCCAGAGGTGCAGGTCCCGTCCCTATTCTTTTGTCTCTGTTTTTCCTTTCTTCTTTTGCCCTGCCCAGGTATGTGGGGGAGTTTCTTGCCTTCTGGGAAGTCTGAGGTATTCTGCCAGCATTCAATAGGTGTTCTGTAGGAGTTGTTCCACATGTAGATGTATTTCTGTTGTACTTGTGGGGGGGAAGGTGATCTCCACGTGTTACTCTTCTGCCATCTTGAAGCTCCTCTAATTCACCCATTTTAAATGTGCTATTCCGTGGATTTTAGTATATTCAGAGTTGTGCAACTATCTCCATAATCAATTGTAGAACATTTTCATCTTCTCAAAGGAAACTCCATACCCTGTAGACATCAGCCCCTAGTCCCCCATTCTCCCTCTCCATCCACCTGCAGCCCTAGTAATTACTAATCTACTTTCCATCTCTGTAGGTTTACCTATTTTGAGTATTTAATATAGATGGAATCATATACTATGTGATTCTTTATAACTGGCTTTAGCATATTTTCAAGGTTCATGCATGTTATAGCATATGTTATTACTTCATTCTTCTTAATGCCAAATAATATTCCATTTTATGGATATACCACATTTTATTTATTCATTCATTTAGTTGATAAACATTGGATTTCTACTCACTTTTTGGAGTCTGATTCCTTTGAGTTTCTTTGGTTTCTTAGTTCTCTGATGTGTTTTAGCAAGCCATGATTTTGTAGCTTACATCGCTTGTTTATGTTGTTCAGGAGAGAGTGATATTCTTTGGTGATGTTCTGCATCCAAATCAGCAGTGAAACCCTCCCTAGGATTTTGAGATACTTTTAATTTTTTCCATCACAGTAGTCCTTTGAAATGTGAGGTGTTTTTATGCATATTTCATAGGTGAAGAAATACGTACTATGTGAAGTTCAGTGATTTGTCCAGGGCTAGACAGTCAAGAGTACAATTTTCATTTAAAACCAAGTCTTTTTACTCCAAATCCATTGCTTTTCCCATTTGCTGTATTTTTTGGGGCCAAGAGATGGGTAAGAATAACTCACACTGCAGAATTAAGAGACTCTTGCTTGGTGTTGAATTGTCAGGTATGTTATTACCAGGAAGGTGGAGTTTAAACTGATCTATCTTAAAGTAAATTGCAAAGCATTCCATGAAGTTTTCTATTTAGAATCTTGACCTTGATCCTGATTTTTCTGCTTTATTCAGCAGCTGGATGAGTAGGCTTCAGAGCTTACTCCAGTCAGGTAAGGAGCAGCTGTTCTGGAATGCTTTCACTGCAGAGCCAGCTCTCTGATGTGACTCATTAGCCTGTTAGCAGCCGGCTTAGCAGAATTTTTGAAGAACCTGCAGTTGTCTGCTAAGGTTCCTGGGACCCAGAGAGAGAATGCTCAGCTACTGAAACCTGAAGCACAAGATAACCCCAATTCTGAGGAAGAATTTCTTAGCTGTTGACGGTATAAATGTTGTGATATTCCTGAGGGATATGCACCTGGAATCCTCCAACTTTTATATTTTGAGACTCTAATTTGCTAAAGAAAATAATTAACACAAATATGTGTGTCCTGTGCCATCACTGAATCTTTAAAGTGGGGTCTAGTTTTTCAATTTGAGATTAACTTAAAAGAAAGAAGCCAATGTGTAGAGTTAAAAGCATCCTGTTACCTAAAGTCATTTTTTAATGTTTATCCCCTTCCCCCCATCCCCTTGCATAGTTCATTCTTTGTGGCTCCACTTGTACATCCTGCTTTGGCTTTAAGCATCTCTACATAATAACTCAAAGGGCAATATGATTTTGTGCTGTCTGGCTCTTAGGTAATCCTACAGTTTGTGTGTTAGGAAGAGACACACTCATGGGTAAGTTCTGTCTTCTCCCTCTTACCTACCTTTCCCTGAGCCTCCATCTCATCAGCCCCCGTATAAGCAGAGCTTAAATGATAATGAGGAAGGCAAGAACACATTTTTTATAACAATATTAGAGTATTAATAATGTTATATATTATATTAATAATAATATTAATAATTAGTAAGTATTATTATGTGTTACAATCATAAGATTCTTCTGTCTGTGAAGTTAGAGTGATATTTCTAAAATGCAGCTAGTGCAGATTTGAACAGACAGTGCCCTGCTGGCAGGTGCCTCAAAGGCTCTTCATCAACCTCAGGAATCAAACTCTCCTTCCTTACTTGATACCTACAGTTCCTCGTGGTCTGATGCCCTTTATTCCTCAAGTCACACTTCATATTCCAGCCTCCCTGTGCTCCTTGCCCATCATGGTTCTGCTAACCTTACTTGGGATAGCACAGTTTCATATTAGATCCCTGATTCTTTTAAATTTCTCTCCTGCATTAACATGAATGACAACCTTTTCCTTTTGGAAGCACTCTACTCTCTTTGGTTTTGTGAAAACTTTCTCTTGGGTGTTCCTCCTAAATCACTTGCCGTTATGTCTCCATTTCAGTTTTGGACATGTTAATTTTAAAATGCATATGAGATGACCAAGTGGGGATCATAAGTAGGCATTTGGACAGATGGGTCTGGAGCTCCTACTCCTCTTTCTCAGACTCCTCCTTCAACTAAGCTCTGAATATTGGAGCTTTTAAGCTCTTGGTCCTGGACCCTCTTCTCCCCTCCTCCTCTCTCTCTTTTCTTTTCCTCCTCCCATTTATTCTCTTTGGCAATGAATTTTACAATTTATGACTATTCCTGCACTTAAAACTCTAGCCAGTACTTCTGAGGTACATACTTTTATATTCGAGGCTATTTGGAAGTGTGTTTGTTTCTCATCCAGAATGTGAGCTCTGTAGAAACAGGAGCTTATCTTGCTTGTTCACTATTGTGTTTGTGTTACTGAGAAAGAGAGTGTGAGACTTAATAGATGCTAAAAGATATTCAACTGCATAAATGTCAAACTTTACCGATCTTTGATGTTTTATGTATATGTCCTGTGAGATTCCTTTAACTGAAGACTAGCAGTTTTCTATCCCTGGTGGATATGTGGCTGTGTGTGGATGGTGCAGTGAGAAAAGATGGGTACAAGCCAAGCACTGAGGTCACTGGTAAAGGGGAATCATTTTGTGGAAGCTTGCGAGAACAAGGTTGTAAATATGTCATTACATTTAGTTAAACTTACTAAATTGTTATAGGACTATAGCATACTTTTAGTCTATGTCAGTGGATATTTGGAGTATTTCTACTTTTCTGTGATTAAGAACTTTGCTCCTGAGGGGGGAGCTTCAAGATGGCAGAAGAGTAAGACGTGGAGATCACCTTCCTCCCCACAAATACATCAGAAATACATCTACATGTGGAACAACTCCTACAGAACACCTACTGAACGCTGGCAGAACACCTCAGACTTCCCGAAAGGCAAGAAACTTCCGATGTGCCTGGGTAGAGCAAAAGAAAAAAGAAAAAACAGAGACAAAAGAATAGGGACGGGACCTGCACCAGTGGGAGGGAGCTGTAAAGGAGGAAAGGTTTCCACACACTAGGAAGCCCCTTCGCGGGCGGAGACTGTGGGTGGCGGAGGGGGGACGCTTCGGAGCCTCAGAGGAGAGTGCAGCAACAGGGGTGCAGAGGGCAAAGCGGAGAGATTCCCACACAGAGGATTGGTGCCGACCAACACTCATCAGCCCGAGAGGCTTGTCTGCTCACCCGCCGGGGTGGGCGGGGGCTGGAAGCTGAGGCTCGGGCATTGGAGGTCGGATCCCAGGGAAAGGACTGGGGTTGGCAGCGTGAACACAGCCTGAACGAGGCTAGTGCACCACAGCTAGCCAGGAGGGAGTCGGGGAAAAGGTCTGGACCTGCCTAAGAGGCAAGAGACTTTTTCTTGCCTCTTTGTTTCGCGGTGCCTGAGGAGATGGGATTAAGAGCGCCACCTAAACAAGCTCCAGAGACAGACGCGAGCCGCAACTATCAGCATGGACACCAGAGACGGGCATGAAACGCTAAGGCTGCTGCTGTAGCCACCAAGAAGCCTCTGTGCAAGCACAGGTCACTCTCCACACCTCCCCTCCCGGGAGCCTGTGTGGCCTGCCACTGCCAGGGTCCCGTGATCCAGGGACAACTTCCCCCGGAGAATGCACGGTGCGCCTCAGGCTGTTGTAACGTCATGTTGGCCTCTGCCGCCGCAGGCTCGCCCCACATCCGTACCCCTCCCTCCCCCCGGCCTGAGTGAGCCAGAGCCCCCCAATCAGCTGCTCCTTTAACCCCGTCCTGTCCGAGCGAAGAACAGACACCCTCAGGCGACCTAAACGCCGAGGCGGGGCCAAATCCAAAGCTGAATCCCAGGAGCTGTGCCAACAAAGAAGAGAAAGGGAAATCTCTCCCAGCAGCCTCAGGAACAGCGGATTAAATCTCCACAGTCAACTTGATGTACCCTGCATCTCTGGAATACCTGAGTAGCCAATGAATCATCCTATTTCTTTCTTTTTCTAAATTACTTAAAAAAGTTTTTTTAATAATTATTTTTTGTTTTTTAATAACTTTTATTTTATCTATTTTATCTCATTTTATTTTATTTTATTTTATCTTTTTCCTTCTTCCTTTCTTTTTTCCTTCCTTTTCCTTTCTTTTTTTCTCCCTTTTATCCTGAGCCGTGTGGATGACAGGCTCTTGGTGCTCCAGCCAGGCATCAGGGCTGTGCCTCTGAGGTGGGAGAGCCAAGTTCAGGACACTGGTCCACAAGAGACCTCCCAGCTCCACATAATATCAAATGGCTAAAATCTCCCAGAGATCTCCATCTCAACGCCAAGACCCAGCTCCACTCAACGACCAGCAAGCTACAGTGCTGGACACCCAATGCCAAACAACTAGCAAGACAGGAACACAACCCCACCCATTAGCAGAGAGGCTGCCTAAAATCATAATAAGGTCACAGACACCACAAAACACACTACCAGATGTGGACCTGCCCACCAGAAAGACAAGATCCAGCCTCATCCACCAGAACACAGGCACCAGTCCCCACCACCAGGAAGCCTACACAACCCACTGAACCAACCTTCGCCACTGGGGGCAGACACCAAAAACAACGGGAACTATGAACCTACAGCCTGCGAAAAGGAGACCCTAAACACAGTAAGTTAAGCAAAATGAGAAGACAGAGTAACACACAGCAGATGAAGGAGCAAGGTAAAAACCCACTAGAACTAACAAATGAAGAGGAAATAGGCAGTCTACCTGAAAAAGAATTCAGAATAATGATAGCAAAGATGATCCAAAATCTTGGAAATAGAATGGAGAAAATACAAGAAACGTTTAACAAGGACCTAGAAGAACTAAAGAGCAAACAAACAATCATGAACAACACAATAAATGAAATGAATAATTCTCTAGAAGGGATCAATAGCAGAATAACTGAGGCAGAAGAACGGATAAGTGACCTGGAAGAGAAAATACTGGAAATAACTACTGCAGAGCAGAATAAAGAAAAAAGAATGAAAAGAATTGAGGACAGTCTCAGAGACTTCTGGGACAATATTAAACGAACCAACATTCGAATTATAGGGGTCCCAGAAGAAGAGAAAAAGAAAGGGTCTGAAAAATATTTCAAGAGATTATAGTTGAAAACTTCCCTAATGTGGATAAGGAAATAGTTAATCAAGTCCAGAAAGCACAGAGAGTCCCATACAGGATAAATCCAAGGAGAAACACGCCAAAACACATATTAATCAAACTATCAAAAACTAAATACAAAGAAAAAATATTAAAAGGAGCAAGGGGAAAACAACAAATAACACACAGGGAATCCCCATAAGGTTAACAGCTGATCTTTCAGCAGAAACTCTGCAAGCCAGAAGGGAGAGGCAGGACATATTTAAAGTGATGAAAGGGAAAAACCTACAACCAAGATTACGCAGCAAGGATCTCATTCAGATTCGACGGAGAAATTAAAACCTTTACAGACAAGCAAAAGCTAAGAGAATTCAGCACCACCAAACCAGCTGTACAACAAATGCTAAAGCAACTTCTGTAGGCAAGAAACACAAGAGAAGGAAAAGACCTACAATAACAAACCCAAAACAATTAAGAAAATGGTAACATACATATCGATAATTACCTTAAATGTAAATGGATTAAATGCTCCAACCAAAAGACATAGACTGGCTGAATGGATACAAAAACAAGACCCATATATATATGCAGTCTACAAGAGACCCACTTCTGACTTAGGGACACATACAGACTGAAAGTGAGGGGATGGAAAAAGATATTCCATGCAAATGGAAATCAAAAGAAAGTTGGAGTAGCAATTCTCATATCAGAAAAAATAGACTTTAAGATAAAGACTATTACAAGAGACAAAGAAGGATACTCCATAATGATTAAGGGATCAATCCAAGAAAAAGATATAACAATTGTAAATATTTATGCACCCAACACAGGAGCACCTCAATACATAAGGCAAATACTAACAGCCATAAAAGGAGAAATCGACAGTAACACAATCATAGCAGGGGACTTTAACACCCCGCTTTCACCAATGGACAGATCATCCAAAATGAAAATAAATAAGGAAACAAGCTTTAAATGATACATTAAAGAAGATGGACTTAATTGATATTTATAGGACATTCCATCCAAAAACAACAGAATACACTTTCTTTTCAAGTGCTCATGGAACATTCTCCAGGATAGATCATATCTTGGGTCACAAATGAAGCCTTGGTAAATTTAAGAAAATTGAAATCGTATCAAGTATCTTTTCTGACCACAGTGCTTTGAGACTAGATATCAATTACAGGAAAAAATCTGTGAAAAGTAGAAATACATGGAGGCTAAACAGTACACTACTTAATAACCAAGAAATCACTGAAGAAATCAAAGAAGAAATTGAAAAATACCTAGAAACGAATGACAATGAAAACACAATGACCCAAAACCTATGGGATGCAGCAAAAGCAGTTTTAAGAGGGAAGTTTATAGCAATACAGTCCTACCTTAAGAAACAAGAAACATCTCAAATAAACAACTTAACCTTACACCTAAAGCATGTAGAGAAGGAAGAACAAATAAACTCCAAAGTTAGTAGAAGGGAAGAAATCATAAAGGTCAGATCAGAAGTAAATGAAAAAGAAATGAAGGAAATGATAGCAAAGATCAATAAAACTAACAGCTGGTTCTTTGAGAAGATAAACAAAATTGATAAACCATTAGCCAGACTCATCAAGAAAAAAAGGGAGAAGTTTCAAATCAATAGAATTAGAAATGAAAAAGCTGACACTGCAGAAATACAGAGGATCATGAGAGGTTACTACAAACAACTCTATGCCAATAAATGGACAACCTGGAAGAAATGGACAAATTCTTAGAAATGCACAACATTCCCAGACTGAACCAGGAAGAAATAGAAAATATAAACAGACCAATCACAAGCACTGAAATTGAAACTGTGATTAAGCATCTTCCAACAAACAAAACCCAGGACCAGATGGCTTCACAGGCGAATTCTATCAAACATTTAGAGAAGAGCTAACACCTATCCTTCTCAAACTCTTCCAAAATATAGCAGAGGGAGGAACACTCCCAAACTCATTCTACGAGGCCACCATCACCCTGATACCAAAACCAGACAAAGATGTCACGAAACAGAAAACTACAGGCCAATATCACTGATGAGCATAGATGCAAAAATCCTCAACAAAATACTAGCAAACAGAATCCAACAGCACACTAAAAGGATCATACACCATGTTCAAGTGGGGTTTATCCCAGGAGTGCAAGGATTCTTCAATATATGCAAATCAATCAATGTGATACACCATATTAACAAATTGAAGGAGAAAAACATTAAGATCATCTTAATAGATGCAGAGAAAGCTTTTGACAAAATTCAACACCCATTTATGATAAAAAACCCTCTAGAACGTAGGCATAGAGGGAGCTTACCTCAACATAATAAAGGCCATATATGACAAACCCACAGCCAACATCGTCCTCAATGGTGAAAAACTGAAACCATTTCCACTAAGATCAGGAACAAGACAAGGTTACCCACTCTCACCACTGTTATTCAACATAGTTTTGGAAGTTTTAGCCACAGCAATAAGAGAAGAAAAAGAAATAAAAGGAATCCCAATAGGAAAAGAAGAAGTAATGCTGTCACTGTTTGTAGATGACATGATACTATACATACATAATCCTAAGGATGCTACCAGAAAACTGCAGGAGCTAATCAATGAATTTGGTAAAGTAGCAGGATACAAAATTAATGCCCAGAAATCTCTGGCATTCCTATACACTAATGATGAAAAATCTGAAAGTGAAATCAAGAAAACACTCCCATTTACTACTGCAAGAAAAAGAATAAAATACTTAGGAATAAACCTACCTGAGGAGACAAAAGACCTGTATGCAGAAAATTATAAGACACTGATGAAAGAAATTAAAGATGATACAAATAGATGGAGAGATATACCATGTTCTTGGATTGGAAGAGTCAACATTGTGAAAATGACTGTACTACCCAAAGCAATCTACAGATTCAGTGCAATCCCTATCAATCTACCAATGGCATTTTTCACAGAACTAGAACAAAAAATTTCACAATTTGTATGGAAACACAAAAGACCCCAAATAGCCAAAGCAATCTTGAGAAAGCAAAACGGAGCTGGAGGAATCACGCTCCCTGACTTCAGACTGTACTAGAGAGCTACAATAATCAAGACAGTATGGTACTGGCACAAAAACAGAAATATAGATCAATGGAACAGGATAGAAAGCTCAGAGATAAACCCACGCACCTATGGTCACCTTATTTTTGATAAAGGAGGCAAGAATATACAATGGAGAAAAGGCAGCCACTTCAGTGAGTGGTGCTCTGAAAACTGGACAACTACATGTAGAAGAATGAAATTAGAACACTCCGTAACACCATACACAAAAATAAACTCAAAATGGATTAAAGACCTAAATGTAAGGCCAGACACTATCAAACTCTTAGAGGAAAACATAGGCAGAACACTCTATGACATAAATCAAAGCAAGATCCTTTTCGACCCACCTCCTAGAGAAATGGAAATAAAAACAAAAAATAAAAACAAATGGGACCTAATGAAACTTAAATGCTTTTGCACAACAAAGGAAACCATAAACAAGACCAAAAGACAACCCTCAGAATGGGAGAAAATTTTTGCAAATGAAGCAGCTGACAAAGGATTCATCTCCAAAATTTACAAGCAGCTCATGCAGCTCAATATCAGAAAAACAAACAACCCAATACAAAAAATGGGCAGAAGACCTAAATAGACATTTCTCCAAAGAAGATATACAGATTGCCAACAAACACATGAAAGAATGCTCAACATCATTAATCATTAGAGAAATGCACATCAAAACCACAATGAGATACCATCTCACACCGGTCAGAATGGCCATCATCAAAAAATCTAGAAACAGTAAATGCTGGAGAGGGTGTGGAGAAAAGGGAGCCCTCTTGCACTGTTGGTGGGAATTTAAATTGATACAGCCACTATGGAGGTTCCTTAAAAAATTAAAAATAGAACTACCATACGACCCAGCAATCCCACTACTGGGCATATAGCCTGAGAAAACCATAATTCAGAAAGAGTCATATACCAAAATGTTCATTGCAGCTCTATTTATAATAGCCAGGACATGGAAGCAACCGAAGTGTCCATCATCGGATGAATGGATAAAGAAGATGTGACACATATATACGATGGAATATTACTCAGCCATAAAAAGAAACGAAATGGAGTTATTTGTAGTGAGGTGGATGGAGTTAGAGTCTGTCATACAGAGTGAAGTAAGTCAGAATGAGAAAAACAAATACAGTATGCTAACACATATATATGGAATCTAAAAAAAAAAAAAAGGTAATGAAGAACCTAGGGACAAGATGGGAATAAAGATGCAGACCTACTAGAAAATGGACTTCAGGACATGGGTCCGGGCAGGGTAAGCTTGGACAAAGTGAGAGTGGTAGTGTATATATGGACTTATATACACTACCAAATGTAAAATAGATAGCTAGTGGGAAGCAGCCGCCTAGCACAGGGAGATCAGCTCGGTGCTTTGTGACCAGCTAGAAGGGTGGGATAGGGAGGGTGGGAGGCAGGGAGATGCAAGAGGGAAGAGATATCGGGATATATGTATATGTATAACTGATTCACTTTGTTATAAAGCAGAAACTAACACCATTTACCATTGTAAAGCAATTATACTCCAATAAAAACGTTAGAAAAAAAAAAGTTTAAAAGAAATACAATTCTAATCACACTTTCACTGCACTAAAAAAAAAAAGGACTTTTTTGTTATTTAAGTTATTAATATAGTCAAATTAAGTGAAAGCTTTATAGAGAGAGATGGTCATGTAATTTGTGGGAGAAACTGCTGATGTCCTGGATATGTTCTCTGAAGAACTGAATGAAATTAGAATTAGGATTGAGATGATGATTCTTTTTTTTTTTTTTTATGTTTCCCGTTTATCATCTTTTAAAATCTGTATCATTTGCAAAAAAGTGACCTATATTACATGTTAGTTACAAACGGTAATTGTATAAGGAGCATTTATAAACCCACTTTTCAAGAACTAGAACAATAAAACATTTTTAGCTACCTATCAGTTCCCTCTACCATCACCCCACCTCCCTGCTGCCTATAGCAATCATTCTATGCCACAGAGGCAACCACTGTTTCTAAATTTTTATTATTACCTTGCTTCTTTAAAATAGTTTTGTAATAAATATATGTATGCCTAAATATACCCATTAGCTTTACCTCTTACTGAGCTACATAAAAATGTATTGTACTCTATAAATTTATTGGGACTTGCTTTTGTTTTCCCTAAACATTGTTTTCAAGTTGTACTTATGTCGTTGCAGGTAGTTGTAATTCATACATTTTCATTGTTGTATAAGTATGCCGTAATTTTATTTGTCCATTCTCTATCGATGGAAATTTGTGATGTTTCTGCTTTTATGTTATTAAGAACTTTGCTTTTATACAAATTTTGAACAAAGTAGTACCTGTTTTTTGATAGTTGTTTTTCATTGTTTTTAAACGCATATTTAATGCCATTATATTATTTTTCTTTAATAAGGTTTTTCCAGAGAAAACTTTACAGTATCTATACTTTTTAGACATGTAAGGGGTTAGTATTCTTGTTACTTCCTCAAAAGCACCTTATTTTCTCTTTTCCCTGGGCCTTTGCATATGCCGTTCTCTCTATCTTGAAGAATTTTTGCTTCCCTATCCCTGACCCCCATTTGCATGAGTTCTTCCTCCTATTCATCCTCAGGATTTGTCTCAGATGTTACTTTTTCCAGGAAGCCCTCCTGACCACCCCAGGTCATGGTAGGTGCCTTTAGTCCCTTTCACATACTCCTGTACTTCTCCAGATTTTCCATATTTCCCTTTTCAAAACACTCATTAAACTCATATGTATTATACATTCTGGTTTAGTTCTTTGTCTCCACCACTAACATGGATGATTGGAATGGTAGACGTTTTGCCTCATTTTGTGATATATCCCCTGAAGCCAATCCAGAGCCTGGCATGAGAAATTCAGTAAACGTTTGTTAAATAAATAAATGAAAGAATTGCTAATCTCTCAACTTGTGCTCACCAAAATTATTGATAAGGACACCTTAATTTGTTGATGTCAAAGGACAACTGTTTGTTGGTAAATGGAATATTTAATAATGTTTTCCCTTTGGACCAAGTGTTATCAATTTCAATGCTGTCAGCTGTCAAGGATGGAGATCAGCATAGAACTAAACAACTAAGCCACTATTCACTCCTTGTCTCCCTTGGTGCATGGAGATATATTCCATAAAGACAGCTATTGATTTCTACCATTAGATTGCCAGGAAAGCCAGCAATAATTGCTTTAGGAATTTTATCCATGAATGTTTCCTCTTAATTTCCCAGGAGCAAGACCAGCTGCTCCCCTTCTCTCAATAAAAAATTAGAGAGCTGGAAATTAACATACTCATAAATTTTTTTTTTCTTTAGAAAAGCATTATTGAGTTGGGGTAATGAAGAATAAGAAGCAAAATACAAAAGTAAAGTTTTCAAAGGATTTTATTTTATTTTTAAATTTTTATTTTTTTTTTTATGGAATGATAGAATTATTTATTGAGTGAAAACATTTCTCATAAATAAATAAAAACTAAAGATATTTTGAGATATTTTCAGATAAACAAAAGGAGAGTGAATTAATTGCAAGAATACCTTCAATAAAATAAATGCTATAGGGAGTTTCTCAGGCTGATGGACAATTACATAATTTGGAATCTCAGATCTATATGAAGGAATAAAAACACCAGAAATGTTTCAAAGGATTTTAAACTGTTACATATATAAATTAAAAAACAGACTAAGGTAGAAAAATATGTTAGCTTTATGGAAACATTACTATTCCTATTTTTTAAATGTTTAATATCTTTTCAGGGTTTGGTAGACCTGTACGCTTGCTTGTCATTTTTCTTTTTTTTAAATTTTGAATGTGTATTTATTTAATATTCAACATATGTTTACATACAAAGTTATCACTCCTTACCTAGAATTCCTCTTCTCACCAGTATTTCTCTCCGTGGTGCACTTAGCACAGAAAACAATTGTTTTTTACTTGTATGTCTCCCCAACTGGACTCTGAGCTCCTAAGGATGGGGACTAGGTTTTATTTATCATTGTATCCTAGCACCCAGGCTAAGGTAGGACAGAGTGGGGATTTGATATGCTTGTCATTTTTCTTCATTAGCAGCTATGGGAAGAACTAATCACTTCCAAAAATCCTTCCTGTCTTTCATTTCTGGTCCCCCTCCACCCCATTTCCCACAAATATCTGAAGGTTGAATAAGAAACATTAATGTTGAGATGGAACAGACATTTGGAAAACTGTACCAAGAATCCATGCTAAGATAATATATGGGTGGATGTGGCACACATGCTTTTCTCATTTGACCCTATAAGAAGAGTGTTTCATTGTTGTTTCTTGACCATTCCAGGAGTATGTTTCAGGTACATTCAAGAACTGATTCACAGGGCCAAGGTATGAGAAACATTTGGATATTTGGTTGAGGGGTAGGGCCTTTTTTATTTTTTGGAGTTTACTTCCTAATTCAGAAGAAATGAATTACCATTTTATTTCCTGTCTCAAAAATTAACTGTCATCGTTTTGTTGATGTGTAGTGTTAGTGTGCTGGAGCTCATGAGAGCTGATTCTCCCCAATTCAGCATTTAGTGATGTCATATTGGTAGCTTAAAATTGGCTACAGTGGGAGTATTTACACCATGGAAATTAGCAAATGCTACAAAACAGGAACTTTTTTTCACCAGCACTCCATTGCATGTAGTAGCCAAGCATCTTTAAAAAAAATTTTTTTTGACTGTGTGCCAGTATTCCTTCCTTTGAGGAATTGCCCTTTCTCAATCAATGTGATTCTGGTATGGTTGTCAATCCCAAAGCCCCCGCCTCTTTAATTACACAGGTGAATTACAGTTTATCTGTTCTGTGAACATATTTTTTGGGTATGCTTTCATTGTCTCTAGGAGATGTTACTTTTGCTACTTTTTCTTTTAATGTTTCATGAATTTTGAGAGATTCAAAAACTATGCTGTGGCCACTCCCACCTCTTCATAATCATCCTCAATTATATTTTAAACAGATAATTCATTCAATAAGAGTTTTATAAACATAGATTTGTGAAGATTGTTTCCTTGAATTGGATACAGGTTGATAATAGCTGTTGATAATATAAATTAAAGTTCTCATGCTGCCTCTCCTTGGAGATTCATGTCTTTGTAATTTTTCCTTTCTCAGAAACTGTTAAATTTACTATAATATCCCTAGATAAACTTGGTAGTTTGAGGCTCACCTTTATTTTTTATGTGTCTGAAATTATTAGGAATAATGACTAAGAATACTAATTTCATCTTTAAACATCTCTTGTTACTTCGTGCAAAGTTTCCCCCCCCATGTCAGATAAATTTTAAATGTTTTACCCCAAGCTGTATATCTCTGTTAAAGTTACGTTAGTCATATCACAAAATAATTCTTGGTACCTAGAATAACAAAAGAATTTAAGCAGAAAATATATGTCCTATTTTGAAAACATTTCAACACAGTAAAAATGTAATGATTTCCCCTCTCATTTTGAGATCTTGTTAGGTATAGTTTAGGGAAAATTCTTTGTTTCTAGAGTCTTATGACAGACTCAGGATTTTTAAAAAAATTAATTAATTTATTATTATTATTTTTTGGCTGCGTTGGGTCTTCGTTGCTGTGTGTGGGCTTTCTCAAGTTACGGTGAGTGGGGGCTACTCTTCGTTGCAGTGCATGGGCTTCTCATTGCGGTGGCCTCTCGTTGCAGAGCACGGGCTGTAGGTGCGTGTGGACTCAGTAGTTGTGGCTTGCGGGCTCCAGAGCTCAGGCTCAGTAGTTGTGACGCATGGGCTTAGTTGCTCCGCGGCATGTGGGATCTTCCCTGACCAGGGATTGAACCCGTGCCCTCTACATTGGCAGGCGGATTTTTAACCACTGCGCAACCAGGGAAGCCCAGGATTTTTTTTTTTAATTTGGAAAATACTTACTTTTCAAAGATTTTTTTGTACTTATGTGGTCTTCTTGAGTTTTATTCTAAAATTAATTTACATGGAAATATGTTTATCTTTAAAATGTATTTATCTCTTTTTAAAAAATCCTATTTCCTACTCAAAAGATTTAAATCTACAGTCTCAGGCTTATACAAAAACAAGATAACTCATAAATTCTTGAAAGGTAAAGCCAGTATCTTTATTTTTATGCATTCGTGTTCTAGTAATCCACATCAAGGTAACATAAAATAAAAATTTTATAGACCAAACTACTTCCAATTAAATTATTTTAACAAAATTGTGACTGATTATCAGTTGTGTGGATTTGTCTATTTTAGTAGAGTTCCGTTTATTGATTTTTAATCAGCTATTAAAAATACCTGATTAAATATTGTGAATTTTCTCATTATCACTAGTTTAAAATAATTTGTTTATGGTGTGATTTCATGTGGTTTTCTTTGTGTTTATCCTGCTTGAAGTTCATTGAGATTCCTGGATCTGTAGGTTTATATTTTCATTAGATCTGAAAAAATTTTGTCAGTTATGTCTTCAGATATTTTTCTGCCCCTTCCTTTTTCTGAAACTCCTCTCACGCTTGTTATATATTTCTCAATTTTGTCCAAGAGATTTCTGTGACTGTTCCTATTTTTTTTCAGCCCTTTTTCTTTCTGTACTTCAATTTGGAAACTTTCATTTGTCCTTTCTTCAATCAGAGTCACTATGTTTTTCCTTTGTAGCCCTTGTCTGATAATTTTGTCATCTCAGTATTTTGGGGTCTGTTTCTATTGGAAAACTCTGTTTCCGTTTCTCCCCTGTGGGTTAATAATCTAGAAGGTGCTTCCAGGCAGAAAGCTGAGATGATTGTCTGGCTTACCTATTTTTTCCCTCTCTAATCTACTTTCAGGGATTATAGTTCTTTACTGCCTATTTCCCAATTCTGAAAACAGTGGTTTCATATACTTTGTCCACTTTTCTAGTTATTTATGGTGGAATAGTTAATTCAGTCTTACGTGACTAGGTAGTGCAACTCCTGGCAATTATCTTTTAATTTTGGTATCTTCAGAATGTTTCTTTCTTGTGTTATGCAGAAAAGTAATGGAAGTAAAATATAAAGTTTAGGTGAGTTGGAGTTACGCATTTACTTAAAACAGACATGCAGTTACATATGATAGTCTAAAGATCTCCCTCATTCGCTACCAATGTTTGAACTTTGCTAGAGCCCCCATCATTTCCTTTGCTCTCCTTTTTAGATTGCCAGATTATCACACTTCTTTCTCATTTATCGAAGGCCCCACTTGTCCTTCTCTGTACTGCTTTTCTTGCCTAATTTCAATAAGATCAAATTTCACATTCACTTCCAAAATTACCTGGGGTTGTCTATAATTGTTTTAGCTCTTAATCCCTTCTCTTCACCTTGGTCATTGCTGCAGTAGGTACCTAAGAACACTGGACTTAGGGTGCACATTTCAGTCTTGTTAATCTAATGCCACTACAGCTGTATGACTGTATGGGAAACTCACATAACTTCTCTGAACTTATTTGTGGAGCCAAAGTGAGAAAATATCCTCTTCTTATCTCACAGATTTGACAATGCTAATGCACAAATATATCGTTCAAAACATGTTGTTATCTTTGTACTTACTCATATGACAGGGTCCCAAATAATTTTGTTTTTACCATCTGTTCTTTTTCATTAAAAAATTATTTTCTGGGGCTTCCTTGGTGGTGCAGTGGTTGAGAATCTGCCTGCCAATACAGGGGACACGGGTTCGAGCCCTGGTCTGGGAAGATCCCACATGCCGCAGAGCAACTGGGCCCGTGAGCCACAATTACTGAGCCTGCACGTCTGGAGCCTGTGCTCCGCAACAAGAGAGGCCGTGATAGTGAGAGGTCCGCGCACCGTGATGAAGAGTGGCCCCCGCTCGCCGCAACTAGAGAAAGCCCTGGCACAGAAACGAAGACCCAACACAGCCAAAAATAAAAATAAATAAATTAATTAATTAAAAAAAATTATTTTCTGATGTATCATATATGACTTACACATTGTGTCTTGCCCCTTAAAATTGGTTTAAAAAATTTTGTCTAGAAGACACTAAGAGGGATGTCAACCCTCTGTGACTCATTTGGAACCAAGGTGCACTTTTCTCTCTCTCCAGCAGATTCTCACACATGTCCTAGGCTTGCTCAAATGGTGCACTTTCCTGAGCCTAAAGCTTCTAAAATTCAAGGCCATTAATTTATATTGAGTATGTATTATAAAGATTTTCTTTAAAATTAGTTGTTTGGGATTTAGAACTTGTTTCCCAAGAAACATGTTATTCTAGGTTGCAGCTAGACCAGACCACGAAACTTTCTTCTACATAATGTAGCTGCGCTATAGTGATCAACTGAAAGAAATAAACTAATATTCGTGTCAGAGATATTTGAGCTATGAAGATTAAAGGCAGTTTTAGCTTAAACACCTGAACCAGGGCTATGTCTGATAGGTGTGATTTTCTAGGTCTGATTCACTTGTAGGTAATTTACTGTTAGCAGTTCATGTTAGCTGATGGGTATTTTTCAGATCTTAGCTCCTGCACTCAGAACAAGGAAATGGGTTTTTTGTTGAGTTCTGCATGCATGCTGAAAGCTGAGGATCTTTTATTGGATAGTCAGTGAGGCCAGGGACCTGCCACTGATGTGATTTCATGGTTTATTCCTTCAGTTTCCTAATATGTAGAATTGTGTGAGTGTCTACATTTCATATAGCCTATGGACTGAATGTTAGTGTCCCCCCCCCATTCATATGTTGAAGCCATAAATTCCCAGTGTGATAGTATTTGGAGGTGGGGCCTTTGGGAGATGATTAGAGTTAGATTAGGTCATGAAGGTGGGGCCCTTGTGATAGGATTAGGGCCTTGTGAAAAGAGGAAGAGATATGAACTCTCTCTGCCATGTGAGGATACAGCAAGAAGGCAGCCATCTGCAAACTAGGAAGAGGGTCCTCATCAGACACCAACTCTGCTGGTACCTTGAACTTGGATTTTCTGGCCTCTAGAACTGTGATAAATGCCAGTTGTTTAAGCCACCCAGTCTATGGTATCTTGCTACATCACCTGAGCTAAGATAATATGTCATATTGCACATACTTTGCAATGTAATGCCACCTATTAAGTATAGGTTGAATACTTTAGTGAACTTGTGTAGTATGCCCACCTCCCTCTACCACACCCCTTGTTTCTTTCTGTAACTTCATTCTCTCCTCCTCATTGACTCATATGAATCTAAATCAAGAAGAGTAAAGCTAGACTTATTTTGCTCTGTACCACTGTTCTTTTTGGATTGTTCTTTACAGCAGGGTACTTGCTTTTGAAAACTGGCACTTTGCATCATTGCATTTTATTCTCCATAGCCACACTTCTGAAAAGGAAAAAAAAACTTCCCTTGGCATAAATTTTTCTTAGGTAGGAAAGAGTAACATGGAGTGAGCCTGTTTTGATGACTATGGGGAATTGGTTGGAGAGGTAACTGAAACACTAAGCTTAAGGTGTCACTCCATGGGGACTTGATAGTGATGAGTGATGTAGGTTATTGCCAACAGTTTTAGCGGCATCAGTTAGGATTTTGCTGGTAATTGTGGAATCACACTGATGTGTACAACAAAGAGTGTAGTAGAAACAGCTTTACTGTAACACTGGCGGAACCCCCACAGCTTTTCTTTTGTACCATTTTGTATTTCTCCTCCTCCAATAATGATTCCTCCTTAACTCCCAGAAAGTAGAATAGTCAATTTAAGTGAAATAGGAAAAGTCATTTTACTAACGCAAGTCACTAATGAAATAGAATTCTTCCATGAGATGCATTTTAAATCATTTTTTAAATGCCTCCCTCCCACCTTATTTTTTGATGTTCTTGTTCTTCCTGGTATCCTTGCTATGACGAAGAGGCCTGGTGACCAAGTGACCTTCGTAGTGTGGGGTTTCTCCTTTGGCATGTGAGATAATTCAAGATGGAAGTAATATGGAAACAAGTGAGAGGAGGAATTTGGGGATGGGGATTGGAGCTTGAAACATGGAAACTCCTTGAGGTGTTCTTTTTCCTATAGTGGCCCGCAAGGATGAGATATATAGCCTGACAGCTCCTGAGAACAAGGTATATCCATAAGCCAGGATAGCTAGGTGTGTGTAACTCCCAAACTTCATTTCCCTGTTGTTAATCTTAATTTCTTATTAAAAATTTGTTCGACTAATTCTGCTTTATTACATTCATGCTTAGGAAATTAAAAAAAAAGAAACCTGAAGTTCTTATATAATCATCTGGGCAGAGCTTTAGAAAAGAAAATAGCATCTTTCATGGTCAAACACTGTTGATAAAGGTGATTGTTGGGATATTTCCAGGGGAAGGTAACTCCGGGTGCTTGGAGATTCACAATGATTCTTCCTCCCGTAGATATTCCTCCTCCATTTCTACCTTGGAGGATCTGTCTTAATTTTGTTAAGGGACATGACTTTTATTTATATGTGTTCAATTTGGAAAAAAATAGTAACTCAAGAAATAAAATATGCTCTCCATCCCCCTCCTAGTTTTTACATTTTTATTTTTTAGGGTGAAATTGGTTTATATTAGGAGTTGTTAACAAGAATACTGCTGAGGAACCCAAGAAGACTAGTGTCACAAAGTGCTATAATGTCCTGCAAAATATGGAAATAACTCTTTCACAATTCCAGTAGGTATCATTTTTAGAACCCAAAATTTAAAAAAAAAATGATGATTTCATTTAACTTTTATTTCTACAAGGTTTCACAAACTTACTAGAATTCACTAGCTCACACAAACCTTTAATTTTTGCTTCTTCCTCCAAACCTAAGTGTCCTAAATTGTTGGTTTTTTTTTCCTGACCTCTGCTTCAAGGTCATTGATGCCTGGTGAAAAAAAGTAGATCTACTACTTTTGTTTTACTGATAAGATTTTTCTGTTAGGCTTCAGTTTTATGTCTCTCCTAACCAACCATGCCTCCCCAGCCCCTGTTTTCTAGATCAAGGATGATAACTTGATCTATGAAAATGTGCTGTGGCTGGTCCTTGTCCTTCCAGACCAACTTGTTCTGGCATGTAGTTTACGCCATTTGAAATACTGTAAAAAGCATGCACTAGTGTTTTTAACACCTTGTAGCATTTGGGGAATTTTTGCCCTAGTCAATATCCTGACAAAACCCCTCAAGAATAGAACAAAAATGAAAGATTAGAATCCTAGAGCCAGTAAAGATTGCTGCTGAGTTAAGGACTGTATACATATAAGAATAGCTCAATATCAAAATATATAATACTATAACTTACCAAATTAATAAATAAAAAGAGAAAACACACGATCATCTCTTTATAGCTGAAGAAGTATTTGATGTAATTCATCTTCCATTCTTGATAAGAAACTCTTGATACAATGTAATATACCAACATAAAATATCCTTAACATAATAAAAATATAATTTTGTACCATATTTTAAAAAAAGCAACATCTAGAACATCTAGAAATCATTCCTTCACATTTAGGAATAAGAGAAAGATGTTCATTATGATACCATTCTTAATGAAGTCCAGCTAACATAATAAAATTAGAGAAAAAAATGAGTGTAAAAGTTATAACAGAGAAGACAAAATATTTGCAGATAATATGGTTGTATGTATTAAAAACCCAAGTGGGTTACCTGAAAAATTATTATAACAATAAGAAAATTCAGTGAGGTGGCTGGTATATTAAGAAAAAACTGTTTTCCTGTATACAATCTAAAACAAGATAAAAAAATATAATTGAAGGGAAGCACCTATTAACCACAGTCACAAAGAGATTAAATACCTAGGAATAAACTTAATAAAAAATATAAAACATTTAAGTGAATGAAAATTTAGAATACTACTGAGTTACCCAAGAAGACTTAAATAGAATGGTATTTTCTCATCTTAGATAGGGAAACTCAATATCATTATGATGTTTATTCTCTCCCAGTAAAACTATATGTTTAAAATTCTCCTCAATAACTATACTAAGAGATTTTTATATGAACTACAAAAACTATTCTAACTTTCTTATGTTAAAATAAAAATAATTTTTAGGGAAATTCTAAAAAAAGAAATAAAAATTATTGCTTTTGAATGTACTCACTGAGGATAGTTAGTCCTACAGTATATTGAACATATTATAGTTATATAGTAATTTAAAGGTTGGTACTGGCACTTGTATAAATAATGTATAGTTCAATAAAACAGTAAAATGTCCAGATACAAGCTCAATATGTTTGTGAATTTGGTGTGTGTTAAAGGTGGTATTGAAAAATCAGGGGACAAAAGATGAATTATTCAATAAATGGTGCTGAGACAACTGCATAGCCATCTGGAGAAAAATAAAATTGGCTCCCATCCTAACTGCATATGGAGCAAAGATTTTACTGTTAAAAATTAATCATAAAAGTATTAAGCTGAAGCATAGTGAAAATTAAATAGTTTTCAAATAAGAAAGCATTTGTAAATGTCATATAAAACCCAGAAGCCATACAAGAATTTTTCCATAAATTTAACTGAAAATAACACTTCTGTGGCAAAAATAACCATAAGTAAAAAAAAATAACAAAAAATTTAGAAAAAATTAATAACATATCATAGGCAAAAAGCTAATTTCTTTAATATGTAAAGACTTTATATTCATTAATAAGGCAACAATAATCCAATAAAAAAGCACAGGTCATAAACAGTTCACAAAAAGAAATTATAGATGACTCAAACTTATGAAAATATACTTAAGTACTTTCAAAATAGAAGATAAAGATAAATGAAAACCATAGTGAGTTAGGTGAAAATGCTATTAGATTAGCAAAGATTAAAACAATTCGATAATGCAAACTTGTATTTTATGTGATATGAGTTAATAAGAGAATAATAATAAGAATTAACATTTTTTGAGTGCTTATCTTGTATCAGGTACTGTTCTGAGTTTTATATGTATTTATTAACCAGTTCCTCACAATGATCCTATAAAACACGTACAATTCTTTTTTTTTTATTAATTAATTTATTTATTTTTGGCTGTGTTGGGTCTTCGTTTCTGTGCGAGGGCTTTCTGTGTGAGGGCTTTCTCTAGTTGTGGCAAGTGGGGGCCACTCTTCATCGCGGTGCGCGGGCCTCTCACTATCGCAGCCTCTCTTGTTGCGGAGCACAGGCTCCAGACGCGCAGGCTCAGTAGTTGTGGCTCATGGGCCTAGTTGCCCCGCGGCATGTGGGATCTTCCCAGACCAGGGCTCGAACCCGTGTCCCCTGCATTAGCAGGCGGATTCTCAACCACTGCGCCACCAGGGAAGCCCAAAACACGTACAATTCTTATTCCTGTTTTCAGATGGTGAAACTGAGATCTAGAAAGAACTAACTTGCCTAGTTGTGACAAAAGTAAGTGGCAGAAGTAGAAACTGAACCGAGATCTGGCTAAAAGTTATGCAAGTAGCTATAATCAGCTACTGTTTGTCCTCCAAATGATCTGTAATAAAAATTACAAATATAGTCGTTTTAACCCTGAAATTCTACTGTCAGGGTTTTATCCTCCATGTTTACTCGCAAAGGTACCAGAAAATGAATGCACACAGATACTCACTGTAGCCTGGTCTGTGATAGCAGTAGATTGGAAACAAAAGTTTCATAGGAACTGGTGATATATACTATGGTATAGCCATACAATGGAATCCTAGCCAGCTGAAAGCAAAATGAGGAAGCTTTTCAACTATGTAGTAGTACATATACTACTATTTGTATAAAAAGAAGTATATATTTATAGTTTGTGTGTGGTGTTATATTAGAATATCCCCAGAAAGATGCACAAGAAATTGGTAATTGTGTGGCTCTGGGGAGGGAAATTGGGGATAGGCATAGGAGGAGGACTTACTTTTCATTGTATAGCCTTTGGTATTGTTTACATTTTGCACTATGTAAATGTATTATCCATTCAAAGCTGAAATATGTACATCGATTAAGTTTTTTACATGGTTTTTAGAAATAGCTTCACCAATATTCTGAAATGTTCTCTGTAGAGAGGGGCAGGGCATGTACCCTTTTGGGAATGGCTGCTTCTAATAACAGCAGGTGTGATGGGAATGAGTTGTGTTTGGGGATGGTGTTGAGGGGCATTGAAAGTTGATAGCTATTGACCTGGACCGCTTCTCTGCTTTCAGAAACATTTCCCACATCCTTATAAGAGATGTTGAGGTGCTTCTGAGGATCACCCTCCCTGTTCTTACCTGTCCCCATTGCCCACATCAACAGCAGATGCTTGAGGTGTCTGTATGCCTGGACTGTTAGGTTTGAGCCTTCTGGAGACATATTCAAACGCTGTCTCTTTGCCCGATTGTGCACTTGGTCATTCACTGGTTTGTTCTAATAGCCCAGAATCTTTGCTATCTTTTTTTTTAACATCATAGTCCCCAAGTGCTTAGAAATCACCTAAATCTGAGTGTTTATTCTAAAAGGAAGGACATTTAAGGCCAGAGTGGCAAAGGGATTTGCTTTCTCAAAGCTTCTTTCTTGCCCAGTGATTGTGGCTTCTTTCCTGTAGACTCAGCTACTCCCAGACACTCTGGTCTGCCTCCTTCCTGGATGGCTTTGCTCTGTTAGCTGGAACTGAGGGGCTCCCTATCATTCTAGGCAGAAATTTTATGGTATAGAGATTTGGTGAATTGGATGAGGAATTAAGACATAGCTATTGATGATGCCATCAATATTTTTTCATTCAGTCTAAATTTGGTTCCAGGCACTTTTCTGGATTATGTTTGTGTTTGTTATCATTGAATAATGAAGAGCAGCCGAGGTGTGCTGGAGAAACAGCTTCCTTTTTTCACTTTGCCATAAATGTCTCCACTGTGGTTATTTTAGTATGTACTTGATAAAAAGATTCTGAGCGGGACTTCCCTGGTGGCGCAGTG
This sequence comes from Balaenoptera physalus, assembly GCF_965194825.1. Lineage (NCBI taxonomy): Eukaryota > Metazoa > Chordata > Mammalia > Artiodactyla > Balaenopteridae > Balaenoptera > Balaenoptera physalus. The sequence continues at coordinate 59,883,774 of NC_138897.1, forward strand.
GTTGAGAATCCACCTGCCAATGAGGGGGACACGGGTTTGAGCCCTGGTCTGGGAGGATCCCACATGCTGCGGAGCAGCTGGGCCCGTGCGCCACAGCTACTGAAGCCCGCGCGCCTCAACTACTGAGGCCTGCATGCCTGGAGCCCGTGCTCCGCAGCGGGAGGGGCCGCTGCAATGAGAAGCCTGCGCACCACAACGCTCGCCACAACTAGAGAGAGCCTGTGCGCAGCAACGAGGACCTGACACAGCCAAAAAAATAAATAAATAAATTTATATTAAAAAAAAAAGATTCTGAGCTATAAAAACATGCGATTGGACATTGGCATTGGTTAAATAATTTGCAAAGGTGTTCATTTCCAGATAAATGAGGAGACATTCTGAGTAGCATGTATTTAGGGCAACAAAGCTCACTCATTGCCTTTAAAAATTCACAGATGACTCATGAATCAATTAAATTTTTAAAGTAGCTCATTATTTTAAAGTTAGCTTTAGATGCTTGATCATGATTAATAGATAACAGAATTTTAAAAATTAATGAAAAATGACTGCATCTTGTTATTGTAACACTGGGCTATGAATACTATAGTGTAATTAATGATAAAAGTGATGCCTAGGGCTTCCCTCGTGGCACAGTGGTTAAGAATCTGCCTGCCAGTGCAGGGAACACGGGTTCGAGCTCTGGGCTGGGAAGATCCCACATGCCGTGGAGCAACTAAGCCCGCAAGCCACAACTACTGAGCCCATGTACCACACAGCTACTGAAGCCCGCATGCCTAGAGCCCGTGCTCTGCAACAAGAGAAGCCCCCACAATGAGAAGCCCGTGCAGCACAAGGAAGAGTAGCCCCCGCTTGCCACAACTAGAGAAAGCCCGCGCGCAGCAACCAAGACCCAATGCAGTCAAAAATAAATAAATAAATAAATAAATTTATAAAAAAGTGATGCCTATAACATGAAGTATGTGGGCAAATTGTTATAACCATTGGCTCTGACAAATACTTACGCCACAAATCACCATTCAGGCCTATTATGTGCAAGATACAGTAGTAGCTGCTAAGTGCTTCTTTGCTACACACTCACCATCATAGTATATGTAACAGACTCAAATTAATTTCAGATGAATTAAAGGGTGAAATTTTAAAAAGTCAATGAAGAAGATGTTTCTGAAAACAATATCTCCAAATGGGAAGCAGATTAAATTAAGAAAATAAAGTCAGTAGTTTTAATCAAATTAAAAAAAAAAGAATAAGCTGGAGAAAATACAAAGAACTAGAAAACATTTCATCAGAAGTTTATGTATAATAACAATTTTACTGCTATTATTAATAATGTTGCAATACATACTCTTTCTAAATCAAGAGTAGTAAAAAAAAAAATCCATGTCTAGTAGCAGAGTAACCATTTAAAAATGGAATCATTTTCATGCATTTTTTACATGAAACTCTTAAGTGAATTCAGGTTAAAAACCAAACTCCTTATTTTGGCTTATAAGGCCGCTCTTCCTCCCTCTTTTAAAAAACCTGTTTATTCTCATCTGTGGTCACTGTTCCCTAGCACCTCTTCTCCAATAGCATTAAGAAATCCAAATGTCCGTGTTCTCTCTTACCTTCTTCCTTGCCTCTGTTTCTGTGTCCAAGAGGATTAGACAGGTTGTGTTTGAGACTCATAGTGTTCACCTGGATTCAGGTAATTAAGATTCCTCTCCTAGCCTTGGCCTGTTGTTGCAAGTCCCTGAATGCTTCAACATACAACTTGGTTTCCTTAATTCTGTCCATATCTCCTTTAATATTCCCTTCCTTAAAATTTCATCAAATTCCAAGTGAGGTTGTCACGTTTCTTGCTAGCTCCGTAAATGATACAGCACTCAAAATTCAGAATTAATTATTGATATTTTTCACATTTTCTCAAATTAAAAAAAACTTTATTGAGGCATGATTTATACACAATAAAATGCACCTACTTTGATCATCTAGTGTGATGAATTTTGGTAAATGTATATACCTGTGTAACCACCACACAGTCAAAAAAAAGTGCATGTCCATTACCTCCCAAAAGTTTTCTTTCACTTTCCTGGTCAAATTTCCCACCTCAGTTCTCTAATCTGCTTTCTGTTACTATAAATTAGATTTGTGTTCTAGAGTTTTAGCTAGATGAAATCATACATCATGACTTGTTTGTATCTGACTTCTTTTGTTCAGCATAATGTTTTTGAGATTCACCCACATTGTTGCATTTATCAGTAAATCATTTCTTTTTATTGTCAAGCAGTGCTTAGTTATATGGATATTTTACAATTTATTTATCCATCCCCCTGTTCATGGGTATTTGTTTCCAGGTTTTGACTATTATAAATAAGGCTATATGTATATGGACATTCGTCTACAGATATTTGTGTGGACATATGTTTTTATTTTTTTGGGGGGCTAAATACCTAGGAGGAGAATTTCTGGGATGTATAGTAAGTGTTCAACTTTAAAAGTAGCTGTCATACATTTTTATGAAGTGGTTGTACCAGTTCACATTCTCACCAGCGGTGTATTAGAGTTCCAGTTGCTCCATATCCTCATCTAGTACTTGTTATTTTCAGTATTTTTAATTTTAGCTATTCTAATGGTTGGAGCTATTTCATTGTGGTTTTAGTTTGCATTTCCTTGATGACTAATGATGTTGAGAATCTTATATTTTTTCTTCATCCATTTGTCCATTAAAAATGGGGTTATTTGTCCTATCTTTGAAAACATGCATTCTGGGTACAAGTCCTTTGTTAGATACATGCATTGTAAATATTTTCTCCCAATTTTCCTTGTCTTTATTATCTTAGTAATGTTTTAGAAAGAGCAGATAGTTTAAACTTGGAGGTCCAATTTAACTTTTTTTATGGTCTGTGAGTTTTGTGTCCTATCCATGAAATTTTTGCCTACCCCAGAGTCATGAAGATTTTCTCCTATGTTTTCTTCTGGAAAGTTTTTTTAGTTTTAGGGGAAAAAAACCCTCCATAGGTAAACTTAAAATCGCCCCTTTACCCCTTCCTACCTGTATTCCCCTCCTTTCATTCCAGTGCTATCCATTGTCATGAACTTCACATATATATCTTTATCAGTACTGTATAATTCTGCCATGCAAGTTCTTATGCATCACAATATTTAACATTATTTTGTGAATTTATAAAACTTACATAAACGGTTTCATTTTTACATGCATGTATCTCTTAGCTTTTTCTGTGTTATCCCCAAATGTAGTGTCTTAAATCCATAACCATTTTTTGAACTCAAAGTTCTGTGGGGCTGTAATTTGGGCTGGGCTCAGCTGAGCAGTCCTTCAGCTACTCTCAGCTTGGTTTACTAATGCGTCTGTGGTCATCTCCTGAGTTGGCTGGGAGTTGGTTGGTCTGCAAGAACTCAGTGGGTATCACATGTCTTGGTTTGATTTATTTTCTTGTTTTGTTTTTGCTATTACCCCCCAATGTTGCAGGGAACATCTTTATACTTATCTCCTTTTGCAGTATATGCAATAACTTTTCTGGAAGTAAAATGGTTAGGTTTTTGAGTATGTGTATTTTTAGGAGATATTACCAAATTGCTCTCTAATTTGTTTTTGTGTTATGGGATATGTGTCCCCTCCCCTCATTAATATAGTATTTTAAAATTATATTTGATATTCATATTGCCATAGTAGCTTTCCTTTGGTCAATATTTGCTACTACATCTTTTCCCATTCTTTCATTTTTAATCTTAAACTGTTGTTATGTTTTAGTTAAACTTTTCTTCCCCAAAGTGTATACAGGGATTAAAAAAATGTACACTGAGAGTCTTTAACTTTCAGTAAGAGTTTATTGTTTATAATTATTGTAATTAATGATGTATTTGGACTGATTGCTTTCATCTTTATCTGAAATTATCCTTATTTCTCCCTCACTCTTGGTGATTATTTTACTGAATATGTTATATCTTGATTGATGTTATTTTCTTCCAGCAATTTGAATATATTTTATTTTATTCTGGCATCTTTTAATATATCAGTAATGTCAAACTGATTTTTCTCTTTTTATCTGTAATTTCTCTACATATTGAGTAGAAGGGAGGGACTTTAATATCTGCTCAGTTAGCCTCTCAAACCAGAGGTTTGATTTTTATTTACTCTTAATCCAAGACAGAGAGAGATTCCATCTATCTACCTCCTCTATCTATCTATCTATCTATCTACCTATCTATCTACAGAGAGACACACAGGGAGAGACAGACACAGAGAATGTTTTGTTTTATTTTAGAAGAATGAGTGAAACCAAGTTTTTAACAATTCTTTAATTGTTCTCTATGGAAATTTTATATTTTAACTGTTGATGAAAAATTTTTAAATAAAAAACTGAAGTATTGTTTAACGACAACTATGGTTTTTACAAGCACAATGCTTATATCACGTTGCTAGACTCTGTGAGATGGGTGAGGTGGTGGCAGATAGCTAACTTCATGCTCACAGACTTTTTCTTTTTCCTCCTGAACACACATCTAAGATAGATTCCCAACCCCACTGCACATAGGTGGGACCATGTAACTGATTCCTGCAAACAGAATGTGCGTGGAAACAATGTTTGCCACTCCCAGGACTGTCTCTTCATCATTGTGTATGATCCTCCACCTTCTCTCTCTTTGCTTCATTAGCTGACCATATGCAGAAGACTCAGCAGAGACTCTGAGGCCCTAGAGGAAATGAAGAGCCCCTAAATGAAAGGAACCGTTTGAGGATGGCAGAGTTATATACATTGTAAAATCTTTGTGAATTTTTAATGCAGTTCATACATAAAGAGAAAAAGTTGGGTATACAATATCAATCAAGGAATGTAAACTTCATTCCTTAGCTCAAATTTCTGTCCACTCTTATCTCTTTCTGACCCTTGATGATTAATGATTATCTTGCCTTTTAGATTTCTCTTAAAAAATGCAAGCTCTTCTCTACTTCCCAACCTTGGGGGGAGGGTGTGTTAGTTAAATGTCTTTGGGTGTATGCAAAGAAACTGATTTTGACTAACTTAAGCAAAAGACATGATATTGTGAGGAAACTGAAGTGAATAGAAGACAGAGGTGAACAATCCTTCCTCAGAAAGGGCAGAGAGCTGGGAAGATTTAGGTTGTCAACAGCAGGAACTGTGGAATTTCTCTCTGGCTTCTAGCAATCCCAATCGATTTTCTGCCCTTCAGAATCTCTGCTCTAGATTGATATCTGGGAAACAGAATCCAGTCAGCTTAGCATAGACCACTGGCCTGCACTAGTGCCTAGCAAGGAAGATGTACTGTGATTGGCAGCCCTACCAAGAACATATGAAAAGGAGGAAGGGAAATATTTTGAAGAAAGTAAAGATGTTTAATTGGTATAAGAGGGAGAAGTGGTGCATGGCAGATTTACAACAGAACACATCCCCTACAAAGCGGAAGATTTTAAGCCATTGATGTCTCGATGTAAATAAATTTATTAGATTTCATCTTACACATGTGTATTTGGTAAAGCAAAGGGGAATGGTATTGAGTGTTATAATCTGACCATGTTCTAGGTAGTCTTACAAAAATTATCCCATTTTATGGAAAATGATGACAGTGGAGTCCAGGAGCAGAGGTGATAAAAGAGAAGTGCTGTGAAGAGGGAAAACAAGAAAGGACCAGAGGCTACCTGAAACCAACTTTTCTATACCAGCTTTGCCTAGATATAGAAATCATTTGACTATTGGCCAGTGAGTTTGCTATTCAATTGTTTCTCACCCCTACAAGACTTGATTGTATTTAGATGTTTTGTTATTACTTCTCAGTAGCAACCAATCAGAGACTTTAAAAATGACCAACTGTGGATAGAATTCTCTTGGAATTCTGAATGATTTATTTTGTGGTAGAAATAAATGAGAAGTACTAGTTGTATGTCAAGAAAGGAGGGAAAAATCATAAATCAAAAGTTACACACCATTAAATTACCTTTCAGACTCGAACAAATGGAATTTCAGGAGAGAAGAAAGTCAAGCACAGATGAAGCACAAGTGCTCAGAAATTCATTTTTTAGGGAATGGGAGACTGAGATCTGTTTTTGTATGTCAGCATGACACCAACCTGGGAGGTCAGAAAACCTTCACAGACTTTTGCTTGTAGAGCAGGTGCACCTTGCTGTAAATAATCTTTGCAGCTCTGACCCTGAGAGCTAATATTAGATGTGTTCGGCCAGCTGCCTCCTGATTACATTCCCTCTTGTGTTCACTTCCTTCCCCAGGACTCCCTAACAGGTGTCCAGCTCATTGGCTGAAGATTCTAACTGACTTTTGATAGCATTCCTAGAGTTGAATGCTTTTGCTATTTTGGTCTTTAAAGCGAGAATGGATGATGTTCATATGTTGTAATCTTCTAAAATCTTGTAACCCTCGATATTCCCTCCAAATAAAACTATACTTTGAGGCAAGAAATATAGCTTTGTTTCTGTTATTCAAAATACTTGGGAATGATTCCATTCTCTGCTGGATTCCTTTAGGCTATGGGACACTTATTAACCAGGCCCTCTTTATAGCATTTTTTAAAATTCCAAAGTAGAATGAAACCTCATCAATTCAGACTTTTAAATATTAAGAATTTGTGATTATTTTGAAGGGATTATTTACTTTTGTATCATGAAAAAAGAATACTGTGAGCAATATTTTTTGGGTATGTGTAACCTGGATAAAGAAACTAAACCCTTCAGTCATATTCAAAGCACTTATTTAGTGGTTATGGATAAATTACTCCCATCTGTTGTGTGCCTAATGGGATTTCAAACATCTTCCCAACACAGTCACACCAGAGGTAGTGTTTGGTGCTCATTTCCCTTGAATCAGAGGGTAAACTATTTCAGAGAATAATTTTTGAGAAGCATGAGGTTTAAGTGCTTCTAAATCTTGCAATAGGAATGAAATGGTAACTGGTGATGTCCCATTTGGGACATCCCCAGGGCTGTATTGAAGCCATGTGTATGCCTACATGAGTGTCATAAGTAATACCTAAGGAACACAGGTCATCTTCAGCTACAAGACAGGGTTGACATGCTGAGTTAACAAAACAGTAGGTGCTTTCTTGGGTACAGAGGAAGAGTGATAAAACATTGAGTCACTGTCAGGGATGTAAGGGACCAGTAATTCCCCTATCACTGTAGGTACAATTGATGAGAGGATGTAGTTTCCCTCAAGAGAGAGAATATCTAAGAAATTTCACAGGTCATAGTGACTAAAATTAGGCCTGGAAAATTTGTAGAATTTGTGTTCTTTAGTTACTACTCTAATTTATACAGGTCAGTGTGGTATGAGACCTAAAATTAGTATTATGTGTTGCCTTGACATCTGGGGAAAACGGAAGGGACTTGAGTGACCTAATCCAAGTTCCCCTCTCTACTTTGCTTCTGCAGATAAAATCTTCTAGCCAAACAGCCCTCCACATCAAAGAGACCAAATGCTGTTCCTGCTTATCTCTTGAGTAGTGGGTTTCATTTCCCTGTCAACCTACAAATTATTCAAACAAACCAATCACATCCTCTTGTGAGAACCAGGGGGGTACCCCTCCTTCTCTATTCTACAGAATCTGCCTCCTATAGCACTGGTTGTCCACTCTCTCTATCCCTAAGTAAAACTGCCCTGTGGCCCTGCACAGTGTCTTCCTCCTCTGGACTGCGGGTTTACCTGACTAATAACTGCTGTTGATCTCATTTGTCTAGAGTTGGATGTCATATGGTCATCTGCATAACCCTAGGGCAAGAATCCTCCCTCACCAGTGACGTGAGGAGGAGACGATTTATACAGAAAATACTAGCATAGAAAAAGAGTTCAGTATGTATCTGTAATCTCAGGATTATTTAAAATAATGTCATGTATTCTGAGAAAAGAGAGTATGTCAAATATACCATAAAAAGAAGGCATACTTGGAAAGGTTAAGCAGTAAAATCCATGAATTGCTTCAATCGATGGAGTTGTTGTTGTTATGGTACAGCCTGTATTCTAATTATGATGTTTCAGCTCATTGAGATTAAGTTTGAACTCAGAACCCAATCTTTAAGTTAGTATTTCTGCCACTGTAAGTTATACTCTATTTTACCATGACAGTGTAGAGTGAAAGGCAAAGGACCAGAATGGAGGAATCTCATGGAGTGTTTCACAAGCTAAGAAGACAGAGTGTTCTCGGGAGAATGGGCAGTAACCACATGTTTTAAAAGAACATTTTAAACGTATCAGAAATGAATCCTAGATATTTAAGACTAACATTGAGCAATTACAGATTTAGAGATGGAATATTTTTAAATAATAACAAAGCTGGCATATGGAAGTCCTGTCTCAACTTAGAATATTTTGGTGGACACACAGGAAAGGAATAGGAGAAAGTAGCCAGTGGACAAAAAGGAAAAATCCACACAAACACAATAGACCCTGTCCTCTTAGTTCTGACTGGTTCATTTAAAAAAAGTAAATCGTGAGAAAATGAATATCTCAATTTTATCATAGCATTCATAACTTTTATATACACATTTTCTTATTTGGTAATTGAACCTCTATTTTGTTCTAGTCATTTAGTCTAGTTTTGTTTTAGTCATTTAATTGTTCTCAGCACCGCTTTTGTTGACTTCATATGGTGGTGATTTTATAGGTGCATTTAAACTGTCTTTTGTAGCCAAGGTTCTTGTGCTCAGAGTAGACAAGTCAGTTGTCTGGTGTATCCCTGACAGAATGTTGCCTCAGGACATTTGTTTTTCTAAGTGTGTATCACATGTTTTAAAAAATTAAATATAAGGTAATAATAAAAATCTGGTCAGAATTAATGAGACTCAGTCAGTGAATCTACAAGGTACAAAATGTAATCTGTAGCTGCTTAGTTTATTCATTTGTGTGGCAACTCCTCCTGTGGAAATTTTTATGGATTCTCCAAAATAACTATTTTCGAGGGATACTCCTCGATAGCATAGCGTCTTTATCAATGCCTGGGGGAAATTTAAAAACTAGATTTATGTCAAGACATTTAGTTGACAAAAAGTATTTTAGAAAATATATCCAATTTTAAGTTTGTGGATTACATTTAGACTGTAAATATTTAGGAGAATTCAAAACCCATTCACTTTACCTGCCTGAGAAACCCAGAAGTATCCAGCACATAGTTGCTCTTTCATGAATTAGGATTACCTCAAACTTTATCCATTGATTGTCAATCTTTTCTGGGGGCTTTAGCTGTAAACCCTTCCTTCCTTCCTCCTTTCCTTCCTTCCTCTCTCCCTCCCTCCCTTCCTCTCTTTCTCTTTATCTCTTCGTCCCTTCCTCCGTCTCTCTCTCTCTTTCTTTCTCCCTCCCTCCCTCCCTCTCTCTCTCTCTCTCTCTCTCTTTCTGTGTCTCTTTCTTTCTTTCAAGTATAGTTGATTTACAGTGTTATATTAGTTTCAGGTGTACAATATAGTGATTTGATATTTTTATAGATTATACTCCATTTAAAGTTATTATAAAATATTGGCTATATTCCCTATACTGTATATTACATCTTTGTATCTTATTTATTTTATACATAGTAGTTTGTACCTCTTATTCCCCTTCTCCTATCATGTCTCTTCCCCTTCCCCTCTCCTCACTTATAACCACTAGTTTGTTCTGTCTATGAATCTCTTTCTGTTTTGTTATATTCATTTGTTTGTTTTATTTCTTAGATTCCACATATAAGTGAAAACATACAGTATCTTTTTTCTCTTTCTGACTTACTTCATTAAGCATAGTACCCTCCAGTACCATCCATATTGTTGCAGATAGCAAAATTCCATTCTTTTTTGTGGTGAGTAATAGTCCATTGTATATATTACCACATCTTCTTTTTCCATTCATCTGTTGATGGACACTTAGGTTGCTTCCATATGTTGACTATTGTAAATAGTGCTGTTATGAACACTGGAGTGCATATATCTTTTTGAATTAGTGTTTTTGTTTTCTTTGGATATATACCCAGGAGTGGAGTTGCTGGATCATATGGTAGTTCTATTTTAATTTTTTGAGGAACCTCCATACTGTTTTCCATAACAACTGCACCAATTTACATTTCTACCAAAAGTTTACTAGGGTTCTCTTTTCTCCATATCCTCGCCAACGTATATTGGGTGGGCCAAAATGTTGGTTCGTTTTTTTCCATAAGATGGCTCTAGTAGCACTTAGTTGTCTTTAACTTCATTTGAAACAGTTTTGTTAGATTGTATGTGATAGCTGTCATACCAGCGTGCATTTAAAAAAAGACTTTTCTAAATTGGTGAATTTTTGTTAGCCATTTTAACATTGAAGATGGAAGAAAAAAAGCAACATTTTTGGCATATTATGCTTTATTATTTCAAGAAAGGTAAAAACGCAACTGAAATGCACAAAAAGATTTGTGCAGTGTATGGAGAAGGTGCTGTGACTGATCGAATGTATCAAAAGTGGTTTGCGAAGTTTTGTGCTGGAGATTTCTCACTGGGCAATGCTCCACAGTCGGGTAGACCAGTTGAAGTTGATAGCGATCAAATCGAAACAATAATTGAGAACAATCAACATTATACCACGTGGGAGATAGCCTACATACTCAAAATATCCAAATCAAGCGTAGGAAATCATTTGCACCAGCTTGGCTATGTTCATCGCTTTGATGTTTGGGTTCCACATAAGTTAAGCAAAAAAACCTTTCCTGACCATATTTCCACATGCGATTCTCTACTGAAACGTAATGAAAACGTTCTTTTTTTAAAGCAAATTGTGATGGGCGATGAAAAGTGGATACTGTACAACAAAGTGGAATGGAAGAAAGCGTGGGGCAAGCGAAATGAACCACCACCAACCACACCAAAGGCCGGTCTTCATCCAAAGAAGGTGATGTTATGTGTATGGTGGGATTGGAAGGGAGTCCTCTATTATGAGCTCCTTCCAGAAAACCAAATGATTAATTCCAACAAGTACTGCTCCCAATTAGACCAACTGAAAGTGGCACTTGATGAAAAGCATCCAGAATTAGTCAACAGAAAACGCAGAGCCTTCCAACAGGATAACACAAGACCGCATGTTTCTTTGATGAACAGGCAAAAACTGTTACAGCTTGGCTGGGAAGTTCTGATTCATCCGCTGTGTTCACCAGACACTGTACCTTTGAATTTCCATTTATTTCAGTCTTTACAAAATTTTCTTAATGGAAAAATTTTCAATTCTTTGGAAGACTGTAAAAGGAACCTGGAACAGTTCTTTGCTCAAAAGGATAAAAAGTTTTGGGAAGATGGAATTATGAAGTTGCCTGAAAAATGGCAGAAGGTAGTGGAACAAAAGGGTGAATACATTGTCCAATAAAGTTCTTGGTGAAAATGAAAAATGTGTATTTTATTTTTACTTAAAAAACCAGGGCATTTTTGGCCCGCCCAATATTATTGTCTTTTTGATGATAGCCGTTCTGACAAGTGTGAGGTGATATCTCATTGTGGTTTTGATTTGCATTTCTCTGATGATTAGTGATGTTGAGCATCTTTTCCTGTGCCTGTTGGCCATTTGTATGTCTTCTTTGGAAAAATGTCTGTTCAGTTCTTCTGCCCATTTTATAATTGGGTTTTTTTGGATATTGAGTTGTATGAGCTGTTTATATATTTTGGGTTATTAATCTTATCAGTCATATCATTTGAAAATACTTTCTCCCTTTTAGTAGGTTGTCTTTTTGTTTTGCTGATGGTTTTCTTTGCTGTGCAAAAGATTTTAAGTTTAATTAGGTCCCATTTGTTTATTTTTACTTTTGTTTCTTTTGCCATAGTAGACTGATCAAAAAAAATGTTGGTATGATTTATGTCAAAGAGTGTTCTGCTTATGTTCTCTGCTAGGAGTTTCATGGTTTTATGGTCTTACATTTAGGTCTTTAATTCATTTGAGTTAATTTTTACATATGGTTTGAGAAAATGTTCTAATTTCATTCTTTTACATGTAGCTGTCCTGTTTTCCCAGCACCACTTATAGAAGAGACTCTGTTTTCCCCATTGTATATTCTTGCTTCCTTTAAGATTAATTGATCACTGTGTGTGGGTTTATTTCTGGGCTCTTTATTCTCTTCCAGTGATATGTTTTTGTGCCAGCACCATGCTGTTTTGATGGTATAGTCTGTAGTTTTGTAGTATAGTTTGAAGTCTGGGAGTGTTATATCTCCAGCCTTGTTCTTTTTTTTTCCACTCAGGATTGCTGTGGCAATTTGAGGTCTTTTATGTTTCTATACAAATTTCAGGGTTATTTGTTCAATTTCTGTGAAAAATATCATGGGTATTTTGATTGAGATTGCATTAAATCTGTAGATCTGTAGTAATATGGACATTTTAACAATATTCTTCCAGTCCATGAACATGGGATATCTTTTCATTTCTTTTTATCATCTTCAATTTCCTTCATCAGTGTCTTATAGTTTTAAGAGTATAGGTCTTTCACTTCCTTGGTTATGTTTGTTCCTATGTGTTTTATTCTTTTTGATGTGATTTTAAACAGGATTTTTTTTCTAGCTTTCTCTTTCTGATAATTCATTATTAGTATAGAAAAGCAACAGATTTCTTTATATTAATCTCATATTGTGCAGCTTTACTGAATTCATTTATTAGTTCTAATAGTTTTTTTGGTAGAGACTTCAAGGTTTTCTATGTATACATCATGTCATCTGCAAATAGTGAGAGTTTTACTTCTTCCCTTCTAATTTGGATGCCTTTTATTTCTTTTTCTTGCCTGATTGCTGTGTCTGAGGCTTCCCATACTATGTTAAATAGAAGTGGTGAAAGTGAGCACCCTTGTCTTCTTCTGAATTTAGAAAAAACTTTCAGCTTTTTACTGAAAGTATAAAGTATACTTTTTACTGAGTATAATGTTAGCTGTGGGTTTATCAGAAATGGCCTTTATTATGTTGAGGTATGTTCCCTATATATCAACTTTGATGAGAGTTTTTATCACTACTGGATGCTGAATTTTGTCAAGTGCCTTTTTTGTATATTGAGATTATTGTGTGTTTTTTTTTTTCTTTCCTTTTGTAAATGTGGTTTATCACATTGATTGATTTGCAGATATTGAACCATCCTTGTATCCACTGAATAAATCCCACTTGGTCATGGTGTATGATCCTTTCTATATATTGTTGAATTCAGTTAGCTAATATTGTGTTGAGGATTTTTGCATTTATATTCATCAGTGATATTGACCTATTTTTTCCCCCAGTTCAGTCAGCATTCTTATTACTATTGCTTTGAACTCTTTACCTGGTAAATTATTTATCTCTGTTTCATTAGGGTTTTTTTTTTTCTTGTTCTCTGTTTGAAACATTCTTTTGTCTTCTCATTTTGTTTAACTTTCTCTCTCTCTCTATGGAATTAGGTGAAACAGTTGCCTGTCCTGGCTTGAAGGTGTGTCCTTGTCTGGGAGTATCCTTGTGCAGTTTGCATGTGCCCGGTGGCTTTGGTGAGAGAGTTGCATCTAAGGTAAGCATGAACCACATCTTCCCCTGGTGTGTGCTGGTGAGAACTGCCTTGTTGGAAGGTAGAGCTGGAGTTGGTGGGGCTAGAGCCAGAGCCTGGTGTAAACAGGGGCTTCTTTTATGCTCAGTGGTTGTCACTGCCTACTGGGGGTGGCTTCAGGGCTGGAGGACCTGGAGCAGGAGCCCTCAGAGTGTTGGGTTTCTCGTGTATGGGGTGTCATTCTCAGCCTTGGTTTGGGGTGTGGCTAGGGCCTGAGGGCTTGGGGCTGCACTTCTGTGCTGGTTTCACTTTTTCCTTGGTGTGTGCGCTTTTTCCCAGCCTTAGTTAGAGGCTGCTTCAGGGATGGAGGTGTTGGTGCCACACTACTGAGCTGGTTTCCTCACAGCTGTATGCAAGGACGTACCTTCCAGTGGCACGTCTCCCCCGCTGGAACTCGCCCTTGCTCCCTTCTGAGTGTGCACAGGGATGTGTGCTCCTGTGATGGAGGTCTCTGCCCTGGAGCTAGTCTTGCTCTCTCCTGAGTGTGTCACCAACACTCCTTCTGGCAGTGGCTGCCTCCTCTGTGGTCACAGGCAGGGCTAAACTTGCTCCATTCCCTCCAAGTATGCTCACTTTTATTGGCAATAGCAGCCTCTGCCTTAGTGGGGAGCAACACTAGAGCAAGAGGGGCTCCCAGTATAGGCTGGAGGGTACACTGGGTGATCCTAACAAGCCAGCTAGAGCCCCAGGTGGTCTTCATTCTGCTGCTCCTGTGCTGTGACTGGGAGTAAGCACATCTGTGTGTGTGCTCTTTAAGAACAGATTCTGTTTCTTACAGCCCTCTGGTAAGCCCCATTTGTTTTCAGACCAGCTGGGGGGCTCATCTTCCCAGTGTTGGACCCCAGGGCTGTGGTGTCTAATATGTGGCTTGAACCCCTAGCTCCCCAGGGAAGATCCCTGAGCCTGTGAAGTTCCCCTCCTCTCCTGTGTCCCCCACTAGGGGTGTGGGTCCTGACCAGATCACTTCTCCTCCCTTCATACCAAACTCAGTGTGTTGATCTTTCTTTATAGCCTTGGTTGTCCTGCTAGTCCCCAGGTTGATTTCAGCGAGAGATATTCTATGTGTAGCTGCAGTTTTGATGTGTTCATGAGGGGAGATGAACCCAGTGTCATCTTGATCCCACCTCCTACCTGTGAACTATTTCTGATGTCAGCTTCTTTGGGTTTATAGAGCATGCAGTCATCAGCCTGTTTACCTACATTAAAAAATCTACACAATTAACTTCTATTGATTAGTTGAAAAGGATAATGGGAACTCACACCATTCCTTGGAGGTACCCCTCTCTTCCTTCCTGTGTTCAGAAGGTATATTTGAGTCCTATTGGGTTTTCTCTTTTTCCTTGTTAGTGTTCTAAAGCTCTTTCTGTTCTTTAGTCCCTCCAGCTGGCAAATCTCTATGATAGATTTCTTTCTATGATCACTTTACATTTGGTTTACATGGAAATCTCCATCTTGGAGTGAAACACTTAGGAACTCTGAATGTGCTTGCTGTAGGAAAGACAAAGTTTGTGGAAGCATATCAGAGGGAGTGTGTTATGAGGGCCAGGTAAATGTCAATAAAAATTTGCTACAGAGCTGCTGATTTCAGAAAATGATTTTCAGTTGCAGAGATCTATTGCTATTTACAAATGACACCTAGCAGTTACCAAGATTAATTCTTAATCCCTCGCACTTCAAAGCTCTTTCTTAGTCACTGAACCTCAATCCTATTCCTTTGCACAAAGGTTCACACAAAGAGCATATTGCCACAGAATGATAGATTAGCTCACACGGGTCAGGCATTGTGTTCCACCTGTGTGGTTTAGTACCCAGCATACAGTTGCACCAGGTGAGGACAGAGTTAGTGCTCTTTGCAAAGATGTGAGGACAACAAAACCTGTTTACTACCTCCATAGTCTCTGGGACTTTGACAAGCTAGACTAGTAAACAGCAATACAGTAAAAAAAAAAAAAAAAAGTTATCATTTAGCTCTCAGCTAGAGAGGCTTCCCCCTTTTGTATTTTATTTTATTTTAAAAAAAAATTCATCTTTATTTTTGGTTCAGAAATTCACTTCAAAGACCACTGCTGTGTAAAATCTCCTGGGTTCTTGGTTTGCTGTCTCTAATCCAGGGAGGGAAGTTGCAGGCTTATATTCTGTTTTCCTTTAAATCCTAGAGAAAACAATAAAATACATTGTCTCTGCCTTAAAAAAAAAAATCACAGTCTAATGTAGATGCAGACATGCAGTTTTAATGGGAACTCAAGATGCAATTGTAGTGGGAACTCGGGAAAAGCAGCTCCTGAATCTGCCTTGGGGTTTATAGAGAAGGTAATATTTCATAAGACACTTGAAGGAAGAGTAGAAATTTGTAAGCAGAGGGAGAAAAGGTAGAAGGATATCCAGGCAGAGGGTTGATATTTCAGGCATGTAAAGGGCATGGTGAAAGGAGCAGTGTGTATTTTAGTGATGTTAGAGGACAAAGTGTGAGGGATACCTATTGGGTGGATGGCTGGGGAGACATCAAGTCATGGTGGGAATCTTATGTCATTAGAAGATGTATTTGTGTCCTCCAGTGGGCAGTGGAATCTAACTGAAGGGTTTTGAGGAAAAGAATGATGTTATCAGATTTATATTCAAGAAAGAGCACACTTACAGTTGTGTAAAATTTGTTTTAGAAAGAGCAGTTAAGCCAGAGGTAGGGAAGTTATTGTAGTATTTTTGATGAAATATAATAAGCCAGGGAAAAGAATGATGTTATCAGATTTATATTCAAGAAAGAGCACACTTACAGTTGTGTAAAATTTGTTTTAGAAAGAGCAGTTAAGCCAGAGATAGGGAAGTTATTGTAGTATTTTTGATGAAATATAATAAGCCAGGGTAGTGGTCACAGAAATGGAGAGAGAAAAAAATCAACGAATTCAATGACAAAATCTACATATTTTGGTACTGAATATATGTGGTGGTGGATACATAAGCAACCACATCCAGCTCCTGAAGTGGGGCCATGAAGAGGGTTAGTGCAGAAGTCACTGGAGGATTATTGGTTTCTTATTGCTTCTGCTTCTGTGTGTTTGGCCTGGGCTTGCTGTTGGTCTGCATGGCCAGTAGTCAAGAAGAGCTGGATGTGAAGCAGGAAAAACAAGGGCAAACTGGAACTCATTGACACTCCTGTGTCCATCCTTCACTGCCTCTAACTGTACTCAGAGAATATTTTTCTCATGAATTTTTGTAGAAGAAATTATGAGAGGATGAACTAAAATTTTCTAAGTGATGAGGAGAAAGCTATGATAGAAGGACTAACAGTGAGAATTGGGTTTATTTAAATATAATTTATGGAAAAAAATAAACACACTAGAAAAGATACCAATACTACTAATGAGCACAATTTCTAATAAATATATAATAGTCATGACTACTAAGCCCTAAATAATATAGACTCAACATTCATAAAGGAAATGTTAGGGAAATTATAAGGTGAAATAGAAACACTATAGTCATAAAACTAACTCACTTTTCTCAGTCCATAACAAATCAAGTGGACAAAAAATCAAGTGGACAAAAAGGATATGAAAAATATAAAGACAAGATATATTAAGGTAGATTTATTTGATACATATTAAATTTTGTACCTTAAAAAAGATAATATGCCTTCTTTTCAGCTGCCAATGGGATAGTCACAAGGAATGACCATATCATATACCACAAAGGAAACTTCAATAATGATAATAAAATAAAATAGTATAGACAAAATTGTGTGATATAAATACATAAAATGAAACTTAATAAAATTAGAGAATCAAAAAGTCCCACCTTATAGAAATTTAGACATTTTCTCTTAAATAATTAATAAACATGAAGTAGCAGAGTATATTGGTAATGAAAACACTATATAATAGCACAGAGGTTTATGAGTGAAAGCAAGGGTCAGAGGATAAATCATTATGTACTTACATTAATGAATAAGAAAGAATGATAATAAATGAATTAAACATGTAACTAAAGGAGTTTCAGAAAAAGACTGAAAAGAAAACAGAAATAAGAAATTAATAAGGTGAAGTAGAAATCAATAAGATAAACAGCTAAAAATGGTAAAGCTGTATATGTATCCAAGAGCTGGGTTTTGAACAAGAAACGATATGAGATTAATGTCAGTTAACTAGGCCAGAAAAAAGTGAGAATGTACAAATATACTAAATAAGAAATGAGAGAGAAAATAACATCAGTGGCAGATGAAATGAATCATAGAAGGCTAATTTTCTCAACCCCATGGAAATACATTTGAAATAATTTGAAATGGATAGTTTTCCAGGAAAATTAAATTTACCAAAACAGATTCCAGAAAGGGGAGAAGAGTTGAAAGAATAATTAACATAGAAGAAATGAGCTGTCAAAGAGTTGATGCTCTAAAAAGGACTCTGTCCAGACAGTTACACAGGGGAAAAATCCAATGCTATTTAAATTGCTCCAGAGCCAAATGATGAAGAAAAGTTTCTAAATCTATCCTGTGAAATACTAGGCATAACATTGTTACTAAAGTCCAACAAAAAGTAGCACAAAAGACAATATACAAGAAAATATTGGTATAACAATTCTAAATACATTACTAACAAAGATAAACCAGTAGTCAGTAAAAAGAGGTCATTCCAAGAATGTGAGAATGGTTCTAATGAAAAAAATGCATCAATATGCTTCATCATAGTAAGAGATCTAAGATGAATCTTATAATCAATGTCCAATTTTGAAATTTTTGAAAAAGCAATGGAAGAATTAAAGGTAAGCCAGTTATAAAAGACCATGTATTGTAGGATTCTATTTATAGGAAATATCCAGAGCAGGCAAATCTATAGAAATGAAAGGAGATTATAGTGGTTGCCTGGATGGGGGAAGGGAGATGGGGTGGAGAGTGACAACTAGTGTGTCTGGAGTTTCTTTTTGGGGTGATGAATATTAGATTCTAAAATTAGATTCTAAAACTAGATTGTAGTGATGGTTGTACAATTCTGTGAATACACTAAAAGCCATTGAATTGAATGGTATATGAATTGTATACCAATAAAGCTGTTAAAGAGGTCAATGTACATTCTTAAAACTCTAAGTAAAATATTCTTAACTTGATAAAAATATATTTGGCTCAACCCCAAAGTTAACATCAATCTTGTTGGGGGAAGCGATAGTTTTTTTCCTATAGGCACTTGGAACAAGGTAAGGATTTCCATTATTAGCACTACCCACACTCTTTAGAGATACCAGCCACTACAATTAGAAAAAAGACAGAAATTAGAGGCATAACATTTGAAAACATTATCACTATTTATAGCTGCTATTATAGTACACATGGAAAATACAAAACAAGTCAAGAGAAAAACTATAAACACAATAATAAAATTCAGGACAATAGCTTTCTTATTTGCAAATTACAACCACTTAGAATACTTAGTTGAGCAGTCACTATTTCTGGAACCTAAGGAACCTAAGTTCCTTAACCTCTTTGCATCTCATTTTCCTCTCAAAAGAAATAATGTTTAGCTTAAAGAATTTTTCTAATTTCTAAATGTAGTAATCATTCAGTCAACACTGATGCTCTGCCCTGCCCTTCATCTAAGAATAACATGTATTGCATTGTCTCTCTGAATTGGTTCACATGTGGATGTAGAGGGAGTGCAAACTGATAAACCAAATTACGTGGACATTTCTCTTCCATTTCTTCCCTAAAGTCAGTGATGACCATGTACCATCTCCTAGGATAGGAAGTGAGCTTCATTTTAGTGCCAACTTCAGTCTGTTAACGGTGCAAGTCTGGGTGGTTATGTTGAGAATAATTGTGAGGTTACCTGTGGACTAGGTGGGAAAAAATCAATTGTGAGTGACTTTCTTAGAAGAGGGCACGGCTGCAGAGGTATCATGTACTTATGGGACCGGATTGCACCAGAATATGTATCACTGGTTTCTCCTCTTCTCCATTTTCATCACTACAATTTTAGCTAGAATTCTTACATTATTAGAACCCAAAACTACAGATACTATGGCTTAAATGCATACTTAGTACTTACTTACTGTCTATAAATAGCAGATATTTGTTTTTATTTAAATAACTGTCAAGATTTATTAGGCATATAATCAAAGGTATCTTTTCCACCTGGCAGTCAAGATGTCAGAAAATTCCTCCTATTAGTTATTCTTTTATACATGGACATCAGGGACTCCTGTTAAAAATGAAAATAGGGGGACTTCCCTGGTGGCACAGTGGTTGACAGTCCGCCTGCCAATGCAGGAGACACGGGTACCATCCCTGTTCCGGGAAGATCCCACATGCCGCGGAGCAACTAAGCCGTGCGCCACAACTACTGAGGCTGCGCTCTAGAGCCCACGTGCCACAACTACTGAAGCCCACGCTCCTAGAGCCCATGCTCCTCAACAAGAGAAGCCACCGCAATGAGAAGCCCGCACACTCCAATGAAGAGTAGCCCCCGCTCGCCGCAACTAGAGAAAGCCTGCTCACAGCAATGAAGACCCAATGCAGCCAAAAAATAAATAAAATTAAAAAAAATGAAAATAGGTTAACTGGGAATGAATCTACTCAGTCATCATCACTTATTAACAATTTAGACAGCTTATCAGTTTATTTCTTAGCAAACTCCTGGTGTTAAAGGTCACAGAAATAGTAAGCATTGAAGAGGGGAGAAGAAAGAATTGTCTGAATCTGCACTGTCCAATAGAAATATAATACAAGCCATATATGTTAATTTGAAAACTTCTAGTAACCAACAAGTAAAGAAAAACAGATAAAATTATTTTTAATATATTTTCTTTAACCAATATATTGAAAATATTATCACTTAAAGAATCAATAAAAAAATTACTAAGGAAAAAGATTTATTAGGCATAAAAGCAAATGTTTCAAAGGCAAAATTCAGGATAGTGCCTGTTATATTGAATAGTAACTGTTGGTTCTCTCTCTCTTTTTCTCCACCCTCCTATCATCTTTACAATCGTACTATTATTCCATCAGATTTTGGAGATAGTATTTTTAAATTGAATTTAACTTTCTATTAAAGTCATGAAATCACTAGAATAGTATTATTATTAGACATAGTATAAACATATTTTCTAAATGTTTGCTTCTAACATGTTATGTTTCTAACATCAGTGCAGAAAACATACTTTAAAAAAAACCCAGATACAGCAGAACCTTTACCTCTAAATAAACATCATCCTTTACATTAGTCATATTAGAATGTTAGTAGCTTATTCCATTGATATTGCTATCGTTTGAGTCATTTTCTGAGATCTTATCTTGTACTTACCATGCCTGTGGCATTTTCTTTTGAATATATTGAGTATTGATGAATTTTTGCCCTCCCATGGTGGATTATGTATACGGAAATAGCTAGAAGTAATTTAGAGACAACTCTTAGGGGAAAATTGTATGTTCAATTTGAATTATATTGCTTTAAGTTTATTTATATTGCATTAAAGCAAGGGAAAATTAAGTTTGTGAAGTAGTAAAACTGGCTTTTCAGTATGTGTCTTATTTACTGTTTTCTGAAAGCATTTGTATACAAAAGAAAAAAAAATCCAAAATGCTTTGAATGATTACACCCTTATCAGAATAGGGTCCCCTTGCCCCAGTAGTTTAATGACGAGTCATTTTGGTCCCTTATCTTGCTTTCAAAACCTGGATCAGCTTCAGACCAGCAGAAATAGATTTATCCAAGTTTCTCATGCAGAGTTTCTTGATATACTGATTGTATTGTGGTGTAATGGGCTGAAGTCTAACAAATGTGAATTTCAATCCTGACCTCGCTTCTGTGTAACATTTAAGGTAATCTCAGGAAGCTTTGATATTATCATCTGTGAAATGGGAATTATAAAATATAGCAAGTGGTTAGGATACGTGAGACAGTATGCAAAGTATCAAGACAGCACATGACATACAAGTGCTTACAAAGTGTTCAGTACCTGGCTCCTTTTAAATCAGGTTTGGAATATGATGGGATATAATGACATAATAATGATGATATTTTCTAGTTCTTTTTTATTCTACCAAGGAATCCAGTAGAATAGACTATAGGAGAATAGGACTATAATCTAGACCTTTATGAATAGACAACCATCAGTTTGTGAATATTTTCTATGCTATGGTCACTTTTCTTTCTGGATATCTTTTCTGCATTTAGCCTAAGACTTGAGTTAATAGGTGATCCTGAACCAGTCAGATTGAAGAAAGACTCATTGAGGGCTGTTCACACCTAAAGCTCGACTCAAGGAGATGACATCCTCAGAGATCCAGGGACAAAGAGCTTGAGGGGCCAGCATTAGACCTTACACTTTTGGTCTTATAATTAAGTTTGTAACAATTAGTACTGACCAAAGACTTCAACACTGAGTACTGGTGATATAATTAAGGCTAATCATTCTCAGGACAACTGTTTCCAAAATGGCTTAAGATAAGTACATACTGTAAAGGCAGAATTATAGAAATGGTTATGAGACTTCACTCATGTCGGGATAGAAGGGATTTGATTTGGGTTTTGCTTTGTTCTAGATGTGGTTTTGTGAATAGGAATCAACTGGTGCCTCTCAGAGTCTGATTTTTCTCATTTTTCTTTAAATGTGTAAAAACTTTAATATGGTTTGGTATTTAGGAGACACCACTGTTGTCCATTAGGTATGCGTTTCAGAAACTTTATTTTATACTTAGACATCTCAAATGTTTCCCCCCTTAAAACAAAAGGTATGTTTTTCTTCCAGTATACTGGTCCTTTGGTTAGATCTCGATAGAAAGAAAGACACTGATTTCCATTGGAAGATCCTCATTTCTGCTGGTGAATTTGTTGGTAGTTTTAAGAAGTTGGATTGTCCACATGGCATGAATTCCTGAGACTCCAGTTTCTAGTGGTGGAATCGATTTTCTTCCTAGAGGCTGCTGTGTGGAGCTGGCTGTAGTGCATGCCAACGAATTATGGAAGACAGAATAATGCTCCATTATCATAAGAGGTAAATAACTGGATAGAAAGTCCCTTTTAAAGACTCTAACAAAAAGCTACACTAGAGCCTTGTTATCCATTTGAGTGCAGCTTAGGGCGCCTTTGAACCCAAGACAGAAAATATAATCAAAATTTTCTCTAAAAAAAATCAGAGCTAAGCCATTAGAATTACTCAAAGGTTATCCATTGAGATACTACATTTCTTCAAATATTGCCCTCTTCTCTTTCCCATTTATTAGGTATTACTTCACAGAATGCAACTCAGCCTAAATGTTTTCAGTGAAAATAAATGCTATTTAAAAAGACAAGTCAGAAGTAAAATCAGAATCAAAGTTTTATGCAGTTTTGTATATCCACGCCTTAGGTTAACCATAATAAAGGGCCAATATGCCTTTAATCCTGTAGCAGTGCTCCCTTGAGGGCAGCTCCCCAAATTCTTCACGTAAGGTTTTGCAATACCAAGAACGTTTTAGTGCAGAATTGCTCAAACTGTTGTCTATGGACCATCTGCTACAAAATCCCCAGGGTGCTAATAAAAAGGATTGGTTCTTGGGACTTTCTTTCATACCTATGAGTTAGAAAATCTAGAGGGCATATCCTTAATCAATTTTAATTCTGGAAATAGCACTCATTGGATTAGAAGAAGGAGTTCTTATCATCAAGGTAGTAAAATTGAATGTAAAAACTTGACACAACTGAAGATTTTTTGCTGATTAATGTGTTAATTTATTCAGTAATCACATATTGAGTGCCCATGATGAACCAGACAGTAAGAATAAAGAGATAAATATGAAAGTGAAGCTACCACTTAAGAACGAATGGTTAGTTTGTGGGGAGACAGATGAATAAACATATAATTATAATACAATGTGATAATCCTGAACCAGGAGGTATAGCCACCATTATGAAGGGTGAAAGAGGGAGTGACTTATTGCTTGGTGGGGTTGGGAAGAGCTTCACCACTGGAAGACCAAGAAAGGGTTTGCTCATCAGTGACTGTGGGAAAGTTGTACTGAGCAGAGGATTAATGTATGGAAGAGACTTAGGTGTACCAGGCAAAGTTTGGTTCATTGAGATAGTATAGAGCCAGTTCCAGGGGAAGGGTGAGGAATCAATTAAGATATGGTTGCCTTTTGGGGGAAGATTTCCAAGCTACTCTAAAATTTTTAAACAAAGTCATACCATGCTGAAAATATTATCTAGAGATTGCTCTAGGGGTTATGGGTAAAACAGGCTAAATTAGAAATGAGACTTAGAGATAAACCAAGAGGCATTTTTGCACCAGGCATATAGAGATCTAAGTGAGGAGCTGTGCAAATGAAAATTAGAGGTTAAACAGAAGTGACGTTTTAGAGCATGAAACATTAGCATTTGATAGAACTATTCTGACCTAACACTCATTCATGAAGTTGTGCACTTTTCTATATTCATGGCTCAAGACTCAATCATTTTAAAAGTGTGATTTCTTCCCTTTTTGTGTATTTTGACCATGGCAAACACATAATCCTTCTCTGATGTAGTGATTTATTTACATATTATAATTTATTAATACCTCCCCAATATGTGTCATATATGGAAATATCCTACCATTAAGTTTGCTGATAATACCATAAGGGATATAGGAAAAATGTATTCTACTGGTAATTATTTTGTGTCCTGTAACTTCATTAAATTCTTCATCTAGACATCAGGAAGATATATGTGCTGCATTAATGGCCTATTGCCTAGTAACAAGAGTTTTGAAATGAAGGATGAAATTACCCAGGAGCAATCTGTATGAACGATGGGCAAAGTGAGATAATGAAAATACAGTGTGGGGGGCCTCCTTGATACCATGTATCAGTTGAGGATGTGCAAATTAATTTAACTATTAAATATTTGGAACTCAAATCTTTCATAAAGAATTTCTTTTCCAGTTAACGTTGGTAGAATAACAGTAACCTAGTATTTCTAAAGAGACACTATATTAGAATGACACTATTTTTGATGTAGATGTGAACTGCATGGATGTGAAATTCTCTAGAGACTCTAGAATAGAAGTGGCCTGCAGGCCAAATCTGGCCTAGTGCCTGTTTTTGTAAACAAAATTTTATTGGAACACAGTCACCTTCATTCATTTATGTATCATCTATGGCTAACTTTGTGCTGTAACAGCATGGTGAGTAGTTGCGACAGAGACTTTATGGCCCACCAAACCTAAACTGTTTACCACGTGGCCTTTAACTGGCCTCTGCTTAAGAAAAAAAAGTTTGCTGACCCACACTCTGGAAAGAAAAATAATTATATTAGGGGAGCACAGAGGAGGTCATTCTCTTCTTCTACTGCCCTTGAAGTTCCGCTTTTGATTCTCCGCATTCCTAGATAGGAAATTACACATTATATCCTTCCCTCATGTCCTTCCTACCTATAGGCATTAGGAGTGGGTCAGTTGTCATTAAATTAGCTCCCTGACCTCAACTCCTTTCCTATCACTCTTGCCTTGTACTCTGAGCCACACAAGCCCCCTTGCTGTTCCTTAAAAACACCATTTTTATACTCACTTCAGGATTTTTCAACAGCCCAGAATGCTCTTCCGTTATGTCTTCATGTAGATAGTTCCCTATCCTTCAGTTGCCCCCTTAAATGTCATATGTCCAGAGAGGACTTTCCTGACCACCCTATTTACCTTATGGTCCTTATTCCCCATCACTTTTAACTCATTCCTCTCCTTTATTTTTTCATTGCATGAATCACCATCTGGAATTAAGTCTGCTTTTTCACTATTTATTGCCTATTTCCTCCACTAGGCTGTCAGCTGCAACACCCAGAGCAGTGTTTGGCACATAAAAGGCCTCAGTATTTGTTGACAGTGGTGTTGAAATGATCTCCTAGGAGGTAAAGTTGACACTGTAGTCTAGAGACAGCAATGTAGCCTAGATCTAGATTCAGAAATTTATTTATCCTCGCACAAATTAATGTGTGAAAAGGTTCACAATTTCACAGACACCTAAGACCTAATTTTACTTACAAATACCCTAGGGAACCTCAGTAAGCTTCCCACTGAAAAATGACTATCCTAGTATAGTTTTTTGAAAGTCTTAATATTCTATTTTATAAGCAAATACTGTATACCTTCCTCAGCTCCAAGTTCTTATCTGATGCCTGGGTTATTTTAGAAGCCATTTTTAGGTATGTCAGTTTTCAGCTATAACATTAACCAGAGGGTAAGAGAGCAGCTAAATAACAAGTGAACAACCCCCTCGATTATGACTAACTTTGTATATTGGTCTCATCATTTATACGTGCAAGAACACACACGCTGGAAATCCTAGTGAAAGCTAAACTACCTCCTTTTTAATCAGTGGTGTCCTAACTGGGTTTCAGAGTAACCCTCCCTAGGAAAGAGAGCTCAGTTATATTTGCTGCTTTAATTTTCAGATAAATTCCATCTACTGTGACATACTGTTCTCATTAGCTAAGCAAATTAGGTTACAAAATCTAGGTGGGCAACTCTTAGTGTCAAAGAAACAGCTATTTGACTCCAATTAAAGAGATAAGGCTTGGCAAAGCTCTGCTGCTTTCATAAATTTGACGAGATAGTTTTGGATATTGTCAAAGTTATTAACATGGTTGAACAGTTATGTTATACCACAGAATCAGCAAAGGAAAAACGGTTGTCAGCTAGCTTCCCTTGTTCAAGATACTTGAAATGGCGTGCAGGTTACAAAGCATGTATTCTAGCAAATTTGAACTTTGTCAATGTTCCATATACCTAATTCAGGACAAAACAGTGTTGTTTATGTAGTGTGTTGACTTATGAGACATCTGGGGACTCTGTGAACTTAAGTGCATGGCCTGAGTCACTCTTTAATTAGTAAGATGCTGGAGTGCTATTTAGTAAATTACTCCTACAGTGCATTAAATGACCCCCTGATCTCTAAAGAAAAGAAAATAACAACACTCTGCATCCTTGTGTACTTAACTTAGACCTAATTTATTATCAGAATTCATTTTAGCAATAAAAAATAGAGCACATTCTTTCATTTAAAGCTGAAATTGTGGTGTGTTTTGTTTTGACTGGCATCAACTAGATTTACAATTCTGTCTACATAGTTCAGCTCAGTTTGCATGACCCCTAGGGCCAAATTTGTGACACCATTTTTAGTTTATAGTTCAGATGTATTGGATTATTTGGTGTTAACTAGACGTTTCTTTTAAGACACCTCTTTTAATATTGCTAATCTTTTTTTTATGGACTAAGTTGTGCCCCTACCCCCAATACATGTGTCAAAATATGAGTACCCAATGTAAATAATTGTTTAAATGAGGTAATAAGGGTGGGGCCCCTAAGCCACTAGGACAGGTGTCCTTAGAAGAGGAAGAGAATTAGAGATTATCTCTTTCTGGATGTGCACAGAGGAGGGGCTGTGTGAGGATACAGTGAGAAGATACTGTCCGCAAACCATAAAGAGGTGCCTCTCCAAAAACCAATCCTGCTAGCACCTGATCTCAGACTTCTAGCTTCGAACTGTGAGAAAATAAATTTCTCTTGTTTAAATCATCCAGTCTGTGGTATTTTGTTATGGCAGCCCTAGCAGACTAATACGTTCTTTATTTTAAGAAGGATGTTTGCTATGACTTACACTCTTGCAAGTGGCTAATCAGGGATGCTGCAGATTACTATATAGGAGAGGTCACAGTGCAGGCCTGGAGAAACTCAAATCACCATTGAGACTTCTCAGAAGCAGCACAGCAACAGCTACGTATAAATGCACATTGGAACCACATCCTAAAAATTTCCACAGTTGTTCTGGTTTTGGTAAAAACTTAAATGCTTAAGGCTACATTCAGTATGGTTCAGGTAATAAACGCCTGAAGAATTTGATTAAAGGCAGTTGGGACTTCCCTGGCACAGTGGTTGGGAATCTGCCTGCCAATGTAGGGGACACGGGTTCAATCCCTGGTCCGGGAAGATCCCACATGCCGCGGAGCAACTAAGCCTGTGCGCCACAACTACTGAGCCTTTGCTCTAAAGCCTGCGAGCCACAACTACTGAGCCTGCACTCTAGAGCCTGCAAGCCACAACTACTGAAGCTTGTGCACCTGGAGCCCGTGCTCCACAACCAGAGAAGCCACCACAATGAGAAGCCCACGCACCGCAACGAAGAGTAGCCCCCGCTCGCCGCAACTAGAGAAAAGCCCGCACGCAGCAACAAAGACCCAATGAAGCCAAAAATAAATAAATAAAAAATAAATACATTAAAAAAAAATAAAAGAGCAGTAGGATTTAAAACTAAAATTAGCAAGAGCTCCCGGATAACACCTTTTCAAACTTTCAGTGAAATACAAACTGATTTATAAAGGTGAAGGGGACACTACAGAGAACTGAAATGTTGAGGCAGGTCTTCTCACAAGTTCCTTATAGGAGGTCAGGTTTAGGTTGGAGTGGTCACAGGTTGGAGATAACATTCTGGGATGAAGGAATGTGGGGGTTGATGCTGTAGGATCCCAAGATAGTTATTCAGTTCCAAGTTGGTTCCCATTATGATCCTATGCTCAGTGCTAGAGAAGAACTGCAGTTTGGCTGCTTAGACTTTTTTCATTAATTTAGAATTAATTTTAGAATTTTTTTCCTCTCAAGTTGATTGTGCTATAGGTGAAAAATTTCTCATTCTTAGAAACATAGCTGAGAATGAGCTACACACTGTCTTTCCCTAAGCACATTCTCTCTCCCTGAAGGTCTTTAAACAGTTTTAAAAGTGAGGTTGACTTCCCCATCAGCTTGTTTTGCCAGCCCCACCTGTATGGTCTCACTTGCTGAGAAATGGTCAAGGCTAGATCTTGTAGGGGTTCATAGATGAGGGTGATGAGTTGGGTTTTTTTTCTGTCTGTAATGAGAAAGCAGTGCAATGATGTTATTTGGTTTACATTTTAAGTCAATGTTTGAAATAGTTTTTAGCAGGTCAGGAGTGAAAGTGGGGAGAAGAGTTATGCTGCTGCAGTGGAAGAGGCAAGAAATCATGATGCTTAGATGAAGGTGGGAGTAGTGAACACGGGAAACAGTAGATGGGTAAGGGTACTATTTTGGAGATACAGCCAATAGGAGTTGCTGATGAACTGAATGAGTGGATGGTGATACAAGAGAAAAGGCAGAATGAGGATGACATCTATATCTGGGGCTTTAGTAACTGGTTGGTTATTTTATGTACAGGAATGGAAAATGCCATGTGGGGCAGGTTTTCAGGGGAAAATCAAGGATTCTGTTTTGGCCATGTTAGTTTTGAGATTCCTATTAAATATCCAGGTCAGGTTCTTAGACACACAAGCATGGAGTTCAACGAAGTGGGTAGGCTAGAGATGCGAATTTGGAAGTCATACATTTAAATGCCAATATACATTCCTTGGCAGGATATACATTGGCATTTGAAGTCATGGGAATGGATGAAATCACCTGTGGGGAGGCATTAAAGCAGGTGCAAAAATGACTAATCTGTGATTCTGTTCTCAAAGAATGTAGGTGACAATTTATATCATCTATATCTCAGTATGTTAAGTGTTTTGATAGAACTCCAGAATTTTACCTGCCTCGCTTACCCACTGCCTTGTGGTCTTTCAACAGTAGGTAATTTATTCCCTGATAAGGTAGTTGAATCCATAGCCAAACCTTGTTCCTTTCCTTGTCTAAATTGAGTTAACCTTGAATTAGCAGGAATGGTTATTCAGTGAGAACTGTAACCATTATCCCATAAAGCTGTTTTCTGCACATCCCCTAAATATGGTGCTCCAGAATCCTCTTGTAGTTTCGCAGATTCTGTGATTGCAAAAAATATTTTACACTCTAGAAGAAAGAAATCTAGAATCAGCATGGTATATTGGTGCCTCTTCCCACCAACCCAGTGATGTTTGCAAGCTGATGCTTCAATAATGGGCATTCTCATCTCGCCTGAGTCAGTTAATGAAAAACAAGTTCACCTGACAATGAAAATAGAGGCACTAGAGGGAGAAATGGCAAGGTAGGAATGGCATTTTATAATTCTCAAGAGGTAAGAAAAAGCATCCCATTAAAAAAATGAAAATGTGCCATTTGGAATAAGACTTCCAATTTCGTCTTTAAGGTTTGATATCCCTTTACAAAGCATACCTTCCCCCATTTTTTCTTTTGCTAAGTTTTATAGTCTCACTACTTAATGTTTGAACTTGAGCTAGATAAGGAAAAAGCAACATTTTTGAGAAATTTGAACAATAGCAAGACTTTATTTTTTACAGGGAAAAGCAATAGCAAATATCGTAACTGTGGGGCTTACTTGTTCTGTTACTCCTCCTTGCCACTGTATGCACCCTCCTTCACCTCCAAGCATCAGGGAAATGCCAAGTATACACTTGAAGCCTGAAGGGCTATGGCAGGCCACAGTCTATCTGAAGGAGGCAAAAAATCGCTTAAAATAACAGTGCCAGAGGGAACTCCTTTGAGCAACATCCCTCCTTTCCCATCCTGGTGGATTCTGGAGAAAGATACATAATTCAAATAACAGAGAAGAAGGTTTACAGCTGATACTGGCTTTTTTTTTTTTTTTTTTGGTCACAGGAAGTATGTAGTTTAAACCCTCAGAAAAGCAAGCCAGTTCTAGCTAACATTTTCCTTCTCACATCTCACCCCTTCCCCCCAGCAGTTCTGTAAAATAGTGAAAATATCACTGGTAAAATGTGCTTTGCTAATAAAACATCCTTTTCCTGCAGTTAAGGCTGGCTGTTGAACTACACTGGTAAATATACTCTCATTCCATTTTGTTTTCAGAATTTACATAAAGACTTCATAAACACATTTTACCCCCTCTTTAAACTTTGAATTCTGCTATTGCGGCCTCTTGAGAAGACCGTCAAAGTGGTTTCCATGCCAGTTGAGAACTGGACTCCATACAGATGGACTACTAGAGCAGTCCCATAATCATAATTTATAACCTCCAATGGCCTTGTCGAGACAGGAACACTTGACTCCTAATCCCACTATTAACTTCTTGGAGTCATAAACTGTCTAAAAGCGAGTGAATTAAAAAACATAACTGAACGCTGTTATTTTCCTCTGTTAGTTCAAGTTAACTAGTCAGAAAGGGCTCCAGAATGCAAATGTGTGCACATTTTAAAAAACTGCCCTTCCTTTATTCTATATGGTATATCAGATATGGAAAGTCTCTTTATTCATTAGAGAAAAATGGATTTGTCTTCCATTACTTAAGTGTTTTGTTTCCCATCTGCACAGAGTAATAACAGAACCATTAGCAAAAGAACAAAATATTTAAGTTCCAACCCTTTTAATGGTTTATGAGTTGGTAGAGTAGAATATTGAGGAAAAACACTAGGGGTTTTTCCCCCCACTATCATGACATCCAATAACATCTTGCAGTGACCCTGAAAGGCCTGCTTGAAATCTTTGTCTTAATGCTGTGCTCTTTATTACAGAGAAAACAAATGAAAACAATGACCTTTAAAATATATATTTTCCTGTCTGTTGATAGTCTTTCACTACCAGCTACCCTGTTTGTATCAGTAAAACCTGATGATCCAAAAAAAAAAAAAAAAAAACCCAGAAAAACAAAAGCAAAAAAACCCTTGAAGATCGATTTCCTTGGGACTCTATGAAATAGCTAGCAAAAGTTTCTTTGACATTTTTAAGTCTTGGAGGTTTATATCTTCTACCAAAAGATTCCTTGAGATTTACTGAACTCAAATAAGACTTTGTTGGAAGACACAGAACTAAAATGACATATCCATGGTATGCCCTGGGAACAGTAGTTGTTCAAGATAAAATCTTCTGGGAACTCACAGATACGAAGGTTATGACACTTTTGACTGTTATTATGCAAAGGTTTTTAAGGCCGCCTTTTTGGCTAATGAGAAATGCTCTAAGTCGCACCTACTTCATTATCCAACATGAATTCCCTTCAGGACACTTTTAATTGGTACTTTTATGTCAAGTGTTGTCATATATTTAATTTGTTTCTCTGGTAATATAATAAATGTGTGTAGAGCTCATAGTTAAAAAGTTTCCTCATATAGGTTATTTTATTTTGGAAACTCACATGTATTATAATATTTGAAAAATCTACACCCTTAATGGATTATTTGAACACTTTTCCGCAAACAAAAATTTAGTAAGCTTCAGATGAATTTATCAATACAGTTAACAGGCTTGACCTACTATATGGCTCCTGTGCTCAATAAAAAGGCAATTCATATTCTTTTCAAGAACATATGGAAAATTTACCAAATCTGATCACAGAACAGGCAAAAAGGAAGTTTCAACAAATTCCCCCGAAACAGTTAACATGCAGAACAACATACCCGTTAGGATAATAGAAATCTCTTTACAGTCCCCAAATCATGTGAACCAAGGGGAACAAATAAAATTGTATATAACCTATAAAATGAGACAGTAAGTTCTATAACCTCAATTTTCGTGTGAGCTTGGAAATGAATGAACACCAAAGGATCCATCTTGGTGTTCATCCAACACCAAAGGAGCCTTTCTGGAGTGGAGTCTTGGGGGATTGCATAGAGGAGTGGAAAGAACAGTTCCCAGCATTGAGGAACTAACTGCCTGAGGAGAGGGTCCCTCTCAGAAGGGAAATACTCAGAACAGGTCTGGTCAGAGTATGGGCTACATGGAAATAAAAACGAGGGGCCTTGGCAGATAAGTGGCATCAGAGGTGAAGTCTTGGGAAGGCCCCACTTTTGGGGAAAGAAGGGAACTTAGAAGGAGGAATGTCCTTTAGAGGCTTAGTGCAAAGGTAAAGGAAGTATCAACTGGTGGAAGATTCCTAAGAAACCAGCTAGCATCACAGAATTGGATCTCCTTCCCTTCAAAGTTTGTGCCACTTAAATCAGGTATAATTTACATGAGGGAAAAAAGTTACTCTGATTACATGTTAAAGTTTGATAAAACTTAACAAACATACACGGTTTACAAATGTGACCACGACCACAATCAAGATATAGATTTACATCAGCCCCAAATTTCCCTTGTGTCCCTTTGTAGTCAATTCCCTTTCCTAGATCTTGGAAACCACTTATCTCTTTTCTGTTCCCATAATTTTACCCTTCCCAGCATATCATATAAATAGATCATATGTAGCTTTTTGAATGTGGCAGAATGCTTTCACATAAAATGACGATTTGGAGATTCATCCATATTGTAGCATGTATCTGTATAGTAAAAAAAATTGCTGAACAGTAATCCATTGTATTTTACCACACCTTGTTCATCTATTCACAGATGATGGGCATTTGGGTTGTTTCTAGTTTTAGATGACTGAATGAATTACTGTAAAAAATTACATAAAGTTTGTGGTATGGACAGGTATCTTTATTATTTATTTATTTGGGGTAAGTACTTAGGTAAGTGTGACTGGGCCACAGGGTGCCCAGATATTTGGCCAAACATTATTCTGGATGTTTCTGTGAGGGTGTTCTTGGATGTGATTAACTTTTTTGTTTAACATCTTTATTGGAGTATAATTGCTTTACAATGGTGTTTTAGTTTCTGCTTTATAGCAAAGTGAATCAACTATACATATACATATATCCCCATATCTCCTGCCTCTTGCATCTCCCTCCCACTCTCCCAATTCCACCCCTCTAGGTGGTCACAAAGCACCAAGCTGATCTCCCTGTGCTATGCGGCTGCTTCTCACTATCTGTTTTACATTTGGTAGTGTATATATGTCTACGCCACTCTCTCACTTCGTCCCAGCTTACCCTTCCCACTCCCCGTGTCCTCAAGTCCATTCTCTATGTCTGCATCTTTATTCCTGTCCTGCCCCTAGGTTCTTCAGAACCTTTTTTTTTTTTTTTTTAGATTCCATATATATGTGTTAGCATATGGTATTTGTTTTTCTCTTTCTGACTTACTTCACTTTGTATGACAGACTCTAGGTCCATCCACCTCACTACAAATAACTCAATTTTGTTTCTTTGTATGGCTGAGTAGTATTCCATTTTATATATGTGCCACATCTTCTTTATCAATTTATCTGTTGGTGGACACTTAGGTTGCTTCCATTTCCTGGCTATTGTAAATAGAGCTGCAATGAACATTGTGGTACATGACTCTTTCTGAATTATGATTTTCTCAGGGTATATGCCCAGTGGTGGGATTGCTGGGTCGTATGGTAGTTCTATTTTTAGTTTTTAAGGAACGTCCATACTGTTCTCAATAGTAGCTGTATCAATTTACATTCCCACAAACAGTGCAAGAAGGTTCCCTTTTCTCCACACCCTCTCCAGCATTTACTGTTTGTAGATTTTTTGAAGATGGCCATTCTGACTGGTGTGAGGTGAAACCTCATTGTAGTTTTGATTTGCATTTCTCTAATGATTAGTGATGTTGAGCATCCTTTCATGTGTTTGTTGGCAATCTGTATATCTTCTTTGGAGAAATGTCTATTTAGATCTTCTGCGCATATTTGGATTGGGTTGTTTGTTCTTTTGATATTGAGCTGCAAGAGCTACTTGTATATTTTGGAGATTAATCCTTTGTTGGTTGCTTCATTTGCAAATAGTTTCTCCCATTCTGAGTGTTGTCTTTTCGTCTTGTTTATGGTTTCCTTTGCTGTGCAAAAGCTTTTAAGTTTCATTAGGTACCATTTGTTTATTTTTGTTTTTATTTCCATTTCTCTAGGAGGTGGGTCAAAAAGGATCTTGCTGTGATTTATGTCATAGAGTGTTCTGCCTATGTTTTCCTCTAAGAGTTTTATAGTGTCTGGCCTTACGTTTAGGTCTTTAATCCATTATGAGTTTATTTTTGTGTATGGTGTTAGGGAGTGTTCTAATTTTACTCTCTTACATGTAGCTGTCCAGTTTTCCCAAGACCACTTATTGAAGTGGCTGTCCTTTCTCCATTGTATATTCTTGCCTCCTTTATCAAAAATAAGGTGATCATATGTGTGTGGGTTTATCTCTGGGCTTTCTATCCTGTTCAATTGATCTATATTTCTGTTTTTGTGCCAGTACCATACTGGCTTTGTAGTATAATCTGAAGTCTGGGAGCCTGATTCCTCCAGCTCTGTTTTGCTTTCTCAAGATTGCTTTGGCTGTTTGGGGTCTTTTGTGTTTCCAAACAAATTGTGAAATTTTTTGTTCTAGTTCTGTGAAAAATGCTATTGGTAGTTTGACAGGGATTGCATTGAATCTGTAGATTGCTTTGGGTAGTAGAGTCATTTTCACAATGTTGATTCTTCCAATCAAAGAACATGGTATATCTCTCCATCTATTTGTATCATCTTTAATGTCCTTCATCAGTGTCTTACAATTTTCTGCATATAGGTCTTTTGTCTCCTTAGGTACGTTTATTCCTAGATATTTTATTCATTTTGTTGCAATAGTAAATGGGAGTGTTTTCTTAATTTCACTGTCAGATTTTTCATCATTAGTGTATAGGAATGCAAGAGATTTCTGTGCATCAGTTTTGTATCCTGCTACTTTACCAAATTCATTGATTAGCTCCAGTAGTTTTCTGGTAGCATCTTTAGGATTCTGTATGTATAGTACCATGTCATCTGCAAACAGTGACAGTTTTACTTCTTCTTTTCCAATTTGGATTCCTTTTATTTCTTTTCTTCTCTGATTGCTGTGGCTAAAACTTCCAAAACTATGTTGAATAATAGTGGTGAGAGTGGACAACCTTGTCTTGTTCCTGATCTTAGAGGAAATGTTTTCAGTTTTTCACCATTGAGAATGATGTTGGCTGTGGCTTTGTCATATATGGCCTTTATTATGTTGAGGTAAGTTCCCTCTATGTTTACTTTCTGGAGGGTTTTTATTATAAATGGGTGTTGAATTTTTTCAATAACTTTTTCTGCGTCAATTGAGATGATCATATGGTTTTTCTTCTTCAATTTGTTAATATAGTTTATCACATTGATTTGTGTATATTGAAGAATCCTTGCATTCCTGGGATAAACCCCACTTGATCATGCTGTATGATCCTTTTAATGTGCTGTTGGATTCTGTTTGCTAGTATTTTGTTGAGGGTTTTTGCATCTTATGTTTATCAGTGATATTGGCCTGTAGTTTTCTTTCTTTGTGACATCTTTGTCTGCTTTTGGTGTCAGGGTGATGGTGGCCTCGTAGAATGAGTTTAAGAGTGTTCCTCCTTCTGCTATATTTTGGAAGAGTTTGATAAGGATAGGTGTTAGCTCTTCCCTAAATGTTTGATAGAATGTGCCTGTGAAGCAATCTGGTCCTGGGCTTTTGTTTCTTGGAAGATTTTTAATCACAGTTTCAATTTCAGTGCTTGTGATTGGTCTCTTTATATTTTCTATTTCTTCCTGCTTCAGTCTCAGAAGGTTGTGCTTCTCTAAGAATTTGTCCATTTCTTCTAGGTTGTCCATTTTATTGGCATAGAGTTGCTTGTAGTAATCTCTCATGATCCTTTGTATTTCTGCAGTGCCAGATGTTACTTCCCCTTTTTCATTTCTAATTCTATTGATTTGAGTCTTCTCCCTTTTTTTCTTGATGAGTCTGGCTAATGGTTTATCAATTTTGTTTATCTTCTCAAAGAACCAGCTTTTAGTTTTATTGATCTTTGCTATTGTTTCCATCATTTCCTTTTCATTTATTTCTGATTTGATCTTTTTGATTTCTTTCCTTCTGATAACTTTGGGGCCTTTTTGTTCTTCTTTCTCTAATTACTTTAGGTGTAAGGTTAGGTTGTTTATTGAGATGTTTCTTGTTTCTTGAGGTAGGATTGTATTGCTATAAACTTCCCTCTTAGAACTGCTTTTGCTGCATCCCATAGGTTTTGGGTTGTCGTGTTTTCATTGTTCTTCTTTCTCTAATTACTTGAGGTGTAAGGTTAGGTTGTTTATTGAGATGTTTCTTGTTTCTTGAGGTAGGATTGTATTGCTATAAACTTCCCTCTTAGAACTGCTTTTGCTGCATCCCATAGGTTTTGGGTTGTTGTGTTTTCATTGTCATTTGTTTCTAGGTATTTTTTGATTTCCTCTTTGATTTCTTCAGTGATCTCTTGGTTATTTAGTAGTGTATTGTTTAGCCTCCATATGTTTGTATTTTTTACAGATTTTTTCCTGTAATTGATATCTGGTCTCATAGCGTTGTGGTCAGAAAAGATACTTACTACGATTTCAATTTTCTTAAATTTACCAAGGCTTGATTTGTGACTCAAGATATGATCTATCCTGGAGAATGTTCCATGAGCACTTGACAAGAAAGCATATTCTGTTATTTTTGGATAGAATGTCCTATAAATATCAATTAAGTCCATCTTTTTAATGTGTCATTTAAAGCTTGTGTTTCCTTATTTATTTTCATTTTGGATGATCTGTCCATTGGTGAAAGTGGGATGTTAAAGTCCCCTACTATGATTGTGTTACTGTCAATTTCCCCTTTTATGGCTGTTAGCATTTGCCTTATGTATTCAGGTGCTCCTGTGTTGGGTGCATAAATATTTACAATTGTTATATCTCTTCTTGGATTGATCCCTTGGTCATTATGTAGTGTCCTTCTTTGTCTCTTGTAATAGTCTTTATTTCAAAGTCCATTTTGTCTGATATGAGAATTGCTACTCCAGCTTTCTTTTGATTTCCATTTGCATGGAATATCTTTTTCCACCCCCTCACTTTCAGTCTGTATATCCCTAGGTCTGAAGTGGGTCTCTTGTTGACAGCATATATATACGGGTCTTGTTTTTGTATCCATTCAGCCAGTCTATGTCTTTTGGTTGGAGCATTTAATCCATTTACATTTAAGGTAATTATCGATATATATGTTCCTATTACCATTTTCTTAATTGTTTTGGGTTTGTAATTGTAGGTCTTTTCCTTCTCTTGTGTTTCCTGCCTAGAGAAGTTCCTTTAGCATTTGTTGTAAAGCTGGTTTGGTGGTGCTGAATTCTCTTAGCTTTTGCTTGTCTGTAAAGGTTTTAATTTCTCCGTTGAATCTGAATGAGATCCTTGCTTGGTAGAGTAATCTTGGTTGTAGCTTTTTGCCTTTCATCACTTTAAATATCTCCTGCCACCCCCTTCTGGCTTGCAGAGTTTCTGCTGAAAGATCAGCTGTTAACCTTATGGGGATTCCCTTGTATGTTATTTTTCCCTTGTTGCTTTTACTATTTTTTCTTTGTATTCAAGTTTTGATAGTTTTTTTTTTAGGTGGTATATAGAGGAATCTTTTATTTTAGTAGTCATGAAGTTATCTTTATATTAGAACAAAATAGAATCAATATAGCAAATGTGCCACTGCCCAGATAATATGTTTAGGATTAGGTTAAGTTTACAAAATGAGGCCACTTTAAAACAGCAAATAACCTTACAGGTGTGTTACACAATGAAAACTGTCGCTGTGGTAAAGGATTGCAATGTGGGAAATACTCCTCTAATTCAATTCTTTTTTGTTTTTTTAACATCTTTATTGGAGTATAATTGCTTTACAATGGTGTGTTAGTTTCTGCTTTATAACAAAGTGAATCAGTTTGATAGTTTGATTAATATGTGTCTTGGTGTGTTTATCCTTGGATTTATCCTGTATGGGACTCTCTGTTCTTCCTTGACTTGATTGACTATTTCCTCTCCCTTATTAGGGAAGTTTTCAACTGTAATCTGTTCAAATATTTTCTCAGTCCTTTTCTTTTTCTCTTCTTCTTCTGGGACTCCTATAATTTGAATGTTGGTGCATTTAATGTTGTCCCAGAGGTCTCTGAGACTGTCCTCAATTCTTTTTATTCTTTTTTTCTTTATTCTGCTCTGCAGTAGTTATTTCCACTATTGTATCTTTCAGGTCACTTATCCGTTCTTCTGCCTCAGTTATTCTGCTATTGATTCCTTCTAGAGAATTTTTAATTTCTTTTATTGTATTGTTCATCATTGTTTGTTTGCTCTTTAGTTCTTCTAGGTTATTGTTAAACGTTTCTTGTATTTTCTCCATTCTATTTCCAAGATTTTGGATCATCTTTACTGTCATTACTCTGAATTCCTTTTCAGGTAGACTGCCTATTTCCTCTTCATTTGTTTGGTCTGGTGGGTTTTTACCTTGCTCCTTCATCTGCTGTGTGTTTCTCTGTCTTCTCATTTTGCTTAACTTACTGTGTTCGGTGTCTCCTTTTCGCAGGCTGCAGGTTCGTAGTTCCTGTTGTTTTTGGTGTCTGCCCCCAGTGGCGAAGATTGGTTCAGTGGGTTGTGTAGGCTTCCTGGTGGTGGGGACTGGTGCCTGTGTTCTGGTGGATGAGGCTGGATCTTGTCTTTCTGGTGGGCAGGTCCACGTCTGGTAGTGTGTTTTGTGGTGTCTGTGACCTTTTTATGATTTTAGGCAGCCTCTCTGCTAATGGGTGGGGTTGTGTTCCTGTCTTGCTAGTTGTTTGGCATACGGTGTCCAGCACTGTAGCTTGCTGGTCGTTGAGTGGAGCTGGATCTTGGCGTTGAGATGGAGATCTCTGGGAGAGCTTTTGCTGTTTGATATTACATGGAGCCGGGAGGTCTCTGGTGGAGCAATGTTCTGAACTCGGCTCTCCCACCTCAGAGGTACAGGCCTGACACCTGGCTGGAGCACCAAGACCCTGTCAGCCACACGGCTCAGAAGAAAAGGGAGAAAAAAAAGGAAAGGAAGAAAAATATAATAAAATAAAGTTATTAAAATAAAAAAATATTATTAAAAATAAAAACATTAAAAAGTCATAAAAAGAAGAAAGAAAGAAGAGAGCAACCAAACCAATAAACAGATCCACCAATGATAACAAGCGCTAAAAACCGTACTGAAAAAAACCACAAAAAAACAAAAAAAGGACAGAGAGAACCCTAGGACAAATGGTAAAAGCAAAGCTATACAGACAAAATCACACAAAGAAGCATACACATACACACTCACAAGAAGAGAAAAGGAAAAAAAAAATCTATATATATAAAAAGAAAGGAAGAGAGCAACCAAATCAGTAAACAAATCTACCAATGATAATAAACTGTAAATACTAAACTAAGATAAGCATAAAACCAGAAACAAATTAGATGCAGAAAGCAAACCCCAAGTCTACGGTTGTCCCAAAATCCACCGCCTCAATTTTGGGATGATTCGTTGTCTATTCAGGTATTCCAGAGATGCAGGGTACATCAAGTTGATTGTGGAGATTTAATCCGCTGTTCTGAAGCTGCTGAGAGAAGTTTCCCTTTCTCTTCTTTGTTGGCACAGCTCCTTGGGTTCAGCTTTGGATTTGGCCCCGCCTCTGGGTGTAGGTCACCTGAGGGTGTCTGTTCTTTGCCCAGAAAGGATGGGGTTAAAGGAGCAGCTGATTCAGGGGCTGTGGCTCACTCAGGCCAGGGAGGAGGGAGGGGTACGGAATGCGGGTGAGTCTGCGGCAGCAGAGGCCCGTGTGATGTTGCAACAGCCTGAGGTCCGCCGTGTGTTCTCCCACGGAAGTTGTCCCTGGATCACGGGACCCTGGCATTGGTGGGCTGCACTGGCTCCCGGAAGCGGGGGTGTGGATAGTGACCTGTGCTTGCACACAGGCTTCTTGATGGCTGCAGCAGTAGCCTTAGTGTTTCATGCCTGTCTCTGGTGTCCTCGCTGATAGCCGCGGCTTGTGCCCATCTCTGGAGCTCCTTTAGGCGGTGCTCTGAATCCCCTCTCCTTGCGCACCTGAAACAATGGTCTCTTGCCTCTTCAGCAGTTCCAGACTTTTTCCCAGACTCCCTCCCGGCTAGCTGTGGCGCACTAGCCCCCTTCAGGCTGTGTTCACACAGCCAACCCCAGTCCTCTCCCTGGGATCTGACTTCCAAAGCCAGAGCCCCAGCTCCCAGCCTGCACCCTCCCCGGCAGGTGAGCAGACAAGCCTCTCGGGCTGGTGAGTGCTGCTCGGCACTGATCCTCTGTGCGGGAATCTCTGCGCTTTGCCCTCTGCACCCCTATTGCTGTGCTCTCCTCCGTGGCTCCGAAGCTTCCCCACTGCCACCCCCGTCTCCACCAGTGAAGGGGCTTCCTAGTGTGTGGAAAGTTTTCCTCCTTCACAGCTCCCTCCCAGAGCTGCAGGTCCCGTCCATATTGTTTTGTCTCTGTTTTTTCTTTTTTCTTTTGCCCTACCCAGGTACTTGGGGAGTTTCTTGCCTTTTGGGAAATCTGAGGTCTTCTGCCAGCATTCAGTAGGTGTTCTGTAGGGGTTGTTCCACATGTAGATGTATTTCTGATGTGTTTGTGGGAGGAAGGTTATCTCTACGTCTTACTCCTCTGCCATCTTGAAAGTCTCTGAGATTAACATTTAAATTGGAAGACTGAATAAAGCAAATTGGCTTCCCTAACGTGGGTGGGTCTCATCCAATCTACCTAAGGCCTCAATAGAACAAATAGACTGACTCCCTCCCCCCACCCAGACCCCTGCTCTCAGTAAAAGAGAGTTCTTCCTGCCTGACTGCCTTTGAACTGGGACGTTGACTTTTCACTGCCCTTTAAAAAAATGAAAAATAATTGACATATAACATTGTGTAAGTTTAAGGTCTATAATGTGTTGATTTGATACACTTATATATTGCAATATGATTATCACTGTAGCGTTAGCTAATACCTCCATGACTTAACATAATTATCATTTCTTTTCTGTGGTGAGAACATTTAAGATCTAGTCTCTTAGCAACTTTCAAGAAGGTAATGCAGTATTGTTAACTATAATCACAGTGCTGTGCATTAGGTGTCCAGAATTTATTCATCTTCTAACTGCAAGTTTGTACTCTTGAGCAACATCTGAACTAAAACATCAACTCTTTCTAGGTCTCAAGCCTGCCAACTAACTCTGCAGATCTTGGGATTTATTAGCCTCCAAAATTGCATGAGCCTATTCCTTATAATATGTATCTGCCTACCATGTATGTTTGCATCTATGCATCCATCCTATTGGTTCTGTTTCTCTAGAGAACACTGACTAATACAATGAATGTTTAACTTTTAAAGAAACTACCAAACTCCTTTCTAAAATTCTTGTATCATTTTTATTGCCCACTCTTCAGGACTTGGTATTGTCAGTGTTTTTTTTTTTTTAGGCATTCTAATAGAGAGTGTAGCCATATCACATAGTGGTTTTAATTTACATTTTCATAATGATTAATAATGCTAAGCATCTTTTCTTGTCTTTTTTTGCCATTCATGTTTCTTCTTTTGTAAGGTATATGTTCAAATCTTTTGCCTGTTTTTTGGGGGAGAGATTTTCTACTTCTAAGCTCTTTCCTTTGAAACTCACAGGTAGTGAATGGGGATAGTTAAAATATCTTTAGAGGTTTAGGGCTATTCATATAGGACTATTGAAGCTTGTTCCCAGTTTTGAGCAGCCTGTTGAGAAGTGCTGTGTTTGACTGCGGATGCTCCTACTTCCACTTATCACCCCTTAGAGGTGGTTTTTCTGGTGGGGGAATGAGGATGTTGTGAGAAATGGGGCACCTGGGATCTGATGGGGAGGTGGTACAGTGAAGACACCGTACCATAAGAGTTTGTGATAAAGGCCAGTGTCCTCAGCATCATGTGCAGTGTGATGCCTAGAAGTAGGACAGGCCACACCTCAGAGAACAGCTGCAGAGTATGGCCAGAGCCTCAGAATGGCAAGAGAGGGGCTTCCCTGGTGGCGCAGTGGTTAAGAATCTGCCTGCCAATGCAGAGGACATGGGTTCAATCCCTGGTCCGGGAAGATCGCACAATGCCACGGAGCAACTAAGCCCATGTGCCACAACTACTGAGCCAGCGCTCTAGAGCCTGTGCGCCACAACTGCTGAAGCCCATGTCCCTAGAGCCTGTGCTCCGCAACAAGAAAAGCCACCGCAATGAGAAGCCTGTGCACTGCAACGAAGAGTAGCTCTGCTGGCTGCAACTAGAGAAAGCCTATGCGCAGCAACAAAGATCCAACACAGCAATCAAAAATCAATCAATCAATCAATCAATTTATTAAAAAAAAAAAGAATGGCAAGAGACATCTCTCTGGATGCAGTAATGTCCCAAAGGACAGAATAAGGACCAAAGCCCCTTCTTGGCTGCCATCCTTCCCCCTGCACACAGAGGATGAGGGGATGAGAGGAGCCAAAGAGATGGTGTGAGCTTTTCTCCAAGAGAAGTTTTAACTTGGATTTGAACAAATATTTACTTGAAAGACATATATTAACTTGGAAGAGACTGAATTACTTTTAACAGGCAATTTTAAAATTCCTCTCCCTACTCCATACCTTACCTGCTGCTGTCATGGGCATAGGAGCCCAAAAGCAAGATGAGATTCAGAAAAATAAAGTTACGGTTTTTAAACATGGATTTGTGACCTTAAAATATGACTACTGTTATATGATAATTAATTCTTTCAAGAAAACTATCTTCTATTTTTCTAGGGGAAAGACTATCAAGAATACTCATTATATTTACATCTTTAACTCTATTCTGGGCAACAGGTTGAGGCTGCTTCAAACTGGCAATGTACGTAGTATTTTCTTTAAAACCCATGCCGAGGGTACTGTCAATGTAACCTAGTACGTTTCTTTCCTCATATGACATTTGGTCTATAATTTGGTAGACAGCGTTTTCACATTCTTAAATGTGAAAATTTGTCTATGATGTTTAAACCCATAAATATCAGGGTACTTGTCCAAACTGTATTGTTTAGTTTTTTTTTACTGATAAATCTGATATTATATGTAATCTTTGCTATGAATAATAAAAAATCTTTAAAAAAATGTCAGAAGTTCAATCTGCATCACTTGTTTTGTGTTAGATGCATTCAAGACACTTTTCAAACCTTTATGGAGTATAGCAGAGGAACACAGTGAGTGCCCGGGTTCCACGGGCTTAAGATTACTGAGGAACAGGGTAGATGTATGTCCCAGCCTCCATCCTAGGTCTGTTTCTTGATGTCTATACACATGCTCTGTGACAACAGTGATTGTATTGGGGCCACATTTATTCAGACAAATATTGACATGCAATATTGACATTTAAATATATTAACATTTCCATTCTCAGCTGACTCATTTACTGGGAACAAGTTCACATGCCAATCCATAGTAGGCAGTTAATAAATATTTGTTGGATGAATAAATGAACATATGGGCTGATATGCATGAGATCTTAAAAAATGAAGTGTGGCATATTTTTTGCAATAAATCACTGTTTCTTCTTGATGTTCATGGTATTGACTTTTCACTTATAACTGATATTCAGTATAACACATAATACATATAATAATAGATGTAATATATAATAACAATTGATGGAAACTGTAGTGAAGAAGGAGAAAAGGAGGGAATTTTTTAAAAAACAAATGGGAATAGTGCAAGAAGCATTGTGTGACTTACTGAGTAGACCTATGAAGTGCTACTCACAGGATATCCCTTTTGTGCAGTTCAGAAAACTCACTGAAATTGGTGTCGACTAGTCTGAATTTCTTTAGAGGAGAAATTACCCACCAGAGGTGTGGGGGACCTCTTGCTTCTTCAGTTTAATTGACGCTGAATGGCAGTGGGCCTCTCTGACACCAGAAGAGGAGGAAGTGGAGTGTTTTCTCACCTGGATTTGCATGACCTTGGACACCTTCTGGATGTCAGGTGGAGGCTCACTAGGCCTTGCTGACATTGGAGTGGGGGAGTGGTGGTGAAGCCCAGGGGTAAGTAACTCTGCCTTGCACCACCTTGTTAAGTCTTGTAGTTATTGGCTGGAGGTGGAGGCTCAGCTCATCCCAGGACCCCTCTTACACCACCCTGATGGAGAATTAGATCATTGCCTGCTTCCACTGGGCAAAGAAATGAAGATCAACTCCCCCCCTTGGCCCCTTTGAAACTGCTAGGCAAGGGTTATGTGGTTTTTCTGTTGGCGTTTGGTTGGAGTAGGTTGGGTATTGCCAAAAAGGTTTTCTGGTCTTAGGGTACCCTTTCCTCAGTTCTTTGGCTAAGGGAAACAGGTATGTCTTAGAGTTCCTTCCTGTATGTGCTTGTTGGCAATTCTGGATCAGAGGCTTCTGCAGTCCCCTGTCTAGGATACATAGGGTGATAAGGAAACCCAGAGAACTCACCACCATGATGTTCCTCAAAGTCAAGGTTCCTTTCTTTCCACCTTTTGGAGCCTTCCTTTGCTTGATTTTTGGCTTATGTAGGGTTTTTAAATTTAAGGAGGAGAGATTAATCTGAGTGGAAGCAGAAGTCTCAACTTTATTGTTTAAGCCTTTTTTAGTTGGCTATTCTGCTACTT
This sequence comes from Balaenoptera physalus, assembly GCF_965194825.1. Lineage (NCBI taxonomy): Eukaryota > Metazoa > Chordata > Mammalia > Artiodactyla > Balaenopteridae > Balaenoptera > Balaenoptera physalus. The sequence continues at coordinate 59,928,420 of NC_138897.1, forward strand.
ATAACCCAGATCATATTAAATGATGCAATTCTAATGCTAACCAATAGCTACATGGCAAAGATGTGTGAGCTACATATGTTTTAAAGTTTCAGTAAAAATAGGCACCCCATTGAAACTCTGATCCAGAATTAAATCACTGGAAGTATCAATTATGGAATCATAACAGTATTTTAGAGGCAGGTCTCCTTATCATTTAACTAGGGCATACTCTCCATTTTGCTTCCTTCTAGATGGGGTAGGTTTTGTTGTGATCTTTCTAAGCTCTCACTAGTATCAGTGTGTGTGTGTGTGTGTGTGTTTGTGTGTGTGTGTATGTGTGTGTGTGTGTGTTCCTTCTTGCCTTGTTTAGGACCAGACTTATGCCTTGACACATGTACATGGGGAGCACTTTTTTGTCCACCAGGATACTGACCTTCCCCTCAGACCCTATCCTTGCTGCTAACTTTTCTTTTTCTTGGCTGCCAAAATGATTACTTACTGATTCACTGTGGAGACATAAGATGCTTTCTCCAATCACTGTAGATTGGCTTTTTAAAAACTGTCTTGCTACCAGAGGCTTTGTTTGTTACTAAGGCAATCACCATGTTATCAAAATAATGACATTATCTGTAATAAAGACTCTGATTCCATTTTTGATGTTTGACTTCTGACAGTGTTCAAGACCCACACCTCCCTCCTTCCCTCTTGCCCCATATCTGGGCAAGAAAGGGTGTGAACACTCACTTTTGTTGTGGGTGGGAAGTTCAAACCACTCAAGGCCATCACACCTATGGGAACCATTACTGAACCCCACCTTTTTAACCACAGTAAAAGCCAAAGTCAGTTACTCCTCTTTGCTATCTCAAGCTATTTTCAGACCTGCTTGACCTGGCTCTCCCCAGAAAGCCTCATTGTGTGAGTAATAAATATCTTAATACCTTCATGGTGCCTGTATGGTCTTATCAGTCTTGACATCTGAACCAAAGTTTGGCCACAACAGTATCCTTATCTTTGCAGTACAGATATCACAGTGATGAGATGTTAGGAGATCATTGAAGAATTTACCATGAGTTCCCATCAGGATATTTTTTTCTTCAGAGGGAGCAGTGGCAGGAGGTGCTAAGGGCTTGCTTATACTCAGTAGATGGAGATTCTAGACATCATATAGGCAGCTCTTTGAGGACAAAGGCTGTGATTGTCTTGTTCATTGTGTATCCTTAGTGTTTAACACAGTACCTGGCACATAATAGATGCTCAGCAAGCTTTGTTGAATGAATGAATGAGTTAAGCCCTACCGTGTTCTTCTAGAGGGTTCTGGTCTCTAGGGAGGAGAAGGAAGTCCCCAGGGCAGTGTTCTGGTTTTGATGCATCCAGAGATGTGCTCTAGAGCTGTAGACATGATTGATAACCAGCGTGGAAAAGACAGAGATGCACAGCTTGTGAATGTTTAATACTTTTGATTGAAAGGCATTGTGAATTGCTTGACTAAGCAGACAAACCTCTGAGATTGCATAAATCAGAGTTAAAAATGGTTAAGAACTGTTTAAAAAATAAGGCAGGTAGGTCTGAAATGACATCCTTAATAGGAAAAAGCAGGAGTTAACAGTATGAGATTGTGCATATTTATACAGTAATAAGTAGATGTGTGAAGAGACTGATCAGGTGTTTGTACATAGAGCTATGTAATTAAGTAATGACTGACAGAAAAATGCCAACTGGAAATCTCTGCTTTGTAGTTCTGGTTTCAGTCTTCCTCAGGCTTTGGGTAATTTGCCCCTCCTTGAAAAATTATTCATGTCTCTAATGTATTCCAGGAATAGACAAAAGTAAATTGGTAGAATCTTTGCTCTGTAGGTGCTTATAGTTCAGTAGGGAAGATAGACAAATGGACAATTAAATGATTTTCATTGAGTGCTATAACCATGTGGTATGTATAAAGATTAGTGGAGCCTGTGAGACAACTCATATGGGAATCTCAAAAAAAATTTCTCAAAGCATGAATAAGGTATGGAAGAGACTTCTATAGTTCACCAAGTTAGTTCTTTGGTAGTCACCCAGTTAAACTGACTTTTTTAGCTGTCTCTCACTGACTCACAGCCATATATAAATTAGAACATGGGATTAAGTTCTGGCCAGTTAGAAGTGGACAGGAAACAAATAACTCCAAGGCCCTAGACCAGAAGTTGAATAACTATGGCCTGGAGGCCAAATCTGGATGCTGCCTTTTTTTGGTAAATAAAGTTGTATTAGAATACAGCCACATCGATTCATTTACATGTTGTCAATGGTTACTTCAGTGCTATAATGGCAGAGTAGGGTACTTATAACTGAGACTGCATGGTTTTCAAAGCCCCAAATATTTACTATTTGGCCCTTAACAGGGACAAATTTGCCAACACTGCCCTAGAAAATGGTGGAAACGTGATAGAAGACTCAGGATAGAGACCCATCCAGAAAGCCTCTTAACCAAAAACAGATGTATTTTTTCACATTAAACTCGGCAAAAAAAACAAAAACAAAAAAACAAGCAAAAAAACTCTAAGCCGCTAATTATATATAGCAATTTAGAGAAGGAAATGTTCAAGATATCTTAATTTGGTTGGTGTATTAGATTCCTATTTCCTGCTGTAACAAATTATCACAAACTTAGTGGCTTAAAACAGCACAAATTTATGATCTTACAGTTCTGTAGGTCAGAAGTCTGACACGGGTCTCACTTGGATAAAATCAAGGTGTAAGCAGGGCTGTATTTCTTTATGGAGGCTCCGGAGGGGGGGGAAATCCATTTCCTTGCCTCTTCCAAGGCAAGCGGTCATCTGTAGAGACGTCTCGTAGAGATTGTATTTTTTGACTCGTGGCCTTCTTCTTCCATCTTCAAACCCAGAAACGTCAGGTATAGTCCTTACATTATATCACTGACCAACTCTTCTGCCTCCCTCTTTACTTTTAAGGATTCTTGTGATTGTATTGAGCCCACTTGGACAATCCATGATAATCTCTGTATTTTAAGATCAACTGATTAGCAAACTTAATTCCATCTGCAGCCTTAATTCCATGTAAGGTAACATATTCCTGGGTTTCCAGGGATTGAGATTTAGGCATCTTTGGAGAGTCATTATTCTGCCTACTACAGTTAAGAAAGGAATTGTCATTTTAAAATTATTTGGAAATACCTCTGAGGGCTCTGTATACATGCATAACCCAGAAGAGAAAACACTAGTATTTTTTTGGTATGGACTAGACACTCGATTTTCTATTTGTGTTTGTCTGTTTCCTTTTTAGAATATTGTTTATCTTCTTAATAAAAGGAAAGTGAGATTTCCTATTCCTTTAGATTTGTTGACTTTTGCCTAGTTGTTTTGAAAAAGACCTTTGGAGAGAACCTAATATTGTAAGTGATAGATTCAGATTGTTCTAATATCATGGTCAGTAGGCTTGAATACAAACTCATTTCTATCTGGAAAAAATAAAGCTTTATTGCATGGACTTCATGTCCTTTCTGAAGTAGAAGAATTTGGTCACAGAAGCAGTAGAAAAATTAACTAGAATAATGTGTTGTTACTGTATAATGTATAAAATATATTAGGGGAAGATTAATGCTCTTCTTTCTTTAAATAGTTAATGAAAAGATTAATTTTATTCTCTCACCAGAGAGTAAGATAAAATTTGAGGAAACCTCCAAGTTTTGTGTATTTATCTTCTGAAACACTTTATAAAGCTTGGGAATCTCGTGCTGTATTGGATTACTGAGCTATGGTTTAGCTCTTTGGCTAGGAGAAACTTTGATAATTAAGTAGATAATTGCTCTAATCTGGGTCTGGCCTTTATACCTACTTCCGGCTTCCACTGAAGATGTTAGCTAATAGTCATACTACTTGTTCAGTAGATATTGTGTTGGGAAAAACCATTGTTTTCTGTCTCTTTAGCAAGATGTTTTTAAGTCATTGTTTTTCTAGAAATTGTATTTCTTTTATGGTGTCCTTGGTGATGGAATGCTTATGGCATGAAATCTGTTGGTGCTTTTCACCTCATGCAGTCCATCCATGCTGCTATTGCCCACCCTTCATTGCTTTATTTTATTCATTGTTATTATTTTTTAAAAATAGGGCTCACTTTTGTGTGCATGAAGGACAAGGTTATTTTAAATGAGTGAAGCAAATATCATTGCAGCCTGGAACAGGACTTTGATTATTCAATTCCTGCACAACAAGTTCTGTGGCAGGTGGCTTAGGAATCCAAAGCATGTACAGAAACTGTGATGAGGCCTCCTATACAACCTCTCCAGATCTGAAACAGCCCTTGCAAATGTTGATGGCTTGCAAATGCAACTGCCTAGGTTACGTGCAAAATGAACATAATAAGTTTTTATTTCCCATGGTGATACACCAACAGCTACATTTGGATTCTGATAGTTTGCAATTCAGTAAGAATAGCTTGGTTCAGTTTAGTTTATTGAAGACATAAAAATACTTGACAGCCAGAGGCTGAAATTCGTGGTTCAAGAGAACAAGATTCCAAGAGGGAGCACAGGACCTGTACATGGAACATGGGTACATTCAGCACTTAGCCACCATGATTTATTCATGTAGTGAAAAGCAGCATCCCATAAACATGATTTATGTAATTACCGAGGGGGGAATTCGATCTCTAGTTATATAGAATGTTACCTCAGTATTTTGTTGTGTACATCTTACCTTTTCAATAGTGTTCCTTTTGGCTGAAAATATTTCAGCTTCTCACTTTTCTCAGGAGAAAACTCTTCATTTTTATCCTTTGGAAAAAAAGAAAAACAAGTTCCTTTACTCACTAACTGGCTTGAGATCTTAAGTATTACAGATGTCTGCAGTGAAAATGAAGGATTTCCTGAATTCAGCTGAGTATCTTAAAACAAGCAGAACTATTTGGGAATAATTTTTAATAGAAAAATATTTTCTAGAAGTAAAAATTGAAAACTTCAGATTGGAAAATATTCATTAAACATGGGAGTTCATCATTAGGCATCAGAAATATTAGATAATGTAGGTAATAAAATCCACTCTGTTTTTACTCATCTTCCATGTTAATGAAGTAAAATAACTCAGGATTTGGACTGAGAAAACCTAGGCACCATGAACACTATATCCCAACACAACCATGCCACACACTTGACTGTTTGTGTTTTGGTTTCTTTGTCTACCAAATAAGCAGGCATGTTAACATCTGTCTTGCCTGCTACCTCACAGGTATGTTGTAAAGATCAAATAGGATGATGCCTGCAGAAGTGGTAGGTCTCCTTTTGTGGAATCTTTTTTTTTTTGGACTCTTTATTATTATGTAAAAAGTATGTCAGTGGCCACCATAAGATATGTTCTTTGAGATGTTCCTTCATTGGTAATGTTGGAATCACACAATTCCACACACTTTTCCTGCCAGCCTTCTTTATTGCTAATGAAGCAGGTTGTAAGTAGTGGTGAACTGGGGGTAAAGGTTTTCTGTCATCATAGCCGTGAGAGGTAGTGTGAAGGTGGTGAACAGAATCCTGGTTTAAGATGGAGGTCTTTTAGTGTGAAATCATAGATAACCAATTAGAATTCTTTAAACCTCAGTTATCTCATGTATAAAATATATGAATAAAACCTACTGACATTGTGTCACAAGATTGTCTTCATCAAAAGAAGCAAGCATATGGAAACTCTTTGGAAACTTAAAACCTACAGATGGAAATTATTATCATTACTCTTTTATTTGGACATTGTAAACTTTATCATTGATAAATGAAGCTACATGAAATAAAATTATTTCTTGGTAAAAACTTAATGCTATACTAGTGAAGGAGGCAATATCTTCTGTTTGTTTTCTGTGAGAAATAGCCCTCATGTAATTGCAGTAAATAAAATCTGTAATGCCTTTATAAATCTTTATTTAGTCAGAATGATGACTATTTCATATACTGACCTTTTGTTTTGAAAATGATGAGTCTTCTTTGTGAATAAAAACTTTAGGAGTTTACAAGCCAACAACTGAATCACCAGTTTTAAGAAAGCTGAAACAAAATGTTTTTATAACACAGGTGTTTATTTAAGAAACTCCACATGTGGAAATCAGTAATTTCAAAATAGACTAGTTGGGGTAGGGGATGGTGGGGTAATGACTTTTATAAAATTATTCATTGCTTATTAAGATCTTTAAAGGATTTTTTTTTTTTTAAAGGGAACGCTGTTTATTTACTTATTTATTTTGGCTGTGTTGGGTCTTCGTTTCTGTGCGAGAGCTTTCTCTAGTTGCGGCGAGCGGGGGCCACTCTTCATCGCGGTGCGCAGGCCTCTCACTGTTGCGGCCTCTCTTGTTGCGGAGCACAATCTCCAGACGCGCAGGCTCAGTAGTTGTGGCTCACGGGCCCAGCTGCTCCGCAGCATGTGGGATCCTCCCAGACCAGGGCTTGAACCCGTGTCTCCTGCATTGGCAGGCAGATTCTCAACCACTGCGCCACCAGGGAAGCCCCCAAGGATTTTTAACAATAGCTGTATTATCTGATGAATTATGAAATAAGTACATTGGTATAATATGAAGTTAAAAAGTAAGGGCTATAGGAAAAACTAAGGGAAAAGAAGTGACTTTTTTATTTTAGTAAAATGAAAAGCTTTTATGTAATGTGACATCATTTAAATCTACTAGGTATATTGAAATATTAAATATTGAATCAATGCATGTTATATATTTTTCTATATTTTTATTGTGATAAAATATACATAACAACATTATCAGTAATGGGATAAATCAAAATCAAGTGCCATCTGATAGGATGCAATGAGAGGAACACCTCACTTCTGTGATATTCTTGGCAAAGGTGTATTATTGGTATCAAATCATAAGGACAAATCAGGCAAATCCAAATTAAAGAACAGCCCACAAAACAACAGCCTGGGATTTCTAAAGTGTCATTGTCAAAAAAATCAAGGAAAGATGGAGAACTGTTCCAGACTGGTAGACTCTGAAAAGACACTGCAAGTAGGTGCAACATAGGATTGATCTAGATCCTTTTGTTATAAAGGACACCATTGACACAACTGGTGAAACTTGAATGGTTTCTGACGATTAGATGTTAGTATCAGATCAATCAAATTCTTGATTTTTGGTAATTGTATGGTAGTTGTGAAAGAGACAGTCCTCGTTTGTAGGAAGTACACACTGTTTTGGGGCTGATGTGGCATCAGGTTTCCAACTTAGTCTCAATTCGTTGAAGCAAAGAGGTTCTTCATACTGTACTGGAAAATTTTCTATAAATTTGAGATTGAAATAAAAACAATTAAAAAAAGAGAATTAAAAAAAAAAAAAGGTCATGAAGAACCTAGTGGCAAGACGGGAATAAAGACACAGACCTACTAGAGAATGGACTTGAGGATATGGGGAGGGGGAGGGGTGAGATGTGACAGGGTGAGAGAGTGTCATGGACATATATACACTACCAAATGTAAAATAGCTAGTGGGAAGCAGCCGCATAGCACAGGGAGATCAGCTCGGTGCTTGGGAGATCAGCTCGGTGCTTTGTGACCACCTGGAGGGGTGGGATATGGAGGGTGGGAGGGAGGGAGATGCAAGAGGGAAGAGATATGGGAACATATGTATATGTATAACTGATTCACTTTGTTATAAAGCAGAAACTAACACACCATTGTAAAGCAATTATACTCCAATAAAGATGTTTAAAAAAAAAAAAAAAAGAGAATAAAAGAAAAAACTCCCCTGTTACTTTTCCTCCTTTTATGGTTATGAAAAAAATGTGTGATGTTTTGAGTCAGTTGGTTAAAAATGACATTCCCTTAAATCATTTGCCCTCACAGATTAAATGCCCTTTCTCCCTTCTTCACCAACAGCATACATTTTTAGCTTGTTTTGATTTTCCTTATGTTTTTAATTTCAGGTCTCTAGCAGTTTCTGTGACTCTGCTGAGCTTTATTTGTCAGAATTATATACTGCAGCAATTTCAGTTATGCATGTGAGATGATTAGTATCTTTGGGTGTGTTTTCAAATACCTAGGTGTTGGAACAGTGTAGATGATTTTTAATTTTGTAAGAAATGATGTTATTCACTTTGAATCAGTAATAATAACTGCTTTTTATAATATTTACTAGCCAAAATATCAGAGCTATGAGACAATATATGCTATATTAGTTCCTTGGGTTAGGATCTAAATATCCAAGTATTTAAAGATTTGAAGTTTATTTAAAAAGAAAAAAAGTCCAAGTATACCTATGGTGCATACATGATTTATTCGTAAGTTCTAAATAATATGAACTCCAAATGAATATGTAATAATTAATTTTTTAACAGAGATTAGAATGAGTATTTCAATAAATAATAGGCTTTAATTTTTAGAACAATTTAAGGTTTACAAAAAACTGAGCAGAGTATTCCCTTAACTCCCTCTTCCCCCAGCTTACAGATTCCCCTATTATTAACATCTTGCATTACTGTGGTACATTTATTACAATTGATGAACCAATATTGATTGGTTTACATTAGGAGTCAGTCTTTGTCATGCACAGGTCTATGGATTTTGACAAACGTATGATGTCGTATATTTGCTGTTAGAGTATCATACAGTTTTGCTGTCCTAAAACTCTCCTGTGTTCCACCTATGCATCCCTGTCTACCCTACCTCCTTCCATCCTGCTGAGCCCCTGCCCCTGCTCATATTTTTACTGTCTCTATAGTTTTGCCTTTTCAGAATGTCTTAGTTGAAATTGTATAATAGGTAGCCTTTTAGACTGGCTTCTTTAACTTAGCAATATATATTTATGGTTCTTTCGTGTGTTTTTTGTGTCCTGGAAACTAATTTCTTTTCATCACTGAATATTTCATTGTATGACTATAGCACAATTTGTTTATCCATTCACCTATGGAAGGACATCTTGGTTGCTTCCAATCATTTGCAATTTTGAAAAACCTGCTCTATACATTTGTGTGCATGTTTTTGGGTTATCATAAGTTTTCAACTCACTTGGTTAAATACCTAGGAACACGGTGGGTGGATCATATGGCAAGACTGTGCTTCACGTTATAAGAAACTGCCAAACTCCCTTCCAAGGTGGATGTAATATTTTGCATTTGTATCATCAAAGAATGAGAGTTGTTTTTGTTTCACATTCTAGTCAGCGTTTGATATAGTCATTTTTATGGATTTTAGCCATTCTAACAGTCATGTAGTGGTATCTCATTCAGTGTTTTTTTTTTTTAAATTTTACTGGAGTATAGTTGATTTACAATGTTGTGTTAGTTTCGGGTGTACAGCAAAATGATTTAGTTCTACATATACATATATTCGCTTTTTCAGATTCTTTTCTCATATAGGTTATCACAGAATATTGGTTATCTCATTTAGTTTTTTAAAAAAATAAATTTATTTATTTATATTTTTGGCTGTGTTGGGTCTTCATTGCTGCGAGTGGGGGCTACTCTTCGTTGCGGTGCGCGGGCTTCTCACCGAGGTGGCTTCTCTTGTTGCGGAGCACGGGCTCTAGGCGCATGGGCTTCAGTTGTTGTGGCACGTGGGCTCAGTAGTTGTGGCTTGCGGGCTCTAGAGTGCAGGCTCAGTAGTTGTGGTGCACGGGCTTAGTTGCTCCGTGACATGTGGGATCTTCCTAGACCAGGGCTCGAACCCGTGTCCCCTGCATTGGCAGGCGGATTCTTAACCACTGCGCCACCAGGGAAGTCCCCTCATTTAGTTTTAATTTGTATTTCCCTAATAATTCATGAGGGCGAGCATCTTTGCCATCTGTATAATTTGTATATGTGTATCTTCTTTGGTTAGATGTCTGTTCAGATAACGAGCTATTGTTTGTTTTTTTGTTTTTTAAAACATCTTTATTGGAGTATAATTGCTTTACAATGGTGTGTTAGTTTCTGCTTTATAACAAAGTGAATCAGTTATACATATACTGAGCTATTGTTTTTACTTGAGTTTTTTGTTTTCTTATTGAGGAGCTCCTTGTACATTTTTGATATCAATTCTTGATCATTTATATGCTTGCAAACATTTTCTCCTAGTCTTTTTCTTGTCTTTTCATTCTCTCCAATGTGTTTGAAGTTTTTAATTTGAATAAAGTCCAGACTCTCCATTCTTTCTTTCATGGGTTGTGATTTTGGTGTTGTATCTAAAAAGTCATTGCCATACAAACAAACTTATATACAAAATAGAAACAGACTCACAGACTTAGAGAATGAACTTATGGTTACCAGGGGGAAAGGGTGAGGGGGAGGGATAGATTGGGAGTTTGGGATTGTACACACAATTGTACACACATGTACACACGTGTACACACTGCTATATTTAAAATAGATAGCCAACAAGGACTTACTGTATAGCACAGTGAACTCTGCTCAACACTCTGTAATAACCTAAATTGGAAAAGAGTTTGAAAAAGAACAGATACGTGTATATGTAAAAAAAAAATTAAAAAAAACATGGTGTCTGGGAAAAAAAGTCATCACCAAACAAAGGTCACCTAGATTTTCTGCTGTTATCTTCTAGGAGTCTATAGTTTTGCATTTTATATTTAGGTCTATGATTCATTTTGAGTTAATGTTTGTGGAAGGCAAATATTATATGTCTAGATTTTTTTTTTCATGTGGATTCTGTTTCAGCACCATTTGTTGAAAAGACTATCCTTTCTCCTGTAAACTGTATTACCTTTGCTCCTTTGTCAAAGATCATTTGACTATATTTATGTGGTTCTATTTCTGGGCTGTTTATTTCTGTTCCATTGATCTATTTGTCTGTTCTTTCACAAATACCACATTGTCTTGATTACCATATAGAGAGTCTTGAAGTTAGGTAGTGTCAGTGCTCCAACTATGTTCTTTTCAGTATTATGTTGGCCATTATAAGTCTTTGCCTTTCCACATAAACTTTAGAATTAGTTTGTAGACATTCACAAAATAACTTGCTGGAATTTTGACTGGAATTACATTGAGTCTATAGATCAAGTTGGGAAGAATTGATATTCTTATAATATTGAGTCTTCCTATCCATGAACATGAACTATTTCTCCATTTATTTAATGTCTTTCATCAGAGTTTTATAATTTCAGAGTTTTATAATTTTCCTATATAGATCTTGTACATATTTTGATAGATTTATGCCTACATATTTCATTTTCTGGGTGCTAATGTAAATGGTATGTTTTGCAATTTAAAATTCCACTTGTTTATTACTGGTATATAGGAAAGTAATTGGTTTTAAATATTAACCTTGTACCTTGAAAACTTGCTTTAATCACTCATTAGTTTCAGGAGTTTTTCTGTTGATTCTTTTTAAATTTTATACATAGGCAACCATGTCATTTGTGAACAAAGATAATTTTTATTTCTTCCTTCCAATCTATATACCCTTTCATTTCTCTTTCTTATCTTATTGCATTATCTAGAATTCCTAGGATGACTAAAGTTTTTACGCTTTTCTTTTACCTCCAGCAGAGACTTTTTGCTTGGGCTAAACCTGATCCTTAGCCCACTCTCCGAATTGGTAAATGCTCCTGGTGGTTGTAAGCTCATCTAAGAAGTTTATTCTCTTCTCTAGAATTTTAGTTTATTAGATTTTTCTAGTTGTCTTCGCAGGAGCATTAGCATGCTGTCTATGTTTCCAATTATTGGGCAGTAGTTTGCCCTGTGATCTTCCATCAGGGAGGTGCCTCACTTTCCTCTGCTAGGCATTTAGGACTTAGGAGTTGATCACTTTAAGCCCATCAAGGACTGAACTGGAGTTAAGAGGGATTATAGTTTTCATAAGGATTAGTCTACTTTTGTTTCTCTCATGTTCTTTTAGAAACATTCTAGGCTTTTGATTAAATGTTTTTAAAGTGTTTGTGTCTACGTTCTTCAAAGTTTTTAGGAGATTCGACTCTGTATTTTTGATTTTCCTAGGCCAGAGCTCCAGAGTCCAGCCCCATGTAGCTTCAGAATATGGCAAATGTCTTGATGGGGAGACTGGCATGTGAATGAGGAAGGCCCTCTTTCCAAAACATTCTTTATCTGTACTGTGAGACTACAGGAGATTTACGATAACCTTTATAAGCTTTCTTTCTAACTTCTTAGCCTCTGACACAGCTCCAAAACTCAACAAATGCCCTTTGAAAGAAACATACAGTGCAATTGAGGCCCCTCAAGTTTGGAATTTATTATTCCAGCTCCACATGGCTACTAAGGTCTTTATACTTTTCTTTTACCTCCAGAAGAGACTTTTTCTTGGGCTAAACCTGATCCTCAGCCCACTCTCAGAATTGGTAAGTGCCCCTGGGTGATTGTAAGCTCATCTAAGAAATGTTCTCTCTTCTCTAGAATTCTAGTTTATTAGATTTTTCTAGTTGTCTTTGCAGGGACATTAGCATTCACTTAAGATGTGGAAATATCTAACCTCCAGCATCTGGATTGTGGGACATATTGACCAAGATAAAATGTGTTCTTATTGAACAATAGTATTTTCTTTCTAGTTTCTGTTTTTAGGAATTGTAGTCTCTGAGTCATGGTGATTAGAGGTGCTAATGAGGCAAATAGGAAAATGACACCCCTACTAAAATTCCATACAGTAGGGAGATGGTTGTTAAGCTTCATAATTGGTACATATTTTGTGTTTATAAACAAGGCTATAGAAAATGCAGTATAAAGGAAAAATCTTATTGTAAAGTGGGCCGAGTGCACTGTTTCCAACCTCATAACATTAACCATTGACTCCACTTTCAAGCAAGTTCCATAAACCTAGAAGTTAAAAGGAACTACTACTACTACATTGGCAAAAATTCAGTCATGAGCAAAAGTTTTTTTTTTTTTTTTTCGGGAGGGGGTGTGCAGATGGGTGGGTTTTCCATTAACAATGTGTCAAGATCTGCTAGCCAGGCAGAGCAAGAACACCATGTTTTTCTTATTCTCTTTTCTGCTGTATTCTCATTTTCTAGCACAGTTCTTGGTATAAGGTAGGTGCTTAATAAATATTTATTGAATGAATAAATGAAAGCTAAATAAATTACAGTGTTAGTGATAGAAATAAGAAAAGTTGAATGTGGTGTAAGAGTGGTGATCTGGTTTTGGGGAGTAGGATGAACCACTTTACTTGTTAGATGAGATCCCATACAGGTTGATGGTGTTTGGAAGTTATCACCTTTTCATTGGATTTACATCTTTTAACTCCATATCTTAAGGGATAAATTTAATTTTTTTTCTCCTCTGTGTAATTGGTAAGACTAATATTTGTTGTTCCACATGGCTTCATAGCATAATGCAGATTTTAATAGTCTGTCCTCTGAGTTCAGAGGTATCCTAATACGGTTTAGTTTAAAGTAAGTCATTGTCAAATTAGCAGTCATTCTCCTACATATCTTGGTTCTAAAGCTCTTATAGAGAATAATGGGAAGGGACTGAATGCAGATGTATGGGATTATGTATTCTACTATAAATAGTTTCAACTAAGAGCATATATGCATCTTACAGATGATTGGGTACTGTCATCTATTGGGAAAAATTTCCCCAAGTGTATGAAGGTAGCAACAAAGAATGACCCATAGCTGTTTCCATTGCTGGCTCTTTAAATGGGATGTTTTTTAGATAATGACAATAGCTGATAGTTGGTAAGAGATTTATTCTGTTCCTTTTGCCTCTTAGTTTTCCAAAGAGCATGGTTGCTTGCTTCTCACTGTTATTATATTCCTCACTGCTTCTCACCAGGGACTATCTGTCTGCTGCTGCTGTGCATTCAACTTTTTTTATGGGGACACTTGCTAAACATTATTGCTTACGTTTTCTACTTGGGGTTATGGCACACTACCTCATACTCTGCTCTAATGTGTTTTTGACCTATGTTTCTCATTCCTTTCTGGTGTGCATTTTGTAGGACTGCAGTTTATTTGATTGTACACATCATTGTGCTCTGTATTTGCAGAGTGTTTCTGAAGAGAAATGTAGGAAACTTCTTGTTCTGGAGTTATGAATTTGAAATGTTCATAATATGTTAGTATACTAACATTAAATATTAGTATGAACTTCAAAATGATGCCTGTACAATTATCTGCCACAAGAGGAGGCTTACAGATATTATTGCCCAAGGTGAAACCTTAAAAGCCAGGGTCTCCAAAAAGGTATTTTTGACTGAAGAAAATCATCAGAGAAGAGGAATGAAAGGGTATTTTAATCATTCTCATCATCGAAATTAGTGAAGAGGCAAGTGTAGTCAGATAATAGCAGCTGACTCACTATTACAATCAGGGTTTAGTGCATGAAACATAAGTCACTCCAATTTCACATAGAAAGAGATTCAATACTGGGATTTAAGTGTGTAAAAGGACTTAGAAGAGCAGATCATTATAGCTGTGAACAAAGTACACAGCGTTCTGTTAGCCACTGTTGCTTCGGTGATTACTGTTCTCACAACTGCCTTCACACTTACCAAACTGGTGACTGGACACTCAGGCACTTATTCCAGTCACCAGAACTGTCTTAACCATCATGTCACCATGACCTGGCTTGCCAGTAACAATAGTTTTTGTTTTTCAAATCTCATCTGAGAGTATCCAAGTAGTGGAACCTAATTTACGTCCAGAACCTTAGCTGCAAGGGAGCCGGGGCATGGTAGTTTATAGGTCTTTAGGTTTTTCCTAAGACAAGAAATGAAGAACTAATTTAAGAGAGTAATTCGCAGTATCTACAAGACTATTATGCTTGAGCAACGTATATCTACAAATACTTAAATAAATATTTAAATTGACTACAATCAGATTCATCCAGAGATACAATAGGTGTGCAATACCTAAGTTATTTGCAAGCACAAAGATGCAGTCTAACTTCTTGAAGCAAAATCTAAGCCCGTGGGGCTTCCCTGGTGGTGCAGTGGTTGAGAATCTGCCTGCCAATGCAGGGGACACGGTTCGAGCCCTGGTCTGGGAAGATCCCACATGCCACGGAGCAACTAGGCCCGTGAGCCACAACTACTGAGCCTGCGCGTCTGGAGCCTGTGCTCCGCAACAAGAGAGGCCACGATAGTGAGAGGCCCGTGCACCGCGATGAAGAGGGGCCCCCGCTTGCCGCAACTAGAGAAAGCCCTCGCACAGAGACGAAGACCCAACACAGCCAAAAATAAATAAATAAATGAATAAAATAAATTAAAAAAAAAAATCTAAGCCCGTGCTCCTTGTGTTCCTATTCTTTACTTATCACGCATACCTCTCCTCAACCTCCCTGCAGGTGTCCCTCAGGGTACAGTGACGTAGTCTAGGAGTCTGCCATCTCTTTTTGCAAAGGACCAGAAAGTATTTTAGCCCTTATGGGCCACATATGGTCTCCTTGTCCTCTCTTTTTTGTTTTCTTTTTATAACCCTTTAAAAATGTAACAGACATTTTTAGCTTGAGGGCTACACAAAAAGAGCCCACGGTGAGTAATTTGCTAACCCAGACCATGATCCAGACCATGTATTGCTCTACCTTTTATTCGTAGTTACTTCATTTGCTTAAGTCTTTTCTCATCGTCATACCCTTGTTATGAGGAGGTGGCACTGTTACCAGGACAACCAAGAATTAGGCCTGTATGGTTTATTGCAAGCTAAATTCTCTGTTTCACTGTCAGTTTCCTACTTCATTCCTTGCTTAACTCATACAAAGTCACAAGAAAGTTAATATTTCTGCAGTCTTCCTGTCCTTAACTGTTTGTTCCTCCAGAGTGACATAGAGACTTGTAAATGTTCACTGGATTAATAGATTCCATTTCTACAAACTAATCCTGATACATCTGTCTCTTTTAATACAGCTTTTTTTTCTGATCGATATTACACAACAATCTATCCCCCAAATAACCAGTAATAAAAAGCATCATGTGTTGAGGTGAGACTATTACTATAGATAATGAAATATCTGAATACTGTTACTTAATTTGAAAGTGGCTATGTCAAAAAAGAGAAAATATACATTTATTTTTCCTGAAAATTTGCAAAATAAAATATAATGCAACAAACTATCTGGGTTGTGGTTTATCTCCTCTGTTGAAACACTATTGTCCATGTTATATAGTTACTGGGAAAACAGAATGATGTCCGTACAGTTTAGACACAAATCAGTTATTGAGGCATAAGAGACTGAAAACATCATCTGAATTCCTGAAAATTACAGAATAATCAATACTCTTAAACTCTCATTTCTTGGAATACCACACACTTACATGTTTAAACTGACATCTTGAAAAGTTTTATAAAGATCAATTTAAACTCACAGTATGATGAATAATCTTTAGGTTTAACGAGGCCTCAAGACATAGACCAGCAGGAAGCATGTCATCTTACCTAGTTCAAGAAGTTATTCTTTCTTTTTCTAACATAATCAGAAAAAAAATTATTATCTTTATTCTCAGGCAACCTACAAACTCTGCTCTCCCATCAGATTTTCAAAACTGCAGAAACTTGGGGGGTATTCAGTTTATGCCTGGGGTCACGGTACATCCTATGAAAGGGAACTTCATTGACTCTAAACACTTCAGGAAGGCACACATCTCTACTCTGTATCTTAGGTTTGGAATAATTTTTCCTCTTAAAAATAACACACTAAACCAATTAGCTTTCCTAAATTGAATTAACCTAATAGCATTCAAAAACTGACAAACATAATCTGCTTGTTTTAAGACAGAAGTGGATTAGTCAACAGAATCATATCTCTAGTCAGGTCCAAATCAAGTTATAAATTCTAACCAAATAGTGAGTGCTGGAATAAGGCATATTATTAGTATGCATAGTCATACTGCTCTCAACTGTAAGCAACATAGGCCTTTTCAGGAGGGAGATATAAAAGTTTACAGTTGAAGAATGTCTTTTTATATTGTGGTAAAGAGATTGTTTTCCTTTGACGTCCATGGCTCTCTCAAGTCTTAGCAACTCATTTTGTTACATTTCTAGTAGTCACAGGAAGGAATAGCTCTCTTAATTTTTCTGTGCCATCTTTTAGGCATGTTATTGTTTAATGCTTTTTTTTTTTTTTTTTTTTTTGCCGGCCTACTGCTTGTTAGAATGTGTACCAAAGCAAAAGAGAGAAAACTCAAATGCGTTAGGTGCTCTTTTTTTTTTAAACAACCTTTGTATTGAAGTATACAACAAATGCTTTTTATTACCTTCTTTTTTTTTTTTTATTACCTTCTTTATAAAGTTATTTTTTTTAAAGAAGTAGGGATTGATAATACTGACATAAATGAAGATTTAAGAATTATCTATAAATTTTATTTATATGAACTATTTATAAATACAGAAAATTAGAAGTCAAACACATTTTCATTTGCTAATGTTAACTAACATTGTGAGACATTATCTTATAAAATCCATTGAGTTATCTATCTCTTTATATTCTTGGAGCGCCACCCATTTGACATACAATTTAGAATTCAATTAAAATATCACTTGTTAAACAAATCCTGTTGGAAACTGACCTAGCTGGTCTCCACAGATGGCCCACCCTTGAGCCACGCCTCCCAGTGTGTACGTTCTTGAGCAGTCCCCTCTCCTTGAATCTGGGATGGCCCTGTGACTAGTTTTTAACCAGTGGAATGTGGTGAAAGTGATGCTGCCTGGCTTCTGAGGCAAGGTCATAAGATGCCTTGCATTCACCTAGGTCTCTTGGAAACAAGTGCTCTGGGAGAAGCCGGCTGCCACCATACTGTAAGCAAACTCTCAAGGTATCCAGAAGTGAGGCCACATAGAGAAATGGAGATGTATGGATATTCCTCAGCTATTCTACTCAACCCACCTGAGGTAAAGATATGTGAGTGAAGGTGTTGTCTAGGCCAGTTAAGCCTTCAGATAGCTCCATCCCAGCTCCAGCATGCTGTTTAACTGAATCCAATGAGAGACTCCAAGTGAGAACCACCCTGTTGAACCCAGAATACCCAGAACTATGAGAGAGAATACTAGAGTGTTGGTTTAAGCCACTGAGTTTTGGGATATTTTGTTACACAGCAGCAGGTAACCAAAACACAGATACAGGCTACTTGCTTTTTGGTTTCATTTTTAGTCATAACATTCTGTTGCTTCTAGATAAAATCTGCCTTTAAAATTTTATGCATTTATTGATATTCATGCTGTTTTTGTTTTGTATATAAAATTCTCAGCTCAGAAAGTGCATGTGTGTGTGTGTGTTTCACTCTGTGATATAAATGGGTCTTGAAGAGCAACTAAATTGACTTTCTAAGAGAGGGGAAACTGCTTCTGAATATTTTAAGTAAATACTTTGATCTGCAACAACTCTGCTATACATTTGGTAATTTAATATAATTTTGAGACTGCATGCACTGAAACATCTAAAGGTAATAAAGCTAGGCTATTGAAGAGAAAAAGAGGAACAAAGAAAAGAGAACTAGAAATAGACTCCCTAAAAAATACTTAGCAAAGAGAGAGTTGGTGAGAGGGATATTGCTCTAGGACTAATATTTCTATAGGCAGCTGATGCTTAATGTCACTTCTCAATAAGCAGATATTTTAGGGCAGTTAACAATCTAATTTATGGGAAGAATGTGAAGTTCCTGTGAGTCAGTAAGCTTGAAAGATGTGTAGTATGATAGCATGAAGAGGGTTCTGTCTTTAAATTCACAGAACTGGAAAAAACCAAACATTTAGTGTTAACCTCCTAAGTACTTGATGTTCATTTAGGATCTTGCCAGGCACGATGCTCCAGCCTTTGAACTGGGTGTATTAACTTGCTAAACTAGGAGTCTAAATTGGAAATAAGCTGTACTTGTGTCAGATATAATTTATGTAGTTTAGACATCGTAAAGAATTGAATGTAATGACTACTAAATATCAGAGTCCATATATGGTGAATAGCCAAAATTTCTTGGTTCTTTAAGGAGAATGGTATAGGTCTCCAAATTAAATGATACAGTAGAGCATTAGTATTCTCACTGCAAAGCCATTCCTTAAAAAAAAGTTCCAGATATCCTAACTGTTAAGCATTAGGTAGGTGTATGGGGCATAGAGCAACCTAATTTTCCTGCGGTGTGTAGCAAAAGTGGCATCAGAGAAGTTGAGAATTGAGCTTAGTCCTCTAGAGTAAGTAGATTACAAGGATGACAAAAGAGTATGTGTGTAAAGTAAGGGGTGGAGAATGCATTTCAAGCAGAGGGACAAGGCCTAAATATCTCTCTTACGTGTTGCCATATATTTTATCTGAACATCTAATACAGTACTTACCATATGGTGATGTAAAATCAGTTTCTTATTGCCAACTTCCTTCACTGGATTGTAAGCTTGGAAGGTAGATACAATACAGCATTTATGTTTGGGTCCCTATACTTAATACAGTCTCTGGCCTATAGCAGGAGGTTCCCAATAATTACAATAAATAAATGAAGAAATTAGCAAGTGTGGAAATCCCTACCTTATAACACTTACTATAACTGTCTGATTTAGATATTTATATGTATCTTAGAGTTCCCCAATAAACTGTAAGATCTTTTAGGGAAGGGACCTTGACTTAATTTTCTTCCTTAAATGGTACTGGACATATAGTTGGAATCCTATAAATGTTGGTTGAATGGGAAGTAAACTATAGTTCTTTACTTTTTAAAATCAACCAGGGCCTAATTTAAGCCTATAAGCTTAAATAAAGTACTGAAATATTACAATAAATGATCTTGAAGCCAGCATGATTCTACATTACAAATATGAGTTGGTCATATTTCTGACTTTCTGGTTGCCTAGAAACAAAGATGTGAAGTTATATGAGGCTGTAAGAGCTTGTACCAATAAGATCATCTATGCAAAGTTCAGCCTAACTCTCTGGATTTGGAAGGCATCAGTTCTAAAGAGCTTCAGATGACAATGTGGTCTTGATAATTTCAAGTTTGCAAAGTTTCATTGTAGTACCAGCATATACACTTAGCCTAAAGGAAATAATTCTTCATGTAAAGTAACCACGCCAGACCAATGATACAACTGCTTTATATTTACTGATATATCATAAATATTTTCAGACTTTAAACAATGACATTAGACATTAGAATACAGAGGAAAGGGAAAAGAATAGGGAAAAGTTGATTACTTGATAAACCACTGTCATCAAAATATGGAATTAAGATAATTTTGACCTCTTGACACGTGGGTGAGTAGAGGTGGTGTGGTAATGCTGGGTAATAGGGTATTAAATTTCTACTTGGAGGTGCCTTTTTTCCCCTGCTCTAGTCTTTGTGAGCAGAGAGAGATGCATTATGACATTACAAGGGTAATGGGCTGGGAGTCAGGAGTCCTAGGCTATATTTCTGGCCTCCGGCATTTACGCACATAAGTAAAGATAATTCTGTCCCATGGAAAGAAAGGCGATGCTGCTGATTTGATCTTGTGTTTTGTAACTGCAGGAGGAGAGGCGGCTAAAAGAGAAAAGAAGGTTAAAGAAAGAGAAAAGTAGGTTAAAATCAGTTTCTGAAATAAGAACAGGAAAACTGGAGGATCTGCTCTGGGGAAATCGATGAACATTTAGCAACTGTTTTGGACACAGCTGGGAGCAGCTTCCCAGCAAGAGTCTGTTTTCTTCAAGAGCAGTTTCTCATGTGTCAACTCATTTTAACATTCACAACAGCGCCTGAGGTAGTCGGGCTACATGGTATACTACTAGTGAACAACTTGAATTTCAGAGAGATTAAGTGACGATGTAACATAGTCATCCAAAGAGTTGGCTTATAAACCAGGTTTCTTGACATCAATCCTAGTGTTATTTCCATTGTAACATCTGGCTGTATTTGTTAAGAGTGGAGATCTTAATTATAATTCAGTAGGACAATTCTAAGGCTGAAGATGGTCATTTGGAACTTAACAGGAACTGTGTGGTGTGCACCTTTTTGTATATATTCCACCATATCATAAGAACCTGGAGGACACTATTTTGTAGTTCTCAGCGTTTAGTAGGTGTCTAGTAGAAATTTATTAATTACTTTCTATAGGCACATATGCTATGTACAATCATGGAGTTTTAAAAATAGCTCACAAGGGTTATTACAGAAACATTTATGACATCACTAGTAGGCAGGGGCTAATCATTTGTACTTTTTTGATGAAGGGCTGCTTGAATGATTGTCTTAGTTATTTCACAAATTTGTATCAGGATGGTCCACGCTTAGCTTGCCTTGGCTGTGTTTTATAAAGCCTAGATAATAAACAAATTTTGAGACTCTTTTTATTGTCTTCTGAAATTCTGCTTTTGAGGTTAATATAAATGAGTAGACTTCAGGTTCTAGTTTTATATTATCAACACCAGGGGAAGGGACTTTGGAAGGAAGCGATCGTTAATTTAGATTTCTGTTGCCAGAAACTATATTGAGCCTTTTAAATATTCAGTCTCATTTAATTCTCACAACAGTGCTGTATGTCATAGACAGTATTACCCACCTTTCAAATCAGGATGTTCAGAGAAGTGAAGATATCCTAAGTCACACAGATAGTTAGTTCTGGGAGTTCTATGGGTTTGACTGAGTCTTTTCGATTCCACAACCTGTGTGTGTGTGTGTGTGTGTGTGTGTGTGTGTGTGTGTGTAATTCTAGAGGAATACAGAGGGTAGTAAATTTGTATATTTATCATTGAGATTTAATGAGTATTAACATTTGTTCTTTTTCTTCTTTAGAACTTTCACTTCATTTTTGAAGTTTTTTTTTTTTTTAAAGAAAGCCCTTTTGTTGGTACTATCCTTATTGCTAAATAACATACTACAGTTTTTTTCTGATTATCTTTTTTTAAATTGAGGTATAATTGACTTATAATATTAGTTTCAGGTGTATAACATAGTAATTCAACATTTTATAGATTATACTCCATACAAATTTATTATATAATATTGACTATACTCTGTGTCCTGTGTACATTACATCCTAGTAAATTATTTATTTTATACCTAGCAGTTTGTACCTCTTAATCCCCTTCACTTATTTTGCCCCTCCCCCCACTCCTCTTCCCTCTGGAAAGCACTAATTTGTTCTCTGTTATCTGTGAGTCTGTTTCTGTTATCAATTTTAGACATTATATATTGACTTCTTTCTGTGATAGAATGCAATTTAATTCTGTTCCTTTTCTCCCATTATCATTTTTTTTTGGAAAAAAGTGGAAATATAAAATTGGATTTATTCACAAAGTGAAATGTTACATATTGGTGAAAATGAATGAACCAGAAACGCATGGGTAGTTACATGGGTCAATCTTATATACATGATATTGAGTGAAAAAGCTGTCTCTAATTATGTGTACAACATGATTCCATTTATATAAATTCAAAACAACAGAACAATCTATATGTTTTGTTCATATACAAATATGGTAAATTATATTTTAATAAATGAAAGTGGATAATTATTAAAAACACAGGATAGGGCTTCCCTGGTGGCGCAGTGGTTGAGAGTCTGCCTGCCAATGCAGGGGACACGGGTTCGAGCCCTGGTCGGGGAAGATCCCACATGCCGCGGAGCAACTAGGCCCGTGAGCCACAATTACTGAGCCTGTGCGTCTGGAGCCTGTGCTCCACAACAAGAGAGGCCGCGATAATGAGAGGCCCGCGCACCGTGATGAAGAGTGGCCCCCACTTGCCGCAACTAGAGAAAGCCCTCGCACAGAAATGAAGACCCGACACAGCCATAAATAAATAAATAAATAAATAAATAAATAATTAAAAAAAAAAAAAAAAAAAAACACACAGGATAGTGTTTGTGACTAGATGTGGGAAGGAGAAGAACGGAGGGTGAAATTAGAGAGGCACACAGATAGTTTCAGCAATGTTGGTAATATTCTAGTTCTTAGGTTGAGTGGTGGTTTCCCAAGAATACATACATATATATGTATCTGTATTGTGTGTATGTATGTAAAATATTGTGTAATACAATTACTTTTAAAAAACTGAAAGAAAAAGTCACAAGTATGAGAACAGTTGCCTCAAATTTAAATAAGAAATAAGGCACTGAGAAGACTTAACTACATGAAATGTAAAAGGAAGAAAGGAGAGGGGCAACACAAAATGACTGTGAAATACATATGAAGAAAGAGCACATGAAAGCTTTTTGTTTTAATTTTAGTCTCATTTCTCACATATTTACGTATGTGCATTATGGAAGTAAATATATCTGCCTTTTTTTTTAAACATTTTTATTGGAGTATAATTGCTTTACAATGGTGTGTTAGTTTCTGCTTTATAACAAAGTGAATCAGTTATACATATACATATATCCCCATATCTCTTTCCTCTTGTGTCTCCCTCCCTCCCATCCTCCCTATCCCACCCTTCTAGCTGGTCACAAAGCACCGAGCTGATCTCCCTGTGCTATGTGGCTGCTTCCCACTAGCTATCTATTTTACATTTGGTAGTGTATATATGTCCATATATACACTACCACTCTTTCACTTTGTCCCAGCTTACCCTTTCCCCTCCCCGTGTCCTCATTCTCTAGTAGGTCTGCGTCTTTATTCCCGTCTTGCCCCCCTAGGTTCTTCATGACCATTTTTTTTTTTTTTAAGATTCCATATATATGTGTTAGCATACAGTATTTGTTTTTCTCTTTCTGACTTGCTTCACTCTGTATCTCCCATTATCATTGTATCTTCTGTTTTCCCAAATATTACTTTAACTCACTTTAAATTATCCATTAATCCTCCGTTAAGTATTGTATTTAAGCCTCCATTTGTTCCTTTACTTATAGCCATAATTCTTGACTCTCTACAATGTTAAGATGATGCTATTAATATCCTTACCCTTGCTTCCATTTAACATCCCCCTTTGCCAACAAACTCCTAAATTCTTTCCTTTTTACTTTTACCTTACCAAAATTTATAATATTTTTATTTCTTGCACACATAATTACACCTTTCATGCTTTGTATATAGGTTGATTCTAAAAGTTGAAATGATAAACAATGTTTAAATTGTCATGATGATTTATTATTTACTACAAAGCTATTTAATGAGCTATTATTATAATTCCCATCTACATTTCTACTGTAGATGCCACCCATTACTTTTGGATATCCAAGGGAGAGTACTCAGTATCATATTCAAAGAATGAGTCTCTTTTCACACTCAACCAATAGCTTAAAATCATGATATAATTTTTGGTAGCTTCATATTTTAACTATGTATTTCTTTATCTTTTTTATTTTTCTTATAATTTCTATTTTTCCCATTTAAGCACAATTTTTTCCCAGTTCATGCTTATTTTGTTTACTGCCTGTACATTCCACTTGACTGCCACTGACTTTCAGTTCTACACTGGTGTTTTGCTTCATACAATGACTGATGTACTATACATTTCTTGCACAGATTTTGTTTCTTGAAATTCAAGTAGTCTTTTTTTTCCTTGCATTTTTTGGCCTTTTCCCCATTCTTGGTATTTCTGGTCTCTCACTCATAGTAACTGTAGTATGGTCTCCACTTTATTTTCCAGAGGATTTTCTTCTGGAGTTTTGCATCATCCTGCTCCAATATGGACTGGTTGCTTTCAAGATCTGCTCTGCAGCTGCAGTCCTGGGTCTTTCATTCACTCTTTTCCTGGGTGTTGATGTACCATTTCCCAAATCTCTTGTATTCTTTCTTGTTTTCTCTCATTTATTAGAATGCATCCTCAGGTAACTTCCTATGAAGGTGAGGGAGGGAGGTAATTGTCTAAATCTTTGCATGCTAAGATTGTATGTAATTTGTCCCTCTCCCAGTAGATTGGTGGTTTTGCTAGGTATACTTCTCTTGGTTGAAAGTCATTTCCCTCAAACACTGTTGTCTGCAAGCATTGCATATTGCTTATGAGAAGTCTGACACCAATTTGATTCTGGGTCTTTTGAAGAACATTTAAAAAAATCCATTTCTTTCTGGAAATCATAAGGACACGATGTAAATACACTTTACAGTGATAAGTCTAAGTACATTTAAGTTGATCAGTACTTGGTTGGCCTTTAAGTTTGAAGACTTACTGCTTCATTTAATTCTGGAAAATTCTTTGCACTTCCTTTTTTAATTTCCTTCCTACCATTTTCTTTTTAGAATTTCTATAATTTGCTATTTACTATATATTTTATCTTCTTTCATATTCTCATATTTCTGTCTATTCTTTTGTAGTATACTCTGGAAGCCTTCATTGATTTTTATATTCCAATTCTAGAAATTATTATTATTATTTTTGGCAATCACAAGTTCTGTCTTGTTTTCTGTTTCTTATTCATGACTTCTTTTTCTTATTTTAGGGATGAAACACTGTGGATATCTGTGTGGTTCTAACTAGAATTGTAATTTAATGTCTTTTACCTTTCCTGATAAACGCCTTTTTCTTGAGCCAGTTTCTTTCACAGTCCTGGAGGACAGAAGTCCAAAATAAGTATCACTGAGCTGAAATCAAGGTGTCAATAGCATCATATTCCTTCCAGAGGACATAGGTGAGAATTCATTTCCTGGCCTTTTCCATTCTCTAGAACTGCATTCCTTGTATTGTTTGGCTCATGTCCCATTCTTCCATCTTTAAAAACAGTGGGGTAACGCCCTCTCCCTCTATGTCCCTCTGCTCTGTTACATGGTCTTTTTCTGTTCTGTGTCAAGTCTCCTTCTGCTTCCCTCTTTTAAGGATATATGTGATAGCGTTTAGGGCCCACCTGTATGATACAGGATGGCCTCCCCACCTCAAGATCCTTAACATAATCATATCTACAAAGTATTATTATTTTTTGCTATATAATGTAACATTTACACATCTCTGAAATTAGGACATAAATATCTTTTGTGGGGCCGTTATTTAGCCTACCACATCTAGTATTTTGAATCCAATATGTATTGCCTTAAAAAAAGTGCTTAACAGAGCAAGGAGAGGGAGCATTAATGTGGCAGTGGTAAGAAATCTCTCCGGTGAGCATTTACCACAAAATATTCAGACTTTGAAAGTTGGATTAGTCCTTTTAATGTCAAAAATGATTCTCAAAATCATTTCCCCATGGTCTGTGAACAAAAGAATCCCTTCTGTTGCCATTTGCCTCTATAAAAACCTCCCTAGAGACAATGAGGTAATAGCCAATTTTCACTAAAGGAAACAGATATTTTAATATTATGAACAATTACTCCTATAGATCTGTTGCCTGCCCTATTCAATTAGTTCTCTATCATGTACTGTTTTGTGATACCGTATTTATCTTCATATTTTGGGTCTCTAAGCTAAAGTTGACCACACTTTTTCAACATCCCCTAAATAATTTTCCATGTGCTCTGAATGATAACCAGTTCCTTTCTCTAATAAAAATGATAATAGATACAATTAATGAGCTTCTTCTAGTTTCCAGTAATTTTATATTGACTATCTAATATGATCCTCGTGGACTCTATGTGGTCATCATTTATTGTTATCCCAATTCACAGATTGGGAAACAGACTCAGATAAGAAGTGAATTGTTCAAAATCACATAGCTGGTGGATGGCAGACCAGATTTTACATTAAGTCTTACTGGTGTCAGAATTTGTAGTGTTTCAATTATTTATCACTGTTTCTGAGTTAAAAATGTTATAGATTTGAATCTCTCACAAAATTCTGCTTATTCGTGGATACATTTTAATAGTATAACTCTAAACACAGCTTACAGCAGCAAATTTAAAATATGAGACATAAAAAAAGCAAAAGGGAATTTGTGAGCTCTTGAAAAGACAGCTTCAGCAGCCCCTTCCATGTGTTAACTAGTTTATAAAATGCCTGTGCTTGGCAAGATTTCATCATTTCTTCTCTGTTTGCTGCAAGCATCTCTCTCTGTCGTAATGACTCCATTGCTTTGGCAAAATAAGATAGAGCAGAAGTTTTAAAGTGTATCTAAAAACATGTTCATCTTGCTGTAGGAAGTGAAATTTTAGAAGTTTGACAGTTGGGCACCCAGATTTGAAGAAGAAGAAAAAATAGTAAGCATGCCAACATATCACTTTAAAATAGAAAACACAATCCAAAATTAGGAAAAGGAAACAATCAATTTGGAAAATCACTTAAAACGAGCTGATATATAGCATGATTTGAATTCCATTTTTAACATGTAACATTTCATGGGGTTCTAAGTAATGATCTGAAATAGATACAGTGGTCCAAGTGATCTCCACCTCCTTGACAAAAAATATTCTGAACTAGCACATATTTAGCAGATATTTCTGGAGAAAATATTTCTGATATGACTGAGAAATTAGTATATTGGTGATTTGAATTGACAAAACTACCAGAGTTTTAGATATATTTTAACCTAAAATAGAAGAAAAAGCAAACTGTTTATTTTTATCCTAGTTAAAGTTTGATACTTTACATTATTTTTTCCTCCCCTGGAAATCTCCTCCTGCCTTTTTTTTTTTTTGGTCAGTCCAGATCCTTCTCATTCTCTAAATCAACTACTGTTGATCACGTGCCTATATTATGTCAGACATTATGTTCAGGTGACTCATCTCATTTTATCTTCCAAAGAACTCTGACACAAGTACTATAATTTCCTTTTACAGATGAGAAGACAAGGGATCAAGAGATAAAATAATATCCCTAAAATTACACCAATGGGAAGTAGTGGAGGCCAGATTCAAAACAACATCCAATTATAGGGTTGTTTAAGAATTGATTCTTTAGACATTTCAGCATACAGTGGTTTCATCATTGAGTTTTGGAGATATTTATAGTCTATTATGTGCGACTTAACCCTTGTTTATTAAAGTTATCTTTCCAAAAAAGAGCATAAACTCTTTAAGGTTAGAGACCTTATATCATGTCTTTACCACATCTCCCACACATCTTATACAATGTTAGACATATAGTAGGAGCTCAGCAAATCATCAGTCCTAGATACACTCAAATTGGTCCTTTGGCAATGGGAAGACATTCATTTATTGGTGATTGTGAAGCTGGTTCTTGGAACTATCACTGATTTTTCAAACTAATAAGGACAGCACCTGCTCACTGGCTATATTTGGGGATGAGGATCCTACTAACTGCTTCATGGACTCCATCAGGAATGCCACATATGAGCCATTGGGGATACCTTGCCTGCAGATCCCCCAACCTGGCCCACAGTCACTTTCAACATTCTGCACATCTGACCTACCCCACCCCCCCACCCTGTGGCCAGCTCCCTGTGTGTGTCCTTGAGGGCAGAGAGTGGGAGCTTAGGCACATGGCTAGTGAACATGCACAGAAAGTTGGCCCCAAACTGTGGGATTGGAAGAAAGCATACAAACTTGAGCATTCAGCACCACCCTAGGGAAAGCAAATGGAAGGCTGTCAGCACCCAGCCTAACTTTGCAGATTGAGACAGGGCAGGCAAACAATCTTAAGAATTCTCCCTCAGGAGGGAGTAAGAAGTGTGGATCAGGTGTATCCATAGAAAATATATGAGAAAGCCTCAGAATCCCTAGCAGAGCTGGCAGAAGTTATTTATCTATTGAAGCCAGTCAGTAAGCACTAGAGGAAGTTACTCCTTCAAATGTAAAGACAGTAATGCAAGACATCAAGGAGCATGAAAAATCAAGGAAATGTGATACTACCAAAAGAACACACTAATTTTCCAGTAACTGACTCCAAAGAAATGAAGGTCTGTGATTTGTACAACAAAGACTTCACAATAGTTGTCTTAAGGAAGCTCAGTGATCTATAAGAAAGCAAAGACAATTAAATGAAATCAGGAAAACAATACATGAAAAAGATGGGAAGTTTAACAGAGTGACAGAAATAATGAAAAAAAGAACAAAACAAGCTCTGGGATTGAAGAATACAAAGAATGAAATGAAAAAATGCAGTTGAGAGCATCAGCAGCAATCTTGATCAAGCAGAATCTGTGAAGTCAGATAGACCATTTGAAATAACCAAAGGTGAGTAAAGAAACAATGAAGTAAAGTGAAGAAAGTCTATGTGATCTATGGGACACCATGAAGCAAAACAATGTGTGCATTATTGAAGTCCCTGAAGGAGAAGAGAGGGAGAAAGGGGTAGAAAGCTTACTTAAAGAAAATGGTTGAGAACTTCCCAAATCTGGAGAAAGATTGGGATATCCAAATTCATGAAGCTCAAGTTCCCTCCCAAATTTCAACCCAAATGATCTTCAATACATATTATAATAAAACTGTCTAAAATCAGAGACAAAGAAAGAATTTTGGAAGAAGCTAGAGAAAAAAAATTCTTTACATACAAGGAAACACCCATAAGGATATCAGCAGATTTCTCAATGGAAACCTTGCGGGACAAGAGAGAGTAGATGATATATTCAAAATGCTGAAAGAAAAAACTGCCAACCAAGCATATTTCACTCAGAAAAGCTGTACTTTAGAAAGGAAGTAGAGAATAAAATAGTCCCAGGCAAATAACAACTGAGGTAATTCATAACCATTAGACCTGCCTACAAGAAATGCTGGAGTTCAAGTTAGAGTTTTTCAAGTTGAAATGAAAGGACACTAATTAGAAACATATCAGCATATAAAAATTTAAAACACACCGGTAAAGGTAAGTATATAGTCAAATTGAGAACACTCTAATACTATAATATGGTGGTGTGTTAACCACTTAACTGATACAAAGGTTAAGGACAAAAGTATTAAAAATAATTAAAGCTACAATAATTTTGTAATGAATACACAATATAAAAAGAAATAAATTGTAAAGTAAACAAAAATATAAACTGTGGAGGAATAAAAGAATAGAGTTTTTGCATGCAATTAATGTTGTCATCAACTTAAAATAGACTATTATAAGTATTTATGTCAAACACATGGTAACTACAAAGCAAAAACCTACAGTGGGTTCACTAAAGAAAAGAGGTGGAAATCAAAACATATCATTATGGAAAATCATCAGTTCTCAAAGGAAGACAGTGTCTCTATATACTACAACATATATACATACATAGTACATACATAGTACAATATATACTACAGAAAGAGAAATTAAGAAAACAATCCTTATTGAAAACTAAAAAACATTAATGAGAGAAGTTGAAGACATAAATAAATGAAAAGATATCCCATGGTTATGGATTGGAAGAATTAATATTGTTAAAATGTCCATATTACCTAAAGTGATCTACAGATTCAATGCAATCCCTATCAAAATTCCATTAGCATTTTTCACAGAAATAGAAAAAAACCTTAAAATTTGTATGGGACCACAAAAGATGCTGAATAGCCAAAACAATACTGAGAAGAACAAAGCTGGAAGCGTCACACTTCCTCATTTCAATCTATATTACAAAAATATAGCAAATAAAACAGTACCATACTGGTATGAAAACAGATACATAGACCAAAGGAATAGAATTGAGAGCCCAGAAATAAACCCATTCATATATGGTCAACTAATTTTGACAAGGGCACCAAGAATGAGGAAAAATAGCCTCTTCAATAAATGGTATTGGGGAAACTGGTATACTCAAGCAAAAGAATGAAATTGGACCCCTATCTTATACCACACACAAAAATTAACTTGAAGTGAATTAAAGATTTAAACATAAGAACCGAAACTGTAAAACTCCTAGAAGAAAACATTTTTTTCCCCATAAATCTCCTTGACATCAGTGTTGGCAATGATTTTTTGGATATGACACCAAAGCACAAGTAACAAAAGCAAAATAAACAAGGGGTGCTACATAAAGCTAGAAAGCTTTTACACAGCAAAAGAAACAATCAAAATGAAAGGCAACCTATGGAATGGAGAAAATATTAGTAAACTATATATTTGATAAAGGGTTAGTATCTAAAATATATAAAGAACTCATACAACTCAATAGCAAAACAACAAATAATCTGATTAAAAAATGGTCAGAAGACCTGAATAGACATTTTTTCAAAAGAAGACATACCAATGGCTAACAGGTACATGAAATGGTGTTCAACATTACTAATCAATCATCTGGGAAATGCAAATCACAACCACAATGAGATATCACCTCACAACTCTTAGGGTGGCTTTTTTCTAAAGGACAGCAGATAACAAGTGCAGGCAATGATGTGAAAATGGAAACTTTGTACATGGGGGATGGGAATTAGTACAGCCATTATGGAAAACAGTATGAAGGTTTTTCAAAAAATTAAAAATAGGACTATAATATGATCCAGCAATCTCACTTCTGGGTATATATTCAAAGGAAACAAAATCAGTATCTTGAAGAGATATCTGTACTCTCATGTTCATTGCAGCATTATTCACAATAACCAAGATGTGGAAACAACCTACTTCCCTGTAAATGGATGAATGGATAAAGAAGATGTGGTATATATGTACAGTGAAATACTATTCAGCCATGAGAAAGAAAGAAATCCTGCCATTTGCAACAATATGGATGAATCTAGAGGACATCATGTTAAGTGAAATTAGCCAGACAGCAAAAGAGAAATAATGTGTGATATCATATTTATGTGGAATCTGAAAAAAAAAAAAGTTGGACTCATAGAAGCAGAGAGCAGAATGGTAGTTAACCCAGAGCTGGAGGAGTGAGGGAGTTGGGGAGATGCTGGTCAAAGTTACAAGCCTACAATAAATAAGCTCTGAGGATCTAATGTACAGCATGGTGACTATGGTAATAATACCACGTTTTGTGATTGAAATTTGCTAGGAGGGTAGTTCTTCCACATTCTCACCACACAGACACCAAAAGGTAAAAATGTGAGATGATGGATGTGTTAATTATCCAGATTGTGATGATCATTTCCTAAAGCATATGCAAGTCAAATCATCATGTTTTATACTTTAAATATACATAATTTTACTCATCAATTATACCACAATAAAAATAAAAATATAAATAACATAACCTTCCACCTTAAGACACTAGTAAAAGAAGAACAAACTAAACCTATGCAAGCAGAAAGAAAGAAATAATAAAGATTAGAATGGAAATTAATGAAATCAAAAAGAGAAAAACAGTAGAGAAGATCAATAAATCAAAATTGGTTCTTTGAACAGATCAACAAAGTTGACAAATCTTTGTCTAAACTTACCAAGAAGAAAAGAGAGAAGACTCACATTACTAAAATCAGGAATGAAGAGACATTACTACCGACTTTACGGGAATAATAAAAGATTGTATGTTAATACTATGAACAACTCTATGCCAACAAATTAGAAAATTTTAATGAAATAGAAAATTCTTAGAAAAACACAAATTAATGAAATTTATACTAGAACAGAAAATCCATAATACACCTTCACCAAGCAGAGATTGAATTTGTAATTAAAAATCTTCCTTCAAAGAAAAAGCCAGCCAAGATTTCCTAGTAAATATTACTAAATATTTAAAGAAAAACTAAAGCCAATTCTTCAAAAACTCTTCTAAAAAGTAGAAGAGGAGGAACAAATTTTGGTTCATTCTGTGAGGCAAAGTTACCGGGATACTGAAGTCAGACAAACACATCACAAAAAAAGGACACAGACTAATATCTCTTATGATTGTAGGCAAACAGAAATCCTCAACAAAATATTAGTAAACCAAACTCAGCAACATGTAAAAAGAATTACAGACTATGTCTAAGTGGGAAATATCCCAGGAATGCAAGGTTGGTTTATATCTAAAAAATCAGTTAATGTAATATACCATTTGAATAGAATAAAAGACAAAACCACATGATAATCTCAGTAGACACAGAAAAAGCACTTGACTAACTCCAATACCCTTTTATGAAAAAGCATTTATCAGACTAAAAAACAGAAGAAAATTGTCCAACTTCAAAGGACTTCTATGAAAATCCCACAACTTACACCATACTTCATGATAAAATTGAATGCTTTCTGCATAAGATCAGGAACAAGATATGGATGTCCACACTTGCCACTCTATTGAACATTGCACTGGAGATTCTAGTGAGGGCAATTAAGCAAGAAAAAAATGTCATTCCAATTGGGAAGGAGAGAGTAAAGCTATCTATTTGCAGATAACATGACCTAGTGTATAGAAAATGCTAACAAAGTTTACAGGGTGCAAGATCAATATACAAAAGTAACTTGTGTATCTATACACTAGAAATGGACAATTCCAAAATGAAATGAACAGCAGCATCAACATTTAAAATAGTGTCAAAAAGAATAAAATACTTAGAAATAAATTTAACCAAGGAGGTGCAAGACTTGTGCACTGAAAACTATAAAATGTTGCTGAAAGAAATTAAAGAAAACCTTTATAAATGGAAACCCATGCCATACTCATGGATCATAAATCTTAATATTGTTAAGATGGCAATACTCCCCAAACTGATCTACCAATTGGATTCATCACAATTCTTATCAAAATTCTAGCTGCACAGCTGGCTTTTTGCAGAAACTGACAAGATGATCCTAAAATTCATATGGAAATGCAAGGTTATCAGAATAGCCAAAGCAATCTTAAGAAAGAAAGTTGGAGGAGTCACACTTCTTGATTTCAAAGCTTTAGTACTAAAGTAGAATAGTCAAGACAGTGTGGTACTGGCCTAAGAATAGACATATAGGTTAATGGAATATAATTAAGAGTCCAGAAATAAATGCTCACATTTAGTTAATAGATTTTCAACAAGAGTGCCAAGGATATTTATTGTGGGAAAGAATGGTGCTGGGACAACTGGATATCACATGAAAAATAAAGATGGATCCATTCTTTACATCATACACAAAAATTAACTTCACATAAATCATAGACCTACATATAAGAGCTAAAAGCCACAAAAGTCTCGAAGAAAAGAGAGGAGTGAATCTTAGTGATCTTGGGTTAAGCAAACCCTTTGAAATATGACCCCCCCAAAGCACAAGCAGTAGAAGAAAAAATTGACAAATTGGAGTACAATAATGTTAAAAATGTTTGTCCTTTAAAGGAAACCATTAAGAAAGGGAAGAGACAATCCACAGAATGAAAAACTTGCAAGTCATATATTTGATATTACATAGTACATATTGTTATTAGTTGTACATAGCACACTAAGTCAAATCAATTCTAGTCAACACGTGTATCATATCCAATAGCTCACGAGTTTAATCAGTAAGCCGCATGAAACCATCAACCGCTTGGCAGGTGTCCTTCTCACTCCGGTACCATAATTTGTGGGAGTTTCTATTAATGAACTTTATCACACATCTGGTTCTTACTTCAGGACCATCTCACTTAAAATCGCCCACTCTTTCTGCTTAAATAAGACATCTCCATGGACTAGTGACTAATCAGCCCATGCTCACACATAACTGTGGTTTCATGCATTTGGTATTTTTTAATTTTTAAAGGGATGCTGTGACTCAGCTATGGCCATCTGAGGCCTTGACACAGTCAAACAAATTGTAGCTGGACTTTAATTGAATATTATTTACCAACATCATCAACCCTAAGGTGTTATTCAGTTAATGGTTACAGGACATATGGAAATTGCAGACACATACACATACACATATGTACACGTGCATGTGTGTACATGTACATGTATATGTACATATACATGTAGGCATACATGCACATGCATTGAACAGGTAAATGACCTGTTTAACAAACCTCTCTTACCCCCTATTAACTCCCATGTTCTACATGCCTATAATGCCCTGACAAACCCCCAAAATGAGGCAAAAACATACAAATAATATAACTTAGCTATCTACCCAATAAACATGAGCAACTTAATGCTCAAAATTAGATAGACCTAGAAAATAAACCCTAATCGTACCAATAAACTACTTAGATATTTACTGTCTATATAGACAGACATCTCCCTAGATCTATCAACCATTTTTATCCAAATTCTAACACTAAACCCAACATAAACCACATAAAACAACTATATACTTTACTTCACTATGCAAAAACAGCATGTTAATGTAGCTTAAAATCTAAAGCAAGGCACTAAAAATGCCTAGATGAATTTACCAACTCCATAAACACATAGGTTTGGTCCCAGCCTTTCTATTAGTTTTTAATAAAATTACACACACAAGCATTCCTGCCCCAGTGAGAATGCCCTCTAAATAATTAAAATTAAAAGGAGCAGGCATCAAGCACACTAATATTAGTAGCTCATAATGTCTTGCTTAACCACACCCCACGTGAAACAGCAGTGTTAAAAATTAAGCCATAAACAAAAGTTCAACTAAGTTATACTAACTAGGGTTGGTAAATTTCGTGCCAGCCACCTCTGTCATATGATTAACCCCAGTTAATAGAAATTCGGCAGAAAGTGTGTTATAGAGTGATATAAAATAAAGTTAAATTTTAATTAAGCTGTAAAAAGCCATAACTAAAGTAAAAATAGACTATGAAAGTGACTTTAGTATTTCCTGATTACAGGACAGCTAAAACTCAAAATGGAATTAGATACCCTACTATGCTTAGCCCTAAACCCAAATAATTATAAGAACAAAATTATTCGCTAGAGTACTACTAGCAGCAGCTTAAAACTCAAAGGACTTGGCGGTGCTTCACACCCCTCTAGAGGAGCCTGTTCTATAACCGATAAACCCCGATAAACCTCGCCAGCCCTGGCTAATTCAGTCTATATACTGCCATCTTCAGCAAACCCTAAAAAGGGATAAGAGTAAGCATAATTATTATACATAAAAACGTTAGGTCAAGGTGTAACCTATGGGGTGGGAAGAAATGGGCTACATTTTCTACTTCAAGAATATGTTTTTCACCACATGAAAATTTTTGTGAAAACTAAAAACCAAAGGAGGACTTAGTAAATTAAGAATAGAGTGGTTAATTGAATAAGGCCATGAAAAGCGCTCACACACTGCCTGTCACGCTCCTCAAGTATTATAATAATTTCCTATAATCTATTAGCAAATACTAATTATATGAGAGGAGACAAGTTGTAACAAGTTAAGCATACTGGAAAGTGTGCTTGAATAAATCAAAGCATAGCTTAAATAAAGCACCTAGTTTAAACCTAGGAGATTTCATAATTTATGAATACTTTGAACTAAATCTAGCCCAACACCTCCCTCCCTGTTCTACTAGTACAAGCAAGCTAAATAAAACATTCACTCAACATTTAAAGTATATGAGATAGAAATTTAAAATATCCTCTGGCGCTATAGAGGAAGTACCGTAAGGGAGTGATGAAAGAAGCATTAAAAGTAAGAAAAAGCAAAGTTTACCCCTTGTACCTTTCACATAATGATTTGACTAGCAAACATTTAACAAAGAGAACTTAAGTTAAATATCCCAAAAGCAGACCAGCTACTTATTAAGTAGCAAAATAGTGAGAAGATTTATAAGTAGAGGTGACAAGCCTAATGAACCTGGTGATAGCTGGTTGTCCGGGAAAAGAATTTCAGTTCAACTTTAAAAATTATCAAAAAAATTTATAAATTTTAATGTATTTTTAAATGTTAATCTAAAAAGGTACAGCTTTTTAGAAATGGGTACAATCTTATCTAGAGACAAGCAACACCATAGTTGACTTAAAAGCAACTACCAATTAAGAAAGCATTCAAGGTCAACAATAATTTTATCTTAATACCAATAACAAGCAAATCAACTCCTAGATTTATACTGAACTAATCTATTGACCAATAGAGGCAATAATGTTAAAATGAGTAACAAGAAGTATTTCTCCTTGTATAAGTTTTCATCAGTAACTAATAATATACTGATAATTAACAGTAAATAATACAACTTGACATTAAATTATTTATTAAATACACTGTTAATCCAACACAGGCATACACTCAAGGAAAGATTAAAAAAAGTAAAAAGAACTCGGGAAACACAGACCCTGCCTCTTTATCAAAAACATCACCTCTAGCATAACTAGCATTAGAGTACTGCCTGGCCATGGTATCCTGACTGTGCAAAGGTAGCATAATCATTTGTTCTCTAAATAAGGACTTGTATCAATGGCCACATGAGGGTTTTACTGTTTCTTACTTTCAATCAGTGAAATTGAACTTCCTGTGAAGAGGCAGGAATAACAAAATAAGATGAGAAGAGACCCTATGGAGCTTTAATTAACTAATCCTCCCAAAACCTAACTAAACCACCAATGGATAACAAAATTTTGTATGGATTGACAGGTTTGGTTAGGGTGACCTCAGAGAACAAAAAAGCCTCCAAGTGATTAAAGTCTAGACTTACCAGTCAAAACATATTATCACTTATTGATCCAAACCATTGATCAACGGGACAAGTTATCCTAAGGATAACAGCTGCAATCCTATTCTAGAGTTCATATCGACAGTAGGGTTTATGACTTCGATGTTGGATCAGGACACCCCAATGGTGTAACTGCTATTAAATGTTCATTTGTTCAATGATTAAAGTCCTACTTGATCTGAGTTCAGACTGGAGTAATCCAGGTTGGTTGCTATCTATTATATATTTCTTGCAGTATGAAAGGACAAGAAAAATAAGGCCCACTTTAAAAAGTGCCTTAAACCTAATTAATGATATAATCTCAATTTAATTAATATATACAAAACATTTACCCAAGATCAGGGTTTGTTAAGGTGGCAGAGCCTGGTAATTGTGTAAAACTTAAACCTTTATAACCAGAGGTTCAAATCGTCTCCCTAACAAAATGTTTATAATTAATATCTTAATACTCATTATCCCCATTCTTTTAACCATAGCATTCCTAACATTAACTGAATGAAAAATTTTAGGTTATATGCAACTTTGAAAAGGGCCAAATATTGTGGGACTATATGGCCTATTACAACACATCACTGATGCAGTCAAATTATTCATTAAAGAACCGCTATGACCAGCTATATCCTCCATTTCCATATTTATCATTGCACCAATCCTAGCCCTAACTCTAGCCCTAACTATATGAACTCCCCTATCCATACCTTATCCCCTCATTAATATAAATCTAGGAGTATTATTTATGCTAACTATTTCAAGCCTAGCTGTATACTCCATTTTACGATCTGGATGGGCTTCCAACTCAAAATACACGTTAATGGGAGCCCTATGAGCAGTAGCACAATTTCATAAGAAGTAACACTAGCAATTATCCTTTTATCAGTCCTCTTAATAAATGGATCTTTCACCCTCTCAACCCATATCACAACACAAGAACATTTGTGAATAATTTTCCCATCATGACCCTTAGCTATAATATGATTTATTTCTACTCTAGCAGAAACTAACCGAGCCCCAGTTGACCTAAAAGAAGGAGAATCTGAGCTTGTATCAGGCTTAAACATAGAATATGCAGCAGGCCCATTCGCCATATTTTTCTTAGCAGAATATGCCAAAATTATCATAATAAAAATTTTCACAGCAATCCTATTTCTAGGAGCGTTCCATAACCCCTTACATACCAGAACTATAAACAACCCACCTTATTATCAAAACGCTACTACTAACAATAACTTTCCTATGAATTTGAGCATCCTACCCTCAATTCCGATATGATCAACTAATACCTTTACTTTGAAAAAACTTGGTACCACTAACGCTAGCGCTATGCATATGACATGTTTTACTACCTATTATAATATCAAGCATTCCTCCAAACATAAGAAATATGTCTGATAAAAGAGTTACTTTGATAGAGTGAATAATAGAGGTTTAAATCCTCTTATTTCTAGAATCATAGGAATTGAACCTACCCTTAACAATTCAAAATTCTTCATGCTACCACATAAGGCCAGGTAAATAAGCTATCCGGCCCATACCCAGAAAATGTTGGTTTATATGCTTCCCGTACTAATAAATCACATAATTTTTATCATCATCCTAACAACCTTTATCTCAGGAATCATAAATTGTAGTAACCAGCTCCCACTGACTACTTAGCTGAATTGGTTTCAAAATAAATATATTAGCCATTATTCCCATTATAATAAAAAGGTTTAACCCACGAGCTATAGAAGTATCCACTAAATATTTTCTAACACAAGCGACCGCATCAATGTTACTTATAATAGCTGTTATCATTAACCTGTTTTACTCCGGCCAATGAACTGTTACAAAAATCTTTAATCCAACAGCATCAGTAGTAATAACAGTATCCCTAACCATAAAACTAGGACAAGATATAGATCTCCAAATATCTTAAGGGCTTGTCTGTGGAAGAGTGGTTAAACTCTTATGTGTGAATTCAGGAAACAATCGGTAGAACTAACGGGGAGCATATTCCAGTTGTCAAAAGATCTAAGGTGTTGTCTTGAGAAACAAGGAACTTCCTAGTCTGCAGGTAATGAGGTGTAGACTCTTATTTCTGTCTCCTATGAGAGACATTGTAGGTGTATTCAGCATTGGTATGTGGTAGAGTGACCATATCTCTCAGTTTGCCCATGACAGTGGCTGTTTACTCTTTAATTCAGGTGTAATTATTAATGGGGCTCCTTTTACTCTCCAGAGCACTCCAGTAATTGATATGGTCACTTACTTAGAACAGTGATTTCTCACCCCTGCTTCAATATTAGAGGAACCTTGAATACTTTTTTTAAAAAAGTATAGATGCCTAGACATTGAATGCATACCAACTAAAATCAGAACCCCGAGGATGAAACACAGGCATAGGCAGTTTTCAAATCTTCCCAGGTGATTCTAATGTACAAGATTGCGAATCCTTGGCCTGGAGGATCTTTCCTTCCATTCCTATCTTAACTGAATCCTGTAATTCTATTTTCTGAAAATATATGTTGTACTCCACAAAGAAAGCAAAGCTTGGACCTTTGCTACTATCATAAATACAGTAGAGAATAAAACAAAAATATAAATTGTATGTTTTAAAAAATTCTGTCTATATGCTTTTATTTTTTAAGAGGAGTCCTGTTTCAACTCTCCAAAAAAAACCTGATACCATTTTTTTTTTTTAATAAATTTATTTATTTTTGGCTGTGTTGGGTTTTCGTTTCTGTGCGTGTGCTTTCTCTAGTTGTGGCGAGCGGGGGCAACTCTTCATCGCGGTGCGCGGGCTTCTCATTGTCGTGGCTTCTCTTGTTGCGGAGGACAGGCTCTAGACGCGCAGGCTCAGTAGTTGCGCCTCACGGGCTTAGTTGCTCGGCGGCATGTGGGATCTTCCCAGACCAGGGCTCGAACCCGTGTCCCCTGCATTGGCAGGCAGATTCTTAACCACTGCGCCACCAGGGAAGCCCATCTGATACCATTTTTAAGTTTCTGTTTTCTCTTATCAAGCAGAGAATGGATTATATAAAGCTTTTATTTTTCTTGGGAAAACCCGAGTCCATGAAGATTTCTAAACTACACTTACACTCTTCCTTTAATGAGGTAATTATTTTATCAAGTGTTGGGCTAAGAGGTTTACCATGTATGCACCATTGAATTAAATTGGTGCATAGTAGATATGGGATTCGTTTAGCTTTCTTATTAGTTTATTAGAGTTGATCCTCTGAAATATTTTACCACTTAGCCATGAGCCTTTGAATTCACTCTAATGAGTCTAGCCCTTTATCAGCTGCTTCTTGAAAATGGTTTCGCTTCTCGCCCTGGCTGTCAAATGACTGTGAGCTACATGTTAATAGTGCATTTATCTTTTGGTAATTCTTGGAGAAAAAATAAAACCAATCCAAGCAAATGTTTCTATGGAACTTTCTTTTAAATGACGAAGATACATGATGAGGTTTGGAAAACATGTGTAAGTCTAAGACTTGACATTTTTAGAAAAAAAATTCACCAGAGATTTCTGGAGTGTTAATATACAAGAAAATATTTCATAAAGTTGGTACTATTTCATGCACATTTTTTTGAATTTTATTTCATTAATTTTTTTATACAGCCGGTTCTAATTAGTTATCCATTTTATACATATTAGTGTATACATGTCAATCCCAATCGCCCAATTCATCACACCAACACCCCACACCCACCACCGCTTTCCCCCCTCGGTGTCCATACGTTTGTTCTCTACATCTGTGTCTCTATTTCTGCACTGCAAACTGGATCATCTGTACCATTATTATAGGTTCCACATATATGTGTTAATATACGATATTTGTTTTTCACTTTCTGACTTACTTCACTCTGTATGACAGTCTCTAGATCCATCCACGTCTCTACAAATGACCCAATTTCATTCCTTTTTATGGCTGAAAAATATTCCATTGTATGTATGTACCACATCTTCTTTATCCATTCGTCTGTCGATGGGCATTTAGGTTGCTTCCATGACCTGGCTATTGTAAATAGTGCTGCAGTGAACACTGCGGTGCATGTGTTTTTTTGAATTATGGTTTTATCAGGGTATATGCCCAGTAGTGGAATTGCTGGGTCATATGGTAATTCCGTTTTTAGTTTTTTAAGGAACTTCCATCCTGTTCTCCATAGTGGCTGTATCAGTTTACATCTCCACCAACAGTGCAAGAGGGTTCCCTTTTCTCCACACTCTCTCCAGCATTTGTTGTTTGTAGATTTTCTGATGATACCCATTCTAACTGGTGTGAGGTGATACCTCATTGTAGTTTTGATTTGCATTTCTCTAATAATTAGTGATGTTGAGCAGCTTTTCATGTGCTTCTTGGCCATCGGTACGTCCTCTTTGGAGAAATGTCTATTTAGGCCTTCTGCCCATTTTTTGATTGGGTTGTTTGTTTGTTTAATATTGAGCTGCATGAGCTGTTTATATATTTTGGAGATTAATCCTTTGTCCGTTGATTCGTTTGCAAATATTTTCTCCCATTCTGAGGGTTGTCTTTTCGTCTTGTCTGTACTTTCCTTTGCTGTGCAAAAGCTTTTAAGTTTCATTAGGTCCCATGTGTTTATTTTTGTTTTTATTTCCATTTCCCTAGGAGGTGGATCAAAAAAGATCTTGCTATGATTTATGTCAAAGAGCTTTCTTCCTAGGTTTTCCTCTAAGAGTTTTATAGTGTCTGGACTTACACTTAGGTCTCTAATCCATTTTGAGTTTATTTTTGTGTATGGTGTTAGGGAGTGTTCTAATTTCATTCTTTTACATGTAGCTGTCCAGTT
Source organism: Balaenoptera physalus (assembly GCF_965194825.1). Classification (NCBI taxonomy): domain Eukaryota; kingdom Metazoa; phylum Chordata; class Mammalia; order Artiodactyla; family Balaenopteridae; genus Balaenoptera; species Balaenoptera physalus. The sequence goes on from NC_138897.1 coordinate 59,970,219, forward strand.
TTCCCAGCACCACTTATTGAACAGACTGTCTTTTCTCCGTTGTATATCCTTGCCTCCTTTGTCATAGATTAGTTGACAGTAGGTGCATGGGTTTATCTCTGGGCTTTCTATCCTGTTCCAGTAATCTATATTTCTGTTTTTGTGCCAGTACCACATTTTCTTGATTACTGTAGCTTTGTAGTATAGTCTGAAGTCAGGGAGTCTGATTCCTCCAGCTCGGTTTTTTTCTCTCAAGACCACTGGGGCTATTCAGGGTCTTTTATGTCTCCATACAAATGTTAAGGTTTTTTGTTCTAGTTCTGTAAAAAATGCCATTGGTAATTTGATAGGGATTGCATTGAATCTGTAGATTGCTTTGGGTAGTATAGTCATTTTCACAATATTAATTCTTCCAATCCAAGAACATGGTATATCTCTCCATCTGTTTCTATCATCTTTAATTTTTTTCATCAGTTTCTTATAGTTTTCTGCATACAGGTTTTTGTCTCCCTAGGTAGGTTTATTCCTAGGTATTTTATTCTTTTTGTTGCAATGGTAAATGAGAGTGTTTCCTTAATTTCTGTTTCAGATTTTTCATCATTAGTGTATAGGAATGCCAGAGATTTCTGTGCATTAGTTTTGTATCCTGCAACTTTACCAAATTCATTGATTAGCTCTAGTAGTTTTCTGGTGACATTTTTAGGATTCTCTATGTATAGTATCATGTCATCTGCAAACAGTGACAGCTTTACTTCTTCTTTTCCGATTTGGATTCCTTAATATTTCTTTTTCTGCTCTGATTGCTGTGGCTAAAACTTCCAAATCTATGTTGACTATTAGTGGTGAGAGTGGACATCCTTGTCTTGTTCCTGATCTTACAGGAAATGTTTTCAGTTTTTCACAATTGAGAATGGTGTTTGCTGTGGGTTTGTTGTATGTGGCCTTTATTATGTTGAGGTAGGTTCCCTCTATGCCCACTTTCTGGAGAGTTTTTATCATAAATGGGTGTTGAAATTTGTCAAAAGCTTTTTCTGCATCTATTGAGATCATAGATCATCATATTGAGATCATATGGATTTTCTTCTTCAATTTGGTAATATGGTGTATCACATTGATTGATTTGCATATATGGAAGAATCCTTGCATCCCTGGGATAAATCCCACCAGATCATGGTGTATGATCCGTTTAATGTGTTGTTGGATTCTGTTTGCTAGTATTTTGTGGAGGATTTTTTGCATCTATATTCATGAGTGATATGGGTCTGTAGTTTTCTTTTTTGTAGTATCTTTGTCTGGTTTTGGTATCAGGGTGATGGTGGCCTCATAGAATGAGTTTGGGAGTGTTCCTTCCTCTGCAATATTTTGGAAGAGTTTGAGAAGGATGGGTGTTAGCTCTTCTCTAAATGTTTGATAGAATTCACCTGTGAAGCCATCTGGTCCTGGACTTTTGTTTGTTGGAAGATTTTAAATCACAGTTTCAATGTCATTACTTGGGATTGGTCTGGTCGTATTTTCTATTTCTTCCAGGTTCAGTCTTGGAAGGTTATACATTTCTAAGAATTTGTCCATTTCTTCCATGTTGTCCATTTTATTGGCATAGAGTTGCGTGTAGTAGTCTCTTAGAATGCTTTGTATTTTGGTGGTGTCTGTTGTAACTTCTCCTTTTTCTTTTCTAATTTTATTGATTTGAGTCCTCTCCCTCTTTTTCTTGATGAGTCTGGCTAATGGTTTATCCATTTTGTTTATCTTCTCAAAGAACCAGCTTTTAGTTTTATTGATCTTTGCTATTGTTTTCTTTGTTTCTATTTCATTTATTTCTGCTCTGATCTTTATTATTTCTTTCCTTCTATTAACTTTGGGTTTTGTTTGTTCTTCTTTCTCTAATTGCTTTAGGTATAAGGTTAGATTGTTTATTTGAGATTTTTCTTGTTTCTTGAGGAGGCTTGTATTGCTGTAAACTTCCCTCATAGAACTCCTTTGGCTTCATCCCATAGGTTTTGGATTGTCGTGTTTTCATTGTCATTTGTCTCTAGGTATTTTTTGTTTTCCTCTTTGATTTCTTCAGTGATCTCTTGGTTATTTAGTAACATATTGTTTAGCCTCCATGTGTTTGTGGTTTTCACATTTTTTTCCTGTAATTGATTTCTAATCTCATTGTGTTGTGGTCAGAAAAAATGCTTGATATGATTTCAGTTTTCTTAAATTTACCAAGGCTTAATTTGTGACCCAAGATGTGATCTGTCCTGGAGAATGTTCTGTGTGCACTTGAGAAAAAAGTGTAATCTGTTTTTGAATGGAATGTCCTATATATATCAATTAAATCTATCTGGTCTATTTTGTCATTTAAAGCTTGTGTTTCCTTATTAATTTTCTGTTTGGATGATCTGTCCATTAGTGTACATGAGGTGTTAAAGTCCCCCACTATTATTGTGTTACTGTCAATTTCCTCTTTATAGCTGTTAGCAGTTTCCTTATGTATTGAGGTGCTCCTATGTTGGGTGCATATATATTTATAATTGTTATATCTTCTTCTTGGATTGATCTCTCGATCATTATGTAACATTCCTTGTCTCTTGTAACATCTTTATTTTAAAGTCTGTTTTGTCTGATATGAGTACTGCTATGCCAGTTTGCTTTTGATTTCCATTGACATGGAATATCTTTTTCCATCCCCTCACTTTCAGTCTATATGTGTCCCTAGGTCTGAAGTAGGTCTCTTGTAGACAACTTATGTATGGGTCTTGTTTTTGTATCAATGCAACGAGACTGTGTCTTTTGGTTGGAGCATTTAATCCATTCACATTTAAGGTAATTATTGAAATGTATGTTCTTATTCCCATTTTCTTAGTTGTTATGGGTTTTTTTCTTAGGTCCTTTTCTTCTCTTGTGTTTCCCACTTAGAGAAGTTCCGTTAGCACTTGCTTAAGAGCTGGTTTGGTGGTGCTGAATTCTCCTAGCTTTTGCTTGTCTGTAAAGCTTTTGATTTCTCTGTGGAATCTGAATGAGATCCTTGCCGGGTAGAGTAATCTTGGTTTTAGGGTCTTCCCTTTCATCACTTTAAATATATCATGCCACGCCCTTCTGGCTTGTAGAGTTTCTGCTGAGAAATCAGCTGTTAACCTTATGGGAGTTCCCCTGTATGTTATTTGTCGTTTTTCCCTTGTTTCTTTCAATAATTTTTATTTGTCTGTAATTTTTGTCAATTTGATTAATATGTGTCTCCGTGTGTTACTCCTTGCATTTATCCTGCCTGGGACTCTATGCTTCCTGGACTTGGGTGGCTATTTCCTTTCCCATGATAGGGAAGTTTTCAACTATAGTCTCTTCAAATATTTTTTGGGTCCTTTCTCCCTCTCTTCTCCTTCTGACACCCCTATAATGCGAATGATTTTGCGTTTAATGTCCCTGAGGTCCCTTAGGCTGTCTTCATTTCTTTTCATTCTTTTTTCTTTATTCTGTTCCGCAGCAGTGAATTCCACCATTCTGTCTTCCAGGTCACGTATCCGTTCTTCTGCCTCAGTTATTCTGCTATTGATTTCTTGTAGTATATTCATTTCAATTATTTTATTGTTCATCTCTGTTTGTTGTTTAATTCTTCTAGGTGTTTGTCCTTTAATTCTTCTAGGTCTTTGTTAAACATTGCTTGCATCTTCTCAGTCTTTGCCTCCATTCTTTTTCTGAGGTCCTGGATCATCTTCACTATCATTATTCTGAATTCTTTTTCTGGAAAGTTGCCTATCTCCACTTCATTTAGTTGTTTTTCTGGGGTTTTATCTTGTTCCTTCATCTGGTACATAGCCCTCTGCCTTTTCATCTTGTCTATCTGTGAATGTGGTTTTTGTTCCACAGGCTGCAGGATTGTAGTTCTTCTTGCTTCTGCTGTCTGCCCTCTGGTGTTTTCATGCACATTTTTAAAGATGTGTAGTGTCTCTTTTTGGCTTTATTATAACACATTAGAAAGTGTTATAAAAAGTGTTATAAAAAAATTAACTACTGTGTCTAGTTACCCATCATGCTTGGGAATCATTGTTCTCTCACAGTATAATCTTGGTCTGAAATGCTGAAAATTCTTCAGTTATTAACATTTGGCTTGAAGAATGGGTAACAAGACACAGAAACCAGCTCTGTTTTCCACTTCTGATATAAATTGTTTGTGGCTACCATCAGACATAGCAGACTGCTACCACTCCTCATTTTTTTCTGTATGTGGTCCAACGTACCTCACTTGCCCCAGAACCTCAGAAAACACATAAACTGACTGGACATCCTACAGTAAAATTATTTAATAAAACAAAAAAATTAGTCATCAAAACAGCTGGTGCTAAATAGTAACTTCACATAGGAAATGTGTTTCATCCATATTTGTCTTTCAGACATCCAATTCTTTTCTGGCCCCTTCTGCCTCATCTGATGACAGAGTGAATCTCTTCCTATAAATAAGAAAAATAGATTGGGTAACTGTGTGAAAGAGTGAAATAAATCACGTCCACACTAAATTTTTGTGTTGCTGTTTGGTCCAAATCAGCTGCTATAGCTTTTGTGCTTAATAAATTTGTCAGGCTTTGGTAGAAAAACAAAATTAACATGACCAGAAAGGTAATGTTTATTTATGATTATTTCTATTTTAGTTGGTTGAATAGCATTATATCAGTTCTTTGATTTTAAGAACATGTGGCAGGTAATCCAATATGTTTTTGTTTAGAAATCTCTTAAAGGAAGAACCCCATTTCTTCTGAACTAATCCTGGAATAAGTAGTAAATGCTTTTCCTGTTCCCTACTGATACCAATTCACACTCTTCTTTTAGAATTTGCCCTGACATAGAAACACAGATGACCTATCTTTTAAACTTTAGACATCTTCCTTTTTGGACTTCTAGTTAACCCTTCTGTGTTTATGTATGTCTGTGTGTTATGTATGTATGCATTTATTTAGTGGCTCAATTATTTATTTGTGCCCCCACCTTATTTTAGAATAGATAAAAGTGGCTTGGGAGGATACAGAAAATACATTAAAGTTACAGAATTTAATAATGGCAGTGAAAGAATAAAAAAATAAAGGACATAGATATAAGGTTACAATGGGGCCATGACATGACATGCATAACCTAATAATCTGTATGCTTGTTAATTTGACCCTAAGTAGCCAACAACAAAAAAATAAACCTGGCTAGTTAAACAATTCACAGCAACAAGATAAAGTCAAATTAATTTCTCAGGGGATATGCAATTAACTTCAACACTGAGACCAATCAGTCATTTCCTCTGGGAGGTTTGTTTGTTTGTTTTTTTGTTTTTGTTTTATTTTAAGTGGATGGCTTGCTTGGGTGCAGATTTGGAGACTTTTAAATAAAAGTATAACGAGTTGGGTTAGCAACAAGACATGGGACAAAAAGTTTTAAGCAAAGGATTACATATTCAAATTTGGGGAAGTGCAGCAGACCTGTGAGTCTGAAGACTTCAAGGGCATTTATGACAGCAGCAATCATGCACTTACCAGTGGAAAGGGAGTCGGATGGTTGCTCATGGGATAGAAGATTAAACCTTCAATTTGAATAAATTTCTATAAACCATGATCGAGTATGCTTATTTCAGTTTAATAGGATAAAGGAAGGAAGGAATATAAGACACATCTTAGTGATTTATCAATTGTTTTAACTGGGAATAGAGTATACACAAGTCATTAAGAACTCATGCCACTAGTTTTGTTAATAATACAGTCAACTGACATTTTCATGTGTATTTTGCAGGATGTCTTAGGCTTGAAAATGCAATTTAAGCTGAGGAATAAACCACAGCCCTTCTCATATTAAAAAAAAGTGGCTATGGTGCAATCACATATATAACATTCTTGGAACATCGCATCCATAGATAAATCTATTTTCTTTACTTCCTGAATCAACAGTTTTGGTGATGTTATTTATAATGTAGTTGTTAATGTTGATAATGATACTTTAAGATATTTTAATAATACTGTTAATGACTGTTATTCATATATCCATGTGTAAATTAAATGGTCAATATATAAAGATCAAATAAGACTCAAATACCCTAAATTTATGGAAGTATTTTGGTTGGGACAAGTTCCTTTCCTTCTATTCCTATACTGAGGAGCTCTGTAATATTTTTGCATGCCATCTTTATTGATACAGTTAAAAGGCCAATATCTAAGATTTTGTTATTTGTACTAAAATGATAGAGATGAATAATCCCTACTTTATTTAACTTTGTTTCTAAGTTTTGGTTTACATCAAACTTGTAACTAGGAAAATCTCATCTCCTGCCCAAACTGAAAAAAGACAATGCCAGTGGGATTCCCTGACTTATTAGATGTGTGTTATGGGAGAATGTTGATGATGACTCAAATTTTTTGACCTGAGCAATGAGAAGGATGGAGTTACCATTAATGAAAATGGGAAAGACAGTGGGGAGTCGGAAAGAGCAGATTTTGGAGGGAAGATTGAGAGTCAGTTTTTTTTTTTTTTAAACCGTTTTTCTTTTCCTTTTTTTTTTTTTTAAATTAATTAATTAATTAATTAATTTTTGGCTGTGTTGGGTCTTAGTTTCTGTGCGAGGGCTTTCTCTAGTTGCAGCAAGTGGGGACCACTCTTCATCGCAGTGCGTGGGCTTCTCACTATCGCGACCTCTCTTGTTGCGAAGCACAGGCTCCAGACGCGCAGGCTCAGTAGTTGTGGCTCACGGGCCTAGTTGCTCCGCGGCATGTGGGATCTTCCCAGACCAGGGCTCACACCCATGTCCCCTGCATTGGCAGGCAGATTCTCAACGACTGCGCCACCAGGGAAGCCCGAGAGTCAGTTTTGATAAGTTTAATATAAGACCTGTGACATCCAAGTGGAAAATTTAGAAGGCAGTTGGATATGAGGGTCTGAAATTCAGGAGGGTAGTCTGGCCTGGAGTTAAAAATTTAAGACTCCCAAAGTATAAAAAGTGTTTAAAACCATAGACTTGCAGATTGGTTCAAGATGGTGGAGTAGAAGGACATGTTCTTATTCCCTCTTGTGAGAGCACCAGAATCACAACTAACTGCTGAATAATCATTGACAGGAAGACACTGGAACTCACCGAAAAAGATATCCCACATGCAAAGACAAAGGAGAAGCCACAGTGAGATGGTAGGAGGGGCGCAATCACAATAAAATCAAATCCCATAACTGCTGGGTGGGTGACTCACAAACTGGAGAACACTTATACCACAGAAGTCCAATCACTGGAGTGAAGGTTCTGAGCCCCATGTCAGGCTTCCCAACCTGGGGGTCCGAAAATGGAAGGAGGAATTCCTAGAGAATCAGACTTTGAAGGCTGGAGGGATTTGATTGCAGGACTTCGACAGGACTGGGGGAAACAACAACTCCACTCTTGGAGGGCACACACAAAGTACTGTGCGCATCGGGACCCAGAGGAAGGAGCAGTGATGCCATAGGAGACTGAACCAAACCTACCTGCTGGTATTGGAGGGTCTCCTGCAGAGGTGGGGGGTGGCTGTTTCTCACCGTGAGATCAAGAACACTGGCAGCAGAAGTTCTGGGAAGTACTCCTTGGCGTGAGCCCTCCCAGAGTCTGCCATTAGCCACACCAAAGAGCCCAGGTAGGCTTCAGTGTTGGGTTGCCTCAGGCCAAACAACCAATAGGGAGGGAACCCAGCTCCACCCATCAGCAGACAAGCAGATTACAGTTTTACTGAGCTCTGCCCACCAGAGCAACAGCCATCTCTACCCACCACCAGTCTCTCCCATCAGGAAACTTGCACAAGCCTCTTAGATAGCCTCATCCACCAGAGGGCAGACAGCAGAAGCAAGAAGAACTACAATCCTGCAGCCTGTGGAACAAAAACCACATTCACAGAAAGATAGACAAGATGAAAAGGCAGAGAGCTATGTACCAGATGAAGGAACAAGATAAAACCCCAGAAAAACAACTAAATGAAGTGGAGATAGGCAACCTTCCAGAAAAAGAATTCAGAATAATGATAGTGAAGATGATCCAGGACCTCAGAAAAAGAATGGAGGCAGAGACTGAGAAGATGCAAGCAATGTTTAACAAAGACCTAGAAGAATTAAAGAACTAACAAACAGAGATGAACAATACAATAACTGAAATGAAAACTACACTAGAAGGAATCAATAGCAGAATAACTGAGGCAGAAGAACGGATACGTGACCTGGAAGACAGAATGGTGGAATTCACTGCTGCGGAAGAGAATAAAGAAAAAAGAATGAAAAGAAATGAAGACAGCCTAAGGGACCTCTGGGACAACATTAAACACAACAACATTCACATTATAGGAGTCCCAGAAGGAGAAGAGAGAAAGGACCCAAAAAATATTTGAAGAGAGCATAGTCGAAAACTTCCCTAATATGGGAAAGGAAATAGCCACCCAAGTCCAGGAAGTGCAGAGAGTACCAGGCAGGATAAACCCAAGGAGAAACACGCTGAGACACACAGTAAACAAATTGGCAAAAATTAAAGACAAAGAAAAATTATTGAAAGCAGCAAGGAAAAAATGACAAATAACATACAAGGGAACTCCCATAAGGTTAACAGCTGATTTCTCAGCAGAAACTCTACAAGCCAGAAGGGAGTGGCATGACATATTTAAAATGATGAAAGGGAAGAACGTACAACCAAGATTACTCTACCCGGCAAGGATCTCATTCAGATTCGATGGAGAAACCAAAAGCTTTACAGACAGACAAAAGCTAAGAGAAATGAGTACCACCAAACCAGCTCTACAACAAATGCTAAAGGAACTTCTCTAAGTGGGAAACACAAGAGAAGAAAAGGACTTAAAAAAAAAAAACCCAAGATAATTAAGAAAATGGTAATAGGAACATACATATCAATAATTACCTTAAACATGAATGGATTAAATGCTCCAACCAAAAGACACAGGCTTGCTGAATGGATACAAAAACAAGACCCATATATATGCTGTCTACAAGAGACCCACTTTAGACCTAGGGAACATACAGACTGAAAGTGAGGGGATGGAAAAAGATATTCCATGCAAATGGAAATCAAAAGAAAGCTGGAGTAGCTATACTCATATCAGATAAAATAGACTTTAAAATAAAGACTGTTACAAGAGACAAAGAAGGACACTACATAATGATCAAGGGATCAATCGAAGAAGAAGATATAACAATTATAAATATATATGCACCCAACATAGGAGCACCTCAATACATAAGGAAACTGCTAACAGCTATAACGAGGAAATTGACAGTAACACAATAATAGTGGGGGACTTTAACACCTCACTTACACCAATGGACAGATCATCCAAACAAAAAATTAATAAGGAAACCCAAGCTTTAAATGACAAAATAGACCAGATAGATTTAATTGACATTTATAGGACATTTCATCCAAAAACAGCAGAATACATTTTCTTCTCAAGTGTGCATGGAACATTCTCCAGGATAGACCACATTTTGGGTCACAAATCAAGCCTCAGTAAATTTAAGAAAATTGAAATCATATCAAGCATGTTTTCTGACCACAACGCTATGAGTTTAGAAATCAATTACAGGGAAAAAAATGTAAAAAACACAAACACAAGGAGGCTAAACAATACATTACTAAATAACCAAGAGATCACTGAAGAAATCAAAGTGGAAATCAAAAAATACCTAGAGACAAATGACAATGAAAACACAATGATCCAAAACCTATGGGATGCAGCCAAAGCAGTTCTTAGAGGGAAGTTTATAGCAATACATTCCTACCTCAAGAAACAACAAACATCTCAAATAAACGATCTAACCTTACACCTAAAGGAACTAGAGAAAGAAGAAGAAACAAAACCCAAAGTTAGTAGAAGGAAAGAAATAATAAAGATCAGAGCAGAAATAAATGAAATAGAAACAAAGAAAACGATAGCAATGATCAATAAAACTAAAAGGTGGTTCTTTGAGAAGATAAACAAAATTGATAAACTATTAGCCAGACTCATCAAGAAAAAGAGGGAGAGGACTCAAATCAATAAAATTAGAAATGAAAAAGGAGAAGTTAACAACAGACACCGCCAAAATACAAAGCATCCTAAGAGACTACTACAAGCAACTCTATGCCAATAAAATGGACAACGTGGAAGAAATGGACAAATTCTTAGAAATCTATAACCTTCCAAGACTGAACCTGGAAGAAATACAAAATATGAACAGACCAATCCCAAGTAATGACAATGAAACTGTGATTAAAAATCTCCCTACAAACAGAAGACCAGGACCAGATAGCTTCACAGGTGAATTCTATCAAACATTTAGAGAAGAGCTAACACCATCCTTCTCAAACTCTTCCAAAATATTGCAGAGGAAGGAACACTCCCAAACTCATTCTATGAGGCCACCATCACCCTGATACCAAAACCAGACAAAGATACTACAAAAAAGAAAACTACAGACCCATATCACTCATGAATATAGATGCAAAAAATCCTCCACAAAATACTAGCAAACAGAATCCAACAACACATTAAAAGGATCATACACCACGATCTGGTGGGATTTATCCCAGGGATGCAAGGATTCTTCCATATATGCAAATCAATCAATGTGATACACCGTATTACCAAATTGAAGAAGAAAAACCATATGATCTCAATATGATGATCTATGATCTCAATAGATGCAGAAAAAGCTTTTGACAAAATTCAACACCCATTTATGTTAAAAACTCTCCAGAAAGTGGGCATAGAGGGAACCTACCTCAACATAATAAAGGCCACATACAACAAACCCACAGCAAACACCATTCTCAATTGTGAAAAACTGAAAACATTTCCTGTAAGATCAGGAACAAGACAAGGATGTCCACTCTCACCACTAATAGTCAACATAGATTTGGAAGTTTTAGCCACAGCAATCAGAGCAGAAAAAGAAATATAAGGAATCCAAATCGGAAAAGAAGAAGTAAAGCTGTCACTGTTTGCAGATGACATGATACTATACATAGAGAATCCTAAAAATGTCACCAGAAAACTACTAGAGCTAATCAATGAATTTGGTAAAGTTGCAGGATACAAAACTAATGCACAGAAATCTCTGGCATTCCTATACACTAATGATGAAAAATCTGAAACAGAAATTAAGGAAACACTCTCATTTACCATTGCAACAAAAAGAATAAAATACCTAGGAATAAACCTACCTAGGGAGACAAAAACCTGTATGCAGAAAACTATAAGAAACTGATGAAAAAAATTAAAGATGATAGAAACAGATGGAGAGATATACCATGTTCTTGGATTGGAAGAATTAATATTGTGAAAATGACTATACTACCCAAAGCAATCTACAGATTCAACGCAATCCCTATCAAATTACCAATGGCATTTTTTACAGAACTAGAACAAAAAATCTTAAAATTTGTATGGAGGCACAAAAGACCCTGAATAACCAAAGCAGTCTTGAGGGAAAGAAACCGAACTGGAGGAATCAGACTCCCTGACTTCAGACTATACTACAAAGCTACAGTAATCAAGAAAATGTGGTACTGGCACAAAAACAGATATATAGATCACTGGAACAGGATAGAAAGCCCAGAGATAAACCCATGCACCTATGGTCAACTAATCTATGACAAAGGAGGCAAGGATATACAACGGAGAAAAGACAGTCTGTTCAATAAGTGGTGCTGGGAAAACTGCGCAGCTACATGTAAAAGAATGAAATTAGAACACTCCCTAACACCACACACAAAAATAAACTCAAAATGGATTAGAGACCTAAATGTAAGTCCAGACACTATAAAACTCTTAGAGGAAAACCTAGGAAGAAAGCTCTTTGACATAAATCATAGCAAGATCTTTTTTGATCCACCTCCTAGGGAAATGGAAATAAAAACAAAAATAAACACATGGGACCTAATGAAACTTAAAAGCTTTTGCACAGCAAAGGAAAGTACAGACAAGACGAAAAGACAACCCTCAGAATGGGAGAAAACATTTGCAAACGAATCAACGGACAAAGGATTAATCTCCAAAATATATAAACAGCTCATGCAGCTCAATATTAAACAAACAAACAACCCAATCAAAAAATGGGCAGAAGGCCTAAATAGACATTTCTCCAAAGAGGACGTACCGATGGCCAAGAAGCACATGAAAAGCTGCTCAACATCACTAATTATTAGAGAAATGCAAATCAAAACTACAGTGAAGTATTACCTTACACTAGTTAGAATGGGTATCATCAGAAAATCTACAAACAGCAAATGCTGGAGAGGGTGTGGAGGAAAGGGAATCCTCTTGCATTGTTGGTGGGAATGTAAATTGTTACAGCCACTATGGAGAACATTATGGGTGTTCCTTAAAAATCTAGAAAGAGAATTACCGTATGACCCAGCAATTCCACTACTGGGCATATACCCTGATAAAACCATAATTCAAAAAGACACATGCACGCCAGTGTTCATTGCAACACTATTTACAATAGCCAGGATATGGAAGCAACCAAAATGCCCATCGACAGATGAATGGATAAAGAAAATGTGGTACATATATACAATGGAATATTACTCAGCCATATAAAGGAATGAAACTGAGTCATTTGTAGAGATGTGGATGAATCTAGAGACTGTCATACAGAGTGATGTAAGTCAGAAAGAGAAAAACAAATATCGTATATTAACGCATATATGTGGAACTTAGAAAAATGGTACAGATGAACCGGTTTGCGGTGCAGAAATTGAGACACAGATGTAGAGAACAAACGTATGGACACCAAGGGTGGGAAGTGGCCGGTGGTGGATGGTGGTGGTGTGATGAATTGGGAAATTGGGATTGACCTATATACACTAATATGTATAAAATGGATAACTAAAAAGAACCTGTTGTATAAAAAAATAAAGTTCAAAAATTAAAAAAACAACAAAAAAACATTGGTACAACGCTATTTAATAAACAGTAGTCAAAAAAACCAAAAAACAAAAAACTAGAGACTTATTGAAAGAGAGTTAGATAGAGAAGATAAATGATTCCAGGTCTGAACCCTTTAACATTCTACTTCTAGGAGGTTGGAAAAGTGAGGACAGATCAGCAAATGGGATTGAGAAGTAACAAGTGATGCAAAAGCCAAACCAGGAAAGTAAGGTGTATTGGAAGCCAAATGTTGAAGGTGTTTTAGGGAGAAGCAAGTGGTCAGCTGTATCAGGTGTATTTGAAAGGTCAAGTAGGAGTTAACTGCTTGATTTGGCAAGGTTGAGGTCATTGGTGAAATTGGTTGAAAGAGTTTTGGTAGAGTTGGTGTGGGGAAGCCTGACTGGAGTGAGAATAAGAAAATGGGATAGAAATTTAAGGTGGTAAATGACAATCTTGAAGAAAGTTATAGAGGGAAGCATGATGATGGAGTTATAGCTGGAGGGGGAAATGGGACCAAGAAAAAGAGATGGGAGAAATCACAGCATATTTTTATGCTGATAAGAATGTTTTGGTAGAGAGGGACAAGTGACAGAAGAGAATTTCTAGAAGATGTCTTTGAGTAAGTGGGAGAAGATAGAGTCTAGTGGAGGCATGACCCTAGTGGGGTACAGTTAGTTTATATACGGCAGGAAGAGGGAGGGCAGAGAAGGGACTGATGCTTGAGGTTGAGAGTTGAGGTGAGATAGGAAACTAAGTCATCAGCTGAGAGTGAGGACTGGGGAGATTTTGCTTGTTTGAGGATATGAGAATGTATGTTATAGTTATCTAGGGAAATACAGTATGATTGTCAGTGTTCCTTAAGAACCCAATTCAAATTAATACTCATAAATTTCAAGTAAGACTAGTTAGCATCCTTGTACGTCTTTCTTCAGCCATGTCAACTGCCTGGGTAGGGGACTGTGGCATAGAGAACAGTTATTTTTAACCAGAGTTGGGGTTTGCATGTATTTATTATTTTACATGTAGGATTATCATCTAAAATAACGTTCAGAATTGATGAGAGCATTTCGCATTGTGCTTTGTGTGGCATCAACCTACTCACTCATTCATTAAATACTAGTGTTAGGCTCCATGGTTAGTAAAATAGACATGAATCCTATTCTTAGTTTACACATAATGTAAACTAAATAAATGTTTCTGGAAGGAAAGATAACAGGCCCAGATGACATAGGTTTGGCATGTGGAAGGCCAGGACAACCTGTTAATTCCAGGACTGGAAAATGAATAACTGTTTTGAAAACGTCATGCACAGGTACAAAGAAATTATATGGGACTCAATTGTTTCCAGTATTTTAAGTCAGAAGTTCTCAAACTTTGGTCTCAGGACACCTTTATACTCTTAAAAAATTTTGAGGAGCCCTCAGAGATTTTGTTTTTGTGGTTATATCTATTGATATTTACATACAGAAATTAAAACCAAGACATTCAAAACTATTTAATTCATTTAAAATTACAATAAATCCATTATGTGCTCACATAATTAACATACTTCCTATGAAAAGTAACTACATTTCCCAAACAAAAAATGCTCAGTGTCAAAGTAGCATTGTTTTACTTTTTTACCAATCTTTGACTTAGTAAATTCAGCCAGATTCTCAGATCTACTTCTGCATTTAATCCGTTTTGATAACATGTATCACATAGCTTCTGGAAAACTCCACTCTACACTTGTGAGAGAATGAAAGCAAACAAGGCAAATGGCAGCTTAGTATTTTTATACAATTAATTTTGACCTTGGGGAACCCCCTCAAAAAATCTTGGGGAACCCAGGGTCCCAGAAGCACACTTTGATAATGACTACTCTCAGTAATAGCTAATTAAAAACTGAAACAAACATGGCCATCAGTGATAAAAGTAGCGTGTAGGTGTTGCAGAGGAAAACAAAATTGGCCAATAATTTAATTGGAGTAAAAAAGCATTGATCAATAATTTGTTTTGTTTTTGGGGGGTTACTTTGCTTTATCTTTGAGTGGTATGTCTCTGAAAAACATAGAATCAGTGAAGTTTAAGGAAATCTGGAATTCAACTATTCCACTTCTTCTAGGGCAACCCTGGAAGCTGAGGTCCAAAGGAGTGACAATCAGTGGTCTCAATGATGGTGAGGGATGGCTGTTTTAAAATAGAAAATGTAAATACACCAATTTGAATTGTTGTCAAAAAAATTACATGAAATTAGTATAAAAATTGAGTACTTCCAATACTCTAAAATATCCAATCTAAATAATTCTAATTTTTTTTTGGTTGGGCCTCCTACTCACATGTGACTAATTATCCAGAGGCAGCTACTTAAAGATGAGGCTGAAGGTCTGGAAAGGATTAAGAAGTTGCCCTTGAGTTTTCTTTGTAATTTCAAATCCTTTTAAGTCATTGAGATATTGTGGTGTATTATTCACTTGCTTCAGGAACATCAAAGGCAAAAAGGAAAGAAAAGAAAGGAAAAGAATAGAAAGCCATTACAGAGTTTAGAGTTTCCTAAAATCTATTTACTTTGCTATCCATGGCAATAAATGCCCCTTTGACAAAAAATGTTATTTAATGGGCAGCACTTGGAGCTGCTGCAAATCTTCTCTGAGGCACGCTTTTAATTACAAACTAAGAAACAGCATAAATCTCAACTGCATCTTTAAAAGAAGTGCAAATTCAATATCAATGTTATTCCGATACTAGAAGCAGCTGACGTATATCTATATGGGTATGTCTGTCTATCACATATCTATCATATATCTATTTATTTATCCCCCCCACACACATTTGGGGTATTTCTGGAAGGAGGAGAAAATATTATCTGCTGTGTTAAACAGAAAGGTCATTCATTAATCAGAATATTTTCATGATGGAGGTAATGTATACTTAGCAAGTTAGCTAGAAATTTGAAATGTATAAATAGGAATTTTGGCAAAAACCAAGATAAACGTGTCTTCAGTATCCTTTTCCCCCTAGCTTTTTAAGACGAGCAACTTTTCTCATTTTGAAGATGGTAGCACTTACTTACACAAGAGAGAAAAGGAACGATCAACTGTACTCAACCTTGTTCAGCCTTGAGCTCCTTTTCTATTACCATTTGCTTCTTCCAAGGTACAGCAGAGTAACATATCTCTTCAAATGGCTACCTGCAGTGAGGTTATAGGCTTTCACTAAGGTTAAACAAGGTGAATGTTGTATATAAACGAAACATTTACTGGAGTCTTAGAAATGCCTTGTAGAACAAACAGCATTCATTCAACAAATATTTGAGCACCTAGTACGGTGGTTGTCAATCCTGGCTGTGCATTAGTATCACAGGGGAAGGTTTTAAACAACATCATCAGTGCCCTGGTGGTATCCCAGGTCAATTAAATCAGTGTCTCTAGGGTAAGGCTCAACAATCAACATTGTTTTAAACTCCCCAGGTAATTCTAATATGCTAGACATTGCACTACGCATTGAAGGTGAGTAAAGCAAGATCCTTCAAGGAACTCACAGACTAGTATGGAAGACAGATATATATGTAGAAAATTGCACTGAAATGTCATATGAGATATATAATATTCATTTTCAAGCTATTACTCTGTTCTGGGAACTGTACACATGTATATTCCTTCTAATCCATAAAACCCTGCAAATTTGTCATTATTATCATCATTTTACAGATGTTGAAATTAAATTTCAAAAAGCTTAGTAAGTTGACCAAGGTTATATGCTAGTAAATGGCACAATGGATGTTCAGTCTGTGTATCTCTGGGTCCAAAGTTTACACTCTTTCCACTATGGTACACTGTCCTGGGATGAGGTAAAAGCACTCGAGTTGACTCCAGGGATGAGTAGACTTGGGTACTTGTGTTACCGAGTTTAAGCTTTTACTGCTCCCCACAAGACAAGCCAGTAAATTGAGAGACAAGTTGTTAGGTTGAGGAATAGTAACCTTATTTGGAAAGCCAGCAGACCAAAGAGATGGTGGACTAGTGTCCCAGAGAACTATCTTACCTGAGTTAGAATTCAGGCTTATGTTATACTAAAGGGGGCGGGGGTGTGGCTGGTTGTTACAAACTTCTTGGTGCGGGAATCCTTTGTTTTTACAGCTGCCCACTTAGGTCTGGTCACAATGTTCCTATAAACCTCCAATAAGACAATTGTTATTTTTTATTCTGCAACTTTTTATCTCTATATGAATGTTAAAGTGTTATGCCTTTAAAGGTCAGAGACTTGAGAATGGGCTATGCTGTATACTTCAGAATATAGGCAACCCTCTTTTACAACAGGTGCAGAGCCAGCATGACTAAGCACAAGCAACAAAGCACAGGGGTTAGAGCTAAAGGATCTAATATGGAGTCCAGTATAGATCCAATATGGAGTCAGGTTTGTTCTTCTCTGTTATACATGGGCAAGAGGATAAGGGTTCAAGGGTGTGCCAAAGACACTGAGGCATGAAAATGTATGGCTTGTTTGGAAATTATGCAGAGTTCCATGGAGCTGTCTAGAGTGGTGAATGATGGGAGGCGAAACTATAGAAGTAAGCAAAGATTATATTATGCGTGTTAAATTGTCTTATTTAAACATCAAAATGTGAAGGACATATAAAGTAAATTTATAGTGACTTGGAGTGGATGCCCATTATTTTGTCTTCCCAGCAACTTCTTTTGTCCTGGGAATATACCTCAGACATTTTGCAGATATGCCCTTCTCTCTTCCCCAACCATATCATTACAAGATTCTTACAGGCTCATCTTTCTTGACTCTGACAAACTGACCTCTCTTTATTGGCTCAGGAGTGTACATTCCCCAAGGTTTTCTGACCTAGAAGTGAGGAAAAAAGTTAGTGCCCTTCAGCTGACGGATGCTGTGGGACGTGAAGCCCAGGAGCTGCTGGCAACCATTTTGCTGTTAAATGTAGGGAAAGAGAAAAACACCCATATTCATGGAATTCCTGTCAGAGACAGGAGCTGAGACAGAGAGTCTCTGATTCTGACTGTCCTTTAGGTTCATCTGTATTCCTAATTCTAAAAATTAGGATAGTTTATACTTTTTGCTGTTACTAACAGCTCCCAAATCTGTGTTTTAAACAATACAGACTTGTTTCTTGAAAATGCTGATATCTATCATGGATAAGTGGAGGGCTTTGTTCATCATAGGCATGTAAGGATCCAGGTTTATGGAGCAGACCCATCTCAAATGCGTACCAAAGGGAAATAAGCTAGCTCGGAAGGGTCTCTCACCAATAACGAAAGCCCAGAAATGCCGTATGTTACCTCTGTTCATAAAATCATTGACCAGGAGTAGCTATGTTGTACCATCTAACCTCAGGGGGCCATAAAGTACATGCCATATGGCCAGATTGGGGGAGAACCAGAAAATAGTTGATCTAGCAGCATTAGTGACTATCATATTAACCTTCCTACAGGTTTTTTTTTTTGTCTTTCCTATTTTTAAAATTGAAGTATAGTTGATTTATAATATATATATTTATTTTACTATTTATATATATGTGTGTGTGTATATATGTATATATGTGTGTGTGTGTGTATATATATATATATATATATATATATATATATATATATATATATTTTTTTTTTTTTTTTTGGCCTCGCCACGCAGTGTGAGGGATCTTGGCTCCCAGACCAGGGATCAAACCTGTGCCCCTGTACAGTGCAAGTGCAGAGTCTTAACCACTGGACCACCAGGGAAGTCCCAGGTTTACAATATTGTGTTAGTTTCAGTTGTACAGCAAAGTACAATTCTTCATATTCCATGAGATGTGCTATTATCTTTCCTATAAATTCTCTTTTAAATTTTAACAGTACATTAATTTTTACTTTCATGAGGTAATTAATGCCTATAAAGTAAATGATGCCAAAGGCTTTTAAGAAAAGCAGGAGTCCTCCCATCACTCCCGGTCCTGCCCCCCAAGAGACAATCACTTTCAAGTCTTTAAGGTGCCACTTCCCTTTGCTCTGTCAATTACTTCTCTGCTAGCTGCCTTTATCTGCCCAAAATGTGTTGATATCTATTATGTAAAATACTCATTGGTCAGGATTTTTCTTTTAGTATGAATATTCCTGGCAACAAATGTGAAATATTTGTTACTGTCTTCTTTCCCACCCATGTTATCTTTGAGGGTTTATTAAAAAATATTTACTATTGTTTTGTTTTCTAAAAAAAATCTTTATTGATACTTTTAGGAGAAAACAGAAATATGCCATGTATGTTTACATTTCCCATTCCTTGATTTCCCATATACTCTATTTGGGTTTTACTCAACTGGGATTAAAGGAGTCTTAACAAGTATGGAACTCTTTAAGTTCATGGGTCTTCAAATTGTGCAGCTGTAACATGGTTCTGTGGAACGAAATTTGTTTGAAAGTGAATATTACATAAATTATTCCCAGGAAATATTTCTTGTTACACTGGAAAGCCAAACATGACAATTGGTTTTGCAGAATCTATGAAGTATTCTCAAATTACACTTAGTTGTATTACTTTGTTTTCCAAATCCTTTCCACCTAGCTGGATTATTAAAATACAGAAGCTGACCTAGCATTGGGACTCAACAGAGAGAAATAAAATTTTTAGTCTTGTCAGGTCATCGATTTTATGACACTGATTTATTTTTCCCTAGGCTTTAAAAATCTTTCCAACTTTTATCCCTCTTTTCCTCTATTTTGTTTTGAAAATCCTTCTGGGGATCTCTTATAGATTTTTCTTTTTCAATAAGTGTTAGAAGCCACTTGAGAATCTTTCAAGAGCACATAAGAATGACAGAGCAAAGGACAGCGTTTGTTCTCAGAACAGTATACACTCTCTATTGTATATACAGAAACTATTATTTAGAATTTTATAGATATTTGTGGATATTCCACAGATGATAATTAAGAGAAATGTTATCCTTTGTGATAGTCACAGTGACTCAGAGAAAAAAGCCTTTGTGATTGACTATTTTCCCAATTCTCAGAGAAATTTTATAGGACTAGAATATATTTTTATCTAGGAGCTTTGTTATGTTGATATGGTATGCATTCCCTTTCTGTTTCCATTAGGAGTATTATAGTAATGGTAGACTTGAGGCACCCCAAATGTAAAGATTATTGCACTGGAGTACTTCTAGCTTAATTAAAATTTACAACATCCTGCATTAAATTGTATGCATATCTACAGTTGCACATACAATTTTTTTTTTTTGCACATACAATTTTATTAAAGTATTGAGACAGTAGTCTCCTTAAAAATTAAAATGACATGAATTTAGATGATAAGAATTTCATTGGTTATTAGACTAATCTTTCCACCCCTTCCTCCTTCAGCACTTTTGTTAGATCAACCTAGTAATTCATATTAAGAAAGTTAAGGAGATTTCTTAAGAATGTTGGAACTACTTTTCTTTTTTTGTTGGGTGAATAAGGCTGAAACATTGTAGTGCTGTTATAAGTTTCAGAGTAAGGAAATTGTACCCAACATGTATTTCTTGTCTTATGAAATCCCCATTCATCTGTGTGAGTAGAGAACATTTTTATGTGTGCTTCTTTGGGTCCTTCTGTGAGCATCTCCAACGAAACAGGTGTCATACTGCAGCAAACTAAAATGGTTTCCTTTTTAAGTAGAGACCTTTTTGCTTGGATTTTTTAGATAGAAAAGAAAAAAATGAAAATTATTTTCTTCCTTTCTTACTCTGGCATGTCAAAAAAAATTACTGTAAAGGCTAGGGGATTCTTTTTTAGTATATGGTTGGTGTTGGGTGTGACCTGCTTTCTCTTGGACCATGACTCGACCTCTGTTGCACCTCCTCCCCCACTCACCACATGTTTTCGGTAGTTTATTTGCTGATAAATTATGGAGGTTCAAGTTAGAGCTTGGAATATTAGATGAACAAGCAGATGGGTCCCATAGAAGCCCACCCTTTTCCGAAAATCAGACACATTATAGAGTTCTTCCTACACACTCATGCCCACCAGAAGTAGGTCTCGCCTTCACTGTTCCATTTTCCTTAGTTTATTTATTCTTAAGATTTAGTTGGGGAAGTGGAAAACTAGTTAACAAGAGCTCTGTTGCTTCAGTCTACTTAGGGTAACAAAACTTGGCTAGTAGTTGAGATCAGTTTAACTACATGGCTGGGTCCTTATGACTCATTCAAATTATTTCTGGTTTGTTCATTTATGCAACAAATACTTATTGAAGGCTGTCAGTCAATATTTATCAGTGCTGGGGATTACAGCTCTGAACTATATTTATGAACTGGGGATACAGCTCTGAACTGGAGGTGCATTTTAGGTGGGAGAGACAATAAAAAATATGTAATATGTCTGGAGGTGATAAATGCTAAGAATAAAAATAGAGTGGGGCAGTAGAATCAGATAATAATTCTGTGTGTGACCTGGAAAGTTCCCTTTGATAACTTGTCATTTGAGCCAAAACTCAAATGAAGTGAAGCAAAAAGACATGTAGATATCTTAGGGAAAATGCTTTTGACAGCAGGAACAGCAAGTGAAAGGCCCTGGGTTGGGTGTATGGTTGTCATAGTGGAGGTACAGCAAAGAGGCTAGTGTGGCTGAAAGGAGATGGGGAGGGTAAGTGTGATGGATGAGATAGGGGAGAGAGAAGGGAGATGGGAAGAGGGCAGGTTTAATCATGTAGATGATGATCATTTAAGTGAGATGAGATTGGAGGCTTTTGGATTTGGAAATGTGAGGACAGTAATGTCTTTTATAAAAAGAGTTTGTTGGAGTAGTGAGAAGATATATAGACTGTAGTGGGTTTAATAGAGAATGGGATGAAATTGAGTGAATTAAATGAGTATAGGCAATTCTTTGGAGGAGTTTTGCTACAGAGGGGAGCAGAAAATGTTGATAGGAGAGTGGAAGGGTTTGTTTATTTTATTTAGTCTAAAATGTTTAATTTTAATATGGGGTTATATTACAACACTTTTCATATGCTGAGGCTAATGAAAACAGAAGGATTTACTGTTATTTCAGGGAAAGAAGCAATAACTGCTGGAGCTACATTCTTGAGCAGGTGAAATGGGATGAAATTCAGTGAACAAAGTGAAGGGATTTTCTTTAAGAACTAGGAGAGTGTATCTCTTGTAACAAGAGGAATGACAGTGTATATGAGCATAGATGTGGGGAGATTAGTTGATGTGATGGTTGGAGCAAGTTGTTGGTTTTTAGATACCTGAAAATAGATTTCAAAAGTTGTTCACAAATGGGAGGGTTTTATATAGTCCACCATTTCTATAAGCTCCATGTATATTTTTTGAAGTATTCAAGGCAGTGAGAAATTACGGGGTTGAAATGTAGAAGAGATGTGAGTCTTGTAAACCTGGACTTTGAGGGCAGATTTTCCCTGTGGGGTATCTGCCAATTCCAAAAGACATGGCCAAGTGGCTAAAATGATGAGTAGAGTGTTTGCCAACTTCATGAGACTAAAGGGGACAATGGAATGGGAGCTCTATTAACTGTCCTTGATCCAATCTCCTTTGGGCTGGGACTGAAAAACTACACACAGTTAGAAAGGGTAACAAGAGAAGCTCACATAGGGACTTAAGTCCGGCTTCAAATTACCTCTGTTTCAATCTCTATTATTGCATTAAGATGCTCTGGGATTGCCACCTACAAGAATCAAATGTAAATTCTCTATGAAGGAAGATAATATCCTATTGTGCCTTAACTTATTTTTGCAATGTCAGTTAACTATCTGGCACTAAACCAAAATACCATGGCACGTGAAAAGATAATGTGGCTAAAAACAAAGAAAAACAATATACAATAGGAAAAAATTCAGAGAAATTCAAGTTACAGCATTATCATAGACTTAAAAAATATGCCAAATATATTCACTGAAATAAAAAAGTTTGACAACCCTTGCAGAGGACTGCAAATAATAAAGATGAAGAAAAAAAGGAAATTCTTGAATTGTAAAATTCACTGTTTGAAGGTCAGAATTCAGTTGATTAGGGTCAT
Source organism: Balaenoptera physalus (assembly GCF_965194825.1). Classification (NCBI taxonomy): domain Eukaryota; kingdom Metazoa; phylum Chordata; class Mammalia; order Artiodactyla; family Balaenopteridae; genus Balaenoptera; species Balaenoptera physalus. The sequence goes on from NC_138897.1 coordinate 59,993,065, forward strand.
AAAGAAATAAGTAGAAAAAAGAGAGAACTAGAAAATACCAATATGTCTGGAAATTTCTTCTAAATAATTATGGGTCAAAGGAAAAATCACAATTAGAAAATATTTTGAACTCAATGATAAAAATAGGGCATCAAAACTTATGGATGAAGCTAAAGCAGTGCTTGGGAGTAAACATGTTAGAAAAGAAGCAAGACTAAAAAATCGATCTAATTGTCTACATCAAAAACATTAGCGAAAGGTTGGTAGATAACAATAGCCACCTGGATGCAAGTCTCCTTGTATATCCTCTCCGCAACTCATAAGATCAACAAGTGCAGATAAAACCTCACATAAGCCACACTTTCAGCATTACCAGGAGGCAGAGACTACCATGTACTTTATATTCCCTGAAAGTAGAGAAATAAACAATGAAGTCCACCAGAGCTTGCATCATTGCTATAAACCCATGGGTATGTGGAGTGGGGAAAGGAGGCTTAGGGGATGCAAGTAAAAGCGGAAAGAAGGACAGCGTATATGGATAAGGCATAGACAAAATCACCCTCAGAATGAAAGCCCAAACACTAGAAGTCAGATATGCAATAGAGACCTGGAACTTGGTAATTCATAGCACCAGCTACAGGGAATGGGCTTGAAAGTGACCAGAGGTGGCGGCCCCAGAGAAACATTGCTTCTGAGGGTTATTAGTTATGTAGAAAAAAAATGTGATGGCCTTTGAATACATGGTAGGGAGGGAGAAGAAGCAAATTGAAGGGGAAATTAAGGGAACATTGTCCACATGAGCCTTTCTTGAGGAATCTAGTGAAGGTGTTTCCTCCAACCTAGAGACAACCAGGAAATCTTCAGTAAAGTGAGAGGTAGTGAACATTTACTATGTTAGAGCTAAGACTAAAACAAAGGGCTAAGACTAAAACAAAGGGTGGGGCCAGGATTGGAAAAACAGTGTATAATTTTTCTGACAAAGTACAAAATGCAACCAAATACTTAGGAAGTAAATGTAGAGAGAAAGGAAAAAATAGACCATCCCAGACTGCTGAATGGCGGGTAGGAATCCAAGGATACTGTCGACTGAAAGAATGCACAACCTGAAGCTCAGAATTATGTTTTATTTGGAGGACATTCTGAGGACTTCAAGCTATTCTCAGATAGCGCTAAGTGACTGCTCCGAAGAGCTAAGGGAGGAGCCAGGATATATAGGAGTTTTTGCAACAAAGACCAGGTAGTCGGAACATCAAAAGATTACTGTTAAAGAAAACCAGATACCTCAAGTTGAGGAATTCAGCGCTTTTCTATGTATGGGAAGATGTAAAATTCTGGGCTCATTGAAATCATTACTTTGATATGTACCTCAGCTATCTGGGGCCAGTACCCTGTGTTTTCCCATCCTGAGTCTCCTCAGGGTGCACTGCTGGGAGGTGGCTGCAGTGGCTGATGGCTTGATGGTGGGCATTCTTTTTCTATCCTGAGTTCCCTTAGGCCTCACCACTAGGGGCAGCTGTAATTTGATGGCTCAACATCATTTGTTTACTGAAATGACAGGCAACATTTTTCATTCACAATACCATTTAAATTGGCAGCCCAGACAGTAAGAATTTAAATAAGAAAAAAAAAAAGAGGACTAAGAGCACAATAAAAGGCATCATATAAAGGTAGCCAATAGAATAAAAACGCAAACCTTCCTAATACCAGACAAGTTTTTTTTTTTAATTAATAAAGAAGACACACCAAACACAGCATAACATAATTCACAGAATACTTACAAAGTAAGATGGTGTAATTGGGTTGAGACCAGGTACATTAGTTACATCAGTGAAAGTGGAAGGGCTTACCTTGTCTATTAAAAGAAAAGAATTTAAAAATTGGCTTATGTAGCAAAAACCAATGCTAGGCCATATATAAGAGATACAGCTAAAACAAGTGATTTAAAGGGCTAAAAATAAAGAAATGGAGCAGATATAGCAGACAAATGGAAACAGTAAGAAAGCATGTGTTCTGATCCTTAGATAAAGTAGAATTCAGGCCAATAAACATTAGATGAGTCATAGGATACCCTCTAATGTTAAAAGCTCCAATTCACTATGAAAATATAAATATTTATGCAACAAAAAGTACAGCAAGCCTTATATAAAGGGAAGGATAAAAATAAAGTTCCCAACTCAGAAAGCTAGAAAAAGAACAACAAAGGACACCCAAAAAAAGCACAAAGGAGCAAATACTAAAGATGATAAATAGATATTAATGAGGTGGAGAATGGAAAAACAGATCAAATCAGTAAGTCACAATCGTGGGTCCTTGGAAAAATCAACAAAAATAAACAGATTAATCAAGAAGAAAAGGGAGAAAAATATGTGAAACAATAACAGCAAGTAGAAAATAATGATTGATATAGAGGAAGTTAAAAAAAACCACACGATAGTGTTGGGCACACCTTTATGCAAATAGAATTGAAAACTTGGATGAAATAGATATTTTCTTAGGAAGAAATAGATATTTTCTTAGGAAGAGATCATTTACCAAAATTGATCTCAGTAAAAATAGAAAGTTTAAATAGACTCATTTGTGTAGAAGGAATAGAAGAGTCATCAAGGAAATACCACACAGAAAAATAACAGGAACAGATAGTTTTCCAGAATAATTCTATATACTTTAAAGGCCAATTAGTGTCAATGGTGTATAAATTACTTGAAAGAAAATAAAATATATACATTGTTTTTACAAAACAACCATAATATCTATGCCTAAATTTGTTAAATGTAATACAAAAAATTATAAATAAATATTACTCAATATTAATGAAAAATCCTAAATCAAACATAAGCATAGCAACTCCAACACCATATTTATTTTATTTTTTATTTTTAAAAATTTTTTTTAGAGTTTTCCCAGTTAAATATATTTAAAATTTCTTTTTTATTTGTACTATCTCAATATAGTTTACTCCAGCTGAATTGTGTGGAGATTCTTATTCATTATTTAAGGTCCCTCTTTTTTTTTTTTTCCTTAGGAAACTTAAATTCTTTTTTTTTTAACATCTTTATTGGAGTATAATTGCTTTGCAATGGTGTGTTAGTTTCTGCTTTATAACAAAGTGAATCAGTTATACATATACATATGTTCCCATATCTCTTCCCTCTTGCATCTCCCTCCTTCCCACCCTCCCTATACCACCCCTCTAGGTGGTCACAAAGCACCGAGCTGATCTCTCTGTGCTAAGCGGCTGCTTCCCACTAGCTATCTATTTTATGTTTGGTAGTGTATATATGTCCATGCCACTCTCTCACTTTGTCACAGCTTACCCTTCCCCATCCCCATATCCTCAAGTCCATTCTGTAGTAGGTCTGTGTCTTTATTCCCATCTTACCACTAAGTTCTTCATGACCTTTTTTTTTTCCCTTAGATTCCATATATATGTGTTAGCATACGGTATTTTTCTCTTTCTGACTTACTTCACTCTGTATGACAGACTCTAACGCCATCCACCTCACTACAAGTAACTCAATTTCGTTTCTTTTTATGGCTGAGTAATATTCCATTGTATATATGTGCCACATCTTCTTTATCCATTCTCCGATGATGGACACTTAGGTTGCTTCCATTTCCTGGCTATTGTAAATAGAGCTGCAATGAACATTTTGGTACATGACTCTTTTTGAATTATGGTTTTCTCAGGCTATATGCCCAGTAGTGGGATTGCTGGGTCATATGGTAGTTCTATTTTTAGTTTTTTAAGGAACCTCCGTACTGTTCTCCATAGTGGCTGTATCAATTTACATTCCTACCAACAGTGCAAGAGTGTTCCCTTTTCTCCACACCCTCTCCAGCATTTATTGTTTGTAGATTTTTTGATGATGGCCATTCTGACCGGTGTGAGATGATATCTCATTGTAGTTTTGATTTGCATTTCTCTAATGATAATGATGTTGAGCATTCTTTCATGTGTTTGTTGGCAATCTGTATATCTTCTTTGGAGAAATGTCTATTTAGGTCTTCTGCCAATTTTTGGATTGGGTTGTTTGTTTTTTTGTTATTGAGCTGCATGAGCTGCTTGTAAATTTTGGAGATGAATCCTTTGTCAGTTGCTTCATTTGCAAATATTTTCTCCCATTCTAAGGGTTGTCTTTTGGTCTTGTTTATTGTTTCCTTTGCTGTGCAAAAGCTTTTAAGTTTCATTAGGTACCATTTGTTTATTTTTGTTTTTATTTCCATTTCTGTAGGTGGTGGGTGAAAAAGGATCTTGCTGTGATTTATGTCACAGAGTGTTCTGCCTATGTTTTCCTCTAAGACTTTGATAGTGTCTGGCCTTACATTTAGGTCTTTAATCCATTTTGAGTTTATTTTTGTGTATGGTGTTAGGGAGTGTTCTAATTTCATACTTTTACATGTACCTGTCCAGTTTTCCCAGCACCACTTATTGAAGAGGCTGTCTTTTCTCCCCTGTATATGCTTGCCTCCTTTATCAAAGATAAGGTGCCCATATGTGTGTGGGTTTATCTCTGGGCTTTCTATCCTGTTCCATTGATCTATATTTCTGTTTTTGTGCCAGTACCATACTGTCTTGATTACTGTAGCTTTGTAGTACAGTGTGAAGTCAGGGAGCCTGATTCCTCCAGCTCTGTTTTTCGTTCTCAAGATTGCTTTGGCTATTTGGGGTCTTTTGTGTTTCCATACAAATTGTGAAATTTTTTGTTCTAGTTCTGTGAAAAATGCCATTTGTACTTTGATAGGGATTGCATTGAATCCGTAGATTGCTTTGGGTAGTATAGCCATTTTCAGAATGTTGATTCTTCGAATCCAAGAACATGGTATACCTCTCCATCTGTTTGTATCATCTTTAATTTCTTTCATCAGTGTTTTATAGTTTTCTGCATACAGGTCTTTTGTCTCCTTAGGTAGGTTTAATCCTAGGTATTTTATTCTTTTTGTTGCAATAGTAAATGGGAGTGTTTCCTTAATTTCTCTTTCACTTTTTCCATCATTAGTGTATAGGAATGTGAGAGATTTCTGTGTATTAATTAATTTTGTATCCTGCTACTTTACCAAATTCATTGATTAGCTCTTGTAGTTTTCTGGTAGCATCTTTAGGATTCTCTATGTATAGAATCATGTCATGTCATCTGCAAGCAGTGGCAGTTGTACTTCTTCTGTTTGGATTTGCAGTCCTTTTATTTCTTTTTCTTCTCTGACTGCTGTGGCTAAAACTTCCAAAACTTTGTGGAATAATAGTGGTGAGAGTGGGCATCCTTCTCTTGTTCCTGATTGTAGAGTTAATGGTTTCAGTTTTTCACCATTGAGAATGATGTTGGCTGTGGGTTTGTCATATATGGCCTTTATTATGTTGAGGTAAGTTCCCTCTATGTTTACTTTCTGGAGGGTTTTTACCATAAATCGGTGTTGAATTTTTTCAAAAGCTTTTTCTGCGTCAATTGAGATGATCATATGGTTTTTCTTCTTCAATTTGTTAATATAGTTTATCACATTGATTTGTGTATATTGAAGAATCCTTGCATTCCTGGGATAAACCCCACTTGATCATGGTGTATGATCCTTTTAATGTGCCATTGGATTCTGTTTGCTAGTATTTTGTTGAGGGTTTTTGCATCTATGTTCCTCAGTGATATTGACCTGTAGTGTTCTTTCTTTGTAACATCTTTGTCTGGTGTTGGTATCAGGGTGATGGTGGTCTCGTAGAATGAGTTTGAGAGTGTGTCCCTTTTTCTGCTATATTTTGGAAGAGTTTGATAAGGGTAGGTGTTAGCTCTTCCCTAAATGTTTGATAGAATGTGCCTGTGAAGCCATCTGGTCCTGGGCTTTTGTTTCTTGGAAGATTTTTAATCACAGTTTCAATTTCAGTGCTTGTGATTGGTCTGTTTATATTTTCTATTTCTTCCTGGTTCAGTCTCAGAAGGTTGTGCTTCTCTAAGAATTTGTCTATTACTTCCAGGTTGTCCAATTTATTGGCATATAGTTGCTTGTAGCAGTCTCTCATGATCCTTTGTATTTCTGCAGTGTCAGTTGTTTTTATTGATTTGAGTCTTCTCCCTTTTTTTCTTGATGAGTCTGGCTACTGGTTTATCAGTTTTTTTAATCTTCTCAAAGAACCAGCTTTTAGTTTTATTGATCTTTGCTATCGTTTCCTTCATTTCTTTTTCATCTATTTCTGATCTATTGTTGTAATTTCTTTCCTTCTGCTAACTTTGGGGTTGTTTTGTTCTTCTTTCTCTAGTTGCTTTAGGTGTAAGGTTAGATTGTTTATTTGAGATGTTTCTTGTTTCTTCAGGTAGGGTTGTATTGCTATAAACTTCCCTCTTAGAACTGCTTTTGCTTCATCCCATAGTTTTTGGGTCGTCATGTTTCATTGTCATTTGTTTCTAGGTATTTTTTGATTTCCTGTTTGATTTCTTCAGTGATCTCTTGGTTATTCAGTAGTGTATTGTTTAGCCTCCATGTGTTTGTATTTTTTACAGATTTTTTCCTGTAATTGATATCTAGTCTCATAGCTCATAGCTCACAGTTGTGGTCGGAAAAGATACTTGATATGATTTCAATTTTCTTAAATTTACCAAGGCTTGATTTGTGACCCAAGATATGATCTGTCCTGGAGAATGTTCCATGAGGACTTGAGAAGAAAATGTATTTTGTTCTTTTTGTATGGAATGTCCTATAAATATCAATAAGTCCATTTTGTTTAATGTATCATTTAAAGCTTGTGTTTCCTTATTTATTTTCATTTTGGATGATCTGTCCATTGGTGAAAGTTGGGTGTTAACGTCCCCTACTATGATTGTGTTATTGTCGATTTCCCCTTTTATGGCTGTTTGCTTTATGTATTGAGGTGCTCCTATGTTGGGTACATAAATATTTACAATTGTTATATCTTCTTCTTGGATTCATCCCTTGATCATTCTGTAGTGTCCTTCTTTGTCTCTTGTAATAGTCTTTATTTTAAAGTCTATTTTGTCTGATGTGAGAATTGCTACTCCAGCTTTCTTTTGATTTCCATTTGCATGGAATATCTTTTTCCATCCCCTCACTTTCAGTCTGTATGTGTCCCTAGGTCTGAAGTGGGTCTCTTGTAGACAGCATGTATATGGGTCTTGTTGTTGTATCCATTTAGGCAGTCTGTGTCTTTTGGTTGGAGCATTTAATCCTTTTACAATTAAGGTAATTATTGATATTTGTCTTCCTATTACCATTTTCTTAATTATTTTGGGTTTGTTTTTGTAGGTCCTTTTCTTCTCTTGTGTTTCCCACTTAGAGAAATTCCTTTAGCATTTGTTGTAAAGCTGGTTTGGTGGTGCTGAAATCTGTTAACTTTTTCTTGTCTCTAAACGTTTTAATTTCTCCTTCGAATCTGAATGAGACCCTTGCTGAGTAGAGTAATCTAGGTTGTAGGTTTTTCCCTTTCATCACTTTAAATATGTCCTGCCACTCCCTTCTGGCTTGCAGAGTTTCTACTGAAAGATCAGCTGTTAACCTTATGGGGATTCCCTTGTATGTTATTTGTTGTTTTTCCCTTGCTGCTTTTAATATTTTTTCTTTGTATTTAATTTTTCATAGTTTGATTAATATGTGTCTTGGCCTGTTTCTCCTTGGATTTATCCTTTATGGGACTCTCTGCACTTACTGTACTTGATTGACTATTTCGTTTCCCGTATAAGGAAAATTTTCAACTATAATCTCTTCTAAATATTTTCTCAGTCCCTTTCTTTTTCTCTTCTTCTTCTGGGACCCCTGTACATCGAACATTGGTGTGTTTAATGTTGTCCCAGAGGTCTCTGAGACTGTCCTCAATTCTTTTTATTCTTTTTTCCTTATTTTGCTCTGCGGTAGTTATTTCCACTATTTTATCTTCCTGGTCATTTATCTGTTCCTGTGCTTCAGTTATTCTGTTATTCATTCCTTCTAGAGAATTTTTAGTTTCATTTATTGTGTTGTTCATCATTGTTTGTTTGCTCTTTAGTTTTTCTAGGTCCTTGTTAAACGTTTCTTTTATTTTCTCCATTCTATTTCCAAAATTTTGGATCATCTTTACTATCATTACTCTGAATTCCTTTTCAGGTAGATTGCCTATTTCCTCATCATTTGTTTGGTCTGGTGGGTTTTTACTCTGCTCCTTCATCTGCTGCGTATTTCTCTGTCTTCTCATTTTGTTTAATTTACTGTGTTTGGGGTCTCCTTTTTGCATGCTGCAGGTTCGTAGTTTCCATTGTTTTTGGTGTCTGCCCCCAGTGGGTAAGGTTGGTTCAGTGGGTTGTGTAGGCTTCCTGGTGGAGGGGACTGGTGCCTGTGTTCTGTTCAATGAGGCTAGATATTGTCTTTCTGGTGGGCAGGACCACGTCTGGTGGTGTGTTTTGGGGTGTCTGTGACCTTATTATGATTTTAGGCCGCATCTCTGCTAATGGGTGAAGTTTTGTTCCTTTCTTGCTAGTTGTTTGGCATGGGGTGTCCAGCATTCCAGCTTGCTGATAGTTGAATGGAGCTGGGTCTTAGTGTTGAGATGGAGATCTGTGGGAGAGCTCTCACTGATTGATATGACATGTGGCCGGGAGGTTTCTGGTGGTCCAATGTCCTGAACTTGGCTCTCCCACCTCAGAGACTCAGGCCTGACACCAAGCCAGAGCATCAAAACCCTGTCAGCCACATGGCTCAGAAGAAAAGGGAGAAAAAAAAGAAAGGAAAAATAAATAAATAAAGTTATTAAAATAAAAAATAAAAAAATGTTATTAAGAAAAGTAATAAAAAAAAAAGAAGAGAGCAACCAAACCAACAAACAAATCCACCAATGGTAACAAGTGCTGAAAATTGTACTAAGATAAACGTAAAAATCAGAGACTAGTCAGTCACATACAGCAAACCCCAAGTGTACAGTTGCTCCCAAAGTCTACCGCCTCAATTTTGGGATGATTCATTGTCTATTCAGGTATTCCAGAGATGCAGGGTACATCAAGTTGACTGTGGAGATTTAATCTGCTGCTCTTGAGGCTGCATGGAGAAATTTCCCTTTCTCTTTTGTTCGCACAGCTCCTGGGGTTCAGCTTTTGGTTTGGCCCCTCTCTGCATGTAGGTTGCTCTCTGGCATCTGTTCTTTGCCCAGACAGGACGGGGTTAAAGGAGTGGCTGATTAGGGGGCTCTGGCTCACTCAGCCCAGGGGTTGGAAGGCGTACGGAATGCGGGGCAAGCCTGTGGCAGCAGAGGACGGCGTGATGTTGCAACAGCCTGAGGCACGCCTTGTATTCTCCTGGGGAAGTTGCCCCTGGATCATGGGACCCTGACAGTGGTGGGCTGCACAGGCTCCTGGGAGGGGAGGTGTGGATAGTGACCTGTGCTTGCACACAGGCTTCTTGGTGGCTGCAGCTGCAGCCTTAGCATTTCATGCCTGTCTCTGGTGTCCGCGTTGATAGCCACGGCTCATGCCCGTCTCTGGAGCTTGTTTAGGCGGTGCTCTGAACCGCCTCTCCTCGTACACCGTGAAAAAATGGTCTCTTGCCTCTTATGCTATTCCAGACTTTTTCCTGGACTCCCTCCTGGCTAGCTGTGGTGCACTAGCCCCCTTCAGGCTGTGTTCACAGAGCCAACCCCAGTCCTCTCCCTGGGATCTGACCTCTGAAGCTGGAGCCTCAGCTCCCAGCCCCCACCCGCCCCGGTGGGTGAGCAGACAAGCCTCTCAGGCTGGTGAGTGCTGTTCGGCACCGATTCTCTGTGCGGGAATCTCTCCGCTTTGCCCTCTGCACCCCTGTTGCTGCGCTGTCCTCCGTGGCTCCAAAGCTTCCCCCGCCACCCCCTGTTTCCACCAGTAAAGGGCTTCCTAGTGTGTGGAAACTTTGCCTCCTTCACAGCTCCCTCCCAGAGGTGCAGGTCCTGTTCCTATTCTTTTGTCCCATTTTTTTCTTTTTTCTTTTGCCCTACCTAGGTACATGGGGATTTTCTTGTCTTTTGGGAGGTCTGAGGTTCAGTAGGTGTTCTGTAGGAGTTGTTCCACATGTAGATGTGTTTTTGATGTATTTGTGGGGAGGAAGGTGATCTTCACGTCCTAATCCTCCTCCATCTTGAAGGTGCTCTCCACACTTAATCTTAAAAATGGGTGTTTTCTGCCACATCTTCCACCCACTCTTTTTTCTTCCAGAAACTGTTTTGGGTGATACATAATAGCTAAATATATTCATATATATTCTGGCAGTTATGTTTACAACCAGATATAATTGCCTAGCCATATGGTTTGTTATTTCTGAGATTAAATTTCACTAATTAATTACTGTTTTTAAAAATACAAAAATTTAAACACAAATTTTCTCACACATCACCTTCCTCTTTTTAATAATTGTAAGTAAGTATCACTAATCTAATGAATGATATTTATGCCAGTAAATATTGGAAAAAATATAAGACATATTCTTTAACACTAAGTTATAGTAAAAATAGCAAACATTTAATTAGTGCTTACTATGAGTTAAGTACTTTACATACATTATTTGAATTAACCCTCACAATAACACTCTGAGGTAGGCAGTATTCTCATTCTAAATTTATAGATGAGGAGATGAAAGTCTAGAGAGGTTAATTACATTTCCCAAAGTCACACAGCCAATAATTGGCAGATATGAAATTGGAATCAGGTTCTGAATCACTTTGCTCCCAAAGTCAGCATTTTTAAACTCTATGTGCTTTGTCACTTAGTAATTCTGTACATAGACAGCTTTCTTTGATCTTTAAGTTGTCTGGAAGCTGTGTTGGAAAAATCAATTGTGGGTGAGATGGACTTTTGTAATCAAAATCTCTAACTGAGCATTCTTGATGTGAGTATACCGATAGCAGTTCTCTTCATTGTTCTTGCTTGTACAGTCAGAGATGGCATCCTGAGAGAGTCTCTCTTGTTATTCCTTGGGATATATCCTTCTTACTCAAGAGGAAGTTCATCTTATATTTCCTCTTTTGTAAAAGAAGGCATTTTCCTTTACTGTACTGTGCAAAAACCCAGGAACTGCAGTAAGAGCATTAACCAAACAATTCACGGTGATCTTAAATGTTGCCTACTATAAAGAAGGCAGACAGGCCCAGAAGACCAGCACCCGCACCAAGAGGGAAATTCTGCACAGGAGAACTCTGTCTACTGACGTTCCTGCTTTTAGTCTAGAATGAGGTAGAATGCTGGTCGAGGAATTAGGAGATGTGGATTTTAGTACCAAGTCTCAATAAATCCGCATGGGATTACAGACAAATTATTTAATCACCAACTTCCTCATTCATAAAACAAAGAAAACAATGATTGCCTAACTTTACTTCATAGGGTTGGGATGACGATGAAATATCTTAAAGTATTTTGAAAAATATAAGAAACTGCACGAATAAAAAGTAGGAGTATGTTTCCAGGCAGCACATTGATGCAAGCATAGTGATATAAGCTTGTAGAAAATGGAATCAGTGTCCGGGAACTGTGCATTTGTGTATCCTTCCTGTTAAAGAGGATTCTGATGATTATAAGAAATTAGTTCGAGGATGGGTTCTAGGGAAATTTGGCTTTTTCTCTCTGATCTCTATCATGATATTTTGTTTGGTTTTGGTTTTCAGCTCAGTTGACTGCAGGTTTCTCTGTGAAGGTGCTGCTGCCAGGATAAAAGGAAAGGATACCTGTTATTCTTCCAAATGGTAAGTGTGACACTTAAGCTAATTAAGTGTAAAGGGTAAGAAAGGAATCCCAAAGTGTACCCCTGCTCTGGGTTGGAACTGTGAATATAAGAGCTATCTTGTCCACAGTTAGGTGTGTACTTAATGTCACTCATCAGTTGACTTTGAGTTAATCAAAAGGGAGATCATCCAGGAACTTAATCTAATCACATGAGCTCTTTAAAACCAGAGAAATGTCTCTGGCTGGTAGCAGGAGAGGAAGTCAGAGAGACTCCAAACATGAGATGAATTGAACATGTCCTAGCTACCTTAGAAGATGGAGGGGCTATGTGACAAGGAATGTGGGCAGCCTCTGGGAGCTGAGAGTAGCTCCCAGATGATTGCCAGCAAGAAAATGTACACTTCAGTCTCACAACTGTAAGGAACTAAATTCTGCCAGCAACCTGAATGAGCTTACAAGTGAATTCTTCCCTAGAGCTGCCTGGCTGACAACTTGATTTCAGCCTAGTGAGACCCAAAGTAGAGAATCTAATCGAGCCTGCCTAGACTGACCTGCGGAACTAGGAGCTGATAAATGGTTGCCACAGTTTCTATCATTATGCAACAATAGACAACCAATGCACTTTTGCTTTTGTATACGTTTCTAGATTCAATTATTTTTTCTATTTTGACTTCATGGCCTTTACCACTGAAAACTGTCTTCTGTCTTTCTTACGGCTATGGTTAGGAGTTCTTTTTCTGTTGACTTCATCTGCCATGAATACATCTGACTTTTAATATGGATGAGAAGTACTCATACATTCTTTCATTCAATAAATAGTCATTAAGTGTCTGTTATGTGCCTGAGCTCCTCTAGCTCTTAGGGATAGAATAATAAGTAAAACCTACATTGTCCTTGTTCTTGTGGAATTTACATTCTGGTAGTTAAAAGAAGTAATAATCAAATAAAAATAAACTATAATGTTGGATATTGTGAAGTTTCAGAAAGTGTGGTTGGAGAGGTAGTCAGTGGCCAGATATTTCTGGCTATGGTAAGGAACTTGGATTTTATTGGGAGGTTATTAGAGGGTTTTGAGGAAGGGAGTGACCAGATCAGATTTTTTTTTTTTTTTTTTTTTTTGCAAAAGGATCACTCTGGATGCTCAGTTGTTAATAGACCAAAATTGGGAGGTGGCTTTGGAAGGTGGGGAGGTAAAGGGTAATAAGGGGATTGTTTGAAAGGAGGGAGTCCAGAGGAGACATGGTAGTGACTAGCACTAGGTGGGAGTGGTGGAGATGATGGGAAATGATTAAATTTGGAATATATGTGAAAGGTGTAAGAGGATTACAAACAGAAAACAAATCTTCATTTCTCAAATACCAGTGGTTGAGAGGTAGCTCTTGAGTGATCTGCTCATCCCCTTAACTCCCCATGGATCAAGTTCTCACTCTTGCATTCCAGCCAACATTCAAGAGATTCCAGTTTTGACTCAGCATTTCACATATATGTTCTCAGCTACTCCTTAAAATAGCCATGGGAAGTAGGTATCTTTACCAAAAATTATTATATATTATGGCTTTTCAGAGTTGTTTGAGAACAGAATAAATTGTGTGTGTGTGTACTAGCAATTGATGTTGAATCCTGTCTATAAGGTCTGTTTTACATAAAAAACATACCGCATACTCTTGCTTTCAAGTTCTGTTTTGTTGTTGTTTGTTTTGTTTTGACAAATGGTTCTTGATCCTGATGTCAGACCAGGACCTATCAAGAGTGGATAAATGTAGTTGAGTCCATGGATTCAGGAATGGGATTTTTACTTTTGGAATTTTCTTCTGCATATGGTCCAGAGCAGAGGCTGTCACTAGCTCTGGTACCAGTTTTCCTAAGCACTAGGGCCTTTTCTGACTGTGCCACCAGAGCAATGAAGAACATCTTAAGAGATTATGCTAAATAATGTTGGAGTCAGAGACAGTCTTTGTAGGATCACTACTTGAAAGCAGAATGCTATTTTACGTTTCCATTTCTGACATTTGATTTTGAAAGCTCTGTAACCCATGCAAGCGATGGAGTGTCTGAATGTCTAAAATGATCAATTATCAATTCTACACAGTTCTTTTAAAGCTTAGCTGTTTATGTTGAAACCATAATGGGAAAGAATATATAAAAAAAGAATGTCTATATGTGTATAACTGAGTCACTTTACTGTACAGCAGAGATTGCCACAACTTTGTAAATCAACTCTACTTCAATAAAAAACCTAGTTATTTAATAAAGAAAACTAAACCCAAACATATAATGTCAATCCCTTGGCATGCTTCTAGGATATGAAGAGGGGAACTTTTGTTCTTTGAACAGTTACTGTGAATCCCTACCACACGCTAGCCAATGTGCCAGAAACTAAGGCTATGGAAAAAAGTCAGAGACCCAGTCCCTGCCCTCATGGACCTCTGAGTTTAGTAGAATGAGGCATCCTTAATCAAGTGCCCACAAAAGTAAGTACATAGCTGTAAACTGAGAAATACTGTGAAGGAACAAACAGTACAAATGCTGCTGTATGTATATCTGTTTATGTCTTAAGAAAATTTGGAGAAAGAAAGAAATTGGGGCTATTAATTTGGAAGCTTCATTTTAAACCAAATAAAAAATTATTATTTCCTCATTAACAAAGCACAGCCTCAGCATTTGGCCTTCTTTATATTCTATGTGTTGCTGCCATCTCACTGAACTAGTATGGCACACAGCCTGCATTTCTTTATTAACTTTGGCATTTTTATGTCTTCATTCATTCATTCATCCATTCTTCTTTCCAGAAAGATTTGATTACCTTTTCTGCAAAATTGCTAGCCTTTGGTTAAATCTCCAAATTATATGATGACAGTAAAAATGACATTTGTCATTAATTACATTCCTATCCTGTGCCAGACATGTATATAGAATATAAAATATTAATTATTAATGTTTATAAATAATTAATAAATATATAATAATAAAATGTACTGTATCATATATATATATAAAATCTCATTTAATCCTTTTAGCAACCTTGATATGTAAATATCAGCCTTATTTAATATGAAGAAACAAGGCCCAGAGAAGTTAGTAAATTACTCAAGGCCATGTAGATGGTAATTATCTAGATTTCAAATCAGGTTGATCCAGTTATAAAATCTGCATCTTTTTATTACACTGTTTTAGCAAGAACAGTGATATATGTATAATAGTTATATTACAAGGTGGTATATGATGAGTACCATGCTCCAACATTAGGATTATAAATGGGGGGCTGCATTTTTAGCTGAAGTGACCATGTTGGGTACCCTTATCTCTCTTTGCCAGTTTCCTGAATCTGCCACCTTGTTTTTAGGCCTCTCTACCCAGTACATCATTATCACCCTCTCCTTTATGCAAAAACCTGAGAGGGATTATAAATCAAGTGGAAAAAGATACCACTGTCCCTTGAATTGTTCTCTGTTAAAAAGTTTTACCATGACTGTAAAAGACAGATCTGCATTTAAAGTACTT
The DNA here is from genome assembly GCF_965194825.1 of Balaenoptera physalus. Taxonomy (NCBI): domain Eukaryota; kingdom Metazoa; phylum Chordata; class Mammalia; order Artiodactyla; family Balaenopteridae; genus Balaenoptera; species Balaenoptera physalus. The sequence continues at coordinate 60,008,187 of NC_138897.1, forward strand.
TTTTTTTACCTTGCATTTCAGTTTTCTTAAGAGAGAACTCTATTTGTGATTCAAGGCTGTTCCAGTGTACCAAGTAGGAATGCAGTGTCATTTTCTTGTTTTCAGAGTAATGGCATATTTGATTACTCCACTCCCAATTTTACTGTTGATTTAGGAGTCTTATGAAGACCCATCTGGCAGCATCCTGTCAGCCAGTGCCAGCTGGTGCGGCAAATGGCCATGTGGGCTCGAACTGTGTCTTCCCAGCCCTTGCATCAAATTAGGATCACTTTGTGGTGTATGCCATGCAAATGTGCACTCACAAGGAGTCTGCATTTGTAGGCACATTAACTCAAACACTATGACTAGAGTGGAGAAAAAAGAATGGTCAAGTCCATTAATACACTACCATTTTGCAGAGCTATTTAAAACCTCTTAAATTCAACAAATATTTAGACCAGAGTTGACAGTTAAAGCCATTGTTAACAATGTCCCCACTTCCTTGTGATTGTCCCTGAATTTCTTACCCTTCCCCAGAGGTCCATGGCTTCCTGAATAATTAATCAGTGATCCAAGGCATAAAATGAGCATTGGATGTTTCAATCAGAGGGTTTCCAGTTGCATCAGAATCTGTCACCCACATTTGATCTTGGGCAAGTCACTTACATTGAGGCCATCAGTTCCCTCATTGGAAAAATGAGGGATAACATGACCTGCCCTACTTACTTCTCAGAGTTTTAAAAAGAAAACATAAGTTGGTATATTCGAAGAGTGCTTTGTGACTGGTATCCCCACTACAAATATTAATAATAATTGCTGCTGCTAACATGTTCATTCCCAGAATATATGGAAATTGTCTGCACAAGTAGATGAGTAAATTTTAATAGCAAAAACCATTTACGTGTAAGTCAGGAATCCAACAAGCCTTAATCCTAGTAAGGGATTTAGGATTAGTGTGTGTCACTTTCTTCAAGCCAGTTGAGAATAATAGTACCTGGCTTATTTGCTTCATTGGAAAAATCAAAGAAAATTTAGGATGATGCCATTTCCTCCTTTTTCAGTAGATTCTTGACTGACCAGAAATGAGATGAGATATAGGGAAGAGATGTTTATCAGGATTGACTTGATCACTCGTCTATAAAGTTTTAGCTATGTCAACTTTTACTAACTTTTAGCATTCCTAGAATTAATTTATTTGTTTCGTACTTGTTTGAGCAATCATATTTTTCTTAGTTTTCTGATTTCAGCAAAATTCTTAGTGAAAGTGGTTTTTCTATTCGTTTTAGGATGGTATGCTGCCAGTACTTTTCCTTTTTAATAAGCAAAAACAACAATAACAGTAAAAATCTTTTAAGCATTTAACTCTGGTAGGCATGTGCAAAGCATTTTCCATATATTATCTCAATTAATCCTCTTAACAAATTTATAATGTGGGCATTCTTATTACATTAGTAGACACTATATTCCTGATTTGGAGTTGAGGAAATTGCGACCTGGAGACATTTCAGTAAAGTTACTCAAGGTCACATAGCTAGGAAGAGTGAACTGGAATTTTAAAATCACTTGAAATTAGATTCTACATTCCTCTACCTCTTAAGACAGTTTCCTACCACAATTGAAATTAAATACTAATTTATGCAATTAGTTGTTTAATATTTATCTGCTGGTTTACTACCTATATCTCCATCAATTAGCACCTCACACTGCACACAGGCACCCAATAATATTTATGGAATATATGACTGAATGAAAGGAAAAATAGGACTCTTCTCGAAGAAGAATGTTATGGCAACAAGTGGTATTTTGGTGCTACATTAAGTTTTCTCTTCTGGTTTCTACCAGTAAGTGGAAAGTCAGCTCTGTTCATGGTATTTCTGATCTCCTGTGGCCTGACTGAGACAGCCTGTGGCAATCAAAACCTTTCTCTTCCTGGAAGGATTCACTTTCTGGATTTACAAAGAGGCTTCCAAGAGTTGTAGACTGGCAGGGTTGCTCAAACTCTGTGGGCATGAATTCTGACAACTGATTCTGTAATGGTAGTGAGTAAGATGTCCTCGATGTTTATATTTATTTAAATCTTATAATAGTTGTGAATCCCACTTAAGAAGATTAATAATACTGGTTGATATTTATACTTTTAAAATAAAGAATACTATTACACTCATATAAAATATTTCTGGTTTTCCTTCTGGGAACATGGTAAGGTTATGCTTCTCTGCCCCTTTGGAGTTAAGTGTGATTTGCTTTGGGTAACGCAATGTGAGTAGAAATTACATATATCACTACCAGGTGGTAGTTTTAAGAGGCTATGTCTATTTGCCATTTCTCTCTTTTTCTTTGCCACAGGAAGGCATATTTGAAATTATGGGTATTCATCAGCCTATGTCTTAGAGTACAGAGCCTTGGAGTAAACCTCCTAGCCAACCCATGGTGGACATGGTGAAGGAGTGCGAAATAAAATCTTCATGTTATAAGCGTTCTAGATTTTGGCTTTAAAAAATATTTTATTGTGATAAGAACACTTACCATGAGATCTACCATCTTAACAAAATTTTTCAAGTATCCAACACAGTATTGTTTGTATTAGTACAGTGTTGCACAACAGATCTCTAGAACTTACTTACCTTGCATGACTGAAACTTTATGGCCTTTGATCAACAACTCATCTGGTAACCACCATTCCACTCTATGATTCTATGAGCATGATGATTTTAGATACTTCATGTAAGTGGAGTCATGCAGAATTTCTTTTGTGACTGGCTTATTTCACTTAGCATAATGAATCATCCATGTTGTCACACATGGCAGAATTTCCTTTTTTAAGAGTGAATAATATACTATTGTATGTATATGTCATATATCCATTCATCCATCAATGGACATTTAGGTTGTTTCCATATCTTGGCTACTGTAAATAATGCTGCAGTGAACATGGAAGTGCTAATATCTTTTTGAGACCCTGATTTCAATTCTTTTGGATAAATGCTCATAAGTGCAATTGAAGGATCATATGGTAGTTCTGTTAGTAATATTTTTGGAAAACTCCATACTGTTTTCCATAGCAGGTTCACTATTTTACATTCCCACCAACAGTGTGCAAGGGTTCCAGTTTTTCTACATCCATGCTAACATTTGTATTTTTGATGATCTCCATTCAAGTGTGAGGTGATATCTCATTGTGGTTTTTATTTGATTTCCCTGATGATTAGTGATGTTGAGTATCTTTTCATGTTCATGTTGGCCATTTGTACGTTGTATTTGGAGAAGTATCTATTCAGGTCATAAACTCATTTTTTAATTGGATTATTAGCTATTTTGCTATTAGGTTGTTGTAGTTCCATATGTATTTTATAAATCAACCTCTTATCTAAAAATGGTTTGCAACTATATTCTTTTTATTCCATAGGTTGCCTTTTCATTTTATTGTTTCCTTTGCTGTGCAGAAGCTTTTTAGTTTGATGTAGTCCCTCTTACCTATTTTTTAGGCTATTCTTGCCTATGTTTTTGGTGTCATATTTGTGCATCATTGCCAAGACCTGGTCAAGAAGGTTTTCCCCTATGTTTTCTTATAGGAGCTTTACAGCTTCAGGTTTTATGTTGAAGTCTTTAATCCATTTTGAGTTGATTTTTGTGTATGGTGTAAGACAAGTTTCCAATTTCCTTCTTCAGAATGTGGATATCCAATTTTTCCAACACCATTTATTGAAGAGACTAACCTTTCTACATTGTGTATTCTTGGCACCCTGTAAAAGATCAGTTGACCATTTATGCATGGTTTTATTTCTGGACTCTATGTGCTGTTTCATTGGTCTATGTGTCTGTTTTTATGCCAGTACCATACTGTTTGGATTACTCCAGGTTTGTAATATAATTTGAAATCAGGTGGTGTAATGCCTTCAGCTCTTTTTTTTTTTTTTCATTCTCAAGATTGCTTTAGCTATGCTGTGTCCTTTGGGTCCTGTGTCCTTGGGTAGTATGGACATTTTAGCAATGTTGTCTTTTTTTTTTTATAACATCTTTATTGGAGTATAATTGCTTTACAATGGTATGTTACTTTCTGCTCTATAACAAAGTGAATCAGTTATACATATACGTATGTTCCCATATCTCTTCCCTCTTGTGTCTCCCTCCCTTCCACCCTCCCTATCCCACCCCTCTAGGTGGTCACAAAGCACCGAGCTGATCTCCCTGTGCTATGTGGCTGCTTGCCACTAGCTATCTATTTTACGTTTGGTACTGTATATATGTCCAAGCCACTCTCTTACTTTGTCACAGCTTACCCTTCCCCCTCCCAATATCCTCAAGTCCATTCTCTAGTAGGTCAGTGTCTTTATTCCCATCTTGCCCCTAGGTTCTTCATGACCTTTTTTTTTTTTTTTTTTTTTTAAGATTCCATATATATGTGTTAGCATACGGTATTTGTTTTTCTCTTTCTGACTTTCTTCACTCTGTGTGACAGACTCTAGGTCTCTCCATCTCACTACAAATAACTCATTTCATTTCTTTTTATGGCTGATTAATACCCTGAGAAAACCATAATTCAAAAGGAGTCATGTACCGAAATGTTAATTGCAGCTCTATTTACAATAGCCAGGACATGGAAGCAACCTAAGTGTCCATCAATAGATGAATGGATAAAGAAGATGTGGCACATATATGCAACATTGTCTTTTAATCCTTGGTTGTTAGTCTTACCATTGGTGGTTGTTAGTGTTACAGAAAAGGAGGTGAGGGCATGTGAAAATAATGTTTAGAGCTGAAGATAGTTCAAAAGCTGAAAAGAGAGTAAGGGTTAGGCAAAAGTGGTAATATCAGGAATGAGCTAAAGGGACAGCAACCTCAGGGATGCTAACGTAGAGAAAATGGGCTAGTGAAGGGCAGTTGAAGTTGGAGTAGGAAAGATCCTCTGGGGCTGGTGTGGGACAGACCCATCAATTGAGAGGGAGTCATTAGCATCATAAACCTCTGTGTCAGACCTGCATTTTGAGAACTGACCAAAAACATTCAAGTCAACAACAAGTTTTGATTATTTCCAATAAGGAAGAAGAGAATCTAAACAATCAACTATATTTTTCTTTAATAAACTTTAAAAAGAATAAAATTTTATAAAATCTCAAGTGATAGGTATCCTTCAAAATTGAGAATCAGCATTCACTTATAGAGATGATTGAAAAGGAATCCAGTTAAAAATAACATGGAAAGATCAGATCCCATTTAATAGAGAAAGAGAGATGAATGTGTAGCACAACTATTAAGGCTCCCAATACATGGTTTGCAGAAGAAATGTTACTAGTGCAGAAAGAATATTATTGTTTAAAAATGAGTGGAAGAGGTCCACCTCAGTTCCCTTTGAATTCCCTATTGATAAAACATTAATAAGTAGAGTGGAATCCTCCTGAAAGTTGATCAGGAATTAATAAAAGAAGTTAGCTGAAAGCATTCCAGACTGCTCTGGTCCTGATGGTGGTTTGAGAGTGGGTTCTGTAGTAGCTTATCCATGATAGTGTGCATGTAGAGGGGAGAAGATTTCTGTTTTACGATTCCCAAGAAATAAAAAGGATAAGGGAAATGTTCCTTCAACTAGGATAATTTTGCCATATTAAAAATAAACATGCTATTGATCAACATCTTCACTCTGCTGTTAACTAAGAATTTTTTGTTCCTAGCATATGAAGAATACAGTTTATTAAAAAACTCAAAAAGGAAAGTGGAGACCATAACCACCAACATTTTTGGATTTGTATGCTGGCGAGAGAGTCAAACATCAAAGAAAATTTTACTGCAAAGCTTTTAGATTCAGTGGACATTGGACTGTGCTAAAATAAAGGGAGCACCTGAAGTACTGCTGGTTCATTATTTTAAAATATTAAATCTGCAACACATAATCAATGATCTGATTAATAATTAATAGTGACTAATAATTATGGATGAGTTTTTTTGCTCATTTTAGTGAGGAATCATTTTTAAAGTCTTTATTCTATTAGTGAACTTGTAGCCTCATATTGGTGTTAGATATTATAAGAATAATAGTTATTGATAAATAATAAAAAGGAAGTATAGAACTAGATATATTTGCAGTCCTGAAACAATTAATTTTATTTATCTGTTTGATTTTTTATTTTTTAAAATAAAATTTGTATATATTGAAGGGGTACAACATGATGATTTGATCTAAATATACATAGTGAAGTGGTTATGACAGTCAAGCTAATTGACGTTTCCACTTGGGGAATAATTTGGGCTTATCCCCACAACTCTAGGCTCTGTGGGGCTGGAAGTCCTGGCTCTTAGAGGAAAAAGCCTTCTACCATGGTGCAGGAGTTCCATTTAATTTAAGCTTAAAACCCATCAATTGTTGCCTGGCCACTTTGGGCTCCTGTGGCCAAGGGATCCATGGACAAGGAAAGGATTCCCCATTCTAGGAAGGTAACTGACCTCGATCATCAGGAGGTGGTGGGACTGCTGTACATGACACGGGCCAGCTCGGTGGTGTCTCTTGATGTTCCTCTGGCCAGTTTTGGTGGTAAATGGACAAGGGCCCCAGACAAGGCCTGTGAAGGGCATGATGGCCAGGAGGCTCAGATCTCTCAGGTTTGAGGGTCTAGCCCAGCAGACGTGTTAGCCAAAGATGTGAGGATCTAGAGAGGATTGTTGATGAGGGAGGCGATGAGCGTCAGTTGTGGCTTTGAGTCCAGCTGCTGTAGCAGTGACTATCGTTTGTTTCGCTAACCTTCCCCTTTTACGTTTCCTCAGTGATAGAGACCAACCAGAATCCCAGAGAAACTTATTGCTCAGGAAGTGGATTTACTCTATGAGGCAAATGGATCTGTGTGGCACATGGGGTGGGCTGTAGTGAAGGCTGCGGTTTCTTCTTCAGGACAGAGACACTTACTCCATCAGCTGCCTGGAAGATTGGCTGCTGACAGACAGCCCACATCTGAGTCCCTCTCTTAGAACTGCTCTTGACCCACTTGGGAACTGTCTTGTCTGATGTCCTGTCCCCCCCAGGGCAGTTTATGTCCAATCACTAGTCAATTTGTATTACAAAGGGGCTCCGGATCTCAATTCAGTACCGCTGGAGAAGTCCATTCAAGATCTAGATCCCCCCTGTGGAACTGGCTGAGGTCTCTTTGCAGCTGCATTGCTCTCCAGCTCTTCTCTTTGCCCAGTCTGCTTCCCTTACTCTTACAGGCATTGCTCCAGAGAATAAACCATTAAACCTTCTGCACGCAAATCTTCATTTCAGAGTCTGTGTTCTAGAAAATCTGATCTAGATAGTAGATATGTAAATGTATTATTAATACATATCTATAGAAATACACCAGATTTTACCAAAGCTTGTCTTGGGTGATGGGACTTTGGATGATTTTAATCTCCTACTTTATATTGTTCTGCTTTTACAGTTTTCCTACATTTCTCGTATATTACTGTCATAATAAGAATAAAGCAATAACAAGGTATACAGTACAAAAATAAGAAAGAATACTCTATATGAGGTCAGAAAATTTAGGTTCTGTGGCTAAAATACTGACTGTTTGACTTTTGTCAAGTCACTTAACAATTCTTCTGTAACTCAGTTTTGTCTCCTATGAGATGTGGGTAGTCATTACTATATTGCCTGGATTTGTCTTGAGGAAGTTCATAATGAATGTGAAACACTTAGAAAAGCTGTAATGTCCTATAGAGATGTCATTTGTTTTTTATCTTATTATCTCTTGGAACTGTTTCCTACTGTTTTTATTTTTATATGTTCATACCAAGTGAGAATGGTACTGGCTTAAATGTTCAAGAGGATCACTATATACATTTCATTTACTTTTAAGTAAAGATTAGAACTGAGTCGGTTCCCTTAGTCAGACCCTGATCAGAACTTTGACATCCTTTGTAGGCTAAAGGAAATCAATATCTTGTTTGAGTTCTGCGACAATTCTGAATATCAGGTCTATGATTATCTCTGAGACTCAAAGTTAGAACATTCAATGCCTCTCAAATAAATCATTCCCAAGGCATTTCTCTATGACTGTCGGGATGTAATAAATGAATGCTATATGAAATATCCTGCTTTTATTTTCAACTTCCTGAAAGAATCTACTTGCTATAAGATCTGTTAATGTTGGGACACTTTGGATCTTATTTAAAGGAGTCTTTAAATTTTCCCTAGGCAGTAGCACAAGTTTATGTAGTTATTAAAATCCTGTCTGCTTCTAATGTGGAAAGCAGGTGTTTACCACTGTTGAAGGAATCCTTCTTAAATGAAATTTGTGATAATTACCTGTAGAGTCAACCCTCTTCTGTAGCTAAATTAGTCTGGTTTTGGTCAAGACTAATTTGAAAAGATAGCATGCATTTCTATATCTAGTACTTGACTAAATAGTTTTCTCTTCTGTGGTAAGTAATAAAAGGAGACAGAGCATATCTAATAAAAGGCTTAATTGTGACTAAAGCTGATGAGGCTCTATTTTTACATTAGTTATTCATTACATGCAATGCGGATTTGTGTTCACAGAGAAATTTAGCAAATTTAGAAGAAGCATGGCCCTGTATATAAGCATATGTGTTGAGCAAGTGTGCAGGTCCAAAATTCTATACCTTGGGAATTACCTACTTGGGAAAATTTCACATAGAAAATGCTAAATAAGAACTCTTAGACAGAAGAAGTTATTACTTTGTCGGTGGAATTTTCTTCATAGGGAAACTTTTAGAATGGGAAAAACAGATAGCCTTTTTCAGATCGGCAAACTTTCAAGGCCAAGATGGTAAGAGATGATCTCTGAGGGTCTCTACTATTCTAACAGGAAAGGAGATACTTCACTGACAGGGGTCTACTATACGTCCTAATGGTAGGAACACACACCTTTGTAACTTTCTGTGGTATCTAGTCTATAGTTTTCTCTGTAATTAGGGAAGAGGTTAAAAGAAGAGAGAAATAACTTATTACTGTCAGTGTAGTGTAGACGGGAAAGTCAGATGAAAAAATATGAATGTTACCTTGATAAACTAAAAAAACCCAGTTCCGGAAAAGGGAGGGCTTTTAATTCTCTGAAACCTTATTGGAAGTCTCCTTTTCTTTAAAAATAATTTAATAACATTTTAATTTGTTTTTTGTACACAGTTTTATTGACATATAATTGACATAATAAACTGCACACAAAGTGTACAATTTGATAATTTTTGTTACATGTACACCCATGAAACATAATGGCGAGCTATATCACGCCCCAAATTTCCCTGTAAAAACCCTTTGTAATTCCTTCCTCCTTCCTGTCTCCTGCTCCATCCCCAGATAACCACTTATTTGCTTTTTATGACTATAGATTAATTTTCATTAACTAAACATTTATATAAGTGGAATCATAGTGTATGTGCTGATTTTTGTCTGCTTCCTTCATACAACATAAAATCATATTTAAGTGAGATAACGTGAAAACACTTGGCATTACATGCTGTGGTATATACAATCATTAAAGTAATTCAATTGCTTCTGTTGTTTTGCTCAATCCTTTACTTGAATTTCTTACATCTCAGTAGTAATAAATGTCAGAGAGTACCAGGAACTATATTCAAATGGTTTTTAAAGAAAATATGGTTTTCATACACATGTAAGCATAATTATTCTAATGCACAGTATTTTGCTTTAGTGAACCTATTATTCGAGTTGAATAAGGTATAAATTAGAGATTCTGAGGACATTCTTAAAGGTCTTTGGGCTTATTACATCCTGCAGATTTGCACCTACCATGAACTTGGTTACCACACAGGACTAAGGAAATGCATGGCCGTGTCAGCCCTCAGAGGCCCAATGGTGCAATCTAATTGCATTAGCCATTGAGCTTGTCAGCATGTTCCAGACCTTGATCTAACTGACATATGAGAAAGAATATACTTTGTTCTCTCTGGCTACTAATTTTTCAGCTGGTTATAAATCACTTCTACTCTATGAGAAAAAATAGGCTTTCTTGTTTAGCTCTGCCTGTGTTACTTCCCTTACTCATCTTTATGTTTGAGGGATGTATAGAATTTTATTGGGGTAAGGAAGAGAACTACAGACAGATGGGTTGTCAGGCTTGGCATATAAAAATGCATACAGAGGACTGACCGGCAATATTTTCTAGCCCAAGCCATGTTCTTGAGTAAATTATTTAGAATTTACATATGAAAGATGTCTTTGAAATCACCTTTCCATCTGTGACCTGACAGCTTGTAGATGAACCTTTAGTGTGTTTTTAAAAGGCCACCATTTTACATATGAGGTGTGTGTGTGTTAAATGAAAGCACAGACCTCTCTATTCTTTAATCTCCTTCAAATTCTCCTTACTGATGGATAATTATAGGACTTCTGTGTGACATCTGCTTTGTAAGCGGGATAGTGCCTGTTACTAAAGGTCACTCAAAAAGAATTTACCATCTGTTGATGGTTATTTACTTACAACTGTTGCACACATTCTGCATACCTTTGTGTCTGTACCTTCTTCACTTTCTATCTCATCTTCAATCATTGCCATAATAATTCTTAACTGAAAGGTATGTATTTATACTTGTACTATAATGTTAACAAGAATTTTTGAATTGTGGAGATAGAGTGATTCCTTTTATTTTTGATTCTTTTAGATATGGCAGTTCACACTGTGAACTTTTTTTGATTTGGGGTAATCATTAGTTTGGAATTCTTTTGGAAATGGTAAAAATGTAAGATACAAGTTTAACATTCTCCAAGATAATATACTTGTTAGATTTATTTCATTATGTTTTAATTAATGTCTTTTGACTGAACCAATCGTAAAGGAAACAAACGTTTTAAAAGCTTGATTGTTTCTGAGGTTTGTGATTTTTACATTCATTTTGTCACTGATCTATTTTCTTCCCTTATTATTACAAAACCATGAGTTCACATTACAGCTAGTTTTTTAAAGAAAAGATATCTCACAATTTCAAGAACTGACCACAACGATTTAAAAAATACTCCTTTTTGTCTTTGTTCTGTGAATATACTTGTATGATTTTGTATTCCTTTTCTTTAAGATTCCATTATTAAGTACTTTAAAATTTCTACAATTATTATCAATAACTACATAGTATTCTGTTAGATGTTGCACTGTGGTTTACTCACCATTCCCTGTCATCCTAAATTTTATTAATTTTTTTTTTTTTTTACCATTTTTGATAATGCTGTAATGAATATCTTTGCCTGGGTAGCTATTTTTTTTCTGCTGAGTTAATTACTTATGAATATTTTATGACTTTCAAAACTTATATCATTTTTCAGCAAGGAACAGTCAGGGACACAATTTTGTAGTTTCACAGTTGTGTATAAATACATTAATTTCACCACATTATCAGAATTTGGTGTCAATATTTTAATTTTTTTGTTTTAATAGATATAAAATTATATCTTAATGATGCGTTAATTTTCATTTCTTTGATTATAGCAAACCAAGACTGAATATTCTTCAAAATCTTTGTAACTTTTTCCCTCTAGTATGAATTGTGCCTGGCATCTTTTGTATTTTGGGGGGCATTTACATAAGTTCTTTGTTTTGTATGGGTGCTGATACTTTGTTTTTCATACATAATCAAATGTTTTCTCAAGCTGGTTTTCTTTAGTATTTATTTCTATTTTTCTTACATTATAAATTTTATAAATGTTTTGGTAGTCAAATATGTCATTCTTCCCTTTGTGATTTTGTTATTGCAAAACAGTTTCTATTTTAGAAATGCCACACCTATTCAACAATTTACAAACTCTGCATTGGCTAATTTTTTTGCCATAAAAAAACCTAGGTTATGATACAATATGCCTGCCCTATGGTATTGCTTAGCCATTGGTGCACAGCCCACCCAGATGTAGTGGCATAAAACACAATAATAGCTTATTATTATTATCTATCAGTGTTCTAGTCGTTGATCAACCTCAGCCAGGCAGTTCTCACTTGGGTTCTTTTGTGTGGTGGCTGTCACAGGGGCTGGGGTTGGAGTCATCTTGGAGACTTCCTCACCCACGTCCGGTGGTTAATGCTGATTATTAGGTAGAACCTCAGCTGAGGCTCTTGGCTACAATATCTCCATGTGGCCTGTCCATGTGGTTTGGGCTTCCATAAGGCATGGAGCCTGAGTTCCAGGAGTAAGCATCGTGAGAGAGAGCCAGGTAGAAACTGTATCACAGTTTAAGACCCAGCCTTGGATGTCAATAGTGTCACCTCCGCTGTACTCTGTTGGTTGAGGCAATCACAAAGGAATATCATGTAGTAATATGAGTATATGGAGATATTGTTACAAGCCACCTTTGAAAATTACAACCGCCATACCTATTCAATTTTGTATCTGGTATACTTGCTATGCTATATATCTATGTTACATGCTGAAAGTGGTTTACAGAGATTAATTTGGTAGCCATACATTAGATTAATAGGATATGTAAATGAGGGAGGAAAGACTAGAAAACATTTAGGACTAAGTGAATAATAAAAGGGAACGGGAGGGGGCCTCGGGAAGATGGCGGAAGAGTAAGACGCGGAGATCACCTTCCTTCCCACAGATACAGTAGAAATATATCTACACGTGGAACTGCTCCTACAGAACACCCACTGAATGCTGGCAGAAAACGTCCGACCTCCAAAAAGGCAAGAAACTCCCCCCGTACTTGGGTAGGGCAAAAGAAAAAAGAAATAACAGAGACAAAAGAATAGGGACGGCACCTGCACTAGTGGGAGGGAGCCATGAAGGAGGAAAGATTTCCACGCACTAGGAAGCCCCTTCGCGGGCAGAGACTGCGGGTGGCAGAGGGGGGAAGCTTCGGAGCCACGGAGGAGAGCGCAGCCACAGGGGTGCGGAGGGCAAAGCGGAGAGGTTCCCGCACGGAGGCTCGGCGCCGAGCAGCACTCTCCAGCCCGAGAGGCTTGTCTGCTCACCCGCCGGGGCGGGCGGGGCTGGGAGCTGAGGCTCGGGCTTCGGTCGGATCGCAGGGAGAGGACTGGGGTTGGCGGCGTGAACACAGCCTGAAGGGGTTAGTGCACCACAGCTAGCCGAGAGGGAGGCCGGGAAAAAGTCTGCAGCTGCCGAAGAGGCAAGAGACTTTTGCTTCCCTCTTTGTTTCCTGGTGCTCGAGGAGAGGGGATTCAGAGCGCTGCCTAAACGAACTTCAGAGACGGGCGCGAGCCGCAGCTACCAGCGCGGATCCCACAGCAACAGGGGCGCAGAGGGAAAAACGGAGAGATTCCCACACAGAGGCTCGGCGCCGAGCAGCACTCTCCAGCCCGAGAGGCTTGTCTGCTCCCCCGCCGGGGCGGGCGGGGCTGGGAGCTGAGGCTCGGCTTCGGTCGGATCGCAGGGAGAGGACTGAGGCTGGCAGCGTGAACACAGCCTGAAGGGATTAGCGCACAACAGCTGGCTGGGAGGGAGACCGGTAAAAAGTGTGCAGCTGCCGAAGAGGCAAGAGGCTTTTTCTTGCCTCTTTGTTTCACGGCGCGCAAGGAGAGGGGATTCAGAGTGCCGCCTAAACGAACTCCAGAGAAAGGCGCGAGCCGCGGCGATCAGCACGGACCCCAGAGACGGGCGTGAGACGCTGGGGCTGCTGCTGCCGCCTCCAAAAAGCCTGTGTGTGAGCACAGGTCACTCTCCACATCGCCCCTCCCGGGAGCCTGTGCAGCCCGCCACTGCCAGGGTCCCGTGATCCGGGGACAAGTTCCCCGGGAGAACGCACTGCCCGCCTCAGGCTGGTGCAACGTCACGCTGGCCTCGGCCGCCGCAGGCTCACCCCGCCTCCTCTGTACACCTCCCTCCCCGCGGCCTGAGTGAGCCAGAGCCCCCGAAGCAGCTGCTCCTTTAACCCCGTCCTGTCTGTGCGGGGAATAGACGCCCTCAGGCGACCTACACGCAGAGGCGGGTCCAAATCCAAAGCTGAACCACAGGAGCTGTGCGAACAGGGAAGATAAGGGGAAATCTCTCCCAGCAGCCTTAGAAGCAGCGGATTAAAACTCCACAAACAACTTGATGTGCCTGCATCTGGTGAATACCTGAATAGACAACGAATCATCCCAAATTCAGGAGGTGGACTTTGGGAGCAGGATATATTAATTTTTCCCCTTTTCCTTTTATTTGTGAGTGTATATGTATATGCTTCTGGGTGCGATTTCGTCTGTATAGCTTTGCTTTACAATAGCTTTATTTTACTTCACTATATTATAGCCTCTTTCTTTCTTTCTTTCTTTCTTTCTATTTTTTCTCCCTTTTACTCTGAGCCGTGTGGACGAAAGGCTCTTGGTGCTCCAGCCAGGCATCAGGGCCGTGCCTCTGAGGTGGGAGAGCCAACTTCAGGACACTGGTCCACAAGAGACCTCCCAGCTCCACGTAATACCAAATGGCAAAAATCTCTCAGAGATCTCCATCTCAACATCAAGACCCAGCTTCACTCAACGACCAGCAAGCTACAGTGCTGGACACCCTATGCCAAACAACTAGCAAGACAGGAACACAGCCCCATCCATTAGCAGAGAGGCTGCCTAAAGTCATAATAAGGCCACAGACACCCCAAAATACACCACCAGACGTGGACGTGCCCACCAGAAAGACAAGATCCAACCTCATCCACCAGAGCTCAGGCACTAGTTCCCTCCACCAGGAAGCCTACACAACCCACTGAACCAACCTTAGCCACTGGGGACAGATACCAAAAACAACAGGAACTACGAACCTGCAGCCTGTGAAAAGGAGACCCCAAACACAGTAAGATAAGCAAAATGAGACGACAGAAAAACACACAGCAGATGAAGGAGCAGGGTCAGAACATACCAGACTTAACAAATGAAGAGGAAATAGGTACTCTACCTGAAAAAGAATTCAGAATAATGATAGTAAGGATGATCCAAAATCTTGGAAATAGAATAGACAAAATGCAAGAAACATTTAACAAGGACATAGAAGAACTAAAGAGGAACCAAGCAATGATGAAAACCACAATAAATGAAATTAAAAATACTCTAGATGGGATCAAGAGCAGAATAACTGAGGCAGAAGAAAGGATAAGTGACCTGGAAGATAAAATGGTGGAAATAACTACTGCAGAGCAGGATAAAGAAAAAAGAATGAAAAGAACTGAGGACAGTCTCAGAGACCTCTGGGACAACATTAAACGCGCCAACATTCGAATTATAGGGGTCCCAGAAGAAGAAGAGAAAAACAAAGGGACTGAGAAGATATTTGAAGAGATTATAGTTGAAAACTTCTCTAATATGGGAAAGGAAATAGGTAATCAAGTCCTGGAAGCACAGAGAGTCCCATACAGGATAAACCCAAGGAGAAACACACCAAGACACATATTAATCAAACTGTCAAAAATTAAATATAAGGAAAACATATTAAAGGCAGCAAGGGAAAAAAAACAAATAACACACAAGGGAATCCCCATAAGGTTAACATCTGATCTTTCAGCAGAAACTCTGCAAGCCAGAAGGGAGTGGCAGGATATACTTAAAGTGATGAAGGAGAAAAACCTGCAACCAAGATTACACTACCCAGCAAGGATCTCATTCAGATTCGATGGAGAAATTAAAACCTTTACAGACAAGCAAAAGCTGAGAGAGTTCAGCACCACCAAACCAGCTTTACAACAAATGCTAAAGGAACTTCTCTAGGCAAGAAACACAAGAGAAGGAAAACACCTACAATAACAAACCCAAAACATTTAAGAAAATGGGAATAGGAACATACATATCGATAATTACCTTGAATGTAAATGGATTAAATGCTCCCACCAAAAGACACAGGCTGGCTGAATGGATACAAAAACAAGACCCATATATATGCTGTCTACAAGAGACCCACTTCAGACCTAGAGACACATATAGACTGAAAGTGAGGGGATGGAAAAAGATATTCCATGCAAATGGAAATCAAAAGAAAGCTGGAGTAGCAATTCTCATATCAGACAAAATAGACTTTAAAATAAAGACTATTACAAGAGACAAAGAAGGACACTATATAATGATCAAGGGATCGATACAAGAGGAAGGTATAACAATTGTAAATATTTATGCACCCAACATAGGAGCACCTCAATACATAAGGCAAATACTAACAGCCATAAAAGGGGAAATCAACAGCAACACAATCATAGTAGGGGACTTTAACACCCCACTCTCACCAATGGACAGATCATCCAAAATGAAAATAAATAAGGAAACACAAGCTTTAAATGATACATTAAACAAGATGGACTTAATTGATATTTATAGGACATTTCATCCAAAAACAACAGAATACACATTTTTCTCAAGTGCTCATGGAACATTCTCCAGGATAGATCATATCTTGGGTCACAAATCAAGCCTTGGTAAATTTAAGAAAATTGAAATCGTATCAAGTATCTTTTCCGACCACAACGCTATGAGACTAGATATCAATTACAGGAAAAGATCTGTAAAAAATACAAACACATGGAGGCTACACAATACATTACTTAATAACGAAGTGATCACTGAAGAAATCAAAGGGGAAATCAAAAAATACCTAGAAACAAATGACAATGGAGATACGACGACCCAAAACCTATGGGACGCAGCAAAAGCAGTGCTAAGAGGGAAGTTTATAGCAATACAAGCCTACCTCAAGAAACAGGAAACATCTCGAATAAACAACCTAACCTTGCACCTAAAGCAATTAGAGAAAGAAGAACAAAAAAACCCCAAAGCCAGCAGAAGGAAAGAAATTATAAAGATCAGGTCAGAAATAAATGAAAAAGAAATGAAGGAAACAATAGCAAAAATCAATGAAACTAAAAGCTGGTTCTTTGAGAAGATAAACAAAATTGATAAACCATTAGCCAGACTCATCAAGAGAAAAAGGGAGAAGACTCAGATCAATAGAATTAGAAATGAAAGAGGAGAAGTAACCACTGACACTGCAGAAATACAAAAGATCATGAGAGATTACTACAAGCAACTCTATGCCAATAAAATGGACAACCTGGAAGAAATGGACAGATTCTTAGAAATGCACAAACTGCCGAGACTGAACCAGGAAGAAATAGAAAATATGAACAGACCAATCACAAGCACTGAAATTGAAACTGTGATTAAAAACCTTCCAACAAACAAAAGCCCAGGACCAGATGGCTTCACAGGTGAATTCTATCAAACATTTAGAGAAGTGCTAACACCTATCCTTCTCAAACTCTTCCAAAATATTGCAGAGGGAGGGACACTCCCAAACTCATTCTACGAGGCCACCATCACCCTGATACCAAAACCAGACAAAGATGTCACAAAGAAAGAAAACTACAGGCCAATATCACTGATGAACATAGATGCAAAAATCCTCAACAAAATACTAGCAAACAGAATCCAACAGCACATTAAAAGGATCATACACCATGATCAAGTGGGGTTTATCCCAGGAATGCAAGGATTCTTCAATATACGCAAATCAATCAATGTGATACATCATATTAACAAACTGAAGGAGAAAAACCATATGATCATCTCAATAGATGCAGAGAAAGCTTTCGACAAAATTCAACACCCATTTATGATAAAAGCCCTGCAGAAAGTAGGCATAGAGGGAACTTTCCTCAACATAATAAAGGCCATATATGACAAACCCACAGCCAACATTGTCCTCAATGGTGAAAAACTGAAACCATTTCCACTAAGATCAGGAACAAGACAAGGTTGCCCACTCTCACCACTATTATTCAACATAGTTTTGGAAGTGTTAGCCACAGCAATCAGAGAAGACAAAGAAATAAAAGGAATCCAAATTGGAAAAGAAGAAGTAAAGCTGTCACTATTTGCAGATGACATGATACTATACATAGAGAATCCTAAAGATGCTACCAGAAAACTCCTAGAGCTAATCAATGAATTTGGTAAAGTAGCAGGATACAAAATTAATGCACAGAAATCTCTTGCATTTCTATACACTAATGACGAAAAATCTGAAAGTGAAATTAAGAAAACACTCCCATTTACCATTGCAACAAAAAGAATAAAATATCTAGGAATAAACCTACCTAAGGAGACAAAAGACCTGTATGCAGAAAATTATAAGACACTGATGAAAGAAATTAAAGATGATACAAATAGATGGAGAGATATACCATGTTCCTGGATTGGAAGAATCAACATTGTGAAAATGACTCTACTACCCAAAGCAATCTACAGATTCAATGCAATCCCTATCAAACTACCACTGGCATTTTTCACAGAACTAGAACAAAAAATTTCACAATTTGTATGGAAACACAAAAGACCCCGAATAGCCAAAGCAATCTTGAGAACGAAAAATGGAGCTGGGGGAATCAGGCTCCCTGACTTCAGACTGTATTACAAAGCTTCAGTGATCAAGACAGTTTGGTACTGGCACAAAAACAGAAATATAGATCAATGGAACAGGATAGAAAGCCCAGAGATAAACCCACACACATATGGGCACCTTATTTTTGATAAAGGAGGCAAGCATATACAGTGGAGAAAAGACAGCCTCTTCAATAAGTGGTGCTGGGAAAATTGGACAGGTACATGTAAAAGTATGAAAATAGAACACTCCCTGACACCATGCACAAAAATAAACTCAAAATGGATTAAAGACCTAAGTGTAAGGGCAGACACTATCAAACTCTTAGAGGAAAACATAGGCAGAACACTCTATGACATACATCACAGCAAGATTCTTTTTGACCCAGCTCCCAGAGAAATGGAAATAAGAACACAAATAAACAAATGGGACCTAATGAAACTTAAAAGCTTTTGCACAGCAAAGGAAACCATAAACAAGACCAAAAGACAACCATCAGAATGGGAGAAAATATTTGCAAATGAAGCAACTGACAAAGGATTAATCTCCAAGATTTACAAGCAGCTCATGCAGCTCAATAACAAAAAAACGAACAACCCAATCCAAAAATGGGCCGAAGACCTAAATAGACATTTCTCCAAAGAAGATATACAGATGGCCTACAGACACATGAAAGAATGCTCAACATCATTAATCATTAGAGAAATGCAAATCAAAACTACAATGAGATATCATCTCACACCGGTCAGAATGGCCATCATCAAAAAATCTAGAAACAATAAATGCTGGAGAGGGTGTGGAGGAAAGGGAACACTCTTGCACTGTTGGTGGGAATGTAAATTGATACAGCCACTATGGAGAACAGTATGGAGGTTCCTTAAAAAACTACAAATAGAACTACCATACGACCCAGCAATCCCACTACTGGGCATATACCCTGAGAAAACCATAGGTCAAAAAGAGTCATGTACCAAAATGTTCATTGCAGCTCTATTTACAATAGCCAGGACATGGAAGCAATCTAAATGTCCATCGACAGATGAATGGATAAAGAAGATGTGGCACATATATACAATGGAATATTACTCAGCCATAAAAAGAAATGAAATGGAGGTATTTGTAATGAGGTGGATGGAGTTAGAGTCTGTCATACAGAGTGAAGTAAGTCAGAAAGAGAAAAACAAATACAGTATGCTAACACATATATACGGAATCTAAGGGGAAAAAAAAAAAAAAAAAGCCATGAAGAACCTAGTGGCAAGACGGGAATAAAGACACAGACCTACTAGAGAATGGACTTGAAGATATGGGGAGGGGGTGGGGTGAGATGTGACAGGGTAAGAGAGTGTCATGGACATATATACACTACCAAATGTAAAATAGATAACTAGTGGGAAGCAGCCGCATAGCACAGGGAGATCAGCTCG
Source organism: Balaenoptera physalus (assembly GCF_965194825.1). NCBI lineage: Eukaryota > Metazoa > Chordata > Mammalia > Artiodactyla > Balaenopteridae > Balaenoptera > Balaenoptera physalus. The sequence goes on from NC_138897.1 coordinate 60,027,878, forward strand.
GTGCTTTGTGACCACCTAGAGGGATGGGATGGGGAGGGTGGGAGGGAGCGAGATGCAAGAGGGAAGAGAAATGGGAACATATTGTATATGTATAACTGATTCACTTTGTTATAAAGCAGAAGCTAACACACCATTGTAAGGCAATTATACTTCAATAAAGATGTTAAAAAAAAATAAAATAAAATAAAAGGGAACGGGAAGCTTGCATCTAAGAAACCTTTTGTTGAAAAAATAAGCAGAACTTAATTACTATTGGATATGGAGCACAAATTAGAAGATTTAAAATGATTCTAAGACATTAATTCTGGGTTACTGGAACAATAGTTGTGACAATAGCAGAAGTGGGTCTATTGAAAAGTAGGTCTAATTTTATGGGATGCACAGAGGTATTAATTTTATATACTTGAAGTTTTACATAATGTTTGAGCTTTCAAATATAGATGCCATGTATAACGTTGAAGTACAGGGTGAACATAGCATAACATTAAAATACTGTGGGTGAGACATACAGGGGGTGGAAGTAAGTATTTTGAGATGATCAGTGTAGGAAGGAGAATTGAACCCATAAAATAGAATGCTTTATCTGAGGGAGTAATAAAGAAGGAGATGAGCCTACATGTATGGACTAATTCAAGGACAAACACAGATGTGTAGAAAAAAAGTGTGTTTCATTGGAAAACTATTCATTATCTGTAACACACCCTCTCAGGTGATCAGATTCTAGTCCTGATCACAGTTTGTTTTTGAGCTGTTTTACAACTCTTCCTTCATATGTTGTAGATAACTGATAGCTGTGTAATTGCTGTTCTGGGATTTTTATGTGACTCCCCTGTTTAAGGAAAAACGAGTTTGTCTTCATTTGCAATGTATCTCAATATTCCCTTATATAAATTTGTACTATTTTGACTTTCCCTTTGAACCTGTTACATCATCTGCCTTGGGCCCTCATATCATATGAATTAAAAGAAAAAAGTCCCTTAACACACATTCATTTTTATATTTGTATGTTGTTAGAGAAAAAATTATTCTGACATTTGTTTGAAAGTAAGGAAGACTTTATTCAGGACTATTGTGATAGGTGTCAAGGCCATTGCAATAGGGGAGAGAGATCAGGTTCAACTCTGAAAACAAGAACAAGTGGGAATTATAGCCAAGGAGCAGGTTGAGAGGGCTCAGTGGATGGAAAATTACTGAGAGGAGACATCAAAGGTGGGGAAATTCTTGTTAAACTGACCGAACAGGATTTTTATTAATGGCAGCTCATGGTGATCAGATATCACTTGGAGGATGGAGCGGGGTGAGGAATTTGATCAGATAATTAGGGTGTTCAGATATCAAGGGTGGAAATATTCTCTCTAAACTGGCTTAGCAGGATTCTTCCTACAACTGGGCTAGGCAGCCCTGAGGACAAAGTCCTTGTTGAGAAGAGATCTCAGAGGTCCTCAAGAAAAGTTTGGTCAAGGAGGGAGCCTTTGTCAATGTGAATCATGATTTTACTTTGTTCTGAAAATTATCTTAGCAGATGGTAGAAGGATAATCTGAGAGGCAGAAGATGAACCTAAAGTTGTGGTGTAATGGTGAACAAACTGGGTCTAGAATGAAACTGAGAAGAAACAAAAACAAAATCCATTCATGCTTGTCCTGACTCTTGACAAGTTACGGTAATTCCCTGAGCATCTGGTTCTTACCGGTAGAATTGGAAGGGAATAATCATGTCTACTTTACAAGGTCATATGCAGCTAAATGTGATAATGGGGGAGGTGTTGTCTCCCAAATCAGCATGTGCTATGTTAACAAGATGTTATGACCACATTTTAGGAGTCAAATGAGGGGAGCGTTTAAAGAAGAGCTGTGGAATAGGAACATGGCAGAGATTGCTAGCTGCCTCCTGATAACCGTCCTCTCCGTTGTCATAGAACTTAGGCTTGTAGTGAGTGAATTACTGCTCACTGATATAGTCTGCATCTCCTAGTCTCTTTCACCACCTAATATGACTGTGGGATTGAGTTATGGTCGTGAAATGTGAGCAGAAGTATGGAGTACTGTTTTAGAAATCTCCTTAAAATCCTAATTTTTAACTACTAGAATCTGAACTTGCTTTATAATTCAATTACTTCCGTCAAAAATGCTCTGTACTCATATAGACTATGCTTTTTAGGTTTTCTTCCAGTACAAAATTTCATAGCTATCTTTTCTTCATTTGTACTTTCACTGATTTTTATTCCACACTTCTATTACCAACTGATTTACCGTCTCTCACCAGAGGCATTTGAAAGAATATGCAATGTCAAGGGAACGAAGAGAGCAACAGATACTATCTTTGAGTCACATTTTGCTCTGAGATTCTCAAATTTGTTCTGAAATCTTTGAATTTTGAGATAATGTCGCAAAGCTGCATAGAAATTAGTTTTCAACTTTCTTACTTCTTTAACATATTTCTTTAAAAGCTTCTAAATTTTATTGTCACTCATCTTGTTTTTACTCATTTACTTGTTTTTACTCATTTACTCATGAGCATGATCTCATCAGAATGAATACAAGTAATATAAATCATTTAGTCCAATGTCCATTTGGTGCCCAGAATTATCCACAGTTTTCATAAAGGCCCAGAAAAGTGTACAGTAATACACTTGCTTATATTAGAGATATATTTTAAAATCTTAAGAAAACAGGTCTTGGATGTTTGTATTAGAAAACTCTCCTCCTACCGACCTCCCCCAAAAGTAAAATGAAATCCAACAAATAATTATAACAAATCCTCTGGTTTGTTTTATTCTATTAGTCATGGTTGAGAAAATTTTACTGAATTTTTCTACCCTTACCAAAGCAAACTTCTCCCCCTCAAGATGGCTCCATTTTTGTAAATCCATGCAGGATATATTATTCTTATTTCCTTCCAAAATGTTTATCCTGTTGATATTCATGTTGTTGCTTGTACATTCAAGTTAAGAATCTCCTCAGATTCCATGTTTCTATGTCAAGGCCAACATAAAAATAATGTGATAGAGGAATTTGGTTTGTATTGGTTGTTTTCTGATTAGCATAATATGATTATATTGATTGCTTCATCAGCACTTGTGCTTAATGTATCAATTCACTGAGACTCACCTTAAAAGGGTATTATTTTCCTTCTTCACAGTTTCTTTTCCTGCAAGGGAATGTAAATGTCTGAGCCAGACAGCACCCTAAAAATGCTTCTGAAAATTTACTTTTAATGCTCATTAGTATGTAAACTCATTTCAGCTCAGGAAAGATATTAGAGGAAAGCAATATGGACCCATTTATAATGATTCCCTTGCTTTAGGAAATCATTAACTTTGGAAACTATGTGATTAGGGTGACTAAATTTCTCCTTAAAATAGCCAACATTGAGGGAGAATTATGGGCTGGATAAGAGGTACTAGTTCTAAGTGCAGACGACATGAGTGGAGGTTTAATATATCCATAATTAGATCACAGAACCAAGAAGGGACTAAAATCCAGTCATTCAAGGCCAGTGATACACTGCACAATGTTCTACTTACATAAACATGCATAAATTTAAAAACCAGAGTCCTCCCACCTTTCTTCTAATTCTAACCAATTCTCTTGATTTTGCCACATTTGCAGGTTCTTCACTGAAAACTTCTTGCTGCACTTTGCTTATCAACCACTTTCTAGGAGATACCCGCTATGAGCTGCCCTGGTCACTTGCTCATTTTATAAACAGGACTTCTATTCTGAATTCTAGTTCTCTAGTCAGCCCTGGTGAGCTAGACAGGTAATATATAACAAATTTTAGGGTCGCACTTCACTCCCTCGAAGGAGGAAGGGCTAAGTAATCAAGTCCTCATGCCTTCCCCTCTGCACCAGTTCTGGCTCCTAATGCTCCACTTGACCTTAGGTACTTGACCTCAGCTACCCAGGGCTCCCAAGTGCTTGAAGCAATTCATAAGATGGTCCCATACAGCAAAGGTCAGCACCCCTTGGTTGCAGTGTGGCACCTGCTCCTTGAGGGATGATGTTTTGGGACAGCACAGGTGGGAGAGGAAGCTGTCTGCCAATTCTCTGTTCTAACTTTTTTCTACCTTTTAATCTCAGTTATGACTCCATTGTATGTTTTTTATTATCCTCATGTTCCTCCATGAGTAGTTTGAGGTGAGAATAAGTGCACTTATTTGTTGGCTGCCCATGTTAGGAGGAGGGCAGCAGAAGCTGAGACTTTCTGAGGGGCCACACAGAACAGATATGGAAGATCATTATAATGGCTCCCAAACACACTGCTTTGCAATGTGAAATTGCTGCTTTTCTCAGCTAGAAGTGGACATTCTTTGTCCACTACTTTGAATCTGGGACAGATTTATGACTTGCTTTGACCAATAGAAGGTAGTAGAAATGACATCGTGTGAGTTCCAAAGCTTAGGCTGTAAGAGACCTTGTAGCTTCTGCTCCTGTCTCCTCTTGGAACCTCACCATCATTGGGAAGCCTGGGTAGACTTCCAAAAGATGAACCTTGTGGAGAGAGAGCTCCAGCTGAGAGCTAGTGCCGAGGTCCCAGACATGTAAGTGAGGGTGTGTTAGACCCTTTAGTCCTAGTCAAGAGAACAGATGATTGAAGATGCACAAGTGATCAGGTGAGACCAAAAGAAGAACCAACCAGCTGAGCCCAGCCCACCCACAGAATCATGAGACATAATTTATTGTTATTGTAGCCCTTGGCTATGGAGGGGATTTGCTACGCATCACTAGATAACTGACACACCAGATGAGAGGTGACAGAGCTTAACAGAGACTTGGAAGAGAACGACCAGACAATTGGGAGAGATAGAGCTGGGCAGACAGTGTAATGAAGGTGTGGATGGATTTAGCAAGGACCCAGTTTAGGCATGAGAATTTTGGATCAGTAATGTAATCCCAGGAATGAGTTGGGGGTTTAGTAGGACAGATATGGAAGCAGAAGAAGGACTTAAGCACAGTGGTGGTAATAAAGACCCAGTAATGTAACTGATGTGTAAGGTGTGGATAAGAACATCACTAATGGGACTTGTGATTGATTCACATGCATGCTGCATACTGGACTAGGCTCTTAATTCTCCAGGTCAGGTTTACAATTGCTTCCAGACTCAGGCAGCAGGCAGGGCAGCCAAAATATCCCGTTTCTCTAAAACAGTGAATTCTTTAAATATCATATTGGGCAAGGTTTAATTACATCATTTTTAAGAAAAATAGTTTAGGTAGTCTTAGTTATCTGACATCTTCGTGTATTACTTTATCAAATGTTCCTTGAGGGACTTCCCTGGTGGTCCAGTGGTTAAGACTCAACGCTTCCAATGCAGGGGGCACAGGTTCGATCCCTGGTTGGGGAACTAAGATCCCACATGCTTCATGGCATGGCCAAAGAAAAAAAAAATGTTCCTTGAGAACAGACAGAGGGCAAGGCCCCTGCTCTCCAGTAGCTTACAATTAGCTTGTAGGGACAGGACGCATACACAGGAGGTGGTTACAGGAGAGGGAAAGGCAGGATGCAATTAAGGGATAAATGTGCGACAGGACAGAGCTGAGAGGATTTGCACCTCTGGACCTCAGTGACAGGAACTGAGAAAAAGAGAAGCATTAATTGGGGGAGGACTGCCTGGTGAGCCAATCTGTGACACTGGGGATAAACCTTGGTTAGTCTAGGGTGAGAAGAGCGGATCCTGGCTGGAGGCACAGGGGTAGGTTGAGGAGAAGGAAGCAATTAGACTAGAGAAGGATGGATTCTAGTTGTCTAAGTCTGATGGACCCATTCCCCAGTTCTCACTCCAAACTAGCCTAAACTACTTTCCCGAAGGTGATAATGCTAGCACAAATTAAAGTAAGGTTAGTCATGAGCCATAGTCTGCCAGAGAGAGGAATTGGGTGTTGGCTATCTTAGGGAGGGGATGGTCTAGGCTGTGGTGCCTGACCTCTGACATTCTGGAAGAATGTATTTGTGAATATGGCTCCATGAAGTTTCAATTACCATGGAGGGTTTTAAGTTGTGTCAAGACACACCTCCCTGTTACATATCTGGGGTTAGTGAATTGCTATAGGCAGGTGAGTCATCTAATGTGCAAGGGCACATTTAATAGATTTTCAGTTATGGTTAAGAAGATAGTGTTAATAATTTGACTGTGGGTTGGCTCCCATTTTCATTGGGTACTCAAAGCAGGGACTTGGCAAATTTGGCTTTTAAAAGCCCTTAAACTCTTTAAAAAAAGCGTGTTTGGAGAGGTCGTGTATCTCTGATGCATATCATTTATTTTGCTTCCTCTGTTAGTGTTGGAGTTTGTACTGACTTTGTTCTGGCTCCAAAGGAAGCCACTAACGTGGGATTTCAGACGTTAAAAGCATTCAATTAATGCTTCTCTTTTTCTCAGAGAGGACATGCTAATGTCCTGATGGATGCTTCTTCCAAAAGGTATAAAGGAGTGAGATGTTTCCTCATGAATGAGATGCTTACATGTGGACCATGATAAAGTTGCCTGTTTAGGATATACTGTTCAAGTATTGTACACATTTGCTGACTTTTTAGGTTCTGAAATAATGTCCAAAGACAGAATAGCTGGTTGTAGTATCTGAAGCAGCTTCCTTAGCTGGGGTGCTATCATCTTCTACCCTGCGGATTCTCTTGCATCTGTGGAGAATAAGGGCAGCACCCCTCAAATCCTCCGAGGCTTGGACGTAAAGGATGGACAGGGCTTCTTGAATATCACCGTAATTGGAAGGCTGACTGAGCTACAGTGGTTTTTTCAGGAATCTAGAAGGTCTCACTCAGCTTCCTTGTCTTCTACTACCTGAGATTGCATCTTTGAGGGAGCAGCATGCTTTCCCTGAGGAGGTAAATCAAGGCAAATATGGACTGAGTTGTTTGCTGGCTAGTGTTGACAAAAGAACAAAAATAGCATTTATACATTTGGTGATGTAGGGAACATACTATTACTGGTATTATCCTTGTCTGAGGCAAGGGATTCAAATTTATTTGTTGAAGTAAACCAACTATCAGTGACTTATCTGTGATGTGGTAATTATTTAAAGCTCCTTATGTAAAGATCATATATTGAATCTGAAAATAGAAAGAACTAAGTTTGCTATGTAAGACCTGTTAAAGAGACCCTGGAAGAGATCCACTTGTAGAGTTGAACGTTCTGATTCCTACTCGTGAATTGTCTGATATGTAAGTGTTATCATTTAACACAACTCCTAATTTTTTATACCCTTTTAAAGATTACAAAAATTTACTGGCTTACTATGTGAGATTTTTATAGGACTTTTTGGTATAAAGCTTTTTTTTTTTTCAGGAAGACTAAAATATAAATAAACTTGGCCCTTGTTAGAACAAACTGTAGTTTAATTTGGGTATTTTATAGTGCCGTGATAAGTTAGTAGGTATCAGCAGATATCTACCAGTAAGTAGAGTGAACTAAAAATTTTCAAATGAGCGATTAGGAGGACTAAACATAAAACTTAACGGGAAACCATGTGCAAACCTGACAATAGAATCTGGCCCTAATCAATAAGTCTTTCTGTGTGTCTGTGAGAGGACGTTTCCAATATTATGAGAATAAATGATAAAAGAGTTCATCACTGAGAGACCAGAAGAAAATTCAGAATACTCTTAAGTCAATATAATAAGCAGGACCAAATATTATTTGGAGGATATAGGTAACTAAAGTGGCACAAAATCAGAAGACTTATTTTCAGATAGTTGATGGAGAATTAAGTAATTTCACCTATGTTGTAGCTTTATTAGTTAAAAATGTCTAGAGACAATAATTAGGAGATAATACATAGGTAATAAGAAAGTCAGGGTAAAGATAATTGCACTAATTTCATCTTCTTCAAAGGAAGTCATGAGTGAGAGCTTTTATATCAATCTCTAAAATAAAATATCAGTAGATTAATATGACAGAAAGTAGTGCTGATTAAAATAAATCTTAAAGAATTATAGGAGGATAATGTGGAATCGTGGTTCTGAGAGAATTAAGTTTAATCATACTACAGCAACTTACTGACTATATCATCTCAGGCTAATCTATTACTTAACATTTTTGAGCCCCATTTTCTCATCTTTAAGATGATAACAATAAGAATATCTATCTGGGTGTGTATTATGAGGGCTACACGAGATGATATATCTAAAATTATGTGCTCAATAAATGCTAGCAAATAGTCAAAATTATTAAAGATAATGTATAAGATTCTGAAAATAATATCCTTTGAGCCTAGCATTTCTATACAATAAGGTAAACCTATAATTTTGATGTTTTGACAAATGTATACACTCATTAACCACTAACTCAATCAAGATAAACATTTCCATCACCTCCAAATTTCCCTCATGCTCTTTTGGAGTTAGTCCCCCAACTTTCCCTTGCCACTGGCACTTGCTGGTTTGCTTTCTGACACTGTAGTTTCAATTTGCCTTTTTTAGAATTTCATATAAATGGAATCATACACTATGGATTCTTTTGTGTCTGGCTTCTTTCACTCAACATAATTTTTGTGATTCATTCATGTTGTGTGTCAGTTGTTTGATGCCCTTTATCGCCAAGTGATATTCCCTTTTATGAATATACCACCTTTTTCCCCCTCAATTAAATGTTGATGGGCATTTTGTTGTTCTTTTTTTTCTTTTTGTAAAATACATTTTCCCTTCTCTTGGGCAAAGATCAAGGAGTGGAATTGAAGGCTTTCACTTTCTAAGACTGTATTACTTTATAAGAAATGGCTAAACAGTTTTTCCCACAGTCTTTATACCATTTGCACCCCTACCATCAGGGCAGAAGAGCCCCAGCTGCTCTATATCTTTGTAAGTCCTTGGTATGGTCAGTCATTTTGATTCTAGCTATTCTACTGGGTTTGGAGTGGTATCTCATTATGGTCTTAATTTTATTTCCCTGATGACTAATGGTATTGAGTATTTTTTCATATGCTGATTAGCCATTCATTTATCTTCTTTTGTGAAGTGTCTATTGAAATATTTCCTGCCAGACTCAAACCTGGATATGTTTTCAATAGCTTGGCTTGATCCTTCTGGGTGGAGCCCTTTCTATTTTCCCAAGATGGGAGAAATCTCTATAGAGTCACATGGAGCAAAGATAAATCTAAAACTCTGTTTTATCAGTTTTTACTGATGCTGATAATGATGATCAGGGACTTTAACTTGTAATGGAATCTGGGGAAGATTAGACATGATTCTTTTATAATATCATGTTTGACTACTATGCTCAACACGAAATATGTGCTTGGTGATTCCTTCATAAACATGTTTGGTTGTAAAGTCTTGTGCATTTTCTACATGAGATCCATGTGAAATCTAGGTAATGTAACTACCCATAGGAAGTATCAGGATAAAATCAAACTAAGATTGTTGCTAAAAAAAGACATAGTTTACCTTCTCTCCCCCCTCCCTTCCTTCCATCCCCCCCCACCCCCCTGCAGCTCATCATCCTCCACCTCTTCTTTTCTCTCCTCGTCCTTCCCCAGGTGTGGTTGGGGAAAATCTTTTGGAGCAATTGCAGCTAACCTCCCACATTTCTCAACTGTGATTAACACTTTTTTTTTTTTGTTAGTTTTACATCCAAAGAGAACATTTTTTAGTAGACAATACTGTTTCTTGTGTGTGATAAAACTGACAAATTACACCTGTGCAAAGCACTATATTGGCCGTACTATTTCTGTGAAGGCATTAAAGCAAGTTCATGTATTTTCCTGGGAATGTTAAAGTATCAGCTCTGAATGCTTTCTACAGCATTTATGTTTACCCAGGTGAATATGTGCCACAAAAAAAAAAAAAAAAAAAAATTGAGAAGAGATGCATGCATTGTTTTCAGTTTGATCATTATAACTGTTTTTTGTTTTTGTTTTTGTTTTGTGTATTCTTTAAGAAGAAACTGTTCTTTAGATCATGGTGGGCTCAGTTGTAGTAAAGAGTGATGTTAGAGATAAAGGAGAACGAATGCTCATTTGGCTACAGCTGTGCAGCCAGATCAGGGACTGCTGATGGGGCTGTCTCACGTGGGAAGCTTTGTCACTGCTGCTGGGCCTGGAGAAGTTTGAGAACCACTGGCATATTTGCAAACTTTAATTATGCAGCAGTACTGGTCTAAAAATTACACAAACTAATTCTATCTCAGGAGAAATATATTCTGTATTAAACCACTTTTAACTGAGTCAAGCCCCATTCTCATCCTCTTCTCTAACAAATTATAGTGGTTCACTCTTGTGTTTGTTTTTCTTCATATACAAAAATTCTTATATGGATAAATGAGTTAAAGTATTTGGCTCTTAGCTCTAAGCTATGAGGTGTTAGCTTAGAACCCCACTTATACGAAAAGGATATAATGAAAACAGAAACTGCCATAGCATTTTCCATTTTCATTTCTTTTTTTTTTTTTTCAGAAAAATTGAGTCCTAGCTGAAATTACCTACGCAAAAAACTGATACTTAAAAATGGCTTTGGAAGCAAATTGGTTGTATTTTAGGGAACAAGAGAAATTTGAATGGGGGAATTTCAACATCTGATTAACATAGAACCACAAAATATTCTAGGTTGAGGATGACTTTAAAAGAAAGTATCTATAATTTTTGTATTGGCAATTTCACTTTGAATTCTTTTTCCTAAGAATTCAAGGTATATCCTCTTCAGAGAGAAAGATCTGAGCCATGCTTGAGGGCACATATTGACAGCTCTCCTAAAATGTTTTGCTATTAAAGATCTATGGATTAAAAAAAATCACTCTACCAGAAACTGGTGTTATATTGTCAGAGAAGTGTGAGCTCATTTCCCTGTGAGCTGCATTTCCCAGATTTTCAGGGGTTTTCTGAATTTTCAGTTAGGAAGAAGAACCCCTCCTGTTCATTTTACTCAGAATGTCACTCACTCACATACTTTTGGCCCCTGATTCCTGGCTCTTCCTTTTGATCTTGATTGGAGATCAAGGCATGGACCAGAGAATGGCTGGCTTTTCGCTCTCTCATACCAATAATTGGAATGATATGACATGATATGCATCTTGAGAAATAATAATTTCAAATGCTAGCCATTCCTACATTTCTGGCAGATATCGAGCTTTTAGGCAATTGACGTTATTTGTTTTGATTTTTTTTTAAACATACCTTAAATGTTTCAAGTGTTAGTACTTTTGGGCAAAATAATAGATCTCTCAGATTTACTTCAGAATATTCCAGTGCGCTAGCCAAGTGCTTGTTTGACTCCGATCTATTTTCCTACCTTCTCCTGATTTGCTGTCTGTGTTAGAAATCACATTTCCCTGGCTCTCTTGCACTCTGGCTTCCAGGAATGTTTGGTCAATGTGGGTACTGATATTGGAAGGTGAGAAGGATGGGAGAAGCCAGGGTATCCCGCCCAAAATTACTGTGCTTCTTGTAGCATCTCTGGCTGTGAATGAGCTTCTCTGTAGCTCCAAGCCTAACTCAGCAACTCCTGCTGTGGTCCCAGCAGTGCATCTTCTGATGTTCTAGCTCCTGCCAGAGAGCCCTGACATCTGGGCTCCGATAACAACATCTCCTTTCATTGTCCCTCCAACGCTAGGGTTAGTAGCAGTTTTCAGCTGTTGTCAGTCTTTTTGTTGATTTTCATCTCCTTGTAAGCTTCTCACACCTTCCATTACCTGTGAAACCAATTCAATTATATTTAAAGTCCTTGTGTTTGAAAAAACTAAAGCAGTTCTTACTTCCTGGCTGCAGCTTACTAACATCCACAAATAAAAAAACAGAAAGGTGGGACAAGCATCGGTTCTGGTACAGGATAGTGTAAGCTCACTCCAGCCAGATCCACCTGCTGATGGCACTTAAAAACTCAGAACAAAATAAACGAACACCAACATGAAGACTGAAAAGTAAACCAAAGCACAGGATTGTGGAGTCATATCACAACTTGGAGAAGTCAATTGCTTGGGAGGCAGATTCACTATTTTTTCCTGCCTCTTACAATTTTACCCCAAGGGCAGGCCTAATCCATGGAGTCGTACAGTGGCACAAGCAGCTAAAACTGATATAAATTCTGTCTCTTTGGATAGAAGAGTCAGAAAAGGGAGCCTCAGTTGGCCAGAGAGTTTGGGAGAAATCCTGGAAGGAAGAGAGCCTGAAAGTGGTTCTCCTAATTCTGTGTATTAACCAGAAACAGCCTCAGATTAATCCCTGAACTATACATGCATGAGATACAACCAAAGAACTATAGCAAGGCTTAGAGAGCTTAACAGAAATTTGAATCACCTGATCAAGTCTCCTGACTAACATATATGAGACAGACTCAAACCAATGTAACAAAGACTTAAATAACTAAATAGAAATTTGAACTACCTCTACAGAAAGCAAACAGAGTTTAAGGTATGAACCTAACCAGGTTGAATGCCTTTTAAAATAGAAACATGAACATTCTCCAAAAGATTATAAGAGAACCTAGGACCTATGCAACATACCATTCACAATGTCTAGAATACAATACCAGATTACTGACAATGCAAAAAATCAGGAAAATGTGACCAATTCCCAGGGGAAGAACAAGACATATACACTAACCATGAGATGACTCAATATTGCAAGTTATCAGACAATGATTTTAAAGCAGGTATTATAATTATGCTCAATGAGGTAAAGGAAAACTTACTGGATATCACATAGTTGTACTTAACTGGTATGGGTCAATGATAATTATAAGGATTATAGTTTTGGATTGCTTCTTTTTATTTTGGTAAAATTTACATAAAGCAGAGTTTACCATTTCAGCTAAGTTTAAGTGTACAGTTTGCTGTCATTAAGTAGATTCCCATTGTTGGGCAGCCATCACCACTATCCACCTCCAAAACATTTTCATCATCTCAAATGAAACTCTATACTTATTAAACAATAACTCCCCATTTCCCATTTATAGGCCAGGTTATAGAAGACCTTATAGGCCAGGTTAAAGGATATGAATTTTTATTCTGCATGTTTCATGAATCACCTGCCTTAGAATTACTTGAAGTGCTTGTTGAAAGTACAGTTAATGACTTTTCTCAGACCTTAAACTAGATGTATCAAATCATGATCTCTTGAGAGCAAGTCTGGGAATCTATGCTTCAAGGTGTTTCCTAACTAGTACACTAAAATTTAGGAACCCCTGGTGGAGTTGAAGTGGAGCCCTGAAAAGCTTTATTAATATTGTTTCATAGTTAGATTCTATCTAGATCATTCTGAGGGGAGGATAGGTCTGAAGAGGGGGACAATTAGAAATAGAACATTCATTCATTCATTTATTCAACAAATTTTTGAGCACCTCCTATGTGCTTGGTAAGAGGGATGCAGAAGTGAAGGTGACAGATTACAAGGGAGACAGACGACAAGGTAAATAATATGCAAAAGATAATTCCAGATGTGATAATTGCTATAAAGAAAATTAGCATAGTAATATGATAGATAGTAGTTGTATGTATCTCTGTGTGAAGGGCCTGGGGAAAGAATTAGTCCTCCAAGCAGAGTGAACAGCCAAATGTAAAGGCTCTAAAATGGAAATAAGATCAGGTATTCAAGAGACAAAAAGGAGGGCCTTATGCCTGGAAGGTAAGGAGAGAAGAAAATAGTAGAAAAAGGTAAAGTTGTAAAAGTAGAAGGGTAAGATGAGGCAAGGGGCTCTTAGGCCATAATAGATAATGTGTATTTTAAGTATCTTTATCAATGGAGGACAGAAGTGCAGGCAGAGGCAGTTAACATGCAAAGGAAGGTAAAGATACAGTCAAGAAATATTTAGGGGAGTGAGTAAAACATAAAAGCCCTGGATATTGGTTGGATTTGAGACATGAAGGTGGAGAAGAATTCTAGGATGATTCTTGGGTTTCTGGTTTGGATGACTCTGCTTACATCACGATAATATTTTCTGGAAAAGAAAAAATAGGAGTAAGAGCAGGTTTGAGGGGGACAGAATAATGAGCATGATTTAAACATGCTGTATTTGAAGGGAATATACCAGTGATATATGTTTGTGTTAGAATATTTGACTGTAATAACAGTTATTTGAACAAGATAGAAGTCATATCTTATATCAATAAAGTTCAGAGATGAAAGAGTCCAAGGCTGATTTGTGCCTGGTTCTTAATTTATAAAGGTGACTGAATGACAACAGGAATCAGCTCACCTTGAGAGGGGCAGTGTCCTCAGCCAGCAGGTCCCCCCACCCACCCCTGCTCCCCCAAGATGTCAAAACATCATAAAATAAACAACATGATTAATACAAGGAAGGGCTGGTAGAGCAGTTATATTATTATTGTTGACTCCTTCTATCTTGTTACCCCTACATTCTCATCACGTGGACCAACCTCAGGGGCCAGGATCTCCAGATATCACATTTTCTGCTGGATCTTCAGATATTTCATCTGCACTTTATCTAAAGCGAAGGGGTGAAGATGAGTGTATCCCCTTCCTTTAAGGATGTTCCTGGAATATCATAAACCAATTTTCTTACATCCCATTGGTGAACATCTGAAAAAGAGTCTGTGAGAGAAAGCAAGAATTGATCTGGAATAAGTAAGAGCACAAGATCAGGGGCATGGGAACCAAGCAAGTGGAGACTTTAAGAAAGGAGCCAGGAATCGACAGTTTATAATGTAGCAGAGAGAGAAGAGTGTTCTTTGGATAGTTCAGGTGAAGAGTGAGCACCGTCACAACAGTTTTAAGAGAGGGGTAAGCAGGTAAAATAAAAGGCAATAAAATGTGAGGAAACAGGTAAGATGGTAAGCAAGGATTTCTCTTTCCTAAGGGTTGGCTGACAAGGGAAAGTAGGAAATTGGAGGACACATAGGATTAAGGGATTTGTATTGTAGATGTTAGGTTGACAGTTGTTAGCGTGATATACCTAGAAAGGGTAATTCATTTAGGAAAAGAGAGAGACTGGTAAATAAAAGCAGACATGTTCAGAGAGTAGTTGAATGCTGTTCTTATGGAGGTGTTTTGAAATGTATGATAGCTTGCAGTGCCCTGGAATAAGCTGAAATGGTGAGTGGTTGAGATACAAGAAATTGAAGACACATCTACTTCTATAAGCAAAGCTGACTGCTGGGTTGGTATAAACAGAAAAGGAAGGCTACGTCATTTGTCTTTAATTTAGTCAAATAAACAACTACCTTTTTTTTCCTAATGAGGTGGTTTCGTAATATCAATTTAGTGGGATTTTTTTTTTTTTTGTATCTGTACTTCATATGTTCTCTCAGAGGAAATGTTTAACATGTAGATTTAGAAAGGTAGTGAACAATCAGTGTGATGTATTGTGGAAGCGAGTGTGAGTGCCATCTCTAAATAAAAAGTTTTTGAGGAGGGTTTCCTTGGGAGTACTTTATTATGTAACCTGTGAATGTCAGTGCTAAATAGGCAGAATTTAAAGACCATTAAGAGACAAATATTAATGTGACTTGTACTTTAATGGGCAACCAAATTATTGGTATTCACATAGCGTTTCTTACTCTTTAACAGGGAAAAAATACCCTCTCATTTTCCTCCTAATACTCAACAGTGTTCTTAATTATGTCACTGACCTTGCTATAACTATTGCACTTGACATCTAATAAATCTGATTCCAAATTGGTTTGTAGTCGAATTTTGAAAAAGGATCGATAGATTCATTTACGCTGACACTTGCTCTGTTACTGAAACGTGCCTGTACATGCAAAGAATGAGATTACCAGATTTGATTCACAACCTCTTGGCTGTCTCAGAAACAGCAGTATACCTGGAATACTGTATAACAAATGAAGAATGAAATTACGAGTGCTGGTCAGACCCGACACTCTCATCTGTGCCTAATCTACAGCAACAAGTAGATGAGATGTTGATTTCTCCTACCATTAGAAAACACCCTTGTTTGGATTTCTAAGCCTCTACAGTAAGCCCTTAACCACTACCATCATTAATAACGGTGATAATAGTGATTATGATAGAATCAAATGCCATTTATTTACATGATTATAACTTCAAATAGGAAAAACTGTATCCCTTTAAATTTAACTTGAAGAATTTAAGGAATTTAAGAATTTAAGGAAAACTTCAGAAAATTACATGTCTATGGAACCCATTAAGGATTTATTTCTATTTATTTGAGCAAATTACTGGATTCCATTTAAAGGTTTCGAAAGAATATACTATACCACTGTTACTGTTGGATAAAAATACACATAGGATAGACTGTTTACTCAAGTAACTTCTAATTTAGTATAAAGCATGAGGTATAGTACAAGATAGAATAAAAGATTTACTCTAATTAAAGTACCAATACTCTACAATGGTTTCACCGAGAAGGTAACAATTAATTACAAAAGGGAATTTTGGAGATGGCTTATTTGGGCGTGGGGGATAGTTAAGCTGTTTTTGAGGGAAAGGCAAAAGTCCAATAAGCAGAAATGGTGGGATGTTGTCTTAAGATAACAATATGATCATAACAAAGGAAATGTAATAGGAAAGGACATATCGTGCTTGGGAAATGCACCAGTATAACTGGAGTAGAATGTAGAAGATGAGGTGGGGAAGGTTGTAGTCAGAGCATGAGGCTCTTAAATGCCAAGGCAGAAAGCTTGAATTTAACTTCAGGTCAACCTAATGTGAGGGCCAACATTTTATGCAGGAGAATAAGAATCAATATGATTAGTTAATGACATAATTAATGTCGAATTTCTCTGAACATTCTCAAAGTTACTACATCAAATTTACACCCAGTGTGAACCCAGCGTTAATATCAATGTACTTTTCAGTCCAAATCTCTGAAATCAGAAGACCCAAGTCCTACGCCTGACTGTCCCAGTGATTAGTCTTGTGGCTTGAGAAGTCATTTTACTGAGTAGAGTGGGGATACGAGGTTCTGAGGATCAAATGAGGTTACAAAAGCAGTGTTTGTTTCTATAAAAAATCACTACATAGGTATAAATGCATCCTCAAAACTCAAGTGTACAGAAATATTATGTTTTTAATTTTTATTATGAAATATTTTACATATATGAAAAGAAATGTTATATTTACGTATGGTTTAAAGAATAACAATAAAATGCCTACCCACGTCCTCACAACCAGACTTAAGAAAGAGTAACTTGAGATTCCCAGTTACATTCTCTGTGCTGGCTTCCAGATAAAAAGCATTCCTTTAAAAAAAAATTTATCATAAAACTTTCTATAGTTGTTTTTAATTTTGTGTTTCTGATCTTTATATAAATTAAATCGTATTGTAGGTATTCTTCTGACTTGTTTTTTGAGTATAATATTAAATTTTTAAGATTCATTTACATATTTAATTTTTTACAATAAAAAAATTTTATTGAGCCCATTGTGTCCCAGGCCTGTTTGTAGGTGATGGGAATCAATAGTGGATAAACAGACAAAAATTCCTGCCCTCATTGAACTAATATGCAAGTGAAGGATATAGTAAATAAACATAATAAATAAATAATTTAACAAATTAATTAAAAATTGATACAGTATATGTAAATGTATAGCTGATTCACTTTTTTATACAGCAGAAACTAACACACCATAGTAAAGCAATTATATTCCAATAAAGATGTTAAAAAAATTGATATAGTAAAAATGTAGCAGGATAAGGGAACACAGGAATGCTTGGAGGAGAATGCTGTAATTTTAAGTAGAGTGGTCAGAATAGGCAGCCCTGAGAAAGAGCTACTTACACAGAAACTGAATAAGCTGGGGGGCTTAGCCAGGTGGGTTACTGAGAAAGAGCATTAGGGGAAGATAGAAATAGCAAGTGCAAAGGCTCCATGGTTCTCAAATGTCTGGCATATTTGAGGAACAGCAAAGAGGCCAGTGTAATGGAAGTGGAGCTAGTGAAGGTTGAAACTGTTAGAAGATGAAGTCAGAGAGGTAATGGGGCCAGAGATGTAGAATCTTCTAGACAATTTTAAGGACTTTGGCTTTTATTTTCCAAGGTGAATGGAGAACCACTGCGGGATGTTGAGAAAAGGAGGCATGTAATCTGACTTATTTAAATATCAGTCTAGCTGCAGGCAAGTGTGGGAGCAAAACAAAACAAAGCCCTAGTTTGGAAGATACTGTAGTAAAAGTTCACAGAAATAGTGGTAGTCAGTCTAGGGTGATAGCACTGTAGGTGACGAGAAGGGATGAATTTGTTTGTATAATTTGGTGACAGATTAAATACTGGATGAGAGAGAAAAGGAAAAGTCAAAGATGAATCTAAGGATTTTGGCTGAACAGCTGGGAAGATGGAATGATCATCAACTGAGATGGGGAAGATTGGGAAGGGCGTGGGTTTTTGTAGAATATCAGAAATTTAGTTTTGGACATTTAAATCTGAGATGTCTCTTAGACATTCAAGTGGAAATATCAAATGAGAAGCTGGAAATGATATGAGAGTCTGGAATTCAGGAGAAAGGGCTCAACTGAAGATATAAATTTGAATAGGTTGACATATGATGGCATCTAAAATTATGAGACTGGATGACAGCACCAATGGGAAGAAGAAATGATAGCCAAATACTGAGCCCTGGAATATTCTAACATTAAGATTTAAGAAAGAAGTGGAGAAACTACAACTACAAAGGAGACTGAGGAGAGATCTGTGAGGTAGGAAGAAAACCAAGAGTGGTGGAAAGGTGCATATGTGATTAGAATGGATATAAGAGTGGCTAGAAGGAGTATTGGAGGAAGCCAGTATAGGCAAATATTTTCAGAGACTTTGCTGCAAAGGGAAGCAGATAAATGGGGTGGTAGATGGTAGGGGAGTCAAGAGAAGGTTTTTAAGGTGGGAGAGTTAAAAGCATGTTTCAGCAGAGAAAGGAAAATTTGAGAATATAGGAGAGGCAGACTTGCTTATGTGACATCCATGAGTAGTTAAGAGGAAATGCAATCTAGCATATAAATGAAGAATTAGTTTTGCAAAGGTGTATGGTCAGATAGTGGATAGGGTACAGCTGCTGATGGGTGAATAAACTGGGTGAAGAAAATCTGCAGAAGTGCTCTTCTGATGGCTTCCATTTTCATGGTGAAATAGAAAGGTCACCAACTGAGAGTGGGAGTGAGGCAGGAATATTCATTTGATGATAGAAAAAGTTATCTAAAAGAGTGGCTCTAGGAAATATTGTATAATTGGTGGGCAGCATTAGGTTTATGGTTGTAAATTTAAAATAAAAACTCCAGCGTGGTTGCATGTTTTCCCCTAGCCATACAGTATTTGGTTTGAAGAGTATCAAGAGAAATGTTTTTTAAAGCATAATTCCAATCATTGAATTCCTCTTAAAATCCTTCAGTGGTTTTCCCACATACTTGGATTATGGGCCCAAATTCCTTATTAGGGCCCATAGCTCTGATATCACTCTCTCCTTATTCATAACACTCTCACCTCATTGGTCTTTTCCTAAAAGACCAATGCATTCTCATGTCTTTACCTAACCAATCAGCTTTTGATAAAATGTCAATTCTCAGAGGCCTCTCAGAGGTCTTTAATGACCACTCTAGCTACATTAAGCTCTCTCCATTTAACATTTTCTCTCTATATTGTTTTATTGTCTTCATAGTGTTTATCACTATTTGAAATTAACTTACCTCTTTATGTGATTTTTTTTTCCTTTCCCTTTCTCTAGTTCAAATATGATGAGAACATGGGTTGCATCTATATTGTTCTCTCTGAATCCCCACTAACCCTCATGTAGAGTATGTAGGTACTCATTAAGTACTGGTTGAATGAATGATTGATTGTTCCTGAGCTTAACCTGGTAAAATGTCAGAGCAATAAGGATAGAGAAAATTCCTTAATATTTCCAGAACAGAAAAAAATTTTAAAAAGATTTTTCACAATAGAATGAAATTGGACCCTTATCTTATACCATATGTAAAAAATCAACTCAAAATGGATTAAAGACTGGAAACTGTATAACTCCTAAAAGAAAACATAGGGGAAAATTTCTTCGACGTGGTCTTGGCAATGGTTTTTTTTTTTTGTATATGACACAAAAAGCACACACAACAAAAGCAAAAGTAAACAAATGGGACTACATCCAACTAAAATTATTATGCATAACCTAGGAAACCACCAATAAAATGAAAAAGAAATTTACAGAATAGTGAAAATGTTTGCAAACCATATATCTTATAAAGGGCTAATATCCAAAATATATGAGGAACTCATACAGCTCAATAGCAAAAAACAAAACAAAACAAAACCCTAAATAACCTAATTAAAAGTGGGCAAGGACCTAGATGGACATGTTTTCAAAGAAGACATAAAAATGACCAACAGGTATATGAAAAGATAACTCAATATGACTGATCAT
Organism: Balaenoptera physalus; assembly: GCF_965194825.1. Lineage (NCBI taxonomy): Eukaryota > Metazoa > Chordata > Mammalia > Artiodactyla > Balaenopteridae > Balaenoptera > Balaenoptera physalus. Next base: position 60,048,157 of record NC_138897.1, read on the forward strand.
CAAGGAAACGCAAATCAAAACTACAATTGAATATTATTCAGCCATAAAAAGATGGGAATCTTGCCATCTGTGACAACATGATAGACTTGGAGGGGATTATGCTAGGTGAAATAAGCAAAACATAGAAAGAAGAGTTTCTAATATTGACTCAGGGCAGGAGAGATGATAGTACTTTTCTTGCTCCAAATTGATATATAATGAGGTTTACTTGGGGATTTATTCCTCATTGTTCATTTTCTAAAATGTTTAATAATGACCTATGTGTCTGTTACTGAGCTTGGTTTAGGGGATAGATACAGCAGTGACATTAGTTTTTCCCTGTCATCCTAGAGTTCAAGGTCAATCTTAAATGTTTAATTTAAATTGTCTTCTTCCTGCTGTCAGGCATGATTTTGCTGTTTTGTTAGTTATGTGCCTGGGAAAAGCAAATATTTGCTAAAGAAAAACATAATTTGGAAAGTAAATATTTCTCCCCAAATCTGAAAATGAACTCCAAAGAGTAAAGAGTACTTCTGAATTTTCTATGGAGATGGAAATTTATCCATCGTCTTTTATTTTTTTTTAACATCTTTATTGGAATATAATTGCTTTACAATGGTGTGTTAGTTTCTTCTGTATGACAAAGTGAATCAGCTATACATATACATATATCACCATATCTCCTCCCCTTGTGTCTCCCTCCCACCCTCCCTATCCCAACACACAGGGAGGGGGAAGGGTAAGCTGGGACGAAGTGAGAGAGTGGCATGGACATATATACATCTCCATTGTCTTTAAAAATGGTTGACACTCTGTGTGTGTGTGTGTGTGTGTGTGTGTGTGTGCATGTGCTCCCATATGCTTATCCCATCTGTGTGCATTTGTATGTACATTTCATATATATATATATATATATATATATATATATATATATATAATTTTAATATAAGCACAACTGTTCAGGGATGAGTCAGTAAATAAGCTTCACCAAATTGAGCACTTTCTCAGCTTGGCTTCTCTTTCTAGCTGTAGGATATATCACAGTCTGCTTCTAGACTTGTAGTGGGGTAGAAGATGCTTTTTCCAAGGTTCTTCTCCAAGCAAAGAGGTGATTCACTCACTTGGAGCGGATGACCTCTGGGATGGGTGACTGATGAAGACTTTCTATAAAGCTCTTTAGGGCTGTTCTACAAAAGGCTTATCTTGGGAATACACCTAGGTGAGGGGATTGCTTGATAGTTCCCAGATGTGACTTTTTAAAAAATCCTCCATGGAGACATTTAGATTTGGCCAATTTTTCTTGAGTATTCATCAAGTACCAGGTACTATATTAAGTATTGTATACTTTTTCTCAGGACTCACAACAACTCTGTGAGGTAGATACTCTCATTGCCCCCATTCAGAGATGAGAAAACTGAGGTTCAGAGGTCTTAAGTAATATAGTTAAGTTGGCACAAGCAGTAAATGGGGGAACCCAGACTAGAACACGGATTTAATTAGACCCCAAAATGTATGATTTTCATGAATAACACTATCATATGGTTTCCCCAGTTATCTTCAATTCTTTATCTTTTATCTTCATATTCTCCCAGTTTTCTTTTTTATTGCTGTCATTTACTTGCAAATAGTAAAGATATGATGAAAACTGCTTGGTCGGAAGCCTGATGGATTAAGGGACAGCTCTAAATATGACACAGAAGATCATTTTAAGTTAACAGCTAATAGAAGAACTATAATGATTTGTTAAAACTTACTAACTAGATTTAAAAATCTCTTACTGACATTGAACCAAATAAAATTAACAGGCAGTATAATTCATATTTCAGGTTATTTGCCTTCCAGATGGTCTTGAAAAAGGCCATGTGATAGAATGGAAAGAGCAGTGGAATAAGAATCAGGAGTCTTGGATATGAATTCATGGCAGCTAACAGCTAGCCCGACAAGTAAACTTAGTTTTGAAACCTGATTTTTCAAAACTCGTAAGGTCTCTTCCATCTCCAACCTAAAATTCTATGACTTGGGAACACTATTAGTTTACTTAGGGCTTCTCAGAGAGGCCAGTGTGATTTCATACACAGTCTGTAATGATGCTGAAAAATCAAATTAGACTATGCATGAAATAAATTCAGCTTGTAGATTTCATGTCATTGCTGACTACCTTCATGTATAGGCTTCGACCTTTAGAGGTTTTTCAGATGGGTAATGGGTGAAAAACTAGTGGTGGTGGAGGTGATGCTTGTTAATTCCACAGAGAATTCAGTTTCTGTGATCTGAAACAGAGCAATTGCTCATCTACCATACTGCAGAGGATGAATGGGGAAGACGCTGGTCCAAACTGCTGTCAGGGCATCTGCATCTCTTTCTGGAGCTCGTAGTAGAGGAGCAAGCTGATTTAAGCACTTCATTTGGTTTGCATGCACTCTGCCTTTCAATTAAGTGGAACATGAGGGCTAGAGGATATGTGTGGGATATGGAAATGCGTAGGAGTGGAAATAATTCAGATGCCAGAACCCAGAATAGGAAATATATTCAAATGTTACGTTTTAGGAAAGATAAAATATATTAATTTATAAATGTTGCTTCTATTCTCAATACTATCATTTTAATTCATTTTTATACAAATAGAAGAGGAAACTTTGTTTCTGTAATCTTAGCTCAGAGTGGTATTTTTGCCTGGTTTATAAAAATTTTCCTTAAATCATATGACTTAGTGTGATGAATATATTCTGAAATAAAAATGAGTTATTGGATGAAATCTGAATAGGACACACTGTGCTCAAAATTTTATCATCTCACCAGTGGTATAAATATTGTAAACTAAAGCCAGGAACATATGGCCTAAAACTCAATAAAGCAGGCAATGAGGCAAAATATCCATGTATCTATGTGTCACCCAAAATTAGAAGTTAGATTTCCTATCCCTCCCTGAGAAGAACATATTTCTAATGCCTTTTATGAAATTTATGAAGATATAGGGCTTGTTTTTAGTTATTTTGATGTATAGCTTATATACACACACCTATTTTGTGAATCAAGCACACCTAGAGCAGAGGCAACAGAAATGTCCCCTTCCTAAAAGCTCTTCTCAACAAAAGATATTTGCAGGAGCAAAAACAAATCTTGCACCAGAAATCTAACAAAAAAAATTGCCAATATTTCTTCTGAATTATTTTTACATCTACTCACATGTTAGAAACATACATTATTCTCTTCTGTCACTGGATAAAATATTCAAAGGCAATTCACAGAAAAAAAATCCCTAGGTTTTTATTTTATGTATATCAGTGCAGTTGCAAAGTTAAACAAAATTGTGTACTTTTAAAAGTTTAAAATCTCCTTTTTTTAAAGGAAGAATTTTGCTCTGTAGTGCTCAGGAGTTAAAGTGAGTTAAAAATCCTCTTTAGGAGTCATGTACCACAATGTTCATTGCAGCTCTGTTTATAATAGCCAGGACCTGGAAGCAACCTAAGTGTCCATCGACAGATGAATGGATAAAGAAAATGTGGCACATATATACAATGGAATATTACTCAGCCGTAAAAAGAAACGAAATTGAGTTATTTGTAGTGAGGTGGATGGACCCTAGAGTATGTCATACAGAGTGAAGTAAGTCAGAAAGAGAAAAACAAATACCGTATGCTAACACGTATATATGGAATCTACAAAAAAAAAAAAAAAAAAAAAGGGTCATGAAGAACCTAGGGGTAAGACAGGAATAAAGATGCAGACCTACTAGAGAATGGACTTGAGGACATGGGGAGGGGGAAGGGTAAGCTGGGACAAAGTGAGAGAGTGGCATGAACATATATACACTACCAAATGTAAAATAGATAGCTAGTGGGAGGCAGCCGCATAGCACAGGGAGATCAGCTCCGTGCTTTGTGATCACCTAGAGGGGTGGGATAGAGAGAGTGGGAGGGAGGGAGATGCAAGAGGGAAGAGATATGTGGATATATGTATATGTATAGCTGATTCACTTTGTTATAAAGCAGAAACTAACACACCATTGTAAAGCAATTATACTCCAATAGAGATGTTAAAAAAAAATCCCCTTTAGCATAAAATAGTGTTTTTGTGGTCAAATAGAAACAAAAGAAACTGGTATTTATTTGCTATAATTAGAAAAAATTACTTCATAAGGACTATCTTGTAACATTTTTTTCCTTAAAGATACTGCCTGTGAGTGCTCTATTAATTTAACCATGTTTGTGTTTACAATGATCTGGGAACAAAGGTGAAACCCATAGACTAGAGAGGATTATATAAGTGTGCTGTACATCTGTGTCCATACACACAACACCAGGCCCTACACACACTCTCTCTTTCCCCCTTTTCAGCTTTCTAATCCTCTTACCCACACTTTTTTCTTTTGGTATCTAATTCTCTTCCAATTCTTTTCCCTTTCTCTACTGATTCCTTTTGCCTTTTTCTATCTTTTCTCTTTGATATTTATGCTTTTGGCTCACCTCTTAACTCCTCATTCCTTTTTACTTCTCACGTCTTCTGTTCTTATTTTTTCTTGTTTTAAAATATCCCCTCTTTGTTTTATATTTTATTTCATTTCTTGTCTAGTCTCACCAGTTCTTCAATTTACTTTTTTCACTTTCCACTTCTCTTGCCACCTCTGTCTCTCCCTTTCTGGCCTGAATAGTAGGAGGGGAAACATTTCCTTCTACGAGTTAATTGAACAGGACCCTCTGCTCTAGTGTAATTGAGGTTTGTAACTGTCAGCAACATGTCTTCTCCCAAAGTACATATAGCATTCCACTAGTTCTACATAACTTACCCCACCCTGCTCAATCTCTCCTCTCACAGAAAGAGTAACAAAAAACCAAAAATGTGTCAGGATGTATTAAGTCTTTGAGTTTGCTAATAGACCTATTAAACTAAAGATGAGAACACTAACTGGGCTAGACCTACTACCCATTTAAAATTTACGTTTTTATGCTACTCTGTCAAAATGAAACTTACTCAGATGGCAAAGTTTTTATCTATGCCAGAGTAGGTAGGGCTCAGGGCTTAAAAGAAATGTAAGGGAAAGAAATCACTGTGGAAACATCACCTTCAAATCAAGAGCTAGAAAATAAGAAGCACATTTTCTCATATGTCACTGATTAGCTGATACACTTTAAAGAGCAATGAACTTCTAATTTTTTAATTACTCTGTTCCCTTTCTTATTTTTGCCTGGGGTTTTTTGCAGTCTTTTTTTTTAATATTTATTTTGTATTGAGGTAACATCGATTTATAATATTATATAAGTTTCATGTGTATAACATTATATTTCTACTTCTGTATACACTACACCAAAAATCTTCTTGATTGAATCAAGCTTTCAGTTAAGAAATGAAACAGCAATTAATGAGGCAATTAATTAAAATAAGATATGATGTCAAACTTTATGAACGGGTATATTAGAAAGGAAGTCTTCCAAACATTGATTTCAAATTAGAATTAAAATAATATATTTCCTATAGAGTTGTTAGAAGAAATGGGACCCTCTGTAACCTCCTCTAAGGTTTGATAGCCAATGCCAAAAAGAGGCAATTCATTTAATTTGGAATGTATTCAGTAATTTGTATTAAATGAGACTTCATTCTGGTGCCCCTGATTGACTTGAAAATCTGGTTTGTCACTATATAGAATGTTTTGGGCTGCTGCCAAAAAAAGAATCAAATTTTAAAATGTAAATATATAAAAATGAAATCATAAAAAATTATAAGAAAATATGGTGAGTTTATAAATAATCTTGGAGTAGGGCTTTATAAACATGGCTTTAAAAATAAAAAGAAGCAGCTCTGGAGTAAATGACTGACAAATTTAGCTTCAGACAAATTGGAAATTCGTTATAGTAAAAAGGACAATAATCTAAGTTAAAAAACAAAACAAAACATCCAAGTGATGAACCGGAGAACATGTTTGCAAAATGCAGGACAGACAAACTTATGGGGGTGGTGGAAATGTTCATTATCTTGAATGTGGTAATGGTCTCATGGGTGTATACATATGTTAAAATATTAAATTGTTCACTTTCAATATGAGAAGTTTAATTGTATGTCAACTTATATTTCATTTGAGGACCGTAATTAGAAGCATCCACTTGGAAAACGATTTATCATCATTTACCCAAATTTAAAATTTACATGCATTCATCTATTTATCAGTTTGGCACATTAGATATCCTGAAAACTGTTCCAGTGCAAAACATTTAGAAATGCTGGATAAACTATGACAAATGTCCTTTAAAATGAACAGCTGGAATGAGAAGAATGAAATGGAAATTCTCAGGGACTGCATATGAAGAGGCAGCAGAAAAGCCAAGTGATAAGTGATGCTAAAGTCAAGGCAGTCCTGTGGGGATCTGCCAATCTCAGTTCTCTAGAGCTTTGGGTTTGCTGATCATGCAGGTGTCAATCTAAGGAGGTGAGTGGGCTTGAGGTTTCTGCTTAAACTGGGGCCCTTGAAAATCTACAAATTTGGTGAAGGAATGGACTAGAAAAATTCCATGTACCAGCAAAAGAGAAGACAAGGGAACTTGACAGTCTTATCCTGGACTTTCAATCAAAACAAAACAAACCAAAAACTCTCCTCTGAGAATTTGTATTGACAAGCCTGAACTCACATAGGTTAGGGATCCAAATTTGTACCAGTTGGGTGGTCCAGAAACTCCCAATCTGATAGTTTACCTTAAATGGCCTCTGTTTGACAGTACTTTTGGGTGCTGGCTGTAGCAAACGTAAATCTCTCTCAAACAGAGGCACAAAAAAACCTCCCACACGTAATTGTCCATGAACTTCATCTTATAATCTAAAATGACAAGACACAAAAACTACCATAAGTGATAGTCAACAGAAATTAAAAAGGACAGAATTAGATCCCTAAGGCACCGGGTATAAAATTTATTGAATAAAATAAATAAAATAAATTTGCTTAATATTTTAAAAAACAGAAAGCAGAGAAACAAAAACAGCACAAAATGAGATAGTGATTTTTAATAAAGACTTGAAAAATAACTAAATACAGTTCTAGATATAAACAACATAGACATTGCTGTAAAATAGCAGAATAGACAAAATTGAAGATAATTTGTAAGCTGAAGCATAGATTTAAGAACAATTACATGAAAGAGAGACAAAGGAATACATGATCTGAGAGCCTGGACAACATAGAGCTAGAAAGAGAAGATCTAGCCTAACTTTATTGCTATTTCAGAGGAAAAGAATTTAAAGAATAAAGGAGAAAGACTATTTGGAGAAGTCATACTAGAGAATTTTTCTGGCACTGATGTAATCTTTAGATTCAGTAAACCGAATGAAAGCCAAGCAGGAAAAAAAAAAAAAAAGAAATTTACCTTTAAATACATCGTAGTGGAACTTTAGAAACTCAAAGCAAAAGTGAAAACATAAAAGCAGCCAGAGAGAAGAAAAACTAGAAAGAGCCCAGCCTTCTGAACAATGATGGTAAGAGCCTGAGGAGTACAGCTGTGTTCAAAGTCTTGAGAAAAAATAACCATTAACCTAGAATTGTATACCCAGCTAAACTATACCTCAGGAAGAGGTTAGAGGCTTTGTGTTAAGACTTCAGGTAAATATGTATGTTACGATTTTAAAGGTAAGTAATTAAATAATGAGAAAGAGGAGATAAGTTGTTGAGGGGAAAAGAAGAATTAAATAGCCCAATCAAGATTAAAATTTGCATAACATCAAGTGAGTGTGAAGACATCATGGGACAACAAAAAGATTGCTCTGCTGCTGGAGGGAGTATAAATTTGACTAAAAGGTGAAGATATGCACACATTAAGAATATTCATAAAAGCATTTTATGCAAAGGAAAATGTGAACAACTCATATTTCTATCAATAGGAGAATGGATAAATAAATTTTGACATTTAACACAATGGAATATTACAAAATGGTAAAAATGAGAAAAGAACTGGGCTATAGGTCAATTTGGTTGAATCTCTCAAACATCATTTTGTACAAAAATAGAAGTTGATGAAGAATCAATGCCACCTGACACCATTTATATTTATATTTTAATATAAAATATAAAATAGTATTTATTTTAAGTGATATCTAGTGAAAGTATAAAGAAGAGCATTGAAATGACAAGTATTTGTCAGGATGTTCTCTTTGTCCAAGGGCAGTTCCTGGGGAGGGACTCAGCTGGAGACCTCAGCACTCATACTACCAGCAAGTGGGGGAATGAATGCCTCGGTCCTGAAAAATGGATTTGGTAGGCACACCATCATCTCCATTAGAGGGAGAGAAGCAAAGAAGAGTAGGGAGAGTTTAAATTTTCTTTTCTGTCTATCTACCATCTCTCTCTCTCTCTATGAATCTATCTATCAATCATATATCTACGTGGTAAAGGTAAGGTTTAACATTTTGCAATCTGCATATTTTTCATTTATTTTAAAATTATATTGCAAAGTAAAGGAAGGAGTGGGGGGAGTGGAGGAGGACAAGGATGGGGAAGAGAAGGAGGAGAAGATGATTTTGATTTAGCTCAAATGATAATTTCAGGTACAAATTAAAAATGCCCCCAGCAAATAAACCTGGCCATGGTAGATAAAGTGGCAGTAGCTGTTGCTGAAACTTTTCATTTAATTACATCTATAAATCTGCATGTTTGATTGTTAGCTCGTTTGATAATGAAGGAAACAGTGTAAAAATCAAAACCCTTTGAAATCACATGAAACACTGTGGCTTGTAAAGGCCAATAGAGTGAAGATAGGACATCAAACACAAGCCAGCAGGAAAGAAAGTAGTAACACCCTGGCTGTACCTAACATTTATGATTGTCTCAAGGCATCCTCTCTACATGAAGAAATCAGATTTAACTGGCAAATAGAAATATTTCTGATGTTAGTTTTTGGTACATGTGATATTTTGTGTGTGTTAGTCACTGGAGACAACTTTGAAAACGGAGTAATTTGGGGATGTAAACAAAAATATATATTGTTATCGTGGATATTATAAATTATATCAGTGACTTTAATGAGATAGCATTTTTGTTTTCATTTGCAAATTTGCAATTTTCATGATTAATTTGATTGTAGAGTGCTAGGGAATTACCGAATCAGAAAACAAGTCTTTTTTCTTACACTGCTAAGCTTAAAATAGAAGAGAGAAATTCAAACTATTATGGAATTGTCAAAATCTTATCGTGACAGCCCATACAAAAATAGGCATTATCAGAAAAGGTTCTTCAAAGTGCTTTGAAAATCAATAGTATGAGACAAATTCCTACATCTTCTTCTTTTTCCAACCTTCCTTGCAATGCTTCCTCTCCTTCTAATCTCTTCTCTCTCCTTCTTTTATTTCTCATTAATTCATTTATTTATTTAACAATTCATCACACACATCAATGGAATACTATGGCAGGTAGAATTCTGTCAGTAAACAAAACCACTGTTGATATTTCATTAAGGGAAGTAGTTAATATAGATTATTAGGGTGGATGTTTGTTAGAAGTAATAGAGAAAGAAATGTGATGAAAGATCAGGAACTTAAAAGAAGCTGCTTTTGTGCCCATTGGAGCCTGTTTTTAGATGCTTCCTGGCTTCACAGCTGCAAAGGAGCCTTTGGTTTTCTGCTGGCTATAGTCAGCTAATGTTTCTTTTCTCCTATATTGCCACATGTGTGATATATGCACATTAGACTACTGCTAAAGCCTGAAGAAAAATAATGACTTCCAGCTTCATTCAACTTCTGTATACCAGCAATGAGCAAATGGAATTTAAAATTAAAAACACAATACCATTTACATTAGCACACTCCAAGATGAAATAGTTAGGTATAAATGTAACAAAATATGTGTAAGATCTATTGGAGGAAAACTACAAAACTCTGATGAAAATAATCAAAGAGCTAAGGAAATGGAGAGATATTCCATGTTCATGGAGAGGAAGACTCAATGTTGTCAAGAAGTCATTTCTTCCCAGATTGTTCTGTACCTTCACCACGATCCCAATGAAAATCCCAGCAAGTTGTTTTGTGGATATTGACCAACTGATTCTAAAGTTTCTGTGGAGAAGTAAAAGACCTGGAATAGACTACACAATATTAAAGAAGAAAGACAAAGTTGGAAGACTGACATTGCACAACTTCAAAATATACTATAAAACTACAGCAATCAAGACAGTGTGTTACTGCAAAGAATAGACAATATTGAAGGAGAAAGACAAGGTTGAAGGACTTTTACTCCAGTTGAAGTGGTAATAATATGAATAAATTTAAACTTTTTTTTCTGCTTCTTATAAATCTCTTTAAAAGATAATCAACAAATGTGTACTTTTGGCCAACTGGAGTAACAGGAACCAAATTTACTCTCCTACCTAAAACTATTTAAAAAAATGAAAAAAAAAGAAACATTGGCTTTCAAGGCAGTGGACATGAGGCAACAAGGACAGTGGTAAATTCACTGAATACTTCAAATAACAGATTATGTTTGCTAGACTATATACATAAACATGCTTTTGACACAAAGACTGAAAGTAAAAGGAAAAGAAATGCTATGCAAATGCTTACAAATACTTCTGGTGTGGCTATCCTAATATCAGAAGAGTATAATTGAAAGCAAGATGAATTACTACACATGAAGAGGAATGTTTTTATAATATTAAAGCGGTACATCTACTAGGAAGACATCACAATCCTATTTCTGTGTACTCAATATCATAACTTCAAAATATATAATACAAACACTGAAAGAACCACAAGGATAAATCAATGAACTCAATTTCATAGTAGAAAACTTTAACATTGCTATTTTAATAGCTAATAGAAAAAGCAGACAAACATTCTATGACAGAGATCTAGAAGAGAGTCAACAAAGTTGACCTAATAAACAAACATAGTGCTCATAAATAAATATTTACCAAAATTGACCATGCACTGGAACATAAATAAAACCTCCACAAATATCAAAGAATTTGATAGAGTATATTCTACTATCACAGTAGAATTTAGTAATAAAAATGTAAGTCTGTAAGTAGTTGGACATTAAAAAATAATGTCTGAATAGTCTATGAGCTATAAGTAGAAGTCACACTACCATTAAGAAACATTTAAACTGGATGATAGTGAAGATACAACATTTTAAAACTTGTGAGATTTAGGTAAATTAGTGATTAGAGTGAGATTTAGAAAAGAAGAAAGGTGGAAAATCAGTGATCTTATCTTCAAACTCAGGAATCTGGAGAAAGAAGAGAAAACAAGATGAAGGAATGAGGAAGAAAATGATAAAAATAAAAGTAGAAATTAGTAAAACAGAAAAGATTTCTAACAAAAAATTCAAAGGCAAATTTGCCCTATGAAAAGAATAGCAAAATTTATAAATTCAGTGTAACTTTATCAAGAAACAAGAGAAAAAACACAAATTATTCATATCAGAAAAAGTGAACATCACTACAGATTCCACAGAAATTAAAAAGATAACAAAATGATATTCTAAACAGGTATAAGCCAATAATTTAGAACATTGAAATGAATTAGAAATTTTTTTCAAAAATATTTACTCAAACTGATAGAATGTATAATTTTAATAGTCTAGTAACTATTAATAATTGTTTTTTATTAAAAATTTTCCTTTTAAGAAAACCCCAGGCTCAATGGCTTCAACAGTAAATTCTTCTAAACCTTAAGGAAATAACAGCACCTATATTATATAAACTCTTCCAGAGATTAGAAGAAGAGAAACCAGTATAACTTTGATACCAAAACCTAACAAGGACATCACATCAATGAGATCTTGCAGACCAGTCTCTTTCATTAACAAAGGTACAAAAACCATAAAATTTTTTAACAAAAATAATTTAAAAATATTTAAAAGGAAAATACATCATATAAAAGTGGAATGTATTTCAGGCATGCCAGAGTGATATTTGCAAAGTAGTCAGTCCAATTCATCATGTTAACATAAAAAGGAAGAAAAGTTATATGACCATATTGATAGATTCAGTTACTGTGCCTGAAAAATTCAGAAAGCATTTTAAAATTTTTTTTAAATGTCCCAAAGTAAGAATGGAAGAGAATGTTCTTCTTCTAATAGAGAATTATGAGACATCATATTTTTTTTTTAGTTCTATGCAATTTTTAAAAAGTTTTTATTGGAGTATAGTTGATTTACAATGTTGTGTTAGTTTCGGGTGTACAGCAAAGTGAATCAGTTGTACATACACATTTATCCACTCTTTTTTAAAGTCTTTTCCCATATAGGTCATTACAGAGTATTGAGTAGAGTTCCCTGTGCTATACAGTAGGTCCTTATTAGTTATCTATTTTATATGTAGTTGTGTGTATATGTCAATCCCAATCCCCCAATTTATCCCTTTCCCACTCCTTTCCCCCCAGTAACCGTAAGTTTGTTTTCTACATCTGTGACTCTATTTCTGTTTTGTAAATAAGTTAATTTGTACCATTTTTTTAGATTCCACACATAAGCAATATATGATATTTGTCTTTCTCTAGAGACATCGTATTTAATAGTGAAATATTAAAAAATCTCTCTCTGAGATTGGGAATGTCATAAGAGTGCTTGTTTCACTAATTCTTTTCAAAATTGTGCTGGATACTCTAGATGGTGCAAGAAAGCAAGTAAAAGAAGAAAAAGGAATAAGGGTTGGAAAAGTAGGAAATAGTTAACTGTCATTATTCTCAGAAAATAGTACTGTGAAATAAAAAATTCCAAAGACTCTACGGACAAATTATTACAATTTATAAAATGGTGTTAGCATAGTCATAGAATGCAAGTTCAATATGCAAAAAACAATTTTATAACTTAGACTGGAAAAAAATCTGAAAAATTAATTTTAAAAATAATATAAATTTCAATTGTATTTAAAATTACCAACCAAATAGAAAATCAAAGGACTTCTTTACTGAACATTACAAACTGTTGACAGAAATTTAAAAAGTAAAATAAAGTGAAATACTGTGTTCATGGATTGAAAGACACAATATTGTGACTATATTTTGTTAGAAATTATTGTGTAACAAACTGCTCCCACATTTAGTGACTTAAAATAACAACTACTTATTATTACTTATGACTTTATTTGTCTTAGGGAAAAGTCTGCTGATTTCGGTCATGCTCAGGTGATCTTGACTGGTCTCACATATGCATTTTTGATTCTCTGGTGGATTAACTGGAGTGTAGTTGGTCCAGAATAACTTCAGTCACATACTGGGAGATGTCTGGCTTTAACTTGGGAAACAGATGTCATAGCACCATTTGTCTCCCATATTTATGCAGGCTATCCTAAAGCTCGTTCAAATGGTGGCTTGGTAGGTTCCAAAAGAGAGAGAATAAACACAAGCCTTCTTAAAGCCTAACCATAACACTACACAATATCATTTCCACTGCATTTTCTGATCCAAAACAAGCCATATGCCTTGCCCAGAGTTAGGCATTGGATAAATAGACTTTGTATCTTGGCAGGATGAATTGCAAAGTTTTGTAGCAAAAGGATGACTGTAGGTAGGAATGGAAAATTGTGGGCATTTTTTATTTCTATAGCAGATGTTTGTTCTTAACAAAGTTGTTTATAGCTTCAATACACCCCAATAAAAATTCTGTGGTTGTGTGTGTGTGTATGTGTGTGTGTGTAAATCGACAAGCTCATTCTAAAATTCATTTAAAAATGTAGATGTCCAACAATAGCCAAGGTGGAGACCTTTGCTTAATAAAAAGAACCAAGCTGGAGACTCATAATAACAAATGAAAGGACCTATTATAAAGTTGTGGTAATTAAGGGATAGTATAATATGTTAATGGCACAGGGATGTGGGTCACCTCATTTCTAACAAAGTTGATATGCAAGGAAGAACGGAAACAATAGTCTTTTCAATACATTGTGCTGGGTCATTGGATATTTATATGAAAATAAATAAACATTGACCCCACTTAACACCCCTCTACCCCCACACACATCAATCAAGTAGACCAGGTCTAAGTAAAAAAGATAAACAACAAAGCTCTTCGAAAAAGACATTGGAAAATATCTTTATGCTTTAGGAGCAGACAAGTAATTCTTCAAGAGGACACTGAACACACTAACCATAATTGAAAAATGAGAACTTAGGCAGTTTTAAGAACTTCTGTTTATCAAATACATCATTAAGAATGTGAAACTAAACCAGAAACAGAATGGAAGATTTCAAAGAACTGTTGCAACTCAATAATAATAAACAACCAAAAAGAATATATAAAAGACTTGAAGAAGTACTTGACAAAAAGCAGATATCCAAAGGGTTGACACAAATATAAAAGGTACGCAAAACATTATTAGTTATGAGGGAAATTTAAATTAAAACCACAAGGGGCTACACCAACACCAGAATGACTAGGACAAAAAAGAGAATACCAAGTGTTGGAGAGGATGTGGAACATCGGAAACTCTTGAATAATGCCAGAAGGAAGTGTAAATTGTACACTTTGGGAAGCCGTTTAATGATAAATACTAAAGAATCCCACTCCCAGGTAATTACTCAACAGAAATAACCTCCATATAATCACCAAAACGTGTGCGAGAATGTAGATAACTTTTAGTCCCAAACTGGTAACAACACAAATATCCAAAAATAATAGAGAAATAATGTTTTATATTCACATAATGGAGTACTTTGCTGAAATAAAAATGGACAAACTATAATTATATATACTGAATAACAAGAATAAAACTCACACACACAATGCTGAATCAAAGAAGCCAGAAACAAAAGAGCACATACTGTACTTCCATTTACTTAAAGTTCAGTAAAAGGCAGAATTACACTAAAGTCAGAGTAGTGGTTATCTTTGGGAGGACTGTGGTGTGAAAAGGCCTTCTGTGGAGATGGTAATGCTGTGTTACTGACATGGGCTAGAGCTCTGCGGGAAAGAGAGAAAGGAAAAAGCCAATAATGTTTAATAATACCTAGAATGTTTTAGAATAGGTGATAGAATAGTATAGAATTTGAAATATATGATACAGCTCTTTTTTTCCAGATAGGGTTTTATAAACTGCTAAAACTTTATAATTGCCTACTCATGTTATCTGCTCATCCTTAGCTCTCATTGCATTCACTGGCCATTCAATAACACCATATACATGTCTGATCTTTAATTTTAGTTTATTATCCAAATTGTGTCTCTGCTGGGTTTGATATCACCATTTTGTGTAATTGTTTCAAAATAAACTCATTAGACAACATTAAGCCCTAATTCTCAATTGGGGAAAGTGCATTTTTTATTAATCAATTTATTTCACAATTTAATGGGAAAGTTTTGAATTTCTTTTCCCATCAGGAAAACAGGCAGATGGATTTGCATCAAAAATCATCCTTGTGCTGGAATATAAAGGCTTAAGTCCTTAGAACAAGAAACCTGGCCCAAGGGCACAGTCTCTCTCAGATCACTGAACAAGCAATGTTTGTGGGAGCTGAGTTGGCAACCGTAGAAATGATGGCACTGTGTTCTATGGCCCCTTTGATAAAATTTCGACCCTGTAATTTGGAGACAGTTAGTTGCATCAAACAATGAAATAGTTATTGTTTTATTTTCCTTGTGAATTTGTCATTAAAAAATAAAGAGCTATTTGGATTTGAATAGAGCATGTTTTAGAGAGATTTGACAGAAGGAAGTGTAACGCAACTCTGTAAGCAAAGTATATATGAATAGATACATAGATATATGTGTATGTGCATATACATATACATATGCATAAATCAATCTATCAATCAGTCATTTATATCTATCATCTATCTATGAAAAAGAGCTACCTATCTGTATTAGAAAATTACCACTCTTAGTATGGTAAGATTTTGAATGTTATGTCATGTGCTCCTATTTATATGCTTGGATTTTTAGGATAGGAACATAAAAGCATTAAAAATGATTCTTTAAGACAACTTAATGTACTGTTACAGTATCACCAAGATATTTTCTTTCAAAATATGTTGTACAGGACATATAACTACATTTTTTTGGTTGTTACAGAATGGCTTATTGACTTCATTAATTTATAGAAACCTTTTTAAAATTCCTTTTAGCCTATCCTCATTTCAGCTGAAATGAAAATCTTTTAACAGACACACAAAATGAAAGCAAGTGGTATCTATTTTGGAGACTCTAATAGCCATGAAAGAAAAGCTAGAGTTATCTGTGACTCCTGTCTCCCTAATCATCCACCCCTGCTCTCAGGTGGAGAGTTCTCTTAATTCTGGGGATTTCTGTTCAAAAAGGACATGGTTGGGACAGATGTGATATTAACAACTAAATATTCTTGAACCATGACTTAGCTCTCACTTGACCTCAATTTTTATTCACTTTTTTGTTTTCACTGAGTGTTTGGGTAGGATGTAGTTGTGTATTAAAATATACTTTGAAAAGCAGGATGTATACCAAAGAATATCTACCTGTGATTGGAGTTCACTGTTTTCTTATTGTGAAGAATGTAGGAATGTAGAATACACCAAAATGTAAGATGCATGAAGACAGGAACTTTTATCTCTTTACCACCATATGCCCATTGCCTAGAGCAACATATAGTAGACACTCAAAAAACTTGAGTAAATAAATGAAGAGTGTTTATACTCCACTCCCTTCCATGAAGCAGCTCTAACTCTCTGACAGGCCCTTGCTCCCAAGATTATGCAATCAGAAGCTGCCCTGGGAGCAGCGTCCTTTCATCAGTTTGGTTTCTTAGTATTGCTGGGGAGGAAAGATTTAGTAATCCTGTTCTTATGAGCTGTAAAGTTAATTTTGATCCACTGAGCATTTAAAAAACAGATATACTACCTGAACTCTAAATATCACTGTGGCTCTTTTCCTCTTTTGCATGGGGATCAAAATAATAACCATATTTGTCAAGAAGTCTCCAGTGCACATGGCATGGTCATCTGTGCTTTACCTTTCCTGATTGATGGCCAGTGCACTGAAAATACCTTTTGAAGGTCTTTGCATTAGTAAAGGTAACCTAGTGGCTGAAATTTATGATGCCCAAATCTCAATGGTTTAACAGAAATTTATTTTTGTTCTCATAAAGTCCAAATGGAGGCTGTGGGGCAAAATAGAGGATTCTTGAAGGGGTGATAAGTGCTCCAAAGGTGATATAGGGACATGGGCTCCTTACATCCTATTCCCCCTTCTTTTTCTAGGATCTTAGAATCCTCTGCTAGATCTTCTAAGTGCTACTGACAGATGGGGGTGGGGGTGGGGAATGGCTCATACATTTAAAAAAATGATGGATACTCTAGGTCTAGGTGGTCACAAAATCATGTCCAGAGATGTCAACTGGACAGGAAGGAGCACGTGAGGACTACAACGGAAGATGTAGAACTGGCAGGTGAGAGAAGCAGCAGGAATAGTTACACTGGGGCACACATGCCCGGCATGCCTTGCAGTGGTGAGCTGCCCCTCCCTGTTCCAGCCTGGGGGTTTGGGGAAGGGCTGCCTCTCCTTTCACCATTCCCCATCCACCTGGGCACAGGTAGGGTTTTATAGAACAGGCTGAGAAAATCATGGTACCAGTGCATTAGGGTTAACTCCTAATGTTAGCACCTGGTTTCTGAACTGGTGCAATGCTGTCCTAACTTTACTCCTGCCCTATTGCCGAAACACAGGATCAGATGGGTAAGTGGAGACTGAAGAGGGGAATTGGTTGGCCAGAAGAGGACTGGGACAGTTCCTTTTTCTTCCCAGTTGAAACATTTCTTCAGCTGTATCTCATTAACATTATAGGAAACCCAGAAACGTAACATTATAGGAAACCCAGAAACAAGCCTAAGTAGAATAGCACTATCTCTAGTTTCACAGCCATTTTCTATTGGCCTCTGGGAGAAAGGAAATCCAGTGATTTCCTATTATTTTTCACTTGAAGATGTAAGAAGTTACATATGAACAAAAAGAACTGATGCCTTTGGAACACCAAGAAAACTTGTGTTGAAATAACTTTCTAGGCCCAAAATGGAGCCGCGCTTGCCTGGGGTGCCACGTCAGCAAACCAAAACTTAGATAACTTTTTTGTCCCTATAAAAGATCTGCTTGACAGGAAACACAGTATATTCAGTCAGCCAATTCCCAAACACCAAGCCAACTCTGGGCCTTCTCACCTGAACAAGGTTGACTCCATGGCCCCATCCAATCAGACATTTTCTATTTGTCTGTTGCTTGTTCTTTTCTTTATACTGTCAAAGCTTTTTGCCTCCCATCCTGTTTTGCAGTTTTTTGCATGGAGACCACCAGCTTCATGAAGTGTTAAATACAGTTTGTTTGTATCACCTAAACTGTTTTCTTTAATCATTTTTTTAAACACTTGTAGTACCCTTTCACCCATAAGTGTCCTAGAGAACAAATAACACAGGTTTCTGTAATGCAATTTAACATTTACATGAGTTATTGAAAGAAATCTTAAAATATGAGAAAATAAGAAAATTATAAGGGAATTTAAAATCTTATGGTGTTAAGATATATGATATATAGATATATGTGTGATAGAATAAGTGAGCAACCACTTAAATAGTAGGGCTCTTTGACACAAAACCAGAACTCGATTTGTATGTTTTCTATATCTGGAGTGAAACAGGACTCTTCATGTCCTATCACTTATAATCAAGTACCCCAGGTGTGCTCTCATCCCCCACCCCCTCCACCTCTGCCCTGACACACAGAGCCTTTACATCTGCAGGGACTCAGGACCTGATCATTATGTTCTTGATGAGTGAGGCTTACACGTAATACTTTTTATGGGTCAGACAGAACATAGTATTCATCATATCTGCCCACACTTTATTGGCCAGGGCTCACTCAGATGACAATACCTAATTGCAAATGATGCTGAAAACTGGTCTGCTTGTGTGCCCAGGACAAAGAGGAAGGAGTTTAGCTAAGCAGCTAACCAGTTTCGGCTATTTTATTGTAGCATTGAACACTCTGATGAACATTTGTTACTAACCACTTTCTCCTTTGATTTTCATGATCTAAATTTTCATTTCTTCTCCCTTCTCCTCTTATTAGCCATTCATTCTTGATTCCCTTTGAGGACTGTTCTTTCTCTTCTCAGTCTTTAAAAATCAAAGTCATAATTCCAAAGGACTCCATCATCATCTCTCTGAGCTTTTTACTGTAAATATAATTCCTGCAGTATCTTAAAGAAAACCCTTGTCCCACATTTTCTTTACATTTTGATGATTCTTAAATTTAATCAAGAACTCTTTGCTAAATTCCAGACCCATATTTCCAACAGTTTAATAAATACTTTGATTTAGAAGGCTCCCAGGCACCTCAAATCAATCACATTCGAAAATGAATCATTAATTTCCACCAAATGCCTTCAGTATCATCTGTCCTGGTAAACGGCTCTACTCTGCCTTGTAATTTCATATTCTTTCTTCTCACATACACACTCCTCAGTGAAGATCATCAATTCAGTTACTGCATTCTACAATTTCTGGTTTTTTATTTTTTAGTATCTTTTGTATCTATCATCTATTCTCGCTGCCTGAATTCAGGCTAAGTGGTTTTTGGGGGGGCTGCCTTTTACATCTTTGCTTACTAGCTGCTCTCCCAGAATTGGTCATAGTCTTCCTTTAACTCATTATTCACACAGAGTCAGAAGGAAGTGGGAGAGAGCTTTCAAGACAGAGCAGTTAGAAAGAACCAAATTGGAATGTACAATTTACATGGTGGATCGGGGTGGATTATAGGACTTGGAGAGAGGTACAAGAGTTGGGCAGAGCAGTTCCTAGAAAGAGAAGATGGACGTTAGAGCCAAGTGTCCAGTCTCTGCACAGGGTTCATTAACTGAGCAGAGACGATGGTCCCGTTGATGGTCCAGTTGGCTGAATTTGTTGATGGAGTTCTTTGGTCGAGCAAAGCAGAGTCAGGAGCACAGCCAGGAGAAGGAATATTCGGGCCAGATGGATGCTGATCAGAGTCACAGACCAAGTGGAACAATTCAAAGTGCAAGAATCAGAATGCGCTGGGGTGGAAACTCTGAAGTAGATGTCTTAGATAAGCTCTCAGCCAGCTCTGTTAAGTAGCCTGAATGAGAATAAGTGTGTGGAAGCTTCAGAAAGAGAGGCAGGTTTCTGCGCACTCCGAGGAATACCTTTTAGTCATCAGAATTGATTGTCAGAAAGGTGGGCTGCCTGGTGAGTTAGTGAGTTCCCAGTGACTGAAATGCTTCAGGGACTTCATGAGTGCCTGTGAAGCTACCATAGAGGATATTTTTGCATCATATGAATGAGGGGGTTAGACAGTTGCTGAACTCGTTTATAACTCTCAAGTATTATAAAATATTATCTTCTCAGTTTGAAAGTTATGATCTGGTTCCAGCTGGCTATGTGACATTCTTTAACATTCTCCTCCTATACAGCAGGTATTGAGTTGCAGAAATTCTCCTGTTGTTGTTCTGCTTGTATTCCATTCGCTATCCTCGAAGAAGTGGTTTTCATCTTTGTCCCATTCATATGCAACAAATGCATCCTTTATTTTACTCTCCCCCACCCCTTCCTGATTGAATTCAGCTGCCAGTAAAGTCGACCAGTTAGTTCAATGAGGTTTTAAGTTTGAACTAGGTCTTTTAGATGAACAGGAAAGATGAAAGAAACCTGGAACGCAGAGTCCAAATTATGGGGTTCAGCTTTGAAAACACAGCGATGCCTAAAACCGATGGTTCCTTTGTATAGAGAGCAAAGCCAAGCAGCAGTGACACAAGATCTACTCTGGAAGCTTCTAGCTAAGAGGGATACGTTTCTTAGATTTGTTGTCAAGTGTAACATTTGGAAGTGGTAAATCACTGCAGGAGCCTGTGTGCTTGGCAACCACACTTCTGCCTGGGTTGCTGGCAATACAAGCTGTGGCTTCATCGTCTCCTACAGTTCTGATGGGGACATGTGAGCCATCAGTGACTGATCATTTTGGGAAAACCTGACAGAAAACAGACATTTTCCTTACTTTCTCTTGCTATAATGAAGTGAGCAGAAGCTCAATGAAATAAAGTTGTCTCATTTATTATACAGATGACTCACATGCATTCTGACTCACGCCAGTAAAATCACTCTGCCGCTAGCAGAAATATGTCAGGGCCTAAGAAAAATCGTGCTCTTTAGACACCCCCCTCACTCCTTCCGGAGGACTGGGCTATCATGATGTTGTTCAGATCTGCCCTTCTGCTTGGAGCTGGGGCAGTAAGTCATTTGGCTGCAGGATGACTTTTCTGGCTTATAGCTATATCCTTAGGGATAGGATGCTGTTAATCAGCCCTCTGCATGACATCATTAAAGGAACAGCTCCTGCATATAAGGAACATACTATAGCTTTGTCATTCTCATGATTTTAAAACAGTTCTGTTCTTTCATCCATCAGGTAAAACAAAGATGCAGTAGAAACCTGTATTTCAGAACAGATGCCTCCATAATTGTGCTCTTAAAAAGAATGTGCTGTCATGCTCTGCATTATATCTCCTTTGTATCTGTTTTTTGTCTGGTGATGTCTGAGCAGCAGCCATGTTTTCGCCTTGGCTTACTTTCAGAACTCGATGTGATAGGGGTACTGCCAAGAGTTTGCATAAAAGCAGAATGTAGTTGTGTGATGTCATTGTAATACTTTGTCCAGTTAAACACTCTGAGAATTTACTCTTTTAGTCAGGGAAAAAAAAAAATTTGGATTGTCTTTCCAGAATGTATGTTAGGTGAACTATCTCTAAGTTCACACTAAAATCCTAAACTAATTTTGTATTAGTGTTTAATGATAAAAGCTGACTTTCTAGAAAAATACATTTATTTATGTCTATTGAGATGTCTTGAAAGGTAAAATTTTCTGCATATCAAGAGCAGGTTTTCACTCTTTCAATTGGGTTTTAGTAAAATTTTCTATGGAAATAGTAAAAAACACCCTAGAGCTTCAAAGTTCTTACAAGTTTTCACTTCCTCTTTTTTTTGTTTTGTTTGTTTGTTTGTTTTGTTTTTACTTTCTCCTATCCACCCAGCTTCTATGTGAGCGTGGAGGTCTAGGCACAGGAAAGTGAAGTGATCTTCCTGAGATTCTAGAGAATAAACTGGCACTGTGGTTCCTGGGATCAGAGCCTCTCTTCTGATATTCTATATGCAGTGAACTCTGTACATCATTTTATTTTCACATATGATATTCATATGATGTTTATTCTTATGAAGTGGTTATTCATGGAGAAGAATATTCCAGTTCTTTCTTGTGGGTTTTACATTCTCCTATTGAAAAATTGAAATAATCTCTGCGTAATTGTTTACATTTGTCAAAACACTGCTCTTTCCCCATTCACCGACATTTCTCTGTATCCCATTTTATCTTCACTAGTGGGAAACTGGCGGAGGGATTCTTAAAGAAAGGGGAGAGCAGAAAGACATCTACTTAAATGGATATTGATTCTGTTCCATTTTCAAATTATGTGTAAAGGGTCATTTTAAAAAAAATGTAAATTGAGCTAAAAATGTAGAAAATTCTAAGACAAATGGATAAATGTAGATTGGTCAATAGGGTAAATTAGATATGAGTACTTGTTGACCCACCTCTGAGCCAATTAAACTGCAGCTTATCTAGAGTTCCAAAAATATGTTCTATTAGACTTCATCTCTGTGAGTTTCTCCTGATGAAATATGATTTCACTGTAGAATAAATTCAGGGAATGCCGGA